>NC_133021.1:19812096-20420846 GCF_048564905.1 Vicugna pacos | reverse complement strand
TTGCATTTGTTGTTTCATTTCTGGTCTTGCATTTCTCATTGTGGAAGAAGATACAAATTGCACGTGGGGGAAACATGTAAGGATTGTGACAAATGAATTGAAACGGGGTTCCCACCTATATCATATCCTTAACTATCCACTGACTAAGCATGAAGATTGCATTTTGCAAATCTTGTTGAATGATGCAAAATGCATTTTTCTACTTAGGAAGGAAAAGGCACATGTGGGTTGTTTCAGTGATTTTTGCGATTTTTGAAATGCACACTAACTTCCTTCATTTATGTGTGTGTTTTAAGTTTGGAGTGGACGCAGTGAGCCCAGTATCGCAAACCGTGTGAGCTTCAAGGTCATGCTGACCCTCTTAGGCTAGGCAGCTGGAGTTACTGGAGTTTATCTGGAAAAAAAGACCCTATTAATGCAGAATCTCACATACGTGTTTGGAGATCCGAGGGGTCTATGTGAGAATATGGCTTCCAGAACCAGCCAAGGCATCTGTGAGCTTTGGTGTCACATTTAGGCATCATTGAACTTCTCTGAAGTCCCTTTGAGTGGACTCGATTCTCCCTCACTTTTCAGAAGATGTGAGAAAAGCACATCCTGGTAATCAGTCCACAGAAAACGCAGTCTTGTCTGGCGTGATCTTCTTCCTGCTCTTCTGAAATTGAGTGTAACTGCCTTCAAACAAGTCATAATGGAAACTGTTCTAAAATAACAAAATTATACTCAACATTTCTTATCAAAGAGCCCTGTCAGTCGTAAGAATGTAGCTGATGTAAATTTGCATACCCCAGTATATACCCTGTCGCAGATTTTTACACCAATGAATGAACGAATATTTAGGGAAAAAAAATTCTTTTTTTAGTTCATGTGCTTAGTTTCCAGCGCGTTTATACACACGCATCCTGCGTGGAGGCGAAGCTGGAATCCTTATCGTTACTCTGTGAAGCTAACAGTGGCTTTTCTTTTTATGTTTTACACACTGCCACACGCACAATATGCACACAGAGCATTGTTTTGTGACATGGATTGTGTGCAGGAGTCTCAGAGATCTATTTGTAGCCTGGCTCTTTCCTAATTGTATCTTTGGGCATTCCGCTGAACCGTTTGGTATATTTCATCAACTTTAAAACAGGGTTTTGTTAAGAGCCTGCTATTAACACAAAAGCTTGTTTATTAAATGCAGATAACATGTCAGAGTTATGCGAATGAGAGGCATTATTCCTTCCTTTTTTAAAATTCTGCTTCCCCAAAGAACACCATTTGAGGCTTTGGAAATAGATCTTTTTCAATGATGACTCAAAGTTTAATGGTTTGTCTCTCTGCTTCCAGTCCTCTTTTTTCTCCTGGATTTCCTTCGCTCTCCCTTTTATATTTTTCTATTAAGAAAAATTTCTTAAAAAATTATTAACAAAAGACTCGACTTTGCATCTTATACATTAAAATAAGCATGTGCTTGGCATACACTTATGAATTTTTTAAATTGTAGTGTAATTGATGTACATTTAATGCATAGATCATTAAGTATACACACATCCCTGAGTTATGACAAACGAGTATATCCAAGTAACCAGCTCCCCAGTCAAGATACAGAACATCCCCATCACCCTGGAAAGTTTGGCAAGAGCTCATCTACTTTTGGATGTGGTTCACTTCTCCAGATTCTTACTAGGTTTTCTTGCCTTGAGGCATGTGAATCAACTCTTCATGCTGTCAGTGCCCCTTCCGTGGCTTCCGAGCAGAATTTCTGAATCAACTGCTGTTTCCGTATGAATTTTCTTGTCTTTTTTTTTTTCTTTTCTTTTTCTAATGTCTCTCTCCCCATTTCTAACTGCTCCTAGCAATAGATTTTATGGTTTAGCACCACTGTGAGTCAGCCTCACAAAAAAAGGTCGTTGAGGGGTTAGGAAGGGTTCCGTATCAGAAATGTTTTAGTGTTGTCTCTGAAATTTATCTTACATTATCTGACCCCTGCCATCCCTCATAATTTATGTAGTGTTTGTGTACATAAATGCTCTCTCCCCCTCAAAAAATTGACTAAAATGCCGTAAAAGTCTGGGGTTATTGTCAACGGTAGCAAATTCAGCTCAACGGCACACCAGCCACTCCTGTGCCATGGAAATATTTTGTTTATTCAGTTTTTTTCCTCTTGCAAATACATGAGTCTTGATTAGTTCGAAACTCTCCACCTTCTATTTTTAGTCACTTATTTGTGATTTTTTTTAAAATTCTTCCTTAGATATAAAAGATGCTCCCGTAAGTAAAGTTTTTAAAGTGCTGTTGGAAGTTCCCAGCCATCATTTTGTTTTTATTCTTTGAATTGATACCTAAACTAAGACCTTTGGAGTAATAGTTCAGATGAGCATTGCTTATTGGAAACTGTTTTTAAAAGTATCTAAAATGTGTTTATTCTACCTTCCCTGTATATTTACACCTCTTCGATTTTGCTTTATGAGCAGCCAAAGCATACCGTCACTATTTGCTGTAAATTGTAGCTTTTAATAACTATGTCTGTTCTGCAGTATTTGTCAGCTTTGAATATTCTGTCAGTAGAAAATAAAAATAGCAGGGAAACTCAGCGGCAGTGACACTGAGAATTTATATGCTTATGCTAAAGGAAGGTAAAAAAATATTATCACGAAGGGTGAGCATTTGGCATTTTCCCTTCCAGTAATGTAAGTTTGAACTGACTCTTCCTCAAATAAATTTTAGATGAAAAGATGGCCAGATAAATGAATGTTTCGTCATTAAACACAGCGCACCTTTTAACCTAGAAAGAAGAGAATAAAGAGATTATTTCAGATCATTGATTCAATCATATATGCCTTGTTTGACACTTAAGCTCGAAAAATAAACTTTATAAATACGTAAAAAGAAACATGATAGTCAGTAGTAAAACCTTTGACGCATATAGCATTTAAATTTTTAAACTCTTTCATAGTAAAAATTCATGTGCAGAAGATCGTCTTGGATATGTGACAATAAAAAATTAATTTCTCTAATAAAGATGATTGGAGTAAATCAAATCTAAATAAATTCTGCAGTCCACATTTTTATTATAAAATTGTATGTGTCAGTTATAAATATTAAAAACATGAGTGAAATATATGTTATGAAAAATTTAGCTGCTTTTGCTTTTCAGACAAAAACATGAAAAGTTTTTCAGGACTCCTTACTGTTAATTTAAACTCAATCCTTGCCATTGTGCCTCTTTCCTTCATGGACCTGTCTACTTGTAAGAGTCTCTTCTCAAAAGATACCTTTATCATTATCAATAAAAATAATAGACACTTGCGAAGCATCAACCAATTGCCATGTTTGATAAACGTTGACAGCAGGTCAGCAGTGTTTTGAGTGGGAAGAAAGGAGTTGTTAAAATCTTGCTTGGCTGTGCTCCTGTGTAGTCTTCATTTAAACGTCTCCTGTACCAGAGAAGTGATCAATGAGACTCTGAGCTTGCTAATTCTGCTGTCAACCCGGTGACATGTCTGAAAATACAGGGAATTTTTAAAATAACCACAGAGAGCTCAAGAGATGGTTTCGGCTTTCACAGAATGGACTTGCCTGCATATTTTAATTTAGTTTTGTATTAGTGTTATTCCATGATTACAAATTGAGCCTGAGGGAAGGAGCAAATTAATTAATGTCCAAATTAATGAGATAATTGCGTATGTGTAATTTGACAAAGCACGTTACAAGTGTGTTGTTCCGTGATGAGAATTGCCTGGTCCTAATTCATCCTCTGGAGAGACTAAAATTTGAAAAAGAGTTTTAAATGGCAGGGATGTGATGTGTTTTGTTTGTTTTTTTTATACAGAAGTCCTAAAATAGCGTTAAACACTATAAAAGTTTTTGATAGTGGCATGTTGGGAGTTGACTTAAGCACTGTGGGTGTGAATAGGTTTGGTTTTTTTTCCCCAGTAAATATCCTTATGTCTCTTAAAATTTTATTTCAATCAAGGTTAAGGAGTGATTTCCAGTAAAATTGGAATGTTAGTCAAATATTAATGATTTGTGAAGACAGTAGTTGCATTTTTTTTCTGCAGAAGATTTTCATATGGAATTCAATGAAGAATTCGGTTGTGTTCTGTCTACTCTGTTAAAAAACTCACTTGCCTATAAAGAACTTAATAGGGAAGAACAGGCAGAGATACTTCTGTTTGGCATCTTCCCCATCTTGATTTGCAAGATAGTGTTACAAAGCCTTTGATTTAGTTTTCTTTCTTTTTGTGTCTCTCCCATATAGGAAAGTTAAAAATTTTGTTTACTTTTCCTTCTATTATTAGCTCTGAGTTTTAAGTACCTCTTAGGATTTACAAAGCTATGTCTAGGGTTCTTTCAGGTACAATATTTCTTTTTAAATAATGATAAAATTCTCCTCTTTTAATGTGCTTTTTCTTTTTCATCCTTTTTAATTTTGTTAATTGATTTGGATAAATCAGTTATCCCAGTTGTTTGGATATTGAAGAAATAAGATGGATATCTCACAGAAGGAGAGGAATTTAATTCTCAGTTTTCACACATGCTGAGTTGGTGTCTTTGTGATTCACAAGGGCTAGTTATAATCTGCATTTTGTTAGGTTATTTGTCTTGCTTATATGAATAAATTAGAGTGAAAACCTTTTCAAGTTAAAATGACATTGATGGTTCAAAAATAAATTATAAATAAAGATGAGATTACTTAAATGTTTGATTAAGCAAGTTCATGGGGTCCTCCTGGTATATTTTGAAGAAATATTTAAGTGGATTTCTACTATTTAAAAGTCTAAGAACAAAATCTCATTTTACAGGCTATTTAGTGGAAAGGGGGAAATTAATATACTGTAGAAAAGTCTTTTTTTGTAAATACAGCCTAAAGTCACCTGCCACAACTAATGCTTTCATACTTTGTGACTTGAGCAAGTTTAGCATTTTTACCCCACTGTTTCCTGTTTTTACTAGTTAAGCAAAGCTAGCAATTAAAAACCAGTGTCTTACTTTTCAGCAGTGTGAATTATGGAAACTTGTTCTCAATCTTCTGTATATATCCCAAGTACATTTAATTCTTTGTAAGCCATTACTTTTATTTTTTTAATATGTATTAATTGAAATATAGTCAGTTTACAATGTTGTGTCAATCTCTGGTGTACAGCACAATGCTTCAGTCATATAGGAACATACATGTATTCATTTTTATATTCTTTTTAACTGTAAGTTACTATAAGATACTGATAAGCCATTACTTCTGAGAGCAAGTCATTGAATTTGCTATATAATTTCACCCCCCACAGATGAATTTTTGTTTTGTTTTAGCTATGTGGATAACTGCCCTCACCCTCGGTATTATTTCTGTCCTGCTTCCTCAAACAAGTTATAAACTTGACTAATTGGAGATTTCATCTCTGACTCTGTCTCTCTAATTTGGAGGCTCGTAACAAGCTTTGACATATCTTCACAGGCAACAGGACAGAGAAAAGCAATAAGCCGTGTATCCACAGAGTCAGCAAATTAGTGAGCATCTGAGACATCAGAATGGCCAGACTTGATTGATTTAATCATCTTTGAACTGCCTTCATTTCCCCAAAATGATCCGTCTTTGAGCGACTAAAGAAAAACATGACCCAGAGAGACTTAATGCTGACACGAGCGCAGAGTTTAGTGGTCATTCCAGTTTCTGCTTGTGTGCCCACTGAAGAAGAGTCAGATGCCCGGGGTCCCATGTGTCTTTGGGGTTTTTTAATGGCTTTATTGAGATTAAAGTACACCTACCATTCAGTTCAGCCCCTCAGAGCGTACCATTCAGTGACTTTGTGTATTCACAGAGCTTGCATCCGTTATCACAATTATAGAACATTTTGATTACCCCCAAAGGAAAGCTCACACCCCTTAGCATCGTCCTCGCCCCTTTCCTCAGCCCTGGCAACCCCTGATTTACTTTCGATCTCTAGGTATTTGCCTACTCTGGACATTTTATTTAAGTGGAGTCATACAGTCCATGGTCCTTCGGGACTGGCTTCTTTCATTCAGTGTAACGTTGTCAAGGTTCACAGTCCAGGTTGTGTACCAGGTATTAGAAATCCATTTCTTTGTATAACCAGATAATAACCATTATATGGTTCAGCCCCATTTTATTTACCCATTCATCGGTTGATAGGTATTTATGTTGTCTCCGCTTTTTTGGCTGTAGTAATGTTGCTGTGAACACTTACACACACATTTTTGTGTGGACGTGTTTCATTTCACTTGGGTGTATTCCTAGGAGTGGGATTGCTTTTTTGTTTTGTTTTTTGAGGGGAGAGGTAATTAAACCTAATTACTAATTAAACCTAATTGTAAATAAATAAATCTATTTATTTATTTTTTTAATGGAGGTGCTGGAGATTGAACCCAGGACCTTGTGCACGCTAAGCAGGCGCTCTGCCCCTGAGCTGTACCCTCCTCCTTGGAATGGCTCTTAACCATCTGAGAAATGCCAGGTTGTCCTCCTAAGCTCTTGGCCATATTTCGTTCCCTCTGGCAGTGTCGGGGGATTCCAGTGTCTCCACTTCCCGGTCAGCACACGTTATTGCCCATCTGGGATGGCTCCTAGGATAATAGCCAGCCGCTGTGGGTGTGAAATGCCAGCTCAGTGTGGTTTTGATTTGCATTTCCCTGACAGCTGTGATACTGAGCGTGGGCTTTCCGTGGGCTTATTCTTATGCTTTAATATTGTCAGTTACAGTATCCTGACAAACCGATGGCCACTCTTACGGACCTTGGTGAAACTAGTACACAGAAGTATCTATCGTGTCTGTACTGAGCCCTGAAGCTGGAAAGATCTCTGGGCCCCGCCTCAGTGACATACATGGTAGAAGGGAGGGGAAAACATGTTAACACATAGGTGAAGTGTAGTCTTTGGGGAGCTACGATGGGAGAAATTGTGGGCAGGCAGAGAATAGTGGGGTATATGGGAGGAAGGGTTTGGTTCTGCTGGAGAGAAGGGGATTGATCAGGGGAGAAGTCATGAAGGTGGTGGTGGTTTCTCTGTGAGCAGTTATGTTTTGGGCGTTGAACCAGGAAGGGAGATACAAGGATGGAAAGACTCGGCTCCTGACCGTGCTCGGAGCAGTCGTCAGCCATCGTGGGTCTCCGTTTTTGATAGTTCAGGTGTTTTACGACACAGCCCTCCCACTGGTGTCTTCCTGCTTTACAGCAACCCTCCTGGCTGGGGAACGTGCTTTCTCACGTCGGGTAAGAAGGGGGCCAGATACCCCAAAGCAGCTGAACAAGCGCTGTGCCCATCTGGTCCCAAAACTGCTTCTGTTGTTGTTTTGGAATGCACGCGAGAATCGCTTTTACTGCCATGTTGATAATCTGGGGGGAAAATTGCTTTTGGAATAAAAAAAATATGATTTGTGATCTTCAAATTAGGACATATAAAATGACTTCCCGAAGTCCCTGGCATAGGTGAAAATCTTTTTTGCTTTTGGAAAATGTATTACTGTTTGCCTCTGATTAAATGTTTTGACTTTCATCTGTTTGTTTGTTTGTTTTTTAGTATTCTTTCTTCTTCTGATAACTTTTACAATGATTCTGGAGAAAAGATAAGCTGCTGTGAAGCATGTCAATAAAACCACTTTCTGTACAAATCTCACCTAGAGTGAGTCTGCCTCCTAAAGGCTCTCTAAGATAGTCTTTAAAAGATGCACAGAAGTGACTTCCAGCATCCTTGATTGGCCCAAATCCTTAGCTATGTTTACAGGCTCAGCTGGGAGATACTGCAGGTTTGGTTCCACACCACCACAGTAACGAACACTGCAGTAAAGCGAGTCTCACGAGTTTTTTGGTTTCCCGGTACAAATAAAAGTTATTTTTACACTATACTTTTGTCTATTAAGTGTGCCATAGCATGTCTTAAAAAGATAATGTACATTGCTTAATTTGAAAGTACTTTATTGCTAAAAAGTGCTAACCATCATCTGACAACCCACAGTTACCCACAGACCTTCTATTTGTAAAACAAACAAACAAATAAAAAAACACCACAGTATCTGCTAAGTGCCATAGGGCAAACTGCAAACAAACCACATCTGCTTGTACCAAATTTGCAACTCGGACATGATGATCTCAAAAGCCATATAAAATGATTTAGCTCATTGGTTATGACATTTGATGGCTTAAGGAAAAACAGATTTATATCCTGAAACTCCCAGAGCCTTTCCAGTATCGCTGATTTTTTTTTCCATCTAAAAAGAGGGTGCTGAGAGATCAGAGCTGTTAAATATTGGCCCCCAATTTCTTTGACTTTATTCTGCTGTAGATAAAATTAGATCAGGAACAAAGGGTTTTCTGGAAGGCTGCCATGGAAAAAAGAGGCTTTTTTTTTTTTTTTTGCAGGAGTGCCGTGAAATAAGTAAAGCTTAGTTATTTGTACCAGTGTTTTTGTTAATTAAGTTAACATATCATAATATGTATTTTTGCTCTTAAAAATCACTTTTATTTATAGCATGGGAAAACTTTCACTCCTGGTCTTTTCTGCTATGAATTATACTCTGTCGTTCACCATAAATACTCCTTTTCTTCTGTCGGCAGACCCGCTCACCGTGCAAAAATGGAAACTGTGCACTCTGCGTGGCAGTTAGTCCCACTGGGGACACACGGAGTCTGTTTCACATTCTGGCATCACCGCTTTGTAGGTGTAAGACCTTGAGCGTGTCCTTTAACTTCTCCTATACATCTCTTTGGTAATGTGGAAAATCAGTACATCCACATGCATCCCACGGCTGCTGTGAGGAGTAAATAAGAGAACGTATGGCGTGCGCAGGGCAGAGCACCTGCGACATGCGACACACCAGTCGTGGTACCTGCAATCAGCGACTTCGGGGTTAAATCCACGTAATGGGAAGAAAGAGTGTTTAAATTCAGATTCCTCAGACCATCGGGAGACATTTTTGTCGTGGTGAGAACTGACTCCAAAAGCATAAACTTCCCATGTGACTTGTTGGCCGTCTGCGCCTGGGCGTGCAGTGGGTCAGCCGGGGAGTGATCAGGACAGCTTGTATGCACTGAGGCTGGGCTGCGCCAGGCGCGGCCGGGGGTGGCCGGAGAGGACGGGCCTGTGTTTTCTAGTTTAGCTCAAGGACAGCCGTGGAAGGCACGTGCTTTTATTATCTCTGTTATTAGATTTAGAAACAGGCACAGAGAAGTTAAGTAACTTTTCCAGAGTCACATAGTTTTTGTTTTTTTGGGTTTTGTTTTTTACTTAAAACTTTTTTTTTTTAATTGGTGGTACTGGGAATTGAACCCAGGACTTTGTACACGCTAAATATGTGCTGTACCCTCCCCGCCAAAGTCAGATAGTTTTTTGGGTTTTTTAAAATTTCTTTAATTTTTTTTTTAATTGGTGGTACTGAGGATTGGACCCAGGACCTCAAGCATGCTAAAATACGCTCTGTACCCTCCCTGCCAAAGCCGCATAGTTAATACAAGTGGCCCGAGAATTAATAACATGGATCTTGTTACATATTGATCACTTTTATGTTATTTGGGTGGGCATGAATTATGATCCCGAAGTTTGTTACAGTTCTCAGAAGGAGGTGGAGTGAGGTAACAAGACTTTATTATATGCTTGTTCCTATCCTAATACTTTATGTAACATATAACTTATATATTTTAAGTCATTCATTTGTTATCAGGAATGCAACTTTGGTCCATAAAGTGTGAACTTATTAAATGAATTCTTTAATGGATGAGCTTTATTCACATACTGAGAATAATTTTCACATCTCAACTGGCCACTGGAAATCCACTCTGAAGTTAAGGGGTAGCCATCATGTTAAGGCGATCATGGTATTTCTCTTCTCAGTAACAGCTCACATCTGTTATCCTTTTCTATAAATCACTGTTATGTGTTTGACGTTGTCCAGACACATCTATATGATTCACATGGTCAGGACTTAACTTTTCATGCTGCATTCTGATCCTTAACTGTCCTCTGTGGTTGTATCTCTGAATAACCATCCTGGTTTGTAAATCCCTTTGTGAGGAAAACATTAATCACTTTTTTTTTGTCTCCTGAGTAAATTAAGCAATGAACACGTGCACTGATCAAAAGGGACCTTTTACCTTTTCACCCCTTAGAATGAATGTTTTGATTTTAAAGAACTGATACGTTTTTAGTTCGGCTTATTTGAAGAATGAGCATGAGATTTTACTGTGCATAAATTATACCCCAGTAAACCTGACTTTTAAAAAGCACAGAAAAGCATAAATATTTGAAATCTCAAGACTAGCAAAGCATCGTATATAATTTCAAAAAAGAGAATTCACAAGGATTTTGTTCTATGTGGTGGATAGTTTGAGATTAGTCTTTTCACATAATAAATTATTTCAGGGTCCTTTTGGAGAACATCTTTATGAACAGAAAAGAATGTTATAGATTGGTTTTCAAGAATAATGGTCTGATTTTATGTAATGCCAGTATTCCTCCAAAGCCAAGAATGATGTTTCTTTGTTTACTTATGCTATGAAAAAATGTGCTGTCCTGGTTATAATTAATGGCCAGAAAATTTAAGACAAAAGAAAGTGGCTCACTCTTGGCTTGCAGCACTCTGTGAAAAATCACTGATGGAAGAAGTTTGGGACCCAGATTCAATAGCTTGTGGTGGATTTCTCTCGCTAACCAGAGTCCAGAGTCAAAGGCTGGCTTGGGTGCAGTTGTGCCTTCGAAACGCCCTCTGTGTGTCTCCATGGGGCAGCCCTTTGTTATTTCACAGCTCTTCTGGATTATTCAGGGTTTGGTTTTCCAGACCACCTATCACCATATCCTCCCTGCCTTTGCCCGCCACATCTGACTGCTTCTCAGTAACGTTATTAGAGAAAGTGCAGATTAGTGTTCTTCTCCATCACCAGGTAACGTGCTGGGTGACAGAGGAAATCAAAATTCGGCTACACTCAGGCTGACATCCACAATCAATTCCACCCCTGTTTCCAAATCCACAAAAAGTCAAGAGCAGGGTGTTTTTGCTCCATTATGGTGAACACACAATGCCAAGTTTATGAAAGCGAGCTGTATCTTAGACTGTGAGAGCCGAAAGGACTCGCCAAGGTGAGAGACATGGTCGCTTGGACCAGGGAAATAATGAAGAGTTTGGGAGAGTTACTTGGGGATGAGAACCTGGCAGCACTTAGGTGATGATTGGATAGGAGGGAAAGTGAAATGTCAACAGTTGTTTTGGGCACCGTGTACCCACTAGAAGGCAAAATAAATACAGGGTCTGAAATTGAAAGTACATCAAAATAACTAGAGTCCAGCAAACCCTGTGGTTTTTCTCTCCCCTCCCTCCCCTCTCTCCCCTCCCTCCCCTCTCTCCCCTCCCTCCCCTCCCTCTCTCTCCTCCCCTCTTCCTCATTCTCTCTCCTTCCTTCTCTTTCTCTCCTTCTCTCTCTCTCTCATAACTTTCCTAACTTTCTGGTTCAACTCAGGCAGAAAGATTGGGTGCTTATAAAGAAACTTCAGTCCATAACTTTGGAGATGCCCCAATGTTAGATCAGTTCCTATTAATATGAAATGGGAGGTGGGAGTTGATATGAACCCTTCCTAAAATATATTGTCTCATTTATATTAAAAGCATACAACTTGAGAGCACTTATTTTGAACTCACTGGCGAGATAAAACATGAGCTGGCTCGGTTGCTTCCAGGCACTAAACCGAATGTCTGCATGAATTGCGGTGTTGCTGTAAATATTTCCGGGCACAGACAGGTAGATGCAAAAGGAAAAACCTGAACAAATTCTTAGGATGCCAACATTGTCACAAAGTCTCCATGCAGAATGAAGTTGTTTGACAAAGTGTTTCCCTGGTGATTTGGCTGCAGATGAAAATGTCTCCGGCAATAAAATTCTGTGCTTGAGTCTTCGCCCAGCACTCATCCGTTAGCAAATGACATATCAAGGATCTTTTTTTGCTGTATTAGTTAATATGTTGGCAGAAATAGGTGAAACATTGTTATTCTCCTCAATTTCTGAACATGGATTTTTTTTTTCTACTTTTAAACACACATACATTGTGCCAAAATGTTTGTCAGCTCTAAATGTATTACGAATCAATAGGGTTGCATTAGAACAGAGATGAAGTTTTTTATTACAAGGTTATTTTTTTCTTGGTGACCAGTTCTGAAAGACTTAGAATCATGGGAGCTGCTGTTTGGCCGTCATTTGTGCAGTTTCGGGGAAATTTAAGGGTTGGCAAGGCAATTTGTGATAAAGCATGTTTTAATTACAGTAAGTGGATAAGCTGCGTACAGCTTTATGAATTAATACATTATTGTTGACTAGGTCACAGTCACGTGTGATTTTAATCACAGTTCTTAACCATAGCTGTGGTTTTATTAGCATCGGTGTTTTATAACTTAATAATTTGAACATACTGAATTCAGAACTTCCATTTGCATGAGACCACAGAAATACTTTACCCCGGCCAGTCGCACTGTTCAGGAGGGACAAGGTCCTTCAGGGTCACATGCGAGTAACTGTCCAAGATCGTTTTGCATTAAAGGATACTTTTAATAATGAAATCGTTTTACACGGCGTCGTGTTATTCCTGTAGAGGCCAAGTCTGGCTTTCACAAAGTCCTTTATAAATCACAGTAACTTCACACATATTTCATAAGCATGAATTACCCAGCGAGGTGTCTCCATCCATTCTTTGACTTGTGAAAGCCGTAAGGGATTTGAATTCCTGCCCGACTGTAGCATTTTCTTGGCTAACGCAGCCCCCCACCCCCCACCCCCCATCCCGCCAGGCTTCCGTGCGGGTCAGAAGCTGTTCTCTGGACTAGATTGATCTGTGAGTATTTTAATGGCATGTGTGTCATTCTTGAGGCTAAGTTTTTGCAGAGCTTCTGGGCATCCTCACCCCTGGGCGTCCACTGCTGTTGTAGAGAAAGCAGTTTCAACCCATCCCCAAACTAACCTCGCCCGGGGCCCCTGTGAGAACACCCTGGGCCCCTGTCCATTTGCGGGGGCCAGGAAGCTCACACCCAGTGACTGAATCTCCTTTACAGCAGGCGCAGGGCTGGCTTGCACTTGTCATGAACCCACTGGGGCTTCAGTTTGGAAAGTTATTTGAGGTCAGGATGTGATGTTGGAGAAACTTCAGTCTAGGGTGGTCTGTGTAATAAAATGCAGAGATATCAGTAAGTTCTCAGCCAAAAAAAAAAAGTGTTTTATATTTAGATAACCTCAACAGACCTTGAGAAAACCATTCTCTGACATGCAAGCGTGCATCTCTGGTGTCTAGCCAAGCCCTACAGGGTGTGGTCTCCCAAACTTTATTGACCACAGAACCCTCTTTGGAAGAGCGTCTTACCCCCCCAGCTTCTTCCTCTATGAAATACACCAATAAAAATACATAAAACCTATTTTAAAAAGTGTATAATTAATACTGTTCTGTCCATGACACAAATTTTCTCAGTGTAGAAGGAGAAGAAAATGTACGATTTTCAAGCCATAAAGTATCATAAAAATGTTATGGTTACTCTTCTCCTTTGATTTTATTGTAAATAGAGAGTCAGAGAAATGACATGGCATGTTCATTGTTCAGCATGCAGTGCTCTGGACACGGGTCTCTGCATCCTTTCTTCTTCCTGCCCCACTTTCCTCTCTGCTGGGAAAATCTCTTCATTGTTTGAGGAGCTGTGTCCCTAATTGCAGAAAATGATCATTAGTCTGTGGCTGATCTGATTGTTCATTTGTAATAGTTTTTGCAGTTGTGTTTTTGCCGTCTTAGAAATGCGCACAGCCAGTTATGAATAATGCTTAGAATGACTTTACATTAACACAGACCTATAATGATCTGTATGTTCCCTCTGTTTTTCACGTTCAGTGTTTCCAGATTGATTTAAGCTTAAAAAAAAAAAAGTAGGGGGAGGGGGTGAAATTCACCACAAATTCCGCACTTTTACACAGATCCGTGGACAGCACGTACTGCCAGAAACCTCCTGGCGCCACCTGCCTGATGTTTTCCTCTTTCGCTAGTTCACGCTCACAGTTGTACATTCGTCAGTGTTTGTTGAATTCATAAGTAAAAGTGCGGACCATAAATGCTATTTCGATCTTATGTGGAGGCAAGACTGAATTGCTTCTCGGTTTGACTCGGTGCTGTTGACTGTCTTAGGGTGACGGGGATAGCGCAGAGCTCGTCCGTGTTGGTCTCAGCCAGCGTGTCAGTGACGTGACTTACCTGTCATGCCTTCCTTGCAAGCAGTGGGAGGAACCTGTTCCACTCAGTACAAAGCCTGTTTATTATTCACTTATTCCCTCAACCTGTATTTATGGCATCTATTACTTGCCCTGGATCCAGCAGGGAGTAAAATCCAATCCCCGTCCTCGTGAAGTTTGCGTTCTCGTGCGGAGAGGCCATCAGGGAACAAACGAATGGGGTTGATGTTAGGTGGTGAGAAGCGCGAGAGGGTGGAACGCGTCTAGGGGGCCTCAGAGACCTGAAGGTTGCGCAGAAATTTAGGGGCAGAGAGCTCCAGACAGTGGGACCCGCAAGTGCCCCAGCCTGGGAGAAGCCGGCTTTCAGCCAGCAGGGAGGCCATCGTGAGGTCAAAGAGGTGAGCTTGGTCTGTATTCTCAAGGACACAGGAAGCCACTGGTGTGTTTTAAGCAGAAGCTGGTTAATCTTTGAGAAGGATCACTGCTACCAGCAGGTGAGGAGAGCAGAGGAGACAATTCAGAGGCAATTGCAGTGACCTGAGCAGAAGAGGGTGGCGTGGCCCATGTGGCGGAGGTGGAAATGATGGGGACTGCTGGGACGCTGGTTATGTATTCGAAGTGGGAGAGGCTGACCATTTGCTGGTGAATTGGAGGTGGGATGGAGAGAAGGAAAGGAATCAGGGATGACGTGACGTCACTGCCGAGCAGCTAGAAGTGTGAAGTTGGCAGCAGTAAAAAGGGGAATCACGGGAGTGGAGCGGATTTGAGAAAAGAGGGCAGTTTGGTGTCAAGGGGGAGCGGCCCTCAGACAGCTGAGAGGAGCGGAGTTTAGCGGCAGGTGAATCCCCGAATCTGGAGGCAGGACTGGGGTCTTGGCTGGAGAGACAGCTGCATATAGAGTGACTGACAGTCATGTGTCTGGAGGACATTATCTCAGGAGGGGGTGTCAAGAGAAAAGAAGAGGCCCAGAGCCTGAGCCCCAAGGCACCCTGTGTTGAAGAGTCATTAAAAGGAAAAAAAACCAACATAAGGAACTGCCATGCCAGTCATTAAGTGAACCAAGAGGTGGTCCCAGAAACCATGTGCATTAACTGTCCCAAGAGGTGGACGTGATCAGCTTTCCAGTTGCCATTGATAACTGGAGTAAGAGAACTTGGACATTGGCTTTGGGGGTTAACGTGGTGGAGGTCTTACTGAGGCCAAGAGCTTGTCTTGGTGATGAAATGAAGTTGCCACTGGAAGCTTAGCTTGGAAGGGGTTCACCAGAGATAGAGCTTGTCTTGATGAAATGAAGTTGCCACTGGAAGCTTAGCTTGGAAGGGGTTCACCAGAGATACATCTTTTCAGAGTTTGTTCCAGGTGAAGGCAAGGATGTGGGCAAAGCTGGAGGAGGAGGGTGTTGGGTTAAGGACTGCTGTTTTTAAGATGGGCACTGGGGACAGACAGGACGCTTTAATGTTGATGTGAATGACTAGCAGAGTGGGGGAAGGGGATGAGTTAGAAGAGGGGGGGCAGTTGCTGGAGCAGTGTCCTTGTGAAGGTACAAGGGTCTGGGATCTGAAATGGAGAGGGGGAGGGGTTGGCCTTGGCTGGGGATCCAGGCATTTCATGCAGCGCAGCAGGAATGAGAGCGGGGTTTATGGTACAGGCAGTGGGTAGGTTGGTAAACCCGTGTTGGGACTGAATGGATCTTCTCTTGGGAGTGTTCTGATTTTCTCAGAGAAATAGGGAGTGAGGTTACTGGCTGAGAGGGAAGATGGAGGGGGAGGCATATAGTCTTAGAGGCCTGAGAAAGAAAAGAGAGAATAGTAGTTGGCTAGGAGAAAGAGAAAAAAAAAGACTTGAAGAAATGAAGTAGGTTGGCCAGGAGTACAAAGGGCTCCTGGTGATAATCCAGGAGAACTGAACTGTCTTCTCCTTCTTCTTGTATCAGGAGAACTTGCCCAGGATATCTGCCAGAAAAATAAATAACCACTATTCCATTGTAGAAATAGACCACCACTTACTTATTCATTTAGCATATGATTGGACGTTAATGTCATTTCCAGTCTGGGGCTATTATGCATACAGCTACTGTGAACATTCTCGTGCAAGTCATCGTATGGACATATGTTTTCGTTTTCCCTTGGTCAGTTCCTAGAAATAGAATCACTGAGGGGCAGAAGAGATCTATATTTAACTTTGTAAGAAACTGCCAGTTTTCTGAAGTGGTCCTGCCAAAGTAACCAGGCAAATGCTTCACCTTTTGGGTAGAAAAGCAGCTGTGATTAATGGAAGGAGCGAAGTGGGAGAAATTCAGTCTCGGTTTAGTTGTCAGTTTATTTTAGGAAAGTCCATCAATTTCTATGGACTCAGTTTCCCCAGAAGCTCCGTGGAGGAGATAAACTAGGTAATCTACAATGGGGCCCTTCCAGAGCCCCCATTCTGTGAATTTTGGCGAAATTTATCTACATGGTGATGAACAGAGAGAAAGCCACATTTCTGCAAGTTTTTATTCCATGGGAGTTGAGTAATATTTAATGTACTGGCCGCAGGAAGAAAATCTAGAACATAAGGTGCAGAGGCAAAAGGATTAGGCTTATGTGAGGCACGTAGATGGGTGTGAAAATCTCATACTCCTTGAAAGGAAAACATTGTAAGGTGATACAGGATTCCACTTAAAATTTAATGTAACAACTCGTATACCTAGGAATAGCTCCATTCTTTTTAAATTAGAACAAATTCTGGGGGATGCAGTTGGGTGTTTAAAACTGCTTACAAATCCACTGTTTGGATTGCCATGGACTTGCTTTGAAACTAGAATAACAAAATGTGGGCTGCTGTCACTTTTGCAGAACCACTAGGCAAGTGTGTTCTGTTCACCTGGGCTCAGCCAAGAGCAGAGAAAATTTCCCAGTTCCTTGCAGCCACAGGAACCATAGCCCCATCGCCCATCTTGCAGTAGATCTTGTCTGTAAATGGGCGTAAGTAGATGTTGGTGCAAATCTCTGTCTGTGACTTCCTGGCTGCCTTCCCCCTGGCTTCAGCCCTGCGTGGGGAAGGGGTTGCTTTGGCAAAGACGGAGGAGTCACAGTCCGCTTGGTTGAAGCCATGTGATAAATAGAGGATGCTAGACAAGACAGATTGAACATCAGTGTGAGATCACACACTTCTGTAATTTGTCTTTCGGGTTAATGAGAATTAGGATTGGGGAGGGGAAAACCAGTTGGAGAGAGAGCTCTGAACCAGGCGGGGAACCCTGATGAATCTGTGACTGATGGGGCAGGTTGATAGATGTCCGTTTGGTGCCCATCACCCCTCGGGGTCCTGGGGTTGTGAGATCGTGACCCACCCAAGGCAGGATGAGTGCCGGAGCTTCTGACAGCTTTCTCAGAAGGGACTCTGAGGGTTCTGAGCGTTGAAAGCCATTCCTAGGCTCATGAAATGTGGGAGTTGAGCATGAGAGGTCTTTTAGCCCAGTCGTGTTGCACATGGAAGCCCTCCAATGGCAACCCTGACCTGATAGCATCCCTGCCCTCTGCCTGGATTACCTGCGGTGCCCTGGGACTCACCACCTTGGCCCTTTCACTGTAAAACACAGGTGCTTTTCAGAACATTTCTTGAGGGTCCAACTTCACCTAGCCAGAGCTGAGTAACCCCCACGACGCGAGGAAAGAATCAAGAAACGAGCAAACACACCGCTATCACAGGGTGGCAACTCTGGTTGCTTTTTTTGCTCCCCGGGCAGGGGGAAGGACCACAGGCACCATCCGTGGTTTACCTCTGTTCTTTCTTGGTGAGCTGAAGAGGCACAAATAAGCTTTTTTTTTCTTAGCCAGAGACCATTGTGTCCTCAGTGGCCCTGATTGATCTGTATGTTGATCTATAAAGATGATTTCTTTGTCTTACTGGGCTTAGCGTCTTTATAGCTGTTCAAAAGTCCACGTATTTGTCAGTCTAAATGAGTGATCCTCCAGCAGCGCAGTCCTGATCAGCAGGGGACACTTGGCACTGTCTGGGGACACTCTGGTCACCCCATGTGGGGGGGGGGTGCGGCTGGTGTCAGTGGGCAGAGGCCAGGGCCACTGCTAAGCATCCTCCAGGGCACAGAGCCACCCTCCACAGCAGAGAGTTGTCTGGTCCAGCTGCCTGTGCCCTGGGGCTGGGAGCCTGATCTAAAGGAACCAGTTGTTCCAGCCGGCCGGTGGTACCGTCCGAGGGTGGCCAGCACGGTTGACAGGATTTTGCTTTGGCACACAGCTTTGTTTGTATCCAGGAAGACTTGAGAGGTTTAATTTGGCACACAGAAGAGCTTCTGCATTTGTATTTCTCTTTAGGGTTCTTCCAGGCGCGTTAGTGTAGAACCGAGCAGTTTGCCTTCGAAAGAACTCGTTGAGAATCAGCTGTTAGATGTATGTTTGTACTATGATGCTGGTGGTGGTGCAGTTCACTTGCTTTCATCTGTAACTTTCCTCGCAGAGTGCTAGATATCTTGGAATCCTAAGTAGGGACTTACTTTTAAAAATCCTCCCGGGCTTTTTAAGATACGTGCAACTTACTCTTCATACAGGAGGTATAGGTTACTTTCAGTTAGAAGAGTGAGAAGTCAGGCTTTTTAAAGAGTTTTAAAAGGCTTTATTTTTTCAATGGTTTATTCGTACAGTTTCAGGCAGCAACTGTTTTCCCGTGGTGGACATAGAATTCTAAGTCTGGTGTATTGTTCATCATTTGGTGGGGGTTTTGTTTTGTTGGTTTGGTTGGTGTAGTAGGGGACACCAAAGGAAATATTTCTGAAGGGAAGTCAAGGGAGTTTTTTTTTTTTTTCTTTTTTCTCGTTGTCTTGGGAAGGCCAAAGTGATACTGATGCAAGTTTTGATATGTCATAGTAGCGTAACAGGCATAAGCATTGAATAATTTCCATTCCGCCCTTCACAGAGGGGACCCCCTGCTGAGAGAAGACGCTGTCAGTCAAGGCAACAGCTAATTAGATTAGCTCCAGTGCTTCTGTGGACGGCTTCCAGAAGCACACACCCTGTCACATCTCCCCCGAGGATCAGTCCAGGCTCCCACTTTCCCCATGCCTTTGACTCAAACCGTGCTACACTTGGAAATGGGTGGGATAAACATTTCGGGGGTGCCCATTCGGGGCTGGACCCTCTGTGCCAGGTGGGGTTCTCAGAATGGAAACAGGAGGCACACATTCTTTAGGGACATAAAAGTAGGGACCAGGAGGGGGTCCCAGGCCCACAAGGACTGTAACTCAGTGAAATAATACAGAGTATTATACCCACCATATAAACAAAGGACTGTGGGATTTGGAATTGCCCCATCGAGTGAATTTCTCTTTCTCTTCTGTCTTATCAGTGTGATCATCGAATGACTGTTTTGACTTTTTTTTTTTTTAATTAAAATGGCCAAACTAAAATGAGTGAGTAGTGGGGGACCAACTGAAGTTTGAAGGTGTTCTAGAAAGCCTTTGGTAGTGCTATTTATTCACAGTGAAAAAAAAAAAACCCTCCTTTCCTTTAATTGTGAGGCTCACAGAAGCATGCGGCCGAGGTCCTGGTGGTGGGACCGGCGGGCTCTCTGAAGAGTGACGTGTCCCCCCCGGGTGCTCGTGGGCTCCAGCAGCACCGTGCCCTGGGCTTGTTCGTTTTTTCAGTCATCTCAGTGCTCTGAATTCTTCCCCCTGGGGACGTGCTCTGACCCGGCTCCTGCCGGGGATGGCACCGCCGCTTCATGCAGAAGGCTGGCCTTCTGATGTTCCCCCATGGAACATGACAGTTTTCCCTGTGATGGCCGAATTAATTATCAGAAATGGTTTGCTGGCAGACAGTTGGATGCTAATTATGATTGGTGCTTTTGCACCCTTAAATCCAAATCTGTTGATGTTTGTTGGTGGTGGTAAAAATGAAAAACCATAAAATATGAAAATAAATTTTTTTTTAAACAGCTGAAAGCAATGCAGATTTGGCCTGGAAACTCTGATGGAGTTCACTGTGATCTGAGCTCCAGCTACTCAGCCTGGTTATGGGGAAAGAGAGTGAAGGAAGTGGTTAATTAATTGTCACTTTCTGGGTAAAGAGGGGTTTGAGTTTGGATATTTCAATTTCAAAAAGTGGCATTGATTAAATCTGAGCGGACATTTGGAGAGGTGTTCCCAGAAGGTCTAAATCTGATTATCCAATTTGACCTCATGCTGGGTCTCAGGCTTGTGAAATCTTTCCACCTGGGAAGAATTATTTTCAATTAAATGGATCTGACCGTTGGAGAAAGAATCTTGAAAGGCACCTGCAGGGCGGGGTCATGTAGTGAACAAAGTTGCCCAGTGCACAAAGGGACGACTTGGGCGGCAGCGTGTGCTCATGTTGGCTCTGGGTATCATTTCACTTACCCATCAGTGGTTACCTTAATGATGTGTTGGGATGAAGGCAGGTGGGTGTTTCCTGGAGCTGTGTGACATCAGAAGATGGATGCTGTCTCTGACTCTCACTGGGGACAAGCGAGAAGTGGGCCAACAGACCCTTGATTGTTGGAAGAGATGATACTCTATTAGGAGATGGTCAAAAAAGTCAGAAGGGGATCTAGTATTAACGGGGAAAGCTGAAGAGCTGAGAAAATAAGAAAAGGAAACTAACTTCATACAGGTATGTGAATGGGCTGGCTTTCGTTAGCAGGGCTTATGATGCAAGCAGTATTCCAGCATATGTTCTAGAATAATCTTTAATACATCAGTTAACAAAGGGCACCCATAAATACTGTTTTGGGAATGGCAGGGACTGTTTAAGTAGGTTGTTTTTCCTCAAGGAAAATTACATGATTCATAATTTCTTGTTAAATTAGGGGGCTGATGTATAATGACAATTTAAAAAAAAATTTTTGTCTAATTCACGTTGCATCTCAGTCACTAATCATCAGATAAGATTATCTGGCAAAAACATAAACTTCTTTTTAGGTTTTATCTGGGGTTGCAGCAGTACACAGTCCCCACTCAGGAGCTACTCTTAGCACAGGTTCATTCTTCAGGGGAAAATTTCTGCAGGTACAAAGACAGGGGCATAAAAACTAACTGCCCTGTTCCATGGCAGGACTGGGTGTGGCTGAGGATCCAGTTTTGTTATAAAGGGCAGTTTTTAAGTCCCTGCAATTTTTCTCCAGTTACCCTTTGGGTTGAATTTCCTGATAATTTTCTTGCTTCCAAGATACCCACACAAGATGAGACAGATGGGAAGTTTAAGGGAATTAGACTTACTAAATTTCATTTCTCTTTGCCCTTTTCGACTTTGTCTCGATAATTTTAGTTCTTACCATGCTAGCAGTCCGGTGACCTCCGTTCTCCTCTCGTAAGCCAGAGAGGAAAGACCTCGGTATTGACAGAGACTCAGAGCCTCCAGTCTGTCCCAGCTGCACCTGGCCCAGGTAGAGGTGGGCAGTTGGCACAGTTGGAAGGGGCGCGGAGGGCGGGTGCCAAGCCAATAGTACGAGCACCTGGATTTGCTCATGAGTTTTCCCGTTGATTTATTCACACTCTCTCTCGCTCACTGATGGGTTCACAGACACTTGCTGAGCGTTATAGAATGCTGGGAACCAGGCCCATCATCCTGGTGAAGAAAACACGGGCCCCACCCTTGGAGGTTCAGTTCCCTAAGCACAAAGCATTCCAGGAGCTGGCTGGCGTCACGGCCTCTCACACCTGCAACTTCCATGGTGGCAAAGCACGTAGGAGCCAAGTTGATACAGCCCAGGAGCTCTTTTACCAGTTGGGCGTGTCCCTTTCTAGAAAGGACACAATCCGAATGTGGCATCCTCCAGTATTTGAAGATGAGAAAAGCGCATTATGACATGCACAGTTTCATCAGGGCGGGTGTCTCTAGATTCTGTCAGTTTTGTCTTAGACCTTCTAGGTGGCTTTGTAGGGAGTGACAGAGTCCGTCTGAAAAGAGCCTGGACCGGGGCTTCAGGTAGATTTTGAATGCGTATCTCACATCTGTCTCCTTGGCCTGATCACTCGCCCTGACCAAGCCCCAGTTTCTCATCTGTGGAACAAGACATTTAAGCAAAGTGAGTTTAGGTGATCCTGACTCTCAAAATCTATATTTTTTACTTTAATGGGTGAAAAGCCCAATAGTTTAAGAACTTAATCCAATGATTTTGTTACCAAAACAAGGAAGAGTGTTCAACTAAACTTTTTTCCCCCCCATTTAGGACAAGGTGAGTTTCAAAAACGTTATCATCTGAGCTGCCTGAGGGCAGAGGCAGTATTTTCAGTAATAACAACTGCCATTTATTGAATATTGATGATGTGTTCAAATTAACTGACACGAGCTCATTTAACCTGCACCACGAGCTGAGGAGGGAGGTTCTCTTATTCCCCAGGTGCATATGTGTGATGTGTGCATGGTCCATTGTGCAGATGAGGGGATCAGGACTCAGAGATTAAGTAAGTCTTCAAGTGCACGCATCCTGAACATTAAGATGGGGTTTGAATCGAGTCTAGATCTGTATGATTCAAAGAACCACTTGACGGAGGTTCTCATTACACATGTAGCCACAACACCTGTCCCACAGGGGAGGCTCAGTAATCAGTGAGCACATGGTGGGTGGGATAAGTTTGAAACTCTTCATGCGGTCACTTTGAAGACATGTGCTCACGGAGCCCTTCTTTTTATTTCCCATTATTGAGTATTTTGTTTCACTATGCACAGAAGCTGCAGTCTTCCCAGATCATTTTCATGCCAGTGGGTCTAGTTGTAAACCTTCAGTAATTAAAATAACATCCTCTGGCCCTTTGATAACTCAAATGTCATCTCCTGGCCAGCAGCATTGGCATTACCTGGTGACTGGTCAGACATGCAGGCTCTTGGGCCCCACCCCAGACCCACTGAATCAGACTGTGCACATGCATAGGTTACTGGGTGACTCCTGTGCACACTGAAGTTTGGGAGCTTTGCACGGTTAGTGGGCCGCCAAGGGATCCCTGGGTGGCCAGACAGAGAAGACAGTGGAATATTGCGTTATGATAGCAACCCTCCTAGTGTTGTGGACAAGAGTGAAGCCTTCAAGGAATATATTTATATATAAGGTACTGAAGAACATGACACTCGGGAGGCAGGAAGATGACCTGAGCACAAGAGAGGCTGTGAAAGTAAAAAATCTTGAGGGGGAGGGTATAGCTAAGTGGTAGAGCGCATGCTTAGCATGCATGAGGTCCTGGGTTCAATCCCCAGTACCACCGTTAAAAATAAATAAATAAACCTAATTATCTCCCCCCGCCAAAAAAAAGCCACCAACGGCAAAAAAAAAAAAAAAAAAAATCTCTTTCCATGTCCTTGCTTTTTATGTAGTTGAAGAAGAAATGAACTTTTTCCTTTGGTGGAAAAAAGTCATTCCAGTTTGTTTCGAAGTTCAAACAATCAAGTCCAATTAGTAAAGAGTAAGAATTAATAAAAAGAGAGAAGGTGAGAGCTTAGTTATAAACCAGACTTCTCAAAGTTCTCCTTTTGAGCTAACTGCAGGGCTCTTGGTCTCTTTGTTTTTTCACCTCAAAGTTCACATTTCTCAGAAAACAATGGCAAAGTGAAAAAAACATATGATTCGTATAAAATAATTATTCAGAATTGTTGTTAAGAACACATACACAGTGTGCAGGGATGAATGCCTTTTCCACCCGTCTCATGTGGCTGTTCCTGAAATGAACAAAATTTTACAGAACACAGAGTAAAAAGTGTAACATTTCTTTGTCCTCAGTTTATTCAAAAAACAGGTAAAAAAAATTGAAGTTAAATTGTGTGTTCAGTGACATTTTATAGATTTTATGTTGAAAAACACTTAGCATTATGGACAAAACATAAGTGGACTAGAATGGGAGTCGGATCTACCGTGAAATGTTAGAATGTTAGTGTGTTAATAATACGTGTCTGCATATAATGGGTTCCGAGGTGGAAGAAGAGGATGACTAACTGATCTGATAACGTGTTGGTATTTCACAGAAGGTTCAAGCGGGTGGAAGTGCGGCCAAGGTTTCCAAAACTCTCCATCCTAACTTCTAGGATCATGTTCTCCAAGCTGCTGATTAATGTAGAGTCAGCTTCATACATTGAGATGTTTAATCAATTGGCAGATTGCTGTCAATAAATATGTGTCTTAAGTGGTTTGTAATAGACAGGCTAATGAAGTGTCCTCTGTGAGTGGCAGAGCTATTGGGAAAAAAATCTCTCTCCCTTCCGGGCATCTTGCCACATTTTATCAGCCTCCCTGTGATGCAGAGAGGAATGCCCTCCACTCTTGCCTGTCTGTCTCACCTCTGGATGGAGTATCTGGAGGACCAGAAAGTGAATTGCACTTTATGCCAACAGTTACTCGAGCAGCGAGACGGGGAGAGGGTGGCGATTGTAATAGTGACGTTTGTTAAGCAGTTACGACTCGCTGTGCTCTGGGTCCAGTCCTCTGTCTCCAATTAATCTCATTTAACCGTCCCAGTGACCCGATGAGAGTAGACACTTTCTCAAACCTCTCAGATCTTTCATGTAACCAGTGCTTTTGTCAGTGCTGCTGAAAACCTGGAATAGATTTCGTCAATAACAGAACATGCTCCATATGCAACTTATTTGAAGTCATTGTAATTCCCCACCTGTAACATATTGGAGAAATACAAGGAATACGGCTTATTTTTGTGGACATTCAGTGTATAAACTACTTGTTCCTGGGTACACTGGGGGTGAGGAGGCAGTAGTCAGATGTTTGCATCTGTGCATGGAAATTCTCTCTGAATTTGACGGCTCCAAGTGCAGTCAAATAGAGATGTGATGTGCTTGCTGCTCAGATACTCTTAAGTGGTCTCCATGTCAGTGATGCGACTTTGCGAGATGGTGTACAACTCTTACCAGAGCTCCAAAACAAAACAAAACAAAACAAAACACACTCCCACCTCAGTTTGCACAAACTTGCATTGCTGGAATATCCAGTATACATTGATACCGGGCAGAAAATACTTTGTGTTCATACATAAAGGACTTCCACCTACACGAACGTCCAGTGGACGCCAAGAGGTCGGGCAGCCTAGAAGACCACTCTCAATGGGGTCTTCCTCTCGCAAGCAAAACAAGAGAAGACTTCCTCAGCCGATGCGTAAAGCTGGTCCAAATGGAGTGCAACTAACTAATTCTGCCTGAATTTCCCCCAAGCTTCTGCACTTGTCTTTGTTTATTATATTAATAAATACTGTACAGCTAATGTTCCCATCTGGCAGGGCAGAGAAAGGGGCATAAAAATGAAGTTGTGGTTACAGCTCTTCAATACTAATGAAGGTGATACCTACTTGGCATGGTAGAAAGGTGGGCCTTTATTTTAGAGTTCTTAATTAAGAACTGCCAAGTGACTCATATTAATTAAGAAGCCAGCTGCATCCTTCAGTTTCCTGGTATATTTCTTCTTACGAACCTGTGAAGGGAGTGAGCCTGAGCCTCTTTTAATCAATCAGCCCACGAGCAGTTATGTATGAGGAATACTTGGTGTGTACGGAACCAGGCTGCACGGACAGAGATTTATAAGACACTGTCTTTGCTTTTAGGATTGCCACCTAATTGAGGTGTGCACACCAACCCAGAGAGCCAGTATTTCAGGGCAGTGAAGTAAAGGCAGGCTCTGGGTAGTATTGGTGGCATGAGAGGAGCATGGCAGTGTGGTGGGAGGGAGCTTTTTGAAACTACACCGGTGCCCTCCCTCTGCCGGCGTCCCAGGAGCCAGCTGCTGTAAGTGATGGGAAGGTATCCAGAATCGTATCCCCAGCCATGGACGGAAGGTTGAGGACCTCCCAGCAGCCTGGAGAGTTGGATTTCAGAGGAAAGAGCGATGATCATGGGCAGAAATAGTCGGCATGACTATAGCTGGGCTCTGAAGAGGAGGGACGTTGGCACTGGGCAGCCCACAGAGGCGGAGGAAGAGGGAGGTACCAGGCATGCCTCTGGCATGACCGCTTCAGCTCTGCAGTGCCCAGCCTCTCCGCCAGCTGCCGCATGAGTGCGCCTCTTAGCACCGCTCACACCTCCGCACACTTACGCCCGGCCTCCCTCAGGATCCTGGTTCGTGGTTGAAACAGGAACTCAGTGCGCTTACATGTTCCTGGCCTGACCACTCAGCTCCTTAATAAAATTGTGCTTAGAGCGAGGGGCTTATGATGAAACACCTCAAAATCCCAGTCCATGTTTCCACGTTCTAGGTCTTGACATCGATGTGTTAATATCCCTTCAGTTCTGGTTCCTTGAATCACTAGCGATTGAAGACGGATTATATGAAGATTAAGTTCTAATGTACTTTCTTTTGCCTTTGCCTGATACATTGTTAATTTTGCAGTTGTTTTTAAACCGATGCTCGAATTGTAGTCCAATTTACAATTCTCGCTTCATTTCACCCCCAGAAACCCAGATTGCTGAGTCGTATCGGTAGATGGACAATTGTGTTGTTAAATCACCTAACACGGTGCTCTGGGTCTTCTCCTGCGGGGGTCCTGAGTCCACAAACCTGCAGCCCACCGTGCTCCTTCACAGGCTTTCTTGACTAGTTAACATTTCCTTTAAACGGTCCCAGGAGACCTCTGTCTGGGTCAAGAAACCTTTCCTTTGAGCCTGAGTCGTGGTCGTTCACAAGGGCGTCTTAGATTTAGCTTCATTCTAGGAGGCTGTTTGATGTGCTTTTCTCTCCTCGGTCTCTGCCTTTGAACTCTGTCTTTAGGCATCTGTTCTGATCGAGAGCTCATTTTTCCTTCGTGTTGCCCCTGTGTGTATATGTATAAACCCTCTCTAGCCTTACATATTAACAACCTTTTTCAATAATTCTGGACATCTTTTTCCTAACTAAGAAACCTTTTTCATTAAGCATTTTCTAGAGCCCTCCTGCTGCTTTAGACAAAGTCCTGATCAAGTTCCCAGCTTTGGAATGCTGTGGTTCTGAAATCCCCGAGTCTAACTACGAGCACAGTTCCTTGCGAGAAGAGGAAACCTTGAAACGAGTGGGTCTGTGCATTTTTTTTCATTTTGTAACTTGGAGAATTTTACTGACTTCGGATCATCCTCAGCCTCAAACTGAAGCTGTTCAGTGGCTTCCTGTGAGTGGTACCCACACAGAAACCAAAATAACTGTAGAAACACTCTTCTCTGGAAGATTGATTTTGCCATGTCCAGATAACATCTATGTTGTTACGAGCTTTAATATTTTTCCTTAAATCATTCACATCCTTAAATTTATTTTTATTAAATATTTTTTATCTATTAAATATTTTTATTTATTAAGTATTTTTAAAAAGAGACCTATCCAGCAGGATATAAACAGTCAATTGGCATCACTTGCAATTAAGAAAAATACACACCTAATAATTAAATGTTAAAGTTCACATCTGTACATCTAGTCATTTTACAGAACAGCTTTGGGAGAGAAGGCCTGGGGGAGATGTTACATCAGAGAGGGTGCGGTAGGGTGAGGGAAACAGACCCATGGCTCCTGGGCAGTAAAGGCCTCAGGTTTAATTTTACTTGTGAGTTTCCTTTACACCGTGATTTTTCTTGATAACTTTTTGGGCCAGGTGACCCTTTGTTGTTGGAGACTCTCCTGTGCATTGTAGGGGGTTTAGCAGCATCCTGGTCTCTACCCTCCAGGTGTGACAACCCAAAGTGTGTCTAGACATTGCCAGGTGGCCCCTGGCGGAGGGCAGAGTTGAGAACCACTGTGTTATATGTCAGTCACTGTATTAATTTTACTGTCTTTGTTGTTACTGTCTTAAATTGGCACTTTGTTAGGTGTATGTATTTAAACTGTGCTGCAGTTTTTGAGACTTTGCGGTTTAGCATTTTGGTGCCTGAGTCTAAAAAATCCTTGACCTCCAGGATGAACGTGGCCACGGCTGCTTTCTGAGACCTGCTTGGAGCACACTGAGTCCCTTCATTGTAGAGCTCGCTTTTCCCACTGATGGTCAGTTCCCGAAGGAAGACCTCAGTGTTCCCTGCCCCTCTGTTAATGTTTCACCACTTCTGTCTTAGCTTTGTACTGTTGATGTGTTTTGGGGAGTCTAGGATCTGCACCCTTGTTTATAATAAATGCAAAGCATTTGGAAAAATGGTAAATGGAAGTCTGGGTCTTCTCTACCCTCCTCATGGATTTGTGGCTTACATGCTAGTATGCTTCATTTTAAGACAGTCCAGTGAGAAATGAGTTCATGTGTTATCCACTGTCTGCATCAACAGAGGCTTGCATTTCTGTGAGATACTACTTCCTTTAAATGTATGCTCTCGAGTGGGGGTTATAGCTCGGTGGTAGAACGTGTGCTTGGCATGCACGGGGTCCTGGGTTCGATCCCCAGTGCCCCCGTTAAGGGAAAAAAATTCTTTTGAAGTATAATCTCTTTTAACTTTCACGAAAATCTAATGATGATGGTTAATATCATTTATCCCTATTTTTTTCAGTGAGGGAAGCATGAAGTTTAGGTAGGTGAAATGACTTCCCCAAAGACAGAATATTGGAAGCGGACACATTGATAGGCACCTGTCAATAATTGTGTTTATAATTGTGGCAAATACTGATGCCATTCCTTGTGATTAAAATACTAAACCTGGTTATAAAATGATAAACTATGATTAAACTGTGATACTGCTTCTTAAAAGTGCTTTAGATGAAACCTTGAAATACTAGTACAAGTTATGTGTAAGTAGGAGGCTTCTGGCTGATTTTTTTTTTTAACCTTTTTCTGAATTTCTAGATGAATTGTAATATATTTCTATTTGTTTTTAGAAATGAAATTTAGATGTTAAAAATGAAGGAAGATGCAATTTGGATTACTGCCAGAGTCCTTTTTCTCTATAATTCTAAGAGATGTCCATCGCCTGCACATGAGTATTATTTCAAACGATGCTCTTTTTATGTAAACATCCTTCCATCTGTGTCTTTCCATTTAGTTTTTAATAATTTTTATATATTTAAAATTAAAAAAAAATTTTTTTGATAAAGTGGAAGTAGATTTATTCAAGGAGATATACACCCCATAGACAGAGTGTGGATGCCTCGGAAGGTAAGAGAGGCAGCCTTCCTTCACGTCTAATTTCTTAGTACTTCACGATAGGCACATGCGCTTTGAGAGGAGTGTTTGGGTAACGAGGGTGAGCCTTTGTTCAAAGGGAGTCATTTTCAGGTGTGAAGGACCTGACATTGAATCGCCGTGACCACTTTGTTAGGTGGCAGAGAGAAAGCCCATTTTCTGTGTGACTAGGATGGGGCTCCGACAGATGAACAGTGCTCTCTACTGTGGTTGTGCTTGGGGACATACTCCCTAGTGGTTCCTCTGGAATATGGGGGTGCGTCTCTTGTGCCCTTTAAGTGAGCTTTTGTTTTGGCTTCAGGTGTGTATGGTTGTTTGGGTCAAGTGCTCACAGTTTCTTGGTTTAATAGTGACTAAAGTTTCCGCATGCCTTTTGCCTCTTTAGTCTCCTCATGTGTTACACCTGATTTGAAACTGATATTCTGGTTAATTACTCTGCACTGATTTTTTTTCCCCTTAAAGTCAGGATAGCTTTGTTTACCGATTTTTTCCTTCTTGTTCATAATGTTACCGGGCCTACAGCTCATCTCAGCTTTTGGGGAGTCAGCCTCCTTACCTGTATTTTGAGCTCTTCCTGCCCTGATTCTGTGCCCTACCTCCCCACAACTACAAAATTCCCACCGAACAGGACCTGGTGTGGGATTGTTCCACGCATGTTTACAATGCATATAGCCTTTACATCCACCCGTAGTTTTTTGCACTCACCAGAAGCACTGTGTCATGTCTTGGGGGGGAAATTTTTCATTTTGTTTTTAAATAGCTGTAGACATTCTAATAAAAGTTTCTGCTCAGCTTTTCTCTGATGTGTGTCAGGAGAAAAGAGCAGGAGCAGACACTGTGGCATCACTGTGCCCATTCGCATACAGTGCAGTTCACTGAACTACATTTCCCTGAAAAGGAGGCATTCTCAGCCACGTCTGTCCTTGCAGAGAGATCCAGGCTGGCAAGCCCAGATCTTCAGTGCCTGCCAGTGCCATTTTCTTATCCTTAATATTCTAAATTCTTTTCTGGCACCGTGGTGAACGGGATGGAAGCTGATTAAATGATGAAATGAAATGAAAGGATGAAAGCCTGATGAAAAGCGACAGTGCCCAGTATCGGATGGGAATGCACTGAGGCCTCATTCTTGGGAAAAGTGGTAAAGCCTGCGAGTGATTGTGACCAAAGGCCAGCCCACGTGGTCTCCGAGCCCTTGTGCTGGTGGCCTCCGAAGTGTGGCAGTGACGTGGTCTCTCCAAGGACTCACAACCTACTTATAAGCAATTCCGAGAGCACCGAGCACAGAGGCATGGAAATTCTACTCTGAAGCCTAATATACAACATGCAAAATGAATTTTTCATATTGGGTTTTTTTTTTTAATGGAGAAATTTCAGCTTCTCCTCACTGACATGCCTTTTGGAGTTAGTGCCCTTTAAAGCAGCCAGAGGAGAGAATGATGGTACTGTGAACAGAGTGGCGCTCGCAGGTGAGAGCTGTATGAGAGGCAGTGATGATTCGGGAAACATTACCCCAGTTGTCTCACTGAACAGATAGTCGCTGCTGAAGGAACAACTATCCAGAAACATGTTGTTAATATGTTCTCAGATTTGGGGCCCAGAGAATGATGCTGTGGATTGAGTGGAAGATAAATAGAAAAATAGCGAATTAAGGGGACAAATAACCAGGAGGAAGGTGGGTGCCCATTGGCACTGGCAGAGAACGTGTAACCAGTGCCTGATGCGTTTCCTTAAGAATCAGTGTGTTTGCAAATTGCTCCGTTGCATCTTAGCAGAATCTAATCTGAGTAAAGGAAGAGCTGACTAGAGAACATGGTTGGATGAATTCCCTCAGTACTCCTGAAATATAACAGAGCAAGGAACAATATAATGAAAAATAACTGAGAGAGGAGCTCGGGGCTTAACTTATGATCAGTGTTCATTACAACAAATGACACTTTCACTGCAGAGTTACCATAAAGATTATTGAGTCTTACGTAATGCGGTTCCCCTCTGAATAGATTCTGGGACGGCTCAGCCTGTGAATGGGAGGGCTGAAGGTATACTCGGTACCCTTATTCATTTTTCCAACTGGTGCTGGTGAGCCACCCATCCAGCATCCTGGACAGAAGCAGAAGAGCCAGCTCCTTCTTCCAGGGAGACCCTCCGTGCTCATCTCTGTCATTGACTGTGCTACGTCTGTTGCAGACCAGGCCCAGAAAGTGACTGAACTTGTTGGTAGGTTTCTACCCAAGGCCCCCACCTTATGTTCTCTACCATTTGCTGTTTTTCTCAAGCATACGTATCATAACATTCAAGAAAGTATCTCTTTGGAAAGAAACTGTTTTGTGCAAAACTCTAGGCACACAACCATAAGTCATTTTGTAACTCTGCGGCTTTAACCGAGTTTAGGATGAACAAGCCCAGTTCAGAGCACCCTGTGTGTAAAAGCCTTGTTTATTAAGCACCTGTTGGGTACCTGCTAAGCAGTTTATGGTATTTCATTCTCATAATGACCCTATGAGAGGTATACACTGTTATTATTCGCATCCCATTTTCCAGATGAGAAAGCATGCTCAGAGAGGTTAAGTAAGTTCTCCAAGGTAGCCCAGCTGTCAGTTGTTATAGTTGAACCTCAGAACTATGTCTAACAGCCTGCCAGACACCTTAACTTCCACACAGGTGCAAAGCATAGAGATACATTCTCTCTCTCTCTCTCTCTATCTCTCTCTCAAAGCAGGCTGGATTTTGAGGTTGGACAAATCAGGGCTTGGACCTTCTTTACTTTCCCATTTGTTATCAGATCCTGCAAGAGTGACCTAACCTCTCTTAACAGTGGTTGTAATGGGAAAAAAAAAATAGTTCATGTTTACTGTGGGGCTAAACACAATGACAGGCTTTCTAACGTGATTTCCTCATCCATTGCTCACATCTGGAAGCAGTGTAGGTCTGATTATAGTTCCCATTTTATAGACTGAAAAACTGAGGCTTGGAGTAGCCCAGGTGACACAGCTGGGAAGTCTGCCCAGAACCCGTGTGTTCATCCAGTACTCACAAGTCCTACCAGCCTTGCTCCTTGTGGGCATTTTAAGTCAGCACTGTAAAGTGTCCCCATAGGAAAGGCTCACTGTCAGTGTTAGCCAGAGGTGAGGGTGGCAGCCCTCAGTGACATGAGAGGAGTGAGCCGAGAAGGGGAACCCAGAGGGGTAGCAGGTGAGGGGCTGTGTCATTGCTGGGACGGAAGCAGCGGTCTTTGGGAACAGGTCAACAGCCATGCGCAGGGCCGTGAAGGTACCTGTGGGAGCTCAGAAGCAGGCGAGCCTTTGGGTCCCACCCGTTCTTTCATTTTCAGTTGCCTTTTTCTGAGTTTTATGGGAAATGTACCTTGGCGAGGAGTGGAGGCACGATACTCTTAGCCCTGATGTAGAAGCAGTTTTAATGTTTGTCCCCGTCTCTTCTAAGCTCATTGTTCTCTCCTTTATAAAAGCCTGTTTGTGCTGTCCACCTTATGGCCATTTGCAGTGAGCTTCTGAAGACCTGTGGGCGGCCCCCACCCTGGACCCCCTGGGCCACAGGTCAGAGGTGGCCAGGGGGATGGAGCAGGGTGAAGTGGCAGAGTCTGGATTTAGGATTTGCCACTTTAGAAGGAGCACAGCTGGGCAAGGAGGTCCAGCTTGCCTGGGAAACGGCCAAAGTCATGAACACACGGGGTCTTGGTAGTACCCCAGCCAGCTGCAGGCTGAGCTGCTTTGGCTCTTGAAGTTGTTCTTCTGTTTTCTTGCTTTGGGGAAAGAGGGACTGTCTCTACTTTGCAGTTATGTGTGTTGGCCTGAGGACCTTTGCAGGCTCATTCTCAGAACGACAACAAACAAACATATTGGAAGACTCTCTAGATAAGCGGGATGACTTTTAAAAAAAAATTACATGTATAATTTTATACACATATATAAAAAAATATGTATTTCCATCCTTCCTTTTTCTAAAGTATGAAAAGTAACCATGCACCAAGAAAGGGTCCATCAGCTTTCAAAATGCCTTTCATCTAAGTAAAGATCATGGCTTGATGTCACCATTTTCGAACCGTCTCTGTGTTGTGCCGAATGGTAGCCGCCAACAGTGTGTGACTTTAGCCTCCACATTGCAGCTGGCCTGACTGGGATGTGCTATCAGAGTTTCCAAATACTCATCAGATTTCAAAGACACTCAGTTAAAAAAAATTCATTAAATTTATATCCTAAACTTACTGAATTATTTAGATTAAGGGCAAAATAGATCGTTAATCACGTTTACATTGATTACATGTTGAAATGATCGTGTTTTGGCTATATTGGGTTAAATGAGATCTATTACTAACATTGATTTCACCGATTTCTTTCTACTGTGTTTTTTAACGTGGCTCCTGGAAAATTTAACGTTACCTTTGTGGCTCTTATATTCTGGACGGAGCTAGTCCGTAGATCTGCGAAAGTATGGAATACGTCTCCACACATTGGAAGTGCTGATATGTGTTTTAAAATAGGACTTAAAAATAGCTTCCTGAAATATTTATGAGAGGAAAAGTTAACTCACTGTAGGTATTCCGTAGACTAAGAGGGGCTTGTTTTACCATTCTGGGGGAAATATGTGGGGCAGAAATCTTCTTGACTAATAGCTATTCTTCCATGAGTGGATAGGTCAGTGTGAGTCATTTATTACAGAACATGGTGTGTCAGTATCTGTAATAACTATCTTGCATGCTTTCCCTTTGATTTTTCACCCAGATGTCATTATATTGGCCACATCATGACCACAACCACCTGATGTACAGGCAGACCTCGGAGATACCGTGGGTTCTGTTCCAGACCACGGCAATAAAGCAGATAGCACACACATACACACACAAAAAGCCCAAGTCCCACAACATTTTTGGTTTCCCAGTGCATGTGAAAGTTGTTTCCATTGTAAAGGTGCAATAGCGTTATGTCTACAATAAATATATATATATTTATATGTATATATATGTGTGTGTGTGTATATCTATAATATAGATATACATACATTCCTTCACTAAAAAAAATGCTGTTGGAAAAATGGCACCAATAGAGCTGATGCAGGTTTGCTGCAAACCTTCAATTTTGTTTTTTTTTTTAAAAAGGCAGTTTCTGTGAAGCCCAGTAAAAGGAGGCCTGCCTGTACTGGAAACCATGACAAAAGAGCAGCCCCAGGCAGGATTCCACAGAAACCCTGGGCCTCTGGCATCTCTACCTCATGTTCAACGTCTGTATTGAGAGCGCTCTAACACCTTCCAGGAGTGTTCGGTGGGTGAGATTCCTAGACGACACACTTGCGATTCTTGAATGAAAAGGTCTGTTGTGACTAGCTCCAGCTCTTCTCTCCCCACCCACAGCCACACTTCTGCTCTCAGTCGACTAGACCCATTGAGGGCATCGAACAATGAAAGCTTGAGCCCCAGAGGGAGTCACAGCCTCCTCTCGCATCCCCGGGATCCCCACCCGGAGTTACAGCCAGTGCACGGAGTCCTCCAGTAGATCGCTTTTAGCATTGAGCGTAAACCATAGACATCTTAATTTTTAAATTTTTTGCACCTGAAGACTATAAATTTCTCCGAGACTCTTAAAAATCGGTTAAAAAAATAACTAGGGGGAACTGGGTGATCTATATTAAATCTGCTGAATATATCAGGGCTAAAGTAATTTGTTTTTAATCCTCCATTCCTTCTTGGAGTGTGTTCTTTTTGCAAAACCCAGAAAGAATGAAAGTGAAACAAAGGAAGATTTGAATACATAGTCTCTTCTACTGTCGGACTCTCCTAGTGTTTTTCTCCATCACTCTCTGGACAGTTGCTGGGCTGATTCCCAAGTATCGCTTTTGTTTCTTTGCCCAAAACTGCCTCGCTCCTCCCCTGCTGCCATCTCCTCCTTACCACCAGCCAGTAAGTAGCTCAAATATCGAGATCAGGAATGGAGGGAAAGCACAAATCAACATGATGTGCCTTGTTCCAGGGGTGTGAAGGGGTTGGCACTTCAGAGAGAGCCCGGCCTAGGTGAGGCAGTTCAGCTGTGCTGGGGAAATGAATGGCAAGAGGTGATGACTTGAATTTTCTTGCGGCTGCTGCTTCCTGATGTCCGCGTGGTGAGAGCCTCCTGGCCAAAGCACCGTGTGGATACGTCCACCTGTAGGTAGATGGGTGCCTTCTGGTTTTGATCTGTAAGGTTATTACTTTTTATAATCTCTTTGCTTTGTAAGTGGAACATAACTTACCTCACAGAAAACCCACGGACGAGGAGGAGAGGTAAATGATACAGTGCTGCCGAAAACCTCAGGCGTCGTGCTGTAATTTAACCCGAACATAGGAGGAACTTTGGAGATGTGAGGTTTCACTTACTGTGATTTTGCTTAAGGGTAAATGCGTTACTGTGTAGGCAAAGTGCTCTGCAAGTTGCACGTGTAAGACGTGCATGTTCCGTTCAGATGCCCAGCTCCAATGCGGGGGATGCCGCTGCCCGTCAGGCTTGATCTAAGCGGGTTCTGGGTGCATTCTGATAAAATGCCCAGTCAGTGTGCGAGGCACACGTGCTGGATGGTGAAGTCCAAATGCCTGATTTTCCGTCTAGGGAAACGCAGATTGCCCAGTGGGTGAATTCCAGAGCCTTCTGAGTCCCAGCTCAGTGTCAGCTGCCCTGCAGTCTAGAACCTGTAGGCTTGTACCTAAATTTAAAGAGATGTCTAGCTTTCCATTGACTTAGCCATGAGTCACCTGCCAAGGTCAAATCATCCAGTCGCCTGGGCTGAGAAAAACTGAAAGGAAGGGACGGCCCAGGAGCAGAGAGTCCGAATTAATAGCCACAAGAAGAAAGAGGAGGAGTGCGAATGGTGATACCTCTAGAGATGGTTTTGCCACTTGTCCTTACCTGAAAAGCCGGAGAGAGGAAATGCAGAGGCTTCTCTGCTCAGGCATCAGTGGTCCAGCTCTGTGGCACTGGCTCTGTGCTGGTAACATCACTTACATCTAGAGCCGCAGGACGGATGTGCACCCCTGCGTGGTGTCTGTTTGCACGAGATACTGCTTAAGGCTTAATTGAGTTAACGAAGAAGACACCACAGAAGCTTCATGTGGAAACGTTAACACGTAGTACCCACTGCCCGAGTTTTGCTCTTGTGATCACGAGCATCATAACTTAAAAGGTCGTGAGCAACACCAAGCCATTCGGGAAGGAACCACGTGTGGTCAGAAAAATTCCTCTCTTTCCCTGATGATAAAAATTCACTCTGATTTTTAATTTGTCCGAAGGAAAGGAAGAAAACCCCGGTGTTTTTATACTATTCATTGTGACTTAATTCTCTCTTATAAGCTATTCCTGAATTCAGCTGTTTCTTATTAATATCAAATGATGGTTAACATTCAGTAGAAACCCACTGGCCTGTAAAGATGGAAACTCCTGGTCATAGCACTTTGAAAGAGAATTTCCACAAGGGACAATGGACTGGGCTTCCAAGCAGCTTCACAGAATAACGCTGATGCGTCTACTGCACCCATGGTCTCACCCTCAGCCCTGCAGCCTCAAAAACACCGCAGAAACCTAGGAAAGCACATAAACTGATGTAGGGACCAGAATTTTGGAACAAAGGATAACTGCCCGTAAGACTGGAAGATTTGCCTGCACAGCACATGGCCTTTCAGTGGACAGCTCTGAAGGAGAAGCTTGTCTGTAATCCCTTGATGGGTCTGGAATTGAGGACATCAGGAAATTTTCCTTGGCTAAGATGTTCTTTCAGTCCCCTAGTCAGTGTTCATTAGGTGAGTGGTGGGTGGCAGGTGCCAGAGAAACAAAAGGATTAAGACAGTCCGTGCTTGAGAAGCACTGATGACCCAGGTGGGAAGATACCTACGTAGTTGGATACTTTCAGACACCATAGTGCAATGATGTCTGCTTTCGTTCAGTCAGTCAACATGCACCGTGTGCCCGTAGCATACCAGTCACAGAGGATGCTAAAGATGACAGACAGGGTTCCTGCTCTCGGACCTAACCTTTCATGAAGCGAGGTGGGAAACAACAGGTAATCAAATAAACAGAACACTTGTATTGTGACTGTGAGTGTGAAGGAAAAGAATGTAGTTAGACAGAGAGCATGTGGGCAGAAAAGACCTCTCTTAGGAACTCAGATTTGAAGTAGGCCAGAGTGATGTGTCAGGACTCAGCGTTCCTGGGATTGCAAGAAACACAAAGTCAAAGAGGAACAGAGATTAGTTGGTTATTTTATACTGATAATAATGCAGCGATGCAGTAGACTTCAGGCATGGCAAGATACAGGGCTCCGTGTCACTGGACCCCATTTCTCTCCGTCTTTCAGTTCTGCTTTGTCTGTGCTGGTGTCTCATCCAGGCAAGCTCTCTTCACAGATGTCACCATGGGCAGCAGCAGATCTGGACTCCTCATGCAACTCAGACAGAAAAGAAAGGACTTTCCTTCCCAGCAGTCTGAGCTGAGGTCCTGGGTCTTTCTCTGGTTGGCACAGGTTGGCCACAGGCTAAAGGGTCAAGGGAGAGGTTTGAGAGCGAGTTGTTTTGACACCAAGTTGGGACAGCATAGCCATTCACATCCAAGCCCTCTCTGCTCTGTCCTTTCCCTCGCCTGTAAAATGAGGGTGGTAACTGTGCCATCAGGGAGACCTGGAGACACACGTGCCAGACAGTGAATGGCAAGTACCCATCTCAGAAGTGGGTAGGGGCCTGATTTGCTTGCCCCTGTGCTGGAAACTGGGAACATGGGTGGGGGGTAGGGGCAGAGGAGGGGCGAGAGCTGGCCAGAAGCTGGACCACACAGGCACGGGTCAGCCTCTGACGGGTTGCGTGGCGCCATGTTTATCTTCACTACTTCCAGCTGGAGACGGAGTCCTGTCGGGGTGCGCACAGAGCTCCCAGCCTGGGTCTTCACCCCCTTTCTCCAGAGGGTGCTTAGAAGCCCGCTGCCAGCATTCAGCACACTGAGTTCCTGATGAGTACCACCACTCTTCCGAGGGACGGGACCTCTCTCCAGCTTTGTTAATACCCTTGTTTGGCTTATGGTCAAGTCTTGCTGGCCTCAGTTGTGCGTGTTGCTTGGGGTAACTTTCCTTGTTATCATTTAACACCTAGAGGGCAATCTTACTGCCTTTAAATTCAACTTTTAGGATAGTACCTCACTCTTGCCCCAACTCTCATCATCTCTCCATCCAAGTCTATATTGGCAGGATGTGGGATTTACAAGTGGCGATATGATATGGACAAAAGCAAGAACTTGTGATTATATAGTATTAACTTCCTGCTGTCCATGTTAAGGGGTCTATTAGATAATTACTATTTAGCTATTGAGTTCCAGATTCAAGTTAATGAATTTCAGTAGTCGTGTTTTCTCAGGAATAACTGTCAAAGGGGTTAAGTGCACATATAGAAATAATTTCTCACTTCCTTCCTTGGATTTATAAATAGGTTTGTGTATCTGCGTGTGTATTACAAACACACAGACACATATACGGTTGGATGTCTCTTTTTCAATCTCCAAGTACCATGTCCCCAGATAATTCTTTGTATAAAAAATATTCTCCCCTACTCCGGGTCTGAAGTCTATTAAGGAAGGAGCTTGTTTAGAAAACATACCAATACCCTTCGTCTTGTTTCCTTTGCCTTTTAGTTTATTCTGGAAATTGCAACATTTAGCGCTTTGCAGTTTAATTTAAAAGGATTACCTATTCTCTTAAATGCTTAAGCAGGGAAGCAGGTTGCAGTTATTGATTTTTCTCTGCATGTATTCTGTGAAAGCTGTATTTGCTCCTTCCCCAGGGAACATACCCCTGAACTGCATGCTTGCTGGTGACAGCTCAGACCTCTGATACATAACCAAAGACCTTGCCTAATATCCTTGCAACTGCTTGGGGAATTTTTATTAAGTAAAAGCATCATTAGAGTAGACAGGATGATGAAGTTTAATGAGCATCTTTTGTGCATGAGATTGTTAGTTTTGCTCCACCAGAATTCTCATTTCTCCCCTCCAGTGGGAAAGATAGCGACTCTAGAATGTATGGGATAGCTTTAAAATCTGCTTATATTTTCTATTTTGGTATAGCTTCCTATCTGTCCTGAGTCAGTTACAGATTCCTTTTGGCTATTTATACAGGTGCCATTTGCACGTGTATGTTGATTCTTTTCACACTGTGTGTTGGGGACAGAGAGCGGTGAGGGTTATAATGGAGGAGAATGTAAAAGACACGTCCCGCTGTTGGTGAATTTCATGGAACCATCTCTTGAAGGCTTGATCTCAAAAAAATCATTGCCTTTTGAATTAATGAGACTTCTCATGGGAATGTGGTAACTGTTCATTTTTCTTTTTTTTCTTTAAGACTCAGCACTTTGTGTGCTGAGGTTCTGTCACCAGCCCCCTGGAGCTGCTAGATAGGATAAATAAAGATATTGCAAATGCTTATTAATAATCTAGGCTTCACACTTTGTCCACAGATGTATTTGTGGAGATTTTAAATTTAGCATCCTACCATAAGATTACAGATTAGAAGCAAAATTATTTCTCTCCATTATTGTCACTGGCCACACACTCAAGATTTTTCGAGTTGGTTCTTTTCTTGGTCTGTATAAGGACTTGCCATGGAAACACCCAAAACAACAGGAGGGAGGCATATGACATGAGCAAATGACTTGAGAACAGCATATTGTACCTCTCATATACCTGGCATTCCGAAACATAATATTTACATAGCACACAATGTGCTTCCAGCAGTGCCTTGAGTGTGTGGAATACAAAAGAAGGGAAGTCTGCGGTCCCCGCCCTCCAGCGAATGGTAGGCCGGTGAGGAGGACAACACTGAGGAATCCAGCAAACGGGAGACGGGACAGCCGAGGCCCAAAGCGTTTGCACTTCGGAGTAATCGCCTGGGATTGATCGAGCCTTTTGCTAAGCCTCAGTTTCCTCATTTGAAAAATGAAGACGATCAAAGCCCTTACTTGCTGGGGTTGTGGGGACAGTGACCGCTGATTGAACGGTAACCGTATTGACAGGTGTTCTTGTCCTTGTCCAGCCGTTCTGCTGGTGCTTGGAAGTAACAGCCAAGAACGGAAGTCGCTGTGCATGTTATGAAGGACTTAACGGTGAGATTCCAACCAACCTCAGCGCATTTTGTGGAAGCAGAAGCTGGGCAGGGGACGGGGCAGAGAAGGCTGTGAAAAGCCTAAAACTGTGGGTGATGTCTGCGTTGCAGAACTGCAGGCATCCTGGGCAATAGTAACACAGATGAGCAAAAGAAAATTGAGGCTAGAATGAATCGTGATGGCCAGGAAAGGCTAACCCCAGGCGTCGGATTGACTTAGCGCCTTTTAAGATTTTTTTTCAGATCACCTGCAACGTAGACAGTATGTAGTTCTTCCCATTTCCCAGTGATGGTGTTCTGGAAGGATACAGGACTCCAAGTTTACTCAGCTAATAGGTGGCAAAACTCACACCCAGCCCACCTTTCCTATAGTCCACGCGGCCCTCCTCCGGAGCAGCCTGACTGTACCCGTCTGTCGGTGAACAGAGAGCGGTGACGTTGGGTTGGTTGGGCATGGCGTGGCATGTTCTGTGTCTGTTCTCGGCCATACACCAGGCTGGGAGCTTGATCCAGTGGGTCGTGGATGCTGCTTCCCATGCGTAAGCCAAGGAGACTGGATTCTATCAGCTGTGTGTAGGACGCACTGTAGGAAGGATGGGATTGGCATCCGGAGACTAAGAAGGGACCTGTTTTCGTGATCCGGTAGCCACGTGATACGGGCCTGCTTGGGTAGGAGTCGGGAGGAGAAAAGGAGAATGAATCAAATCACAGGGTGATGGAAAGAAGAGTAAGCACCATAAAGCGACTTGTTGTTAATCCACTGAGTCGTGAACCTTTTTTTTTTTTTTCAGACACAGGGTTTTTTGTATGTTTTTATTTGCGGGGTGGGGAGGTAACTAGGTCTACTTACTAATTTTTTTTTTAAATGGAGGTACTGGGGATTGAACCCAGGACCTCATGCATGCTAAGCTCTCACGTACTGCTTGAACTATATCCTCTCCCCCGAGTCATGAACCTTTGCAGAAGCTGATGAAAGCTTTGTGCGCTTTCTGCTGAAAAATGTAAACACAGTTTTGCTTGAGTCTCAGATCATTCCCTGGCCCCAGGCTCAGAATTTCTATGGTGGAGGGAGCTTCAGTCAGCCTTGATTAATGGGGTGACTGAAAAAAGAGGCAGGTGTCAAAATGACTTCATTGTTCTGATCCTAAAGTCCTGGAGACATGGAGGGACAGACCTGAGGAGCTCGGAGTAGGGAACTGTTCTGTGTGTTGGGTGGGTTTAAAAGCTAAGTGTCCAAGTGGGAATAAGGCATAGCAGGGGTTAAAGATGGCAGTGACTTGGAGGGCTTCTGCTCAGAGATAATCACTGAAATAAAATCAGGTGATCTTCTAGGGAAGGAAATACAAAGAGCTAACAGCAAAAACATCAGGACTGCAGAATTGTCTGGAGAAAGAGTAAGAACCAGGAGAGTGCATTGCAGCCAAGGGAAGAGATTTTTCAAGACGACATACATGGTCGCCAAGAGTCTTTATTGCTACAACTGTGAGGGGTGCGAGGGTCTGTAGGAGACCCTTGGATCCAACAGAAACAATAAGTCTCAAATGGATTTTTTTCCCCAAAATGAAGATGCCCGTATTGAATAAAATGTACTTAGCAATCATAGAAAGGCACGCATGTCATACTGCTCAATGTAATATTTGTGGCAAAACTTATTCTGATTGGGGGGGGGCTGGAATTATCTGCTGTGTCACCTTAGATGTCACCAAGCCAGGGGTGTTGAGCTGCAGGGAGTTTCAGGGGGCCTGCGTGCAGGCAGCTTTAACAAGTTGCCTCTGAAGTGACCGATCTGGTGACCTCTGCAGTCTGCAGAATCATTTCATGATGATTTTTCCGGAGCTGGTCTTCAGCTGGGATTCTGCAGATGGGTGATGCTGCCTCGTTCAAGTCCCACAGCACAGAGCATCCGCAGGCATCTCGCCTTTGAGGGTTCTTTTCATCAGACTCCTGAGTATAACTGATCCTTTCCTGTCACTTGAGATTGCTCTCTGTTGGTTTTTCTCCCCCCTCTTTGAACATCTCCCTATTATCTTCGAGGAACCTCAGATTTCAGGGGAGAGAAGGTTTTCCAAGACCCTTTGCTACCGGTTCCGTCCATTTTCTGAGTTGAGCGTTTCACCCCCGCCCAGCAGCTGTGGCGCCATTGGTGCCTGTGAGCCAGGCTCCCTCGTTAACACTCTCCAGCTGACATGGTCAGATTTCAGTGCCCGCCAGAAACCTCCCTGAGAAGGCGTCTGCCCCACAGGCTCACGATGATGAAGCTGCATTCCTGGCTATGCTCTGTGGGGAGGTGTCATCTGAGAAGCAGGGGAAACTGGCCAGCTTAGCCTGAGTCTCGGACCTTTGTGGGAGGTTTAAGGCAGCAGCTGCTGCCTTGGAACACCTGCTCTGATAGGACCTTGTCCGTGTCTGATTTAACCCCCTCTTCCCCCCAAGCCCTGCAAGGTAGCAATTTTCATCATATTGCAGATGAGGACCTCAGACTGTGGCAAGTTAGTCGCTTTGTCAGTGTCACACGTCTCGGGGTAAATGGGGTTCAGGAATGCAAAGGAGAGTGAGGCCCCAGGACTGTTCTGCATAAACCCCCACGCAGGTTCCAGGGCTCCAGTAGGGCAGGAGGGGTACCAGCAGGGCAGAGCCCTGAAGGGGCGTGCTCATCCGGGAAGCACCTTGTCCCGGGGTCTGAGGGTTTGTTGGCATCTTCCGAGCTAAAGTAGCTGGAAGGTGGGTCATGAGAGGAGGGTATGGGGCGGTCAGGGGGACCACAGTCCATCCCAAAAGCTGTTGACTGTATCAGTCCTGTTTTCCACTTCCTGTATTTTATGATGCTTTGACCTCTTGGGGGTCTTGTTGGCTGGGGAGAGACTGCCCCTCCCAAGGTAGCTCATTCCTAGAGGAGCAAACAACCCATCTGTTAGCGTTGCCTTTCGTATCCAAAGAAATTAAACCCTGACCCCAATCACCACGTTTACCTAACTCACGTGCACCAAGCCAGTATTTCCCCTGACCCAGACCCAGACCCAGACCCAGGCACTGGACGACTGGAGATCACCCCGTAGCTCTGGGCCCTGAAATTAGTCCAACTGTCTGCTTCTAAACTCACTCATACTCACCTACCCTGCCTCACCCCTGCCTTCCCGTGAAACCATCCTAAAGACTCGGCTGTGCCCTCTCCCGTGAGCCTCGAGCCTCCTGAGCCACCCTGGGCTCCCCCACGTGGCCTCGTGTGCTGTGGCTCCTCGTGGGAACTGCGTGGAATGGAAGTTCTTTCAAAGGCATGGATGTCTGTGTCCCATCACTCAGTCACTCCCGTAAATTAGATCCCGGGTACATTTAGAACAAGGGCCATGACTGTCAGCTTCCGAGCACGCAGGGAGCTGGGACCTTGCCGTCTCACTGTAGTAAGCGGGGAGGGGCGGTCGGCCTGCCCACCCCCTTCTCTCCTGGTAGAAACATCCCCCATTTTTCCTGGGGGCACACACCTTCTGTGCCCTTCCTGCAACCTCGCTTTTAAATTTTCCTTCTTTTCAGTGAGTTACTACCCTAGATTAAAAAAAAAATTTTTTTTTTCTGCTGAAATGAAGCAGAATCCTCACTGCCAGCCCCAGAGAGGTTCACCTACTGGGTTGGTTCCCTATGGCTGCTGTTGACAAATTACCGTGATCTTAGTGGCCGGAAACAGAACAAATGTATGTACTACCTCGCAGGTTCGGGGGGTCAGAAGTCTGAAATCTAGGTGTCGGCAGGGTTTCATCCTTCCAGAGGCTCTAGGGGAGAACGCGTTTCCTCGCCTTCCTAGCGTCTGGAGGCTGCCTGTGTTCCTTGGCTGGTAGCCCCTTCCTCTGTCTTCAAAGCCAGCAGCGTGGCACGTTCAGATCTCTGACCCTAGTCCTCCTGCCACCCTCTTAAAAGGACAGTTGTGATTACATGGTGCCCACTCACATAATCCAGGGTAATCTTTCTGTCTCAAGATCCTTAGCTTCATCACCCCTGCAAAGTCCCTTTGTGATGTAAGAAACAGAGTCACAGGTTTCAGGGAGTAGAATGTGGGCATTTGGGGAGGGGGCAGTACTCTGCCCACCATACTTCCGGAATGGAGGCCACGTGGCCAGTAGCTGGTGGTGCCAGGAATGGAACCCAAGACTTTGGACTCTGAGATGCTCATCCTTACTGCTCTGCCACAGCCGCGTCTCCAGGTGGGAGCGGGCGCTGTCATCTGTCCAGCCTCCCAGGAGAGTGGAGCACTGACTCTCACCCGCCCACGCGGCTGGGGGACGGAGAGGCTCACGCCGCGCCGCGCAGTCAGCCCCGCTCCGCTGGTGACTCACGGAGGAAGTGGGGCGATGCATTTAGCTCTGCTTTGGTGGCTTCCTTCAAAGAGGAGTCAAACTTTCCTTCCAGAAAGGTTTGGGCATTTGGCATGGATAGGAAAATACCATGTTATTTTTCAGAGGAAAATGCCCTGAAGATGTAAGTCATCATCTAATGATCTTATTTAATCAGTCTGACTATGACCTCACATGCGTCCTGTTTTTCAATGAGCCCTCCCTGTCTGCTTCCAGGCCTGCCCTGGTGCTGGGCGCCTTCCACCCACCACGACGGCCACCCTGGGAGAAAACGACATCGTTTTTTTCCAGATGGAGAAACTGAGGCACAGTGGGGGTGAGGCTTGCCGATCTTTTGCCCAGAGCCAGCAGCTCATCAGTGGCAAAGGGAGGACTTTAAGCATCCAGTTCAGGACTGCGTTCTCCTTTCTGGCCCTTTGTAGTGGGCGATGTGCTGTGTAGCCCCAGGAGGGCTGGGCACACAGTGGGGTCTGAGCATAAAAAGGCATGTGTTGAAACGGGAACATTCCAGTTCCTTCCTGAGAAGAGCCTTGCTGAGTCCCGAGCGGCTTTGGCACTGCCTTCTGTGGTGACTGCTGGATTACTGCCGCCAGCAGGGCCCAGCGACACCCCCACCCGTTCTGGGAAGCCTTCCGTGCCTGCTGGTTCAGGGTGTGGTGCACAGCAGGCCCTGATCAGGTCTTAATATCTCTTCTCCCTGCTCTGACCTCTTTCTGTTGATACCACTTTCCCAGCACCTGACTATCACTGAGTTTCCAGGCTCATGAACTAGGGAGTTATATTTCTGCACGTTTTTGTAATCCTTAAAGTTTGATGTTGTCCATGAGTAAGAAGGTGTATGTCTTCTTCTCTTATGGGAATAAGAGTTTGGAAACTAGAGGGGAGACACATGAAGCTGTCAGAAAGCAGCGGGACCAAGGATTCTGAGACCGTAGGTGCCTGGGAATCCACAACAGAGAGTCAGACCCTGGCTTCATACCAGATGAGAGGAGCTTGGAGACCAGAGGCCCCTGGTGCGTATCCCACTGCACCACCAAGCCCCTGATCTTGAGGAAAGCAACTTCCTAGGAGGAGAAGACATATGGGCAGGGATTTTGAGGATAGGCTTATTTCAGAGAGTGTGTTGATAAAGGTGAGGAATATAAAGGATGACTGGATTTTGGTCAAGGTTTCCTCTGCCTGTTGGGTGCATCTGGGAGAGATGCTGGGGGTGGGGGGTGGGGTGGGGGAAGGGGTGTACAGGTTGGACCCCATCCCCTACCAGATAATGGAGGATCACTTTTGTGTCTCAGGATCCTTAACTTCATCACCTCTGCAGAGTCCCCTTTGCCATATAGGACAACAAGGACAGGGACATCTTGGAGTGGCAGCAGTGGTAAAGCTGAACTGGCTGAACTTTTCTTTCTGCCTGAAGCGATGTTTCTTTAGCTGTACCCAGGGCCCCAGGTGTCCATGACAAAGACTTTGGTGGGAACCAGCGGCCACTTTCAAAGTGCTAGGAAGGAGGGCCTATGCAGATTTTAAGATCTGTTTCCCTGGGTGGCAGGTTCTCTTGGGGAGGAAGATGTTTCTGCTGTGAGGCTCAAGGCGACCCACTGTCAGGCTGGACAGCCTGGGGCCTGCCTCTCCATTCAAGTAGCCAAAAGTCCTCCAAGCGAACTTCTGCAGAAGTTGAAAGCCAGCTTGCAGGCTCTGGTGTTACCTGTCTAGGACATGTGGGACCTCCTTGCCCCTCCCCCTCCCCTTTACCTGGAGGACATTCGCAGCACCTGGCTGGACTTCCGGTCTTCAGCTTGCAGGTCTGTCTGCTGCCAGACTCACTCCCGGGGAGCAGAGACCTATCTTGATAACCACTGTTGGTAGACCCTGCATGTACCGCTTCAAAAGGAGATGCTTGGAAGCCTCCAGAGGAGATAGACCACACTATGACCTATCAAAACCCAGTGTCCAGCTTTCCCTAAGCGCCAAATCAGTTGGACAACTCCAAGTGCCAGGTCCATCCCTCGGCCCGTCACCTACAGGGTCAGTGTCCTCAGAAGCGTCAGTATCTGCCAAGTGCAGAGACAGTGGCCATTCCTCGGGTGGGCCCTGGAGCAGGGGGCACCTTGTACAGGGAGGTCAGTCTTTGTGTCACGCCTGTTCAGGCGGCACAAGGCAGCCGCACCAAGAGGAGCCAGGCGTCGTCTTTCCTCGGGAAGCGCTGAGACACCCACCGGCCTCTCTCGAGGACACAGTGGTACCAACAAGGAGAGTTAAGGTGGGGCTGTATTTATCTTAGGGTGGCTTTTAATTTAGTTTAATCAGAATTACTCATAAATTATTGATTAATTACTATCTGCTGTTGGGTTCAGTCCCCTCCGCCACACGGAGCCGGCTCCGCTCTGCGATGGATGCCACCCGCTGTAATCGTGGGGTACTTTGTCAACATTTAATCAGTGGTGCTGATTAACGTGGCATTGATGGGTGGTCGCCGTCCCGGCGCTATCCATCACGCGTGAGCCGCGAGGGCGGGCTCGGGCACCGTTGCTCTCTGTCACATTGGCCGGCCCCAGGGCTCTCGGGCCGGCATGCTGCTCACTTTGCGCTAAGCGGCCACTCTGTCTTTTCAGCTCAACCCAATTTTTGTCACTGTCGACTTAAACACTCGGAGCCCATGGAGCTTCAGTCTGGAACGGCTGGGCTGTGCATTATGGTCCTCCTAGTCCTGGGTCTCTCTTCCTTTGCTCTTTTCATGCAGTGACTGTGCGATTCCAAGCGACTTGTCCAGAATTGGACTTCATGGCAGGGAATGAGTGAGAGAGAGAGTGTGTGTGTGTGTGTGTGTGTGTGTGTGTGGCACTTCACAATGACTAAACACAACGTATGCCCCAGAGAAAACAAATGATCTTTTGGGTTTTTTTGGCTTCCTAGAAGTTCCTGGAGATGAATCTGTTGATGAAAACTCTACCAGTAGAAGCATTACCTCGTGTTCATCCGGTGGATCTCACCGTTTCCCCCTTCTCTCTTTTCAGCCTCTACGGCAGACACATGCAGGCAAACCCGGAACCGCCGAAGAAAAATAATGACAAATCGAAAAAGATCAGCCGGAAGCCCTTGACAGCCAAGAACAAATAAGGGGTGGGCATGGGCTGGACTTCTGATTGCTCTCTCATTATTCCTCCTCTTCTCTCTTGTCCTGTCTCACAATTACAATGTGTGTGTGTGCGTTTTGGCTTTTTCTCTTTCTAGTGCTTACCACCTTACCTTTTAAAATTTTTGGCCGGAGGCAGATTTTTTATAAGTTCTTTAAACCATTTCCATTTGTTTCCTTGGAATTGCCAAAGGCTCTAAATCAGCTGCAAATTCCATCCAAGGCACAGCTTTTAGTTCCTTCCATAGATGTTCACAGAGTTGCTTATTATGAAAAGAATGATTAAAATCATGTAGTCATTTGAATGTCACAGTTAACACTGTTCACCTTTCTGTTTATTCACATAACTCATTATCTTTGCTTTATTAAAAGTCTTCCTTCACCACAGATACTATGTTCACTTACAAATGATTTTAATAAAATCTTGAATTTGTATCACCTGTTGCTTCTTGAATAAAAATACAATCTGATCTTGGGGGTATATGCCCATTTTTGTTAATTTTCCTCCACAAACGATCTTGTCCAATTTTATTGGTTGTAGCTGATAAACCCTGAAACCTTCCATGAAAAATTAAATCAGAGTTAATTTCTTCTCACATCGATTTGTCTTTTTTTTTTTTTCCTTTGAAGACTGTTTCTAAATTAGGAAGGAGCAGAAAAACAAATCTCTAGGAGATTTTGCCAAAAGATTTTGGAAAGCAGCATTTCTGGGCTGAAGGAATGTGACTTCTGCCAGTGGCTGGTCGACTAGAGCTATGAAGCTGAGAGAGAAAAATCCTCCAGTATGCTGCTTGTCCCCTGCAGCAAGTCTGCTCGTATCAAACATCCTTTGCAGTGACTTTGATGATGCCAAAGGAGTTGTGTAAATGTGCACACCCTGCACCACGCCCAGCATAGAAACTGCAGCGGCAGAATCGAGAAAACAGGCAATTGTTTAGCATCTGTGTGAGGCAGCTCTGTTCTTACCTACAGCTGTATGTATGGAAACGGAAATACATCCAAGCGGAATGTTTGTGCTAAAAAGACTGTCAACCCTGGAGTGTCTTAACAGGTGTGTGAAAATGTAACACGCTCTCAGCTGGATGGTCTGTATCTGTTCCTGCATCCTCTCTTCTCAGTCTCACAGTTGAAACCCTAAGACCAGGACCACTGGAACATGTAAAAAAAGGCAGAATCAGAAGACAAAACATCTTGAGTTCCTTAGGAAATAAACTTTGCATTTGAATCAGAGAGGTCACCACTCAATGTCTGCACTTCCTGTTTCTGGGTAGCTTCCTGATAAACATGCGCTGTGGGAAGAGGAATCCCCATGTGCCATCACCTATTGGGAGATTGGGTTGATGTAATTTTTCTAGGTGCAGACTTTGGCTCAGCCTGAGGTTTTATTTAATTGATTTTTTTTTTCTTAGCTTGTGAAATTACAGAGGGAAGAACAATACCTCTGCTGTTGATTGGAACGATTTCATGTAAAACTAAACTGGCAACAAAGCCTTCGTAAAACTATCACAGTACAGCCTTGTGAATATATTTTCTTAAAGATGAACACTCTAGTTAGAAATATGGGCAGTGCATATAAATTCACAGGGAGGCAATATCTCCAAGAAACTGGTGATGGGGTGGGAAGCCCAGATTACTAGTAATCAAAAAAATACAAATCAAAGCAAAGGTAAGACACATGTAGCAATGAGAAATGTGCATATATTTTTTTAAGGTAATATTAAGTGCTGGAGTAGCATGAGACAAACATCCTTAGACGCTGGAATTGGGACTATAAACTTCTCTCCAGAAAGGTTGTAGCAATTTGATGATAAGTAGCAAAACTTTCAAATTGTGTTCCCTGACCCAGAATTTTTACTTCCAGGAAATTGTCAGAGATTTACACACAGAGCTGCGTTTGAAAAATTTATCTACAGGTTTAAAAACACAATGGAAATGTGGAAAAAAGCTAAATTTAAATGCCCACCAGAGGAAGAAGGGTTAACTGTGTAACCACATGATATATTTTTATGATGTTGTTTGTTAAAAATTGTTGAACAATATCTAAGGGCAAAGGAAGATAATCATATTATCCAGTTAAGTAAAAAAGCAAGATACAAAAAACTTACTATACACTGTAACTATACTTCAATTAAAAAAAAAAAAACTATATCAGAGTGGTCCCAATTGTGGAAAAAGGAAATTGTGCTTATAATATGTATGCACAGAAAAACTAGATGTAAATGGAGTGGGACTTTATGGCTGATAAATTATCTCTGTATGGCAGATTTTTTTTAATTTTCTTTTTTATACTTCTGTTCTTTAAATTGTCTGTAATAAGTATGTATATTTTTGTAATTGGGAAATATTAAATGCATATCGTTTTTAAAATGGAATTGGCATATTATACAGTCCAGAACATAGGATCGTATATTTAAGTTCAAGGCATAATATAAAATCTCAAGGCGATTTTTTTTTTTCTTCTTCTTCTTTTGTCATTAAAGTGCGTTTTCATGGCTTTTCATCGTACACTTGTTTTGGTTACGTAATAGCTGGATTAACAAACTACCCACAGTTCAAAAAGTAGCTTTTTAAAAAAGTTCTCCCAGTTTTATTGACAAGCATTGTGTACATTTAAGGTGTACGTTGTAAATGACTTGACTTACATATATTGTGACGTGATGACCACAGTTAGTTTCGTTAACACCCATCACCTCGTATTAATACCTCACCCCCCAAAAAAAGTTTTCTCGTGATGAGACGTCTGAGGATCGTTTTCTTAACAACTTTTAAAATACACAACAGTGGTTAACTAGTCATCCTGTTGAACCTGATACCCGCAGTACTTACTTTTCTTATAACTGGAAGTTTGTACCTTTTGACCACCTTCATCTAATTCCTCCACCCCACCCACACTCCCTGCCTCTGGTAACTGCAAATCTGATCTCTTTTCTTATAATTTTGTTTGCTTTGATTTTGACTTTTTTAGATTCCACAGATAAGTGAGATCATACAGTATTTGTCTTTCTCTGCCTGACTTAATTCACTTAGCATAATATCCTCAGGGTCTACCCTTGTTACCAGAAATGGCAGGATTTCCTTCTTTTATAGCTGAATAATATTCCACATACATACATACAACACAATTTCATCATCCAGTCATGATGGACACTAATGTTGTTTCCCTTCTTGGCTGTTGTGAATAATGCTGCTATGAACGTGAGCGTGCAGATAATCTCTCTGACATAGTATTTTCATCTTTTGGATATATTCCCAGAAACAGAATTACTGGATCATATGGTTAGTTCTATCTTTAATCTTCGTGGAACCTCTGCCGTGTTCTCCATAGTAGCTGCACCAATTACAGTCCCCACAAACGGTGCACCAAGATTCCCTTTTTTCCACATCCTCTGCAGTATTTTTTCTCTTGTCTCTTTGTTGATAGCCATTCTAACCAACATGAGCTGATTGCGTGTTTTTTGGTGGGGAGAGAGGTGGTAATTAGGTTTGTTTATTTATTTTTAGAGGAGGTACTGGGAATTGAACCCAGGACCTCATGCGTGCTAAGCATTCACTCTACCACTTGAGCTATACCCTCCCACTTTGATTGTAGTTTTGATTTGCATTTCCCTGATGATACTGAGCACCTTTTCATGTACCTGTTGGCCATTTGTGCATCTTCTTTGGAGAAATGTCTATTCGGGTGTTTTGTCCATTGTTGGAGTTATTTGTTTTGTTGCTATTGGCTTGTGTGAGTTCCTTGTATCTTTTGGATGTTATCCCCTTGTCAGATATATGATTTGCATTATTTCCCCCATTCCATAGGTTGTCTTTTCATTTTGTTGACGGATGTTTTCTTTGCTGTGTAGAAGCTTTTTAATTTGTTGTAATGCAACTTGTTTATTGTTTACTTTGTCCCTTGTGCTTTAATTGTCATATCTAAAACGCTCTTGCCAAGACATATTTCATGGAGCTATTTTCTTGTGTTTTCTTCTAGAAGACTTATGGCTTCTGGTCTTATATTCAAGTTCCTACATTTTGAGATAATTTTTGTGATTGGTATAATTTAGGAGTCTAGCTTCATTCTTTAACATGTGAATATCAGCTTTCCACTGCACCATTTGTTGAAGAGACTGTCTTTTCTCCACTGAGTATTCTTGGCTCCCTTGTCAAATTTTAGTTGACTGTATGTGTACGGGTTTATTTCTGGACTCTTGATTTAGTTCCACTGGCCAGTGTGTCTCTTTCTTTGCGATTACCATACTGGTTTAATTTCTATAGCTTTATAATGAAGCTTGAATTCAGGAAACGCGGTGCCTCCTTCTTTGTTCTTCTTCCTCAAGACTGCTTTTACTGTTTGGAGTCTTTTGTGGTTCCATATATATTTTATGATTGTTTTTCTACTGTTAAAAAAAATAGCCATTGAAATCTTGATATAAATTGCAGTGAATCTATGTATGGCTTTGGTTAATATAGTCATTTTAAAGTTAATTCTCCCAGTCTGTTAACACGGGATACCCTTCCATTTTTTTGTGTGTCTTTTTCAATTTCTTTTCGTGTCTTGTTTTCATTGTAGAGCTGTTTCACTTCAGTTACATTTATGCTAGGCATAATTATTTTATTGCTTTTGATGCTGTTGTTAAGTGGGATCATTTTATTTCTTATTTACCTAATTTATTATTAATGTGTAGAAATGCTGATTTTTGTACAGTAATTTTATATTCTGCAACTTTACTGAATTCATTAATTAGATCTAACACATTTTGTGGAGTCTTTAGAATTTTCTGTACATAAAATCCTGTCATCTGCAAAGACACAGTTTTATTTGTTCCTTTTCAGCTATGATGCCTTTGTTCTTTTTCTTGCCTGATTGCTCTGGCTAAGACTTCCAGTATTATTTTAATTACAGATGGTGAGAGTGGGCACCTTCCGCCATTGAATGTGATGTTAGCTGTGGGCTTGTCACATACAGTCTTTATTATGTTGAAATGTGTTCCTTCTTACCTAAATTTTTGAAGAATTTTATCGTGAATGCTTTTTCTGCATCTGCTAAGTTGATCATATGATTTTTTTCTTTCATTCTGTTAATGTGATGTATCACATTTATTGATTTGTGTATGTTGAACTGTTCTTGTATGCCAGAAATGAATCCCACCATGATCATAGTGAATGATCCTTTTTCAGTGTACCGCTAAATTCTGTTTGCTAACATTTTATTGAGAATATTCACATCTATCTTCACTGGGGATACTGGCCTGCCGTTTTCTTTTCTTGTAGTGTCCTTTTCAGGGTTTAGTAACAGGGTAATGGTGGCTTCATAAAATGAGTTTGGGAGTATTCCCTCCTCTTTCATTTTTTGGAAGAGTTTTGACAAGGATTGGTATTAATTCATTTTTATTATTAAAGTATAGTTGATTTGTAAAATTTTATTAGTTTCAGGTTTACAAAACAGTGACTCAATATTTTTATAGATTATACTCCATTTAAATTAATCATAAAATATTGGCTGTATTCACTGTGTATTCACAATATGTCCTTGTTGCTTATTTATTTTATACATAGTAGCTTGTATCTCTCAATCCCTTACCCCTACTTTGCCCCTCCCACCTACCATCCTCACTGGTAACCACTGGTTTGTTCTCTAAACCTGTGAGTCTGTTTGTGAATTTGTTTGTATTTTGTGATATTCATTTATTTTTTAGATCCCACATATAAATGATAACAGAATATTTGTCTTTCTCTGACTTATTTCACCAAGCATGATACCCCAAAGTTCCATTCATGTTGTTGCAAATGGCAAAATTTCGTTCTTTTTGATGGCTCAGTAATATTCCGTTGTACACACGTACCACATGGCGTTAATTCTTATTTAATTGTTTGGCCCAATTCAGTGAAGCTGTATAGTCCTGGGCTTTTCTTTGTTGGAAGGTTTCTGATTACTGACGCAATCTCTTTACCAGTACAGTCAGCCCTCCGTATCTGTGAACTCCGCATCTATTGCTCAACCAACTGTGGATCAAAAATATTAAAAAAAAAAATTCCAGGGGTTTGGATATAGCTCAAATGGTAGAGTGCACCCGCAATGCATGAGGTCCTGGGTTCAATCCCCAATACTTCCATTAAAAAAATAATTAAATGAATAGACCTAATTACCCCCCCCAAAAAAATGAAAAAATTCCAGAAAGCTCCAAAAGGCAAAACCTGAATTTGCCACATGCCAGCAAATGACATTTACATTGATGATTTAAATTATATGGGAAGATTGCATAGGTTATATGCAACTATTAAGCCATTTGATACAAGGGGCTTGAGCATCTGAGGATTCTGGTATCTGTGTGAGGTCCTGGAACCGATCCCCTGCAGATATTGGAGGATGACTAATTTTTCTCTTCCTATTTCTATTTCCCCCTGATTCATTTTTGATAGGTTGTATGTTTCTAAGAATTTTTTCTTTTCTTCTAGGTTGTCCCAAGTTTATTGGTATATAGTTGTTTGTAGTAGCTTCTTATGATCTTTTGTATTTCTGTGATATCTGTTGTAATGTCTTGTCCTTCACTGATAATTTTGTTGATTTGGGTCTTCTCTTGTTTCCTTGGTTAGTCTAGCTAAAGGTTTGTCAATTTGGTTTATCTTTTCAAAGATATAACTCAGTTTGGCTAATATTTTCTATTGTTTTTCTCTTCTCTGTTTGATTTTTCTGCTCTGATCTTTACTATCTCCTTCCTTCCTAACTTTGGGTCCAGTTTGTTTTTCTTTGGCCTTGCCCGCATGCTGTGTACTTTACAGGTAGTGTGCAAAATACCTTTGCATATAGATAATTGCGTTCAGTCCTTGCAACTGCCTCATGAGATAGGCAGGGCAGGATTATGGAGGAATAAATTGTAAAATGGCTCTTAGGTCTGCAAGAGGAATGTTTTTCTTTCTTTACTAGAAGTTAAATGTTCTGTTAATCATGAGTCTATTGTTTTGTGGGTTTTTTTTTTTTTGTTTTTTTCAGTTAAGGCAAAAGCAAGCAGGCAAGATGGAAGGAGATGGAAAAAGTTGGGGTTGGGGAGAGAGGCTCAGGTTAAAGTGTTGTTTTGTTTTGTTTTGTTTTTTTGCTACAAGACTAAAGAGACTACCATTTTGATGTGCAGTTTGAATCCCTGAGCAGGGCCATTTGACCACAGGATCACTAGCCATGATACCACACTTGTAGTCTGTGGAACTCACCGGGTTCCTTTCCCAAGGGCTCAGCCAGATGGCCTAGAGTCACATCAGATTCATCCTGTGGAATAGAAATTACTCGGGAACCACCTAGCATGGGTGAATCCTCATTATGATAATTTGGAATACAGACTGAAAAGTCGTAAGAATCCAGAAGGAACTGGGTTGTCTCAATCCTGTCAATATTAATTGCTGGAAATAAAGAGCAGAAGTTGACCCTAACTTTATGTTTTCCCTTGTTCTTACACACCGTGTACTAAATACTTGTTTGTTGCAAAGTTACCTTGTAACAGTTGAGTTTCTAACAAAGTTTCATAGTCACAATATCCCGCATTTACCCTTGAGAAAAATCTCGGCTCTGCCTTCAAAAATATCAGAATTGAAGACTTAATACCACCTTCCTGCCCCCTCACTTCTCACCTGGATTACTGCAGCATCCTCCAGGTGGGCTGCCTGCTCTCCCCCTTAACGCCTTACAGTCTGTGTCCAGCAGCGATCCTTTTAACACAGACATCAGACCCCACTTGTGCTCAGCGTCTTCTGCTGTCTCTTTTCTCTCAGAGTCCCAGTGATCCTGGTCCCCATGGTTGTGTGTGCTCTGCCTTCCTCTCCTCCTCCCCCCTTTCTCACTTGAGCTACTCCAGCCACCCTGGCCCTCAGGTTCTTCCCACTTCAGAACTATTATGCCTTCAGTCCTTTTTCTAGAATGTTCTCCCAAATATAACTCTCTCACCAACTTCAAATCTTTGTTAAAAATCCCTTTCTCAATAAGGCCTACCCTGATCGACGTGTTTTAAATTGCACTTTATTTGGTTTATTGCCCGTCTTCTACCCCCAGAACATAGGTTCCATCATCCCTAGAATGTGGAGGCCCCCTGAGGAAAATAATTAGCAAAGTATGGGCCGCGGGCCAAGCCCGGCCTATACCCGTTTTTGCAAATAAAGTCTTCCTGCAACACAGCCACTCCATTCCTCTCCACACTGTCTCTGGCTTCTTTTGTGCTGCCACAGCTGAGCTGGCTAGTTGGGACAGACTGTTACACATTTTGGCCCCAAAAGCCAAATATATTTATGATCTGGCCCTTTCCAGAAAAAGTCGGCTGATTTGTCACTAACTTCTGTATCTTCAGGACTTAAAATGGGACATCGATTTCTTCCTTAGCAGTTTGAACTTGAAGATCCCAGAGCCCCAATTTACCTGTTACGAGCCCAGAGAAATGGCCCAAAAGGAAAACCTAAAATGCTCTGGTCAGTATGAGTCAATTTCCAAAGAATCTTTACCAAAATTTACTTCTCTGGGAACTGGGACCAGCAGCTAAACTACCACTGGTCTCTGTTCTGCAAGGACACTCTATGACCACAAATCAGGTGCTAATCATTCATGTGTGTGTCTCTCCATCTAGAATATGACCATAAGAACATCCTCCATACACTGTGTGTATGTTATTAATCATACTGCATATCTGTATGTGTATATGTACACGTATCACATGAATATATATACATACATACATGAATATTTGTAATACATGAATGTCTATATATATATGTGTCATTGCCCTTCCCATTAATAACCTTAGGGGATCCCTATGCATCCTAGAAATAAGTCAGGTTTCTATTAACACTACCTGTAAATACGCTGTGACCTCATGTCTTACCTCATGCTTATTCCATACATAATGGAATTTGGTGATGTGCTTTCGCTTAACTTTGTCCTGAATTCACTGTGTATTACCAATAGCACTGATTTTATTGAGAGACGGCCAGGTCCCAGGCACTTTATGTTTTCTTTCATTCTTACTCAGCGATTGTCTTCATTTTAAAGGAAATTTGACCTCAGTTTAAGGAGCTTTCCTAAGCGCCCAGAGCTAGTGCCTAGTAGAGCAGGGATACAGAAAAAAGTTCCTTGGGTTCTAGAGCAAATGTCCTTTCCTCGGCCCCACGCTGCCGCTCTGCTGTCAAGCAGAGCTCTCTCAGCCTCCCCAAAACGCAGAGGTTTCCCTTCCCTCCGTCTCTTAAATCAGTTTCTGCGTTTGATCTCTTGAAATGTTCGCTTTATTTACACATGCAAGTTGGTGCGTGATGACAGCCAGGTTAGTGAAGCATCACCCCACTTCTGGCCACGCTGGGCCTTTGGTGTCAACTGGCCCTCTTCCCCGTGCTTGCTAGGGTGACAGCATCTCTCTGACGGCCAAGTGGTGAACTGACCGAGGCAGGTAAGTCCCACTCCTGGGAACAGCTCTGCCCTAATCCCGTCTCGTCCAGGAATGCAGCCCTTCACACGGTGCCCCAACAAGGGGATGTTGTACTCCAAAGGGGACTCCTTCCCGTGACCCACCCAGAGAGCCATCCCTCCTGACGCTGGTGGCAGGTGGCTTTGGGTTTCATTTTCACGCATGATCAGACCCCCTTTTCAGTAGATCACAGACTGAAGAAACCCCATCTCATTCACCCCAGTACCCCAGTATCCTCCTTCCGAGCAGAGCACCTAGAGTATATTGACGTTTAAATATTGTTGGGTGAATAAATGCTGTTTCCACCGGATATTTCTAACATCTTGTTGCTGTTTTACCTAAGCATTTATACTCAGTTTATAAATGGAGAGGTCAGGTCTTGTAATAGGATTCTAGAGACTTCCTGGAGAATCAGGCAACATCTCTGATAAATTTGCAGGCTTAGGAATTGGGCGTGCGCTAAGTAAACAGGATTGGGTAAGAAGATATGTTATCGGAAATGTAGCACTTCCTCCAACTAGGAAAATCGCCCATCACCTGCTACTTACAGACTGTGTCAGCCCCTCATGTAAGAACCAGACAAGCTACTGGTTACACAGAGCTCCCTGAGATCAAGAATTCTGCTCCCACACCCTGGAAAGCATCCCAGTTTCTGCATTCACAGGACCAACTTTGTCTCCAGAGGCACCGTCTTCCTGATGCTTCTGCTGCCCGACACGCTCTGAAATTGGCACTTTCTGTGTACAGGTGTTGTCAGCAAAACTGGCTCCTTCCCGCCCCAGGGGGAAAGTAGCTTCCGCTGACGGGCTAACAGCTGAAAGTAGGGAAGGAAGCCCGATCCATTCATAACTCCCCCGACGTGCCACCCAGAATATCCCTGCCACTCCGGGAGGACCGTCTCGCTGCTTGTGTGGGCCGCTCTATTTGTCACTGTGCTACCAGGATTTTAACAAAGAGCCACTTCTTAGCGCAGCTGCGAGACCAGTGTTTCCATTAGGGAAGGCCCGGCTTGAACACGAGGTCTGAGCTCCGAGATTGTCTCATCATGTAGCAGCTCCGGTGTGGGGTGGGGTTCTGCTGCTGCAGATCAGCGAGGGAGAGGGTTTGGGGGCAAGGCAATAAAAATCACACCTGGTCTGAAAGCAAATGGTGTGAGAGAGTGATGGTGTGAATGGCAGGTGCGTGGAGGGCGTCCATGAAGATGCTCAGGTCCCCATGGACCACAATGACGGTGAGGTGGGAGAGAACCATCCTCATTGATGGAGGTGTTCAGATGGGCACAGGCTTTGGCTGTTCTGGACACTGTCGTGTGCCTTGGGGACCAGGCTGGGTTGAATGATGACCCTGCAAAGATTCACATCCACCTTGGGGAACATCAGAATGTGCCCTTATGTGGAAATAGAGTCTTTGCAGATGTCATTAATTGAACAAAGATGAAGCCATACTGAATTAAGTGTGTCCTCAATCCAATGAGTGGTGTCCTTGTAAGGAAGCCACGTGATGACAGGGGCACCCGGGGAAGGCTCCGCGATGAGGGAGGTGGACGTTGGAGTCATGCAGCTGCAAGCCAGGGGGTGGCAGGGAGTGCCGGCAGCACCAGACTGGAAAAGGCGAGGAAGGATCCCTGCCTAGAGCCCTCAGAGGGAACACAGCCCTGCTGACTCCTTGACTTTAAACTTCTCGTGTACGTGAGAGAACATACTTCTCTTGGTTTAAGTTGGTGGTGTGTTGTTACAGCAGTCCTGGGACATGAACGCAGTCATCTCGGATCAGCTCAGGACAAACCCGGGCTGCTTCCTGGGAGAGCCCAGCAAGGACCACACAACATAGTACCCGGCCAGCAGCAGTGGTGGCCCGTCCATCAGAACAGAGGAGCTGGAGCAGACTGGGGCTGTCTGCGGTTTTTGTTCCATTGCTGGCGGGCCCAGACCTTGGTGTGGCCAACATCCTAGTGTCCAGCGTATAGCTTGGCCTGTGAGTCCCACAGGTGCCTAAGGAAGACGCCTGGCCCCGTTCCTGGCTGTGCACCGGGTTCTCCAGTTAAGAACCCAAATGGTTCCGATTTCATCAGGTAGCTTCTCTTGCTGCTGAAAAGGCTAAAAATGGGATGATCTCTTTTGAAGAAAGAAGAAATTTTTGGTTACCTCATTAAAGAAATCTCATTTCTTTCTAGATGTTGGGTGACATTCTGCGTTCATGCTTATTTTTTGATCCAGAGCTTTAATCAAAGAGAAGGAATCAGTATGAAAAGGTTTTTTTTGTTTCCCTCTTGGCGGGCTAAATTTGCTGTTATTGTTGCTTAGCTAAGGCTTATTTTTTACAGTTTTAGGCACAGAATGGAAAGCTCTCATCACCTGCCTTCTGCCAAAGTTTCACCATGGGTTTGTGATAGTAGAAGCGATTCATGAATTCATTCATCAAAAAATATTTATTGGATATATGTGGGAGGTACGCTTACGCCCACCAATTACCTCTGGAAGGACGCAAAGGTTGCTTCGGGCAGTAGAAACTGGGGACCTACATTTCCCTGTCTACTTTTTCAGTGTACATGCATCAAGTATTTAGGGTAAATAAATATTTAATTTTAGCATGCCAGCGGTTTCTCTAAAATGATTTTGAAGATAGATATTTATTGGGCACTCATGACATATGGACACAGTGCTAATATACAGAGTAAACAGTTTTAAACAAAGCAGACACAGTCACTGCCCCAGTGGAATGTAAAGTCTAGACTAATGGGAGAAACCATCTATAAATGAATATTCACACACATAGTTATATAATTACAAAATCAATAATTCTCTGAAAGAGGAGAATTTGATCCTGTAAGAAAGAGTCATCTGAGGAACCAAATAAGATTGGGGTATCATCAAAAACCCGAAGGAATGATGTTCGGTCTGAAGGAAGGTAGAATTAACCAGATGAGAAGAGGGAAAGAGAATTTAAGCTGAAACCTTGAGCAGGTACCGGAGCTTGGCACATTTCCCGAGCGTGTAAAAGGCCAGAGTGGCTGGGGAAGATGAAGAGGTAGGTGAGGTGAGCAGGGACCAGATCACACTGGATTTGCATTCAATCAACAAACGTTCATCAAGACCCTTCTTCATGCTAGGTTCTCTCCCAGCACTAGAAACACAGCAGTAAACACAGGGCTTTCTCAGCCATTGATGGAGTTTGGGTTTCATCACAAGCCCACAGGGCACCCATTGACGTAGCTGAAGAAGAGAATTCATTTGACCTGACGTAGATATTTAGAAGAAAAGGGAGCATAGAGGTATCAGACTGCCGTGATGCTGTAGCACCTGGGTAATAAGCTTTGTCAGGTTGCTTGGCTGCGTGGATACCGAGGTTAACAATTCAGAATTTATCTTACTGACCTCAGAGAGCAAAATGGCGGCCATTCACTTCCACAGCAACATCGTTCCCATTCAGAAAAAGTCTTTGTAGGAAACCCCAAACTGAAAAGGTGGTATTTAATCTAGTTGTTGGTTTTAACCACAAACTTAAAAAAAAAAAAAGTAACAAGCTTTATTTTATCATGAAGAGCAACAAGCATAAATTAACTTCCCCATTACATCATCATTTAGTGAACTGTCATTAAACTCAGGGCCGTACAGGCCACCAGAATAAGACTCGGCACCAGATCCTCACACTGAATCAATTAATGATATTTCTGTTATAACTTTTCTTTTGCCTTTTTATTCTTCAAGGACACCAACGTGACCCTACCAGTAGCTCATTGATTTTTTGTGTGTGTGTGCTGATTTCTGACTGCAAGAGAACAGAGATCACCAACTTTATAAAGTAGTGATCATATGTATGCATTATAAAAGAGTTCTAACCACATTTACATTTTTCACATTTTCCCAAGGAATGCTTCCTTGCATATAGTTAGCAACTTACACCGTTATATATGGAGACAAGAGTAGAGAGAGAGAAGTTCCCTACTCAGCCAATTTTGCTTAATTGAAGCTTTGGAAAATAAAATATTGCCATCTTATCCACATCCCCCCTCCGCTGAAAAAAAAGATTGGGGTATGAAAACAAGATGTCACGAACCTTGGAGGATTCATTCAGCTAAGGTGTTTGGAGACCATTGCATCCAGCTCCTACATTTGGCAGATAAAAAAACTGAAGCCCAGAGAAGTCAAGGGATTCCAGGAATTCAAGTCTCACAGCAAATTAGCGTCATCATCAGGACAAGAATCTGGATGTCCAGACATGATACTGGGATCATTTCACAAAATAGTAAAGGGAAGACTAGAAACAAGCCAACAAAATGTATGCTAATGTGGTCCTCGGAACTTGCATAATCACCATACATAAATGCATCTCACTTCCCTCCTCTGCAAAGTGAGAATGACAACACCTGTATCTTCTGTCCCATCCAGGAAGAGTTGAGTGATGGAGGAGATCTGATGTCTGGGGCGTGCTTGGAGTTGCCAAAAGTGAATCGTCAGAAACCTAAGAACATGGCATCAGAGAGATTTTATTGTGGTCTAGACCGCAGCCCCACCCCCACATTTGGAGCCAAACCACCCAAATCAAGTCACAGCTGGCTCAAAGACCACATGGCAAAAGCTCCCACCCATATCTGGAATGGGATGTAACAGGTATTAATTTGGGTAATCCCGGAGATTTGGTTGGAGTCTGGGGAACCACAACCCCAAACAGCAAAAACAGCGTCCTTCATTATTTGAGAAAAACAGAGCAAAAACACTTCCAAAGATGCGCATTCTTGGAAAAACATAGAGAAAGATCAAGTACAATCAAGGGCTATTGAAATGGGACCGGTGGCTTCATCCACGTTTGGAAGGATTAGACTCGAGTCAAAAATCCGTCTAACCCAACCGCACAGAGACATGGACTGTCAGTGGGTCTCTCAGGAACAACAGTCCATTCATGTCAGGGCTAGATTTTAGAGCTAGAGCCTAAAGGAAAGCAACCACCTCTCACTTTACCTGACCTTGAAAATGTGCCTGGATCTTGGTGTGTGTCTCACCTACATTTAAATAATCCCAGCATAATACGGTCGTGCCGAGCAATAGGTTTGCGTGTTTCAGTTCACTGTTCTGTTCCATTGTTCCAAGATGGCATTAAACATTAAACCTGGTTGAAATGCACAGAAGCATCTTACCCTAGCTTTGCATCCCTGCTCTCTCTTCCAGGCCTTGGCACCCTCCATCTCCTCCCAGAGAGGGTTACAGGCCCTAAGCGGCTCTCCCTAAGTAAAAGGGAGCCTGAGTAAACAAAAAATACGAGTGACCAGAATACATAAGCATCTAGAAAATGCTTAAGTGAGAGCCCTTGAGTAGGCTGGTTCGTGGGCATCAAAAGCCTTAGGATGACTCGACTAAGACGGAAGGGAAAGAAGAAGGTAGCAGAAAGATGGTCATGAGAAACCTCCGCCCACTGGTAAAATAATTCAGGTCATTAACAATCGGAATGGATGGGATTCAAACTATCCGTTCAGTATTGTTTGAAGGAACAGTAAATAGTTAACTAAGACTTCATCACACCTCCATGCTGGGCATGCAAATTAGGTTACATCAGTTTGGGTTTCCAGCCCCATCAACTGAAATCCTCCTGGATAAGAGACACAGCACTTTACAAAGTATGGTGTTCATCCTTCTCCAGGAATATATAGCAAAGCAGTGCACTTCCACCCTCTTTTTGACAGCAGAGTTTAAAATAGTGGGAGTTTTTAGGATGGTGTTGTCTACCATAATTTTATGCTTAGATCTGTGCATGGCGCGCGTACTTGTTAAGCATTGGTAAAGGCTAGAGCTAAATTCCACTACTTAAAAAGGTGCCTAGGGGGTGGGATCTGAGGCACACAGAGTCACAAAAGGGTTCCGTGCGCGGTTGAGGGGGTTTATATTACGGAAGAGTCTGTTATAGATGTGCATCTATTGCTGGATTTCAAAGGCTGTGTTTCTTGAAACATTTTAATGTCCTCCCTCAGTTGGATTCATCTGTGTCCAAAATAACAAATGGTCTCATACTTCCCCCCTCCCCTCTGTGCCTCAGGAGGCTTGCTTTTTTGAAGTAGATGGAAATTGGTGTGGAAGTCATAAGGGAGGTCCAGAGACGGCTGAAATCAGCCATTCAAAGCTGCCAGCAACCCCTGGACCCCCTCTAAATTGCTATTTCCATGTCACAGAATTTTTTTTTTCATTTTAAAACATTCTGAGATATTTTCATGGTGTTGTGGCTAACCATTTTTAGTCAGTTAAAAAAAATGCCTTTATCACCTCCCACCAGGAAACTCATGGAACACACTGCTGGAGATGCTAAAACTTTTTTCATTTCTCCTTTAAAAAAAAATATTAATGGTAAGCATTAAAAGAGAAGGGGAAAGTCTTTAATTTGGTTTTCAAAATGCTTAGCTTGAAATTAAAAATTGTACATACAACTGAATAAGGCGTCTGCAAGTAATCACTGTGAACACACCTGATGGTTTTCATCGAAATGCAGGGAGGGTGCTGAGTCTCCCAACCCCCCAGGTGGGTGCAGAGAATGTGTCTGGATGCACCAGTGGCAGCAGCTCTGAGGTGGAAGGTTTGGGTTTACAAGATTAAAAAGCTCCAGTTCCCAAACACTAATAGAGCCGGTAGGAAGGAAAGATGGAGGAAGTGGGAGGGAGACAGGAGCCGGGGGAAGTGAGGGCGCTGACACCAGCCTGCCTCTCAGCTTGGCGTAATACACGAGCCCGCAGTCCCACCGAGGGACAGGAGGGATGGACCCTGTTAGGTCCCCTTTTGGCTTCCGTCTCTTTACAGAAATGAAACTGCGCGCTCTCTTCCATCCAACTTCCCTCCAGGCCAAGGACACAGTGACTGTGGCTCCCAGTGAAAGAAGGGCAGACGGTCCAGATGGTCTTGGAGTTTCCCTTGAGCAGACTCAACTTTTAATAGCTTACAACTCTCCCTGCACCCAGGAGAATGTGCAGCTTAGTAAAAAGTATTATGCGTTGTTTTACTCTCTGGTATACATAAACCATGGCCAAACTCCAAACACAGTCACTACCAGAACAAGAGGGTGGAGCAAAGACGAATATAGTCGCAGACCCTTGGCCATTGGTTTTTCGCCCCCCATATTGGGAAGAAATGTAAATGAATACTATTGGATTTTTTTTTCTTTTCTTAAAAAGGGCAAGGAAATAAGTGAGATGAAATTGGAGGGAAAAAGTAAAGGAAATAAAATGAGAAGAAGACAACGTAATTCTTTGCACGAAGAGCTCGGTGTATGCAAAATTTCCCACAAATGCTTTGACTTCCAAGTGCATCATAAATCCACCCATAGTCAGAGAAAGGGAATTTGCTGCCTAGAAGGAAGATCTAGTCTACCAGACACTTGGCTGAGTTCTTCTTTCTCAACTTATTTTCTATCTCTAGAAAGATTCTTTTAAAAAATATTCGTTAAAAAAAAAGACACCTGCATTAAAGCACGTTGACGAGCCATGTTACAAGTTGAATTCTGTTCCCACTCCAAAATTCACGTAATGAAGTCCTAACTTCAAACACCTCAGAATGTGGACTTATTTGGAAATAGGGTCGTTACAGATGTAATTTGTTAAAAAGAGGTCATATTGGAGTAGAATGAGCCCCTAATTCAATATGACTGGTGTCCTTATAAAAAGAACACCACTGAAGGCAAAAAGATAATGACAGAGAAGATTGTGTGACGAGACTGGAGGAGAAGACAGCCATCCGCAAGCCAAGGAGAGAGGTTAGAACACAGCCTTCCTTCACAGCCCTCAGAAGGGATGCCCGTCCTACTGACACCTTGATTTAAGACTTCTAGCCTTCAGAGCTCTGATACAGCACATTTCTGCTGCTTAAGCCACTCAGTATATATTTTGTTATGGCAGCTCTAGCAAACTAATACAGTTTCTCCAGAGCAAAATAGTAACATATAATGTCAAAAAATAATAAAAACGAAATCCATTAAGCAATTTCTATGTGCCAAGACCTATGGTTTATACATGCATTATTTCTTTTAATCCTCATAGTTTCAATCTTTGATTGCCTCAGGATGTTCTGTCTGGAGCTATAGCAGCCATCTTTATTCATGAGACTGAAGTTGACATACTGAGGATGTCAGAGTAGAGAGGCAGAAAATATCTGTGTTCTTCATGATGACACTGGGCCACTGAATGAATCAACCCTAGAACCTACTGTATTGAGACTTTTTTTTATGTGAAGTAATGTTATTATTTAAGCCACATTTTGTTGGATCTTTTGTTACTTACAGTCGAGAGCATCCTGACAGATACAATTCCCTCTAATTAAACTTTTTTTTTTTTTTACCAACTTCCCCAAAGGTAAGGGTTATGTTGCTTTCAGCTTTGTATTTCTAGATCCACCCACAGGGACCAGCATATGGAGGTAAAAAATTCAGGGTTTGTTGAATAAGTAAATAGATGACTCTATCCTCAAACAGATAATATCAGTGGCATTTAACAGATGGAGAGATGCAAACTCCATGAACTGAACTGATTTGCTGAAGATCGTTCAGTGATTCAGTGAGCGGGTGGGGGAATCCCCTGACCACCCCATGTTCACATTGCTTTGCCTACAGCGCCATTTGGTATGGTTCTGGAGTTGTCTCCCCAGTCCTACCAACACTTTCAACTTTGTCCATGATGTGCGTACTTCCTATTTCTGCATACTTTCAGATTTTTCATTCTACCTGGGAATGTTCTACCCATTTGTGTAAGCAAGAGTCTAGAAGTCAGGGACCACATCTGTGCTGTTATCTTTGTGTGGCACCTGATATAGCTCGAGTCTAATTTGGCAATAAATAAATTCCTCTGGATGACGACGATATCTGAAAGCATAAAATGAACTCCTGGGAGAAATAATCTTCTCTTCTCTGCCTGTATCCTGTATGCTCTTCAGGAGGGAACGGCTAAATGAGAAATTAATAGGATTAGAAACACTTTGTACCTATGGTCTGGGCCACATAGGTGTTTTGTTTTTCTTTTTCTTTTTTAAGTCTGTGAATTCAAGTTCTTTGTACAAGTTGTATTTGTAAAGAAGAGATGAACAAATTCGCAAGCTGTCCACAAACTTGGTCTTTCCATTTTGAGGTCATGTCTCCACTCCTGGGACTGTTAATTGTGGAATGATGATCTTAAATCACTCTGGTCTTTGTCTCTAATTGCCGAGTGGTCATTTCTATTTGGATACTTCATTGTGATCGCAAAATCAACATATTGATGGAGAAGCTCATGATCACCTATGAACGAAAATTGGCTTTCTTTCTTGACTTTCCCATTCCTGTCACTTTTACTCCCACCCTTGTGGTCACCCAGGATCAGACACTTTGTCATTTTTCATTCATTCTTCTCTTTCCCCTTCCATATCAAGCCAAGTCCAGACAGTGTTCCCTATTAAAATATATCTAATCTGTTACCACTTCCTTCTGTCACCATCGTCACCAGCCCTTCCACTCCCTCAGCTGCCAAGGAGACTGATCTTTCTTCCCAGGCTGTTTTCCTGAATCCAGTCTGTCCCCCATAAAGGCTTTCCTTCTGTTGCACACAAACCAATCTCCCTTGAACATTAATTTCATCATGACATTTTTCTATTCAGACTTCACAATGGCCTCATACTTCCTTTTATGTCTGAGTACGTCTGCAGTGCGAGAGTCTTACCCTACTTTGTGTATGTAACCGTCTTCTTCCACTCTCACTAATGTCCGTTGCTTCACTCAGACTGGCTGATTTCCTGCCCATTCCCCCCTGCAGTAGATAGTGTATTTTACCTTCTTTACTATCTTAATTGCTCCCCTTTCACTCATAATCTATCCAAAGTCAGCCTGGTCAGTGTTCTCAGCTGAGGGTGATTCTTGGCAATGACACTTTTTATTACTGCAGCTGGGTGGGGCGTGTTTTCTGCCTGTAGTGGGGAGAGTCCAGGGATGCTGCTGAATACGCTGCAATGTATGGGAGAGCCTTTCACCATAGCACATCAGTGGTGCCAAGATGAAGCAAATCTAGCCTAGCAGAATGGGTACAAGAAACAGAAGTTAATCCCAGCTCTGTTGAGTAACCTCAATTAGCTCCCTAAGGTGGATGCATCGCCTCTGACATGGGAGGCAAGTGGACCACGATGCCGTGAACCTGCACCAACCCTTTTATCTCTTCTGACTCTGCTTCATGCCTACAGTGGTACTGAATACTTTAGACCTTCAGATGTTGAGGGGGGAGGGTATAACTCAAGTGGTAGTGTGCATGCCTAGCATGTGCAAGGTGCTGGGTTCAATTCCCAGTGCTGCCTCTGAAAAATAAATAAATAAGTAAACCTAATTACCAACCCCTCAAAAAGACAACAACAACAACAACAAAAACCCTTCAGATGTTGTGTTGGGTGTTGTCTGATGGTCCGTGGGTGGGTATTTCTCTGCTCAGTGAGATCCTGACCTTCACCCTGAAGGAGAGGACCGCATGACACTATTGTGTTCCTTATGGTACCTTGCCTGCGGAGCAAAACAAAAGCCTGTGAAGTCTGTGTCGATTGACTGGATGATCACATTCCCAAACAAATATCCCCAAGCCATCTGAGACATAGAAATACGCCTGTATATATTCAGAAAACCCAGCGCTCCCTTTTGTTTGGTCAAGCCCAATGTTTTAGGTTGAGAATGTGTTGTTTTGGCTAACGAGGTAAAAAGAACATCCTGTTCCTTCAGTCTTTCCCATGTGGGATGGCTGATAGAGCCAAATTCCAGAGAGAAAGATGTTTCTCCAGGGATTCACATAATTTATGATGATTATAAAAGTAATACATATTCATTAAGGGAAGTTATAAAATATAAAGATACATACAACATGAAATTAAAAAGAAATCTTAGTCCCACCATCCAAGGATAATCATTGTTACATTTTGATCTATTCACATGTTTTTAAAAATGATTATGTATATGAATACATTATAAAAAGTAAAAAGCAGTGTAAATTCAAATACTTTGCTTTTATTTAAACTCACAGACACATTCTTATTGCAAACATGTAGCAGTACCTAAGATGGCAAAAGTTTCCCCTCCTGCCTAATCTCATCAACATTTTACCACAGAGATAACCCGCTGTTAACAGTTAGCATGTACCCTTCCAGATTTTTCTATTTATGTGTGTTTTTATTTTTACAAAAATAATACACATTGTTATGCAACTGATATTTCCACCAAATATATTTTGGATAACTTCCCACATCATGTCAATCTACTTCTTTCATTGAAACCTACATAGTAATGTTGTTCAAAAATGTAGCAAAACTTTTTAAACCAACCTCCAGTGATGATCCTTGAATTGCTTCCACTTTTGCTCCTATAAGGATGTTTGCAAAGAATGTTTTTGTACGTACATATTTCGATATTTATACATGTTTTACTGCAAGACAGATCCTAGAAGTGAAAATGCTGGGTCCAAAGAATGCCTGCCTACATTTTATTAGATGCTGCCAAACTACCCTCTGAAATATTCTCTAATTAGCTCTTAAAAATGAATTTATTTGGATCAACCTTATTGAAAATTAGTAGAGTTTTAGTAGAGGATGAACATAAAACTACTATTCTTTATGTTAATAGCTTGGCAGTATATTGCAGGGTCAAAATTACATCCCATATTGACTTTTAGATTTAGTATGAGTTTATTGCTTATTTTCTGAACAGAATCTCTCTCCCTTTGAACATGGTCCAATTGTCCTTGATGTCTCCATAAGTAGACACTGAACTTCCCCATAAGAAAAGCAGGGTGCCATGGTGACTTTGGAGCCAGACAGATTACACTTGACTCCTACCTCTTCTAATTGTTAGCTGTGTGTCCTTGGGGAAATCACCTGACTTCTCTGAGGCTCAATTTTTCTTTTCTGCAAAATGGAAAAATAGCAATAAACACTACTTTGTAGGGAGGTTCAGAAGATCAAGTTAAAACTCTTTTTCTACAATGCCTAGCACACTGGTGCTTAGCACTTGTTAGTTCATTTTTAAGGAAGTGGTACATGTAGCTCCAGTAAGAATGATGTCTACTACTGATTATGATCCAAGAAAAAAATACTGGAAGAGAGATGCCAGACCAAAAATCCTATTTTCCACATCAGGCAGGGTCCTAGCCTTAGTTAACCCTAGAAGAATTTAACCCTTATCATTCATTTTCCCTAATAGCTGCAAATAAAAACAGAATGGAAAAGGAAGTCCTCAGGACTGCAACCTGTTGTATCTTGAGTCCAAAGGTGATCTTTCCATCACCTGTTGGTTGACAGGGTTATTTATAATCAGCAACTTTAGGATGGACCAGACCAGGAACACTCTGCAAGGATGAAGGCAGCAGAGAATGTGGTCCGTCATTCTTGGGTAACAAGTCAGCTACTTGGCTGTAATCAGCACTTTCTGAAGTAGCGCAACAATTCTTGCTCCCTGTGGATACACCAAGAGCTCAAACTTGTCATGAAAAGGTAATGGCAAGAAATTCGAGAAAAGACTGAGTGACAGTAATTGGAAGTCATTTGAGTAGAAAGGATATGAAAAAGTAGCTTTTTATTATTAATTTTCTTTGTATAATATAAATGATCATTTGTAACACATTTATTTTGACAGTAGTCCAAAACTTTAAAGATATTCCCATGAACCAGTTGTAAACTGTGATAATCAATTTCTTGACGCTTATACTGATTAAGGAAATTATTCATCTACTATATTTTTCATCTCAGATATTTTTCAAATGTCACTTAAGTCTCTGAAGTTTAAAAAAACCTTGCTATTAACCAGTACGCATAGTAAATGTAAAACTGATGGCACAAATATTATGAATAGTACTTCTTAGGACAAAATTTGATTTGTTTGAAGGCAGATGACATTATAAAGGATAGTCAAGATGTCAGTAGAGGGAGTTGATATGCTACTTGATTTCCTTAGCATCTTTGTCACTTTATAGATTGAGATATGATTGATGGCTACATTAATATAGAAAGTATGTTAATATTAGAATAGGCTTTAAGATCCCCTACAGGAAAATTCTCCCCCTCCTCAAATTGATATGATTGGGAATAACGTGCCCTAAGGATACAATGCTTCCTAGACTGCCGGCTCTTTGATGTAAAGACTCTTGCTTCATTTTTTTTTATTTTTTAGAAAGTTAAATCTAATTTTTAGAGGTATACTTTATATATGATCAAATGCACCTATTTTAAGAGTACGTTTCAGTAAGTTTTGACAAATGTATACAGTCATGTAACCACCACCACAATCTAAGTATGAGATGTTTTCATCACCTCATTACCGTAAAGATTCTCTTTTGTCTCTTCCCAGTCAGCTCCCTCCCTTCCTCAGCCCTAGGCAACTGCTACACTATTTTCTGTCACTATAAATTGGATTTGTTCTTCCTAGAGTTTTATATAAATCAGTTCTTACAGAGTAGGGTATTCTGAGCCTGACTTCTTTCACTCAGCGTAATGCTTTTGAAATTCATTCACATTGTTGCATATATCTGTAATCAGTCCTTTTTTTTTTTTGGCTTGTTATTATTCTAGTATATGAAGATAGCATATGTGTGTATCCATTCTCCAAACACTTGATGATAGACATTCAGTTTGTTTCCACTTTTTGACTGTCATAAATGAAGCTGCTTTATATGTTCATGAATAAGTCTTTGTGTGAACATATGTTTTTATTTCTCTTCAGTAAATAGTAGTATGGTAGGATGCCTGGTAAGTGTATATTTAACTTTATAAGAAACTGTCAAACTCTTTTCAAAAGAGGTTGAACAATTTTATATTCCCCCCACTGGTTGTTCTATATATACTTCGGTATTGTCAAGTCTGTTTAATTTTGCTCATTCTAATGGGTGTGTAGTGAAATCTCATTGTGGGTGATGACTAATGATGTTGATCATCATTTCATGTGCTTACTGGCCATGCATATATCTCCTCTTGTGAAGTGTCTGTTGGTATCTTTAGCTCTTTTTTAAAAAATGGGGTTGTTCATCTTGTAAGAGTTTTTTTTAATATATTTTATATTTTTATATTTTTTATTTTTAGATAGATAGTTTCTCCAGTCTGTGGCTTGCCTTTTCATCTTCTTAATGTTGTCATTTGAAGATCAGAAGTTGTGAATTTTGATGAAAGGGGACTCTTTTTAATACCTGCTTTTTCCCCTTCACAGCTTTGAACTTTGAATAGAGCATTTTGAACGTAAAAGTGGACCCTTAGTGAATCTTTATTGACAGACTGGGACAAGCAAAAATGTGAGCACTGTATTGAGAATTCTGCCTTAAATATTGACGCCCTGGCTTCCATTATGTAAATTATGAAAATTTTTAAAAGCAATTCATAAAGAAGAAAAAAAATATGGCTGCTTCCATTTTACAGAAAAATAATCTGAGGTGTGAAAAACTGAAGGACTAAGTACATGACCTAAAGTGACTGAGGCAGAGCAGGGAATGCAGTGAAACTAATTGGTCACAGTGATGGGTCTAATCCAAGCCCTTAAGGTCCATCGCCTGGTGCCCCAACCCACTGAGCTAAATAATTACAGCAGCCTAGGGCCGGAAGGGATCCACCCACCTCTGCTCATATTGATTCTTGTCATTTTATGTTGTTTCTTTTCTTTCACCATGCTCCCTCCCTTCTTTCCTTTTCTTTTCTTCCCCCCCCCCCTTTTTTTCTGCCTTCAGCTCCATGTGTGCTTCATTCAGCTCTGCTTATGTAGTTCTTTCTGTCTCCTTTCTCTCTTCCTCTTTCTCTTCCTCTCTCCCTCCCTCCCTTCTGCTCCTTCTGCCCTCCTTCCCTGCCTCTCTCTCTCTCCCTATCTTAAAGGAGGAACTCATCTTTTATAACTAATCAAAGCCCAATTTTCATGTTGGGCAGGAAAACATACATTTGCTTATGTCTGTATAATCTCCTGATGGGGGTAGAACCAAAAGCAAAAACCAGAATCCACTTCAGTGCCCCAGCCACCAGCTAGGGTGGCAGTGCTGACTGCTTAGATGAGTCAAGTAGGAGGGAAAAAGGTCACCTTGGTTCAGGTGAAAATTCTGATATGTTCTTCTTGGTTTTGTTGTTTTATCTTTTAAGTTTACTGGCAATGATTATATTCCTATTACAAAACCTCCATAAAACAGCAGCCACCTGGATAGATTTTTAAAGGAGTGATCTTTTTATTAGAAATCTCATTGTATGTCCCTGCTTCAAAGTTGGATGAAGTGCTCAATCCTTAAGGCAGGCTGCAAGATCCTGCATAATTAGGCTCTCTGGTCCTCAACTCATCTTGGTTCACTCCCTCATGTTCCATTGTTTTCCCTCCTTCCTTCCTTCCTTCCCTCCTTCCTTCCTTCCTTCCCTCCTCCCTCCCTCCCTCCCTTTCTTCTTTTCTGTCTTCGTACCTATTACAGGCTTTTCCCTGGAGTCCTCCCACTATGTCAGACTTTCTTCTTCCTCCAATTGGTCTTCCTTCGACTCCTCTCTTCACCCACCTTTGTCTTCATAAGAACTATGTATCTTTAAAAAAAAGTATACATGCTTGAGATAAACTCAAGCAACACAAAGAAGTTCAAAATACAATGAAAAAGGGGGGAGGGTATAGCTCAAGTGGTAGAGTGCATGCTTAGCATGTATGAGGTCCTGGGTTCAATTCCCAGTACCTCCTCTAAGAATAAATAAATAAACCTAATTACCTCCCCCCTCAAAAAAGACAAAAAAAAACAATGAAAAAAAAAACCCACCACTAAGAAATAACTATTATTCACATTTAAGATTATTTACAACTTTGTTTATATATACGCACATCTACAAATACATATGCATACTTTATGTGTATATATATGTTTGCATATACACAATACACATATGTAATATAATTGTTACAGTACATATATAATGCATATACACATATATATACAAATAAAATGTGCTTTCTGTGTATTTTTACATAAATACAGCATCGATTCTTAAACCTTTAAAAAATAGGGTTATATTATTCATAGTATTTTAGGTTGAAAGTTTTACACTTATTTGAATTTATATTTTAAAAAAGCTGAAGGGAAACTGAAAGAAGAGGTGAACTTCCAGACACAGGCTTCTTCACCATAAGTAATATTACTTCCTAGAAAAATCCTCTACAGTTAATAAAAGCACAAGATATTAATAGACTCATTCTGCTTTGAAACAGCTTTAGTGAAGTGCAATTGACAGATAAACTGCACATACTGATGTTAATGTACGGTTTGGTAAGTTCTGCATCTGTACACATGCACGTAACTGGGACCATACTCATGATGGTGAACATATCCTTCACCCCCAGAAGTTTCTCTGTGCCCTTTTGCAAGTCTCTTTCTTTCACCTCTCCCTGAATTTCTCATGCAGTCAAAGGGATGGGCTTTCTGTCATATTTTGAATTTTCCAGAATTTTATGTAAGTGGAGTCATACACTATGTACTCTTTTTTGTCTGGCTTCTTTCCCTCAGCATAATTATCTTGAGATGCATCTGTGTTGCTGTGTCCATCAAGAGCTTGTTCCTTTTCATTGCTGCCTAATATTTCACCATATGTATGTATTATAGTTTGTTTATCGCTGCCCACGATGGGCACTTGAGTTGTTTCCAGCGTGAGGCTGTTACAGTGATAAATTGGACTTTGTCAAAATGCAAAATGCCTGTTCTTCAAAAGACATTGTTAAGAGACTGATAACAAACCACAGAGTAGGAGAAGATATTTACAAAGCACATATCTGATAAAGGCCTTCTATCCAGGATCTAGAAAGACAACTGAAAACTCAAGAAAATGGCAACTTCTTATAATTTTTAAAAACCACCTACTTTGATTTTGACAGAATCTTCTAACTCCTTGCTATGAAAGATGAGGAAATTAGCACTCATGCTTCCTCCTGTGATTTCTCCCTCCTCTTCCTATTTTTGTGGTTATTCTAGTATTTTCATGTTGTCAAAGTTGATAACATTTTCATTCTGGCCTGTAACCATAATTCCCCCTATGTTTATTCTTATTCCTTTATCTAAATGGATTCAATTCTCATGGCTATTTCTTCCACTATGGCTTCCTAAAGTTTTGATTTATTATTCATGACTGGCTGAGTCTTGTTAGCAAGCAACTTTGTTCAAAAAGGGCTGACAGCACAAGCTCCCTACGTTCTTGTGTGCTTGACTATAGCTTTCCATTCTTTTTTTTTTTTTTTGACATAGCTCAGTTTTATTGATTATAAAATTGCTACAATACTTTATTTTTTTAACTTTTTTTATTGATTTATAATCATTTTACAATGTTGTGTCAAATTCCAGTATAGAGCACAATTTTTCGGTTATACATGAACATATATATATTCATTGTCACATTCCTTTCTCTGTGAGCTACCATAAGATCTTGTATATATTTCCCTGTGCTATACAGTATAATCTTGTTTATCTATTCTACATGATCAAGCCTGGAAAATGTTCCATGTGCACTTGAAAAGAATGTATATTCTATTTTTGGGGGGTGTAATGCTCTGAAAATATCCACCAAATCTAATTTTTCTATTGTATTATTTAATTTCTCTGTTGCCTTATTTATTTTCTGTCTGGAAGATCTGTCTAGTGATGTTAATGCAGTGTTAAAATCTCCAACTATGATTGTATTCCCATCAATATCCCCCTTTATCTCTGTTAGTAATTGTTTTATGTACTTAGGTGCTCCTATATTGGGTGCATATATATTAATAAGTGTAATATCCTCATCTTGTATCACTCCTTTAATCATTATAAAATATCCGTCTTTATCTTTCTTTATGGCCTTTGTTTTAAAGTCTATTTTGTCTGAAATCAGTGCTGCAACACCTGCTTTTTTGGCTTTTCCATTTGCATAGAATATCCTTTTCCATCCTTTCACTCTCAATCTATATTTATCCTTCTCCCTAAAGTGGGTCTCTTGTATGCAGCATATTGAAGGTTCTTGCTTTATTATCCACTCTATGTCTTTTGACTGGAGCATTTAGTCCATTAACATTTACAGTAATTAATGATAGATGTGTGTTCATTGCCATTTTGAACTTATCTTTGCAGTTGATTCGGTATTTCCTCTTTGTTCCTTTCTTCTTCTTTTTGTGTCTTGGTAACTTTCCTTTGTATTATCATGGATTTTATTTAGTTTTTGTGACTCCCTTGTAAGTTTTTGGCTTGTGGTTACCCTTTTCTGTAAGTCTATTAGCCCATTACTATATCTCAAACCCATCCTACCCAAAACAAAAAATTTTAAAAAGAAAGAAAAAAAAATACTCTATTTTCTTGCTTCCCTCTCCCACTCTTAATGATTTAAATGTCTTCTTTTAGAATTTCGTGTTTATTTTATTTGTAATTTATGAGTTATCGCCTTCCCAGTTATGGGTTTCTCCTTTCTGTAGCATCCTGCTTCTTTTCGAATGTGTCTTGGTGTTATCTGTGGGAGAGGGTGAGCTATGTGTGTCCTACTACCCCGCCATCTTGGCCTCTCCTCCAGTTCCTAGTCTTAAAAGTGGGTCTAACAATATCTACTTTGCAGAATTGCACACTAGGGTCCGCACAGTCAGGCCCGTTCTCGCAGGTTCTGCGGGGAGCTTGAATGCTGCCCCGACACGGCACCTTCCGCTGTTCCCAGGGACCCCCAGCCTGTCCAGAACATGTACCAGGGGCACCGCAGATGCTCACTGCAGTGTCTGCACACTGAGGCTTGGGAATTGCAGGCGCACTGCAGAAAGGGGTAAGGTGCCCAGACTTCAGGAAATGGTAGGATCACGGCCCAGGAGACCCAGAGCCTCTGAAGCACAGAGCGCCCTGCTCCACGTGAGGAGAGCCGCGGAACTGCCGGGGGCATCTCGGTCAAGTCGCTCAACTGCGCTGCGCCCGGGCGGGCGGACGCCCCCGGCTGAGGAGGAGCCCCCAGTCCGCTCGTCCTGAAGTCGGACCGAAACGCTCCCGCGAGCGCGGCCGGCTCCATAGCCTTCCATTCTGGATCCTGGCTTCCCGTTGCTGTTTCTCTTGGTCATTAGCTGTGTCTGCCCACCATCCCGTAGCTCTCAGCTGAAAATTCAGTGTCTTTTAAGCGAGGCTTTCCATGACTTTACGATTGGGTTAATATACCCTTGTACTTTCCCCTCAAGTTAAATTTACTTAATTAAATTAAAACAAGTTAATTAAGTGTGTGATTTTTGATAATGGTCTGCCTAAACAATATACATTTCAAGGGTAAAAATCATATTTGCTTTATGATAGCAGTGATACACCTCCTAGCACGGTTTTATGGCTCAAAGTAGGTTCTCAGTTTGTTTGTTCATTTATTTAATAAATATTTATTTTTTGAAAAGCTGGAGATATAGCAGTAAATAAAACAGACCAAAAAAAAAAAAAAATCCTACCCTTACGGTGCTTACATTATGTTGGGGAAGGGGGAGGCAGAAAATGAACAAATAAACATATATAGTATATAGAATATTATAGAGAAAAATACATAATAAATTTTATGTAGATAATCTATATATAAAAATATATAGTATTTATAAAAAATGAGACAAATGAACTTATTTACAAAACAGAAAGAGACTCACAGACATAGACAACAAACTTGGTGTTTACCAGCAGGGAAAGGGGAGGGTAGAGGGATAAACAGGGAGTCAGGATTTGCAGGTACTAACTACTACGTATAAAATAGATAAACAGCAAGATCCTATTGTATAGCACAGAGAACTATACTCAACAGGCTATACTATCAATAGCCTATAATAAATATATCAATAGCCTATAATGGAAAAGAATATGAAAAGGAATATATATATATATAACATATATATAACTGAATCACTGTGCTGTGCACCAGAAACTGACACAACGCTGTAAACCACTTATACTTCAACTTAGAAAAAAATGTAGTTTGAGATTTGTAGATACTGACAGGTATATATAGAACAGATAAACAAGTTTATACTGTATAGCACAGGGAAATATATCCAAGATCTTGTGGTAGCTCATGGTGAAAAAGAATATGAAAATGAATATATGTATATTCAGGTATGACTGACAAATTGTGCTGTACACCAGAAATTGACACAACCTTGTAAACTGACTATAACTTAATAAAAAAAAAGAAACCAAAAAAAATGTAGTATATAGAGAAGTTTAGAGAAAAATATAGAAATAGAGCTTATGGCAATCTGAGATAAGGACCGTGTAAATGGATTGGCCAAGGAAAGCCATAGCAGCAAAGTGATATTTAAGAAAAACCCGGAGGAGGCAGTAGGCACTTAGGACCAGAATGAAGATGATAAGGGGGAAATAAAAACTGTAACTGAAAAAATATGAGGAGGAAGGAAGCAAGTTGAGAATGGATTGCTCATCTCTCCCTTATTACACAAGTCCACGTTCAAACAGGGATTTATTCTGAACTAACGTAGCAGAAATGCAATGTAGATTTCCTGACTCACTTTTTTCCTCCAGCCATTCCCTGATCTTGACCAAGGAAGGGAAAGGTGTTAGAAGGCACCCTTGGGCCTCTGAAGACTGCCAGATCTCAGTCACCAACTGGGGGAAAAAAAGTAACAAGAAACTCTCAAAAACAAGGAATGGTAGTGAAATAACTCCCAAAAGGTGAGTCGCTTCTGTTTCCTGTTTATTTCAGAATAAGGTAGATAGAGAGGACTTACTCATTCTTGCAGTATCACAAGCACCTGCCATGTGCTGTGAACTGCAGAGAGTCCTGGAGATGCAGCATTTAGCAAAGTGGGCAAGGTTCTGTCTTGCCCTAATCAGGCTTCCTGCTTAGTGATTAACATTTGAAGATCACATACTAAGATTCACATCACAGAAATTGGCAAGCACAACCAATCTGAGCTAGATTTGTTGTTCTCTGGACTTTCTGGACTTAAATGATGGAGAAAATATTAACCATGTGGATGGAACTGAAAAGTCTGTTGTATTTGTAGCTACTGCACTGTGAGTAGCACACACACAAAAATGCAGTGTTCTCGTATTCAAAAATTATTACCTGATTCAGCAAAGGAGTCATTCATGTCACTGATAAATGAGTGAAATTCCAACATATGTCTTCTTTGTTGTTTCACTTTTTTCTTACTCATTAACGTAAACAAAAATATCAACCAGCATTCATGTCAGAATTCTGCTCATTTATCATCTGCGGCTGTAGCTCGTGTACAGATAGAGGAATTCGTCAGAAGTCAACAAAAGCATTCACTACAAAGGATTGGCTCACGTTTCAATCCACTGTTGTTTCCGTCCACAGCATCATTGTGAGGTGAAAATCAAAAGTCAGAAAGGTAAATGCTCTGCGCTGCCTGTTGATTTGTAACCAAACGGGCATCTCCATCATGGCCCAGGGTGGGCAAAACTGATCTACGCAGCAGGGTTAGGGAGTCTTCGTAGCAACACTGAGTCGCCAGCCAGTATGAAATACAACTTGCGTATCAGGAGGTGGCTAGACTCCATTACGAGTTAGATCAGTTGAGTCAGTCTCTCTCTCTCTCTCTCTGCTGATGCTAACATTGGGCTACTGATGGGTGAGACGTCTGGCTAGTTCCAGTGATGGAGTCGGTATTCATATTATAGCTTTAACTCTGTGAGAAACTGAGAGCCCCTGGCATCTCTGATCCACAGTCCAGCCACTGACTTGCTCTTTAACACACACACACACATGTTAAATAAAGAGGTGGTGCGGCAGCTTCACTTTGGTTGGGTTATTGAGTCTTTGCATCTAATGTCCCTTTCTCTTGACATTGTTTCATGTGCGTGTGAATTTAAGCCATAAATACTATGTCAAAAAAAGGAGCAAGAAAGTTGAAATTCTGTAATAGTCTAGGAAGTCACCTCTTTGAGAAAGTATCTATGCTTTACAGCAGAATTTACCAGCATGACCAAAGAGTGGGTTTCTGAAATGTCTTATTTTATGGTGGATGAAATATATTGTTGGATGACCCGGGCACCCTGGATATCACACTTTGCTTCCAGTGCTTGCTAATTCTGGGCTTTGTGGATTTAGGCTAATGATGTAACTTCAGACTGAAGGCATGAGAAGATGGTGGGGAGAGGGGAGGAGGAAGAGGCAGAACTTTTCTTCAGAGTCTCTGGGACTGGTTCAGCAACAGCTACAGAAGACACCCAAAGATGGGTGATGTGACAGATTAGATGGCAAGGCTAGACTGGGGATTCCCAATTAGATCAAAGATCTGTCTGTGAAAACCCTCAACGTGCCATTTTACTAAATGCAAGAAAATGCATTCTTTTGGAAGTTTATTGCTAACCTGAAAGCATTCTGGAAGTGATGGTAGTTCACTAAACCTGCTTTGGCTCATTCTTTTACTAAAAAAAATTCATATATATATATATATGTATTCATATACATACATACACATATATACACACATACACACACAAATACATACCTCTCTATATAGATGAATAGTTAGGTAGCTAGGCAGAGATGCATGACTCATGGGATGCTTTATCAGTCAGGGTCCAGCAGCAATCAGAAACCATGTGAATTTTTCTTTAAAAGTAGGACTTTAATGCAGGGAATGGGTTACCCAAGTGTGGGATGGCTGAGAAGCTAAACCAGGGGACAGCGGGAGAGATGAGCCAGAATTTGGCAGCGTCAGGGAGCAAGACGAACAGCAGGAAAGGTGGAATCACTGGAGTCTGCAGTCAGGGAAAAGTGTGACGAGCTTTTCCTCTGTTCCCCCTCCTTGGCTTTTCTCCTTCTTCCTCCATCTCTGACATCTTCAACCACTAGAAGGGAAAGGAAAGAAGAGGGTAGAGGGGGTGGGGGAAGACAGTTCTTACCTGACAAGTCACCTGCTGGCAGCTAGAACCACCAAGGAAACACAGTGACGGCCCCAGAGGCCAGACACAGCAGAGAGGCAGGGAGAGGCCCTGGTTTCTCCCCTTCTGTGTCTCTGCAGCACCTGTCACTGATAGAACCCAGCTGGACCCCTGCTGATAGGGGAGCCTGGGAAGGCGGCCTCCCAGAATCAACTCTCTTATTAACTTTCTGCACCTGTGTAACAGGTTACCACACAGCTGGAGCTGGTCAACAACACATATCGATTCCTCCACACTTCCCCTGGGTAGCAGACCAGGCTTGGCTTAGGTGGGTCTTCTATTCATGGACTCACATCTTGAACTCATGGTGTTGGCCAGGGCGGGGGTCTTATATGAGACTCTGGTCTTCGTCCATGCTCATTCAGGTTGTTGACAGAATTAATCTCCTTGTGGTTGTCAGACTGTTCTCTTGCTGGCTGTGGAGACTAGAGAGGCCTTTAGAGGTCGCACTCGGGTCCTAGCCAAATGGCCCTCTGAGGGTATGGCAGCCTTTCCTCTCTGCTCTGCTAAGGCAGAGTCTTACACAACACGACCTAATCCAGGAGGTGGCGGTCCCATTATTCTCACAAATCCTGCCCCTATTCAAGGGGAGGAGATTCTGCAGAGTGTAAATACCAGCAGTTAGAAATTTGGGGACCACCTGAGAAATCTGCTATCACAGCCCTGAGATGATGAACAGAGTGGAAAGAGGGCCAAAAAAAAAAAAAAAGAAAAGGGTGGGGGGCAGCCAGGCCCAGCCCAGGACCAGCATAAATGCAAAATCAAAGCAACTTTATAGTGAGGCTTTTCAATTGCTTGCCTTGGATGAAAATGTTAGCAGACCTGGTGACTTCTCTGACCATTCTTCAGTCATAACACACCAAGGCAATTTAGGGGTGAGATGGTCAGATTGTGAGGAAGAGTACCCAAATGATCAATGCTGGAGAGGGGGTGGAGAAAAGGGAACCCTCCTACACTGTTGGTGGGAATGTAGTTTGGTGCAGCCACTATGGAAAACAGCATGGAGAGTCCTTTAAAAAACTGAAAATAGTGTTACCATATGATCCAGCAATCCCACTCCTGGGCATATATCCAGAGAAACTCTAATTAGAAAAGATACGTGCACCACAGTGCTCATAACAGTACTATATACAATAGCCAAGACATAGAAGCAGCTTAAATGTCCATCAACAGATGACTGGATAAAGAAGTTTTGGTATATATATACACACACACACACACACACACACACACACATACACATATATAATGGAATACTACTCAGCCATAAAAAGAGTGAAATAATGCCATTGGCAGCAACCCGGATGGACCTGGAGATTGTCATTGTAAGGGAAGTAAGCCAGGCAGAGAAATAAAAATACTGTGTGATATTGCTTATATATGGAATCTAAAAAAATGACACAAATGAACTTATTTGCAAAACAGCAAAAGACTCACAGACATAGGAAACAAATTTATGGTAACTGGCAGTGAAGAGGGAGGGATAAATAGGGAGTTTAGGATTTGCAGATACTAACAACTGTATATAAAATAGATAAACAACAAGTTCTTACTGTACAGCCCAGGGAACTATATTCAATATCTTGTAATAACCCATAATGAAAAAGACTATGAAAAGGCATATATATATGTATATATATGTATAACTGAATCACTATGCTATATACCAGAAATTAACAGATTGTAACCAGACTATGTTTCAAATTCAAATTAATTTTTTTAAAAGTCAGCACTTTAAGATTGGTCAGAGTTGATGCTTCTCCTCCTCTTCCCAGCGTGGGCCCAGTGTAGCCCAGACGCTGCCGTCGGGGAAGGCGGCGTGATCAGTCTTTGCTCTGTTTCCTTCCTTTGCTCATCTTCCCTTCCCCACGTCGCCAAGTGCAGATTCTCACACCCCCAGCACTGGAGCAGACGGGAGGGAGGCCCACAAAATGAGAGTGGAAGGTGGGCAGGAACGTTCTTACGTGACTGGGGCTGTCAAAGTTGGCTTCATGCCTTCTGAGCCTGGCGGGTGCCAAACACATTCTCCCTCTTGTGATGCTTCTGTGGGTTCTCTGGAGATGCCTTCAGGGCCGCCTCACCTACAGCCACCTCAGTGAGGTAGGATGAACCTCTCTTCCCACTGGCCCCTAATGGCTCTTTCCTCAGCCTCTGTGAATCTGGATTCACCTCCAGCTGAAGTCCCCTCACCAGCCATGTGGCCGTCTTACACCAGATTAAGACCATCGCCTGTCAGCTCTCTCCCACGTGACCCTGTGACCCTTCTCCAGTTACAAGAGACACTGGTGGAGCCTTTGCAGGCAGGGTGACCTTCAGCTCAGCTGGCCTTTCTTCAACTCGCCAGCCTGCGCTCCACCCTTCAGGGGTAGGAAGCAGATGGCAGTCCACGGAGCCCCACCGTGTCGTCCTAACGGTGGGGGTCGGGAGAAAGCCCTACTGGGCTTGAAGGGCAGGGCACGGTCTCTCCACCCTGCTCCCTTGGGTCGATGTGGGAAAGTGGGGCTTAAAGCACCCTAATGTCTCTCTTTTATACCATTGTATGCTTCCGATGTGGGTAGGGGCTTAAGAATTACATAAAACCTCTTGTTTTTCTCTTTTGACAAAACTGGCATCTTGGCCCAGCACCTGACTTAGGAGTATTATCCAATTAACTTGATGCTTCATTTGAACCTTTATTTTTTCCAGATGGAGAATCTTAAAACCAAGGGACTCCCCTGATTGCATAGAGAGGACATACCTGTGTTTCGAGGGAACCTGATCTATCTTCCAGCCCCCACCGTTTGCTCCCACAGAGAGACTCAGCCATCATGAGAAGCTGTCCCAGAAACACTCCTGGGAACATCATTTGATTTTAGAGACTAGAATCCAACACCATCCTCAACAGTTTTCAGACCTATGCAGTCATTCTAATAAACTTATTAACTTGGACAAGTATCTGTGAACATTATAAATCATGTTTCATCAGCAAGCTGTCATAAGCAACTTTAGTTGACTTACAGCCCAAGGAAAGGAATGGAATCAGCTTCGTTTCCCTGCAGCATTCTTGTTATGCCGTTGGTGCTTCAGCGATTTCTCATGTCTCAACACTGAAACATCCATCTTGACTAATGGCAAAATTACACCCACGGGGTTTTACAAAAGACAAAAATTTGTCCTCATCTTCTATCTGACTATCTCCTAGAATGTTTAAGCCCCGCGTCTCTGGAACACCATGTTTCTTTGACGGTATTTATCTATGTGTAGATGGTAGACACTCTGTGTTTTTTTTCTTCTTCCTGTTTTGCTGATAGAATTGCAAACGAAGACGTTTTCCATGCTACAAATTAAGATGGAAAATATCAAAATTGTATCATGGGAAGAGAAACAAGTTCTTCACACAGGAGAGCAAAAGCCCACAAAAAAATAAAACCAACCACCCTCAGAAAGCAATTATTTCACAATAAACTATTTGTTAACATGGGCAAAGTCCTTCTCTCCAAACCTCTTTTCTGTTGTTGTCTTATCCATCTCTTATGACTCATGATGTCGCATCATTCCTGAATACTCATTTTCTGTTCGATGTCCCCAGGTCTCAAACACGTTTCTGCCTGCTTCAAATACCCCTCTTCTTCTTTGCTGCCCAATAGCCAAGACTTAATTCAAATGTTTACCCCTTACCTGGAGACAGAGTTGGCGCCCAATTCCTTATAATCCCCTAGCCCAGAGCACAGAGGTTGGCAAACTGCAGTCCTGTAGGCCAAATCTAGCCTGTCACCTGTTTTTATAAAGTTTTATTGGAACACACAGCCACCTCACTTGTTTACATATTGTCTTTGGCCACTTTCTCGTTAGTATGGTGGAACTGAGTCATTGTAACAGGGGTGGTTTGGCCCGCAAGGTCTAAATATTCATTATTTGGTCTTTGACAGGAAAAGTTGGCTGACTCCTAAAACAGTTGCATGTATATATAGCAGGGCCCTCGCCGTCTGGACTGAAATTGTTTGCTTATTTACCAGTTTTCCCACCCGCATCATTTCAGTCTTAGTCCTTCAAGATGCAGACCATGCAGAGCAGGGGGTCTGGAGGCGGACCGCCTGGTTTCAGGTTTTGGCCCTGCCACTTAGGAAATGGGTGACATTGAAAAAATTACTTCATCTGACTGGATCCTCAGGTTTCTTATTGGCAGAGCAGGGATGGGATGATGATCGTAATCCCACAGGGTTGCCGTGAGATATTGCAAAAGTGCTCTGAATAGTGTCTGGAACAAGACATCTTCTCCTGTAAGTAATCTTTCTATCTCACATGCCATTGATGTGCCCTGCTTTGGTAGAGTAATGCAATCTACTGCTTTCTCCATAAAGGTTTCTTACGTTTGTTGAAGGAGTGAACGAAGAGAAAAAGCCATAAATATTCCTGGAAGCTGAAAATAAAGAGAAAATACCCGAAGTTGTAGCCTAATTCCATGCACCAAACGTAAGTTTGACTCAATGTGCTTAAAGGAGGGGCAGTAAAGCAAAGACATAAAAGACTTTATAGAAGAAAGAGAAACAGAACAACCAGGAAGCTTTTTGTTAAGTAATAGAAATTCTCCTTGAGTTACATGGCTTGCTAACAGAAGACAAATACAGAAACATTGTAGGAAAGCTTGCCCTCCACCACCCTCCTCTGTTCTATTGGGTTTGAGAGGAAAGATGCTGTGACGTCAACGTAACCTGCATCCGCAGTATATGATAAGGGAGGAACTTTTCTAAATCCCTATGTGCCATGACTATTAAATTAACTAAATGTGTACCTATAAGAAATACCTACAACCTGGGCCCCAGTGGGACTAGACGCTTCTCTAGCTTGTGCACATCCAGGACCTCAACTGTGCGTCAATTTCCAGAGCCAGTGGTCCCTATGCTCTTTTAAATCCTGCAGCCTCTAGGCAGAAGCCAAAGCCATAGCACTGTCAGCTCTGTCACGGCTAAGGGGAGCTGTGCTAATTTGCCATGATTAGAAGATCTTTGAAGGTCTTTGCCAGTTTTTATCAAGGCATAAAAAGCAATTATTACAATTAATGCAATTTACCATGTGTTACTCTTCCAGAAAAGCTATTTCAGGGTAGGTCTGCCATCTGTCCCTTTCAGAGTTATAAACCTTAGAATTTAACTCTGTCCAGAATCTCAGGTTTTGCATGTAAAACCTCAGAGAGCATCCTCAGAGGAACCAACGCCAGCATTTGGCTGTTGGGCTGTCCGAGGTCTCAGGTTCATGGACCCTTTTCACCTCTATTGTGAGAAAGGCTTCCGTGGCTGGGCTGGAGGATGAGATTCCAGCCTCTAAATGGATATTCAGACATTTGTTTCTGCAGAGGGAGCCCACAGCCAGCAGAGGGAGCTTCCTTTTTTGCCATCAACCACCCTCTCTCTTAACACAACACTGATGCTTGAAGATGCAGGCTACCAGCACCACTCTTGACAACCAGGAAATATGGAGGAAGCCTCTTAGTTGGCATATTTTGTCACTCAAGCCAAGAGAAATAGAAAAATGCTTGCCCAAGGGATCCAGGCTGAGCAGGCAAGAAGGAAGGAGGCAAAAGCGTCCCTCCTTCTTTATATCAGATGTTTTAAAAGAAATTTTAAGGTGGACATCTAAGATCAAAGTTCATCTATCAAACCCCAAGATAAGATGTAAAACAATGACTTGTTACTGTTATCCTTTTGGGAGAAAAATAAAGCTTTATTTTTGTGTGTGTGTTTCTATGTAAATAGATGATTTGAGATGCTTGGGAAATAGGAAGTGACGGTGCCCATTTTAAAAAGCACAAAGTCAGCCAAATGGCTGAGAAACCCGTCCTTTGCTTCTCGCCAGTCTTCCTCATTCCTCCGAGAGAAATCTGGCTGCAGAGCTGCGAAGTGTATAGTGAAAAGAGAAGCAGGACAGTCTTTTCCCAGTGAAAACAGGATTCCTAAAGACCGTGCGAAACAAACCAGCTTTCCTCCCTGTTCTCACATTTGCTGGAAGCTGCCATTTCTCAGGTTTGGCACCTCCTTCCTTTCCAATAAGCAAGAAGGTTTTATATAAGATGTTTATACATCTGTAAAGTAGTATCTGTATGGGTTTTTTTAAAAAGCGACTAAATGTTTTTATAATTTTTCTATCTTGATGGTTTGGCTTGTATGATAACTATCTTTTTTTTTTTTTAAGCTGAGATCCACATAGCCCAGGATTTTGAGGAGGCTGCTGGAAAATAAATTAGGTTCTTTGAGATGATCTTTGGGAACCTTCAGAATTTGTTTTTCAGGAGACAGGCTCTTTCTTCCTTGCTTACTTTTAGATGGAGCTAAGGAACTGAGACGAGGGCATTTGTCTGAGGTGTGGCGACAAGTCTGTCCTTCTTCAGTCGAAAGGGAGGGGCAAAAAGTTACACCTGCTGCTGCTGGAAACTTTCCATTTTCCTCAAAATGACATAAGCCAATGTCATGGTCTCACTCACGTGGCCAGAGAAGTTGACACGTCAATTTACAGTGTCAGCGTCTTAAAACATCAATTGCCTAACGATGTTTTAACCATGTACGTGATGTCACATGTTCTATTTGCCACCTGGCTTTTGTTTACAAGTTAAGATAAAAGATTGAAAAATTGCCATCAAGGTGTTGGGCTCAAGATACATTTGAAGTTTTTAAACAAGATTGGGTTTTACATATACCAGCCCATGGGCACATGAAATGTAATATGCAAAGTAAATTGAATAAAGTTAGTAGATATGAAAATAACCAATAAAGAGATCATCATTGTTATTATAAGCTCATGGCCAACACTTCGATACCATTTCAGACTGTGAGCCTTAAGGCAGAACTTACGTGGCAGCTGAGTTCAAGTGAATGGAATGCAAAAGCCGCATGTCCCAACAGGCCTGTTGCAGTCATAGACCCTCCAGTTACTCCTTCTGGAAGAGTGGGCGCTGACTGGACCAGCGGTGTGCACACGCCCCACGGGCAGCCTCGGAGTCTCTGTGTACAGCCAGTGGAGCCCTGCGAGATGGTCCTGGGCAGCCTGTCCAATGACCTGAGATGGCTTCACACCAAGGACTCTCCCCAAAGTTACTAAAGTAATGAGCCAAGCAAAGAAGACTAGGTCCTTCCAGAATCTGAGATCACATAAAAGGATGATCACTTAGGACCTAGAGAAAAACTGACCCCCACCCGCATCCCCAACACAGAGAATCAGGAAGACAGGAAGGGATGCTTAAGAGAGAACATCAACACTAGAAAATCAAGCCAGACTTGGAAGACATCTTGCTTCTGGATGGGTTTTGCTGTAGCTTGTGTATGGTTTTATGATACACGCCCTTTTGCTTCAGTTGCTGAAATGAGCCTCTGTTCTTTCCTTAAGAACAACCCTAGTCCCAGAGGTACTGTATGTGTAATAGTAACAGACACTACTAAGGTCTACTATAGATAGCCTGCCTTACTGTCTGGAGTAGATGTTGCTGTTATTCTGAGATACGTCATAAACGTGCTCTTAAACCCAAAGCGAACAAAGATGACCACTTTTCATTTTCACTTGGTACCATGTAGACTTGATTTTTTAGGAATAGAGCATTTGGGCCATACCAGCCCTCTGCAGACAATTAAACATTTTCCGGAGAATATAGTTACCCGGCACACACCCCTGTGTGAACCAGCTGTCCTTCGAGACTATCCTGGTTAGAATGACGAGAAAGAATTAATATTTTTCTGTTTGCTTATAGCTGTTCCTTTTATTTAGGTGTTTCAAAAATAACACTGGAGAAAGTAAAAATAGAAAAGTCATAAAAATTTCGATGAAAAGGAAACATCAGGGAGCATATGGCATTTTTCAAACCTGTGGATGACACAGGCACCTAGATAGGAGTGGTTTTGGGTAGTGTTAACCCCCATTCCCTGTGAATTGTTCCAGGAAAATCAAGGAAAGCTAGGAGGTAATTCTTAACCTTTTCGTCTGAGAGCAGGTGGTACCGAGATTTGTAAAGGGACCAGGAGTAGAGGGCAGACAGGAGATGTATGCACGTGTAATGGCATAAAGCCATATGCGTAGTTCATTTATTCCACAAATATTTACTGAATTCCAGACCCTGTTTCAGGTGCTGGAGATACAGCAGTGACAAGAACAATGTCCCTTCCCTCACGGAGCTCATATTCTCGTTCAGGGCATCCTGAAGTGTGACTGACAAAATGCTAGTCGGCAGAGGGTCAGTGGTCTAGACTAGAAAGGGGGAAGGGGGTCCTCTGATTTTAAATGTTGAGAAATACTCAGTTGAATGAAATCAAGTAGGTTTTCTTGTAGCAGGTCTCCGTAGCTCTGTTAGTTTGCTTGGGCTGCCAGAACAAAGTTCCACAGACAGGGCGGCTTAAACAAAGGACACTTAGTGAGCCACACGTTCTGGAGCCTGGAAGCCCAAGGTCAAAGTGTGAGCAGGATTGTTGCTTCCGAGGCCTCTCTCTCTGGCTTGTAGACGGCTGTCTTCCCCCTGTGTCTTCACACGGTCTCCCCTCTTTGTCTACATCCTCCCCTCCTCTTATTATAAGGACACTAGCCACATCGCATTAAAGGCCGCCCCACTGATCTCATTTTACCTTAATTACCTCTCTAAAGACCTGATCTCCAAGTCCAGTTCCATTCTGAGGTACAGGAGGTTAGGATTTTTCACATGTAAACTTTGGGAGGAGAAACAGTACAACCAATATCAACAGTTTTGTGAACCTGAGTCTTTCGAAATTGTAAATCAGACCATGTCAGTCCCATCCGCCTGCCTGGGCTAAGACCTCTTTAATGAAGGAGCGCATCCTAATGTAAACTTCAGACTTCAGTTAATAATGATGTGTCAGTACTGGTTCATCCATTGTAACAAACGTAGCACACCATACTGAGATATTAATAAGAGGGGAAACTGTGCCTGGAGGGCGGACGGGGTACCTAGGATCTCTGAACTTTCTGTTCTGTTTTTTGTTACATCTAAAACTGCTCTAAAAAAAATCAATTAAAAAAAAAAAAGGACAATGCTATATAAATAGCAAAAAAAAAAAAAATCCCTTTGAATTACCAGCGATCTTGAGAAGCTGCTCCCTTCCCCCCACCCCGATCTCTTCTCTCCCTCCATTTATTCTGTTCCAGCCACACTGACTTTCCCTATGGTTCTCAAGCCTGTCAGTCTTGTTCACAAGGGAGGGTCTTTTGCTGTTTGTTTCCTTACCTGGATTAGTTTGTTTTCTCCCCAGATTTTCCAGGTCTCAGTTTACCTATCTCCTCTTTAGAGAGGTCCTCCCTGACTGCTTCTCCTAAGGCAGTCCACAGGGCACTGCCCCTTCCCCTGCTTTTATTTTCTTCACAGAGTTTATCCTTGCTTGCTTCCTTGTATTTCTGTGTCTGTGATCTATTTCTTCCTTTTCTGCCCCCAGGGTCTGGTTTGCACTGAGCCCGCACTGACCACTTACCACTATCTCCTCTGAGACCTCCTGGTCCAAACCGCCATCTGACCTGATCTATTACAGCTGCCTCCTAACTGGTTATCAATAAGATACAAATGAAGATGGGTGGGAGTCCTTGAAGATGATTCCAACAATTTTGTCCTTGCAGTCCAATCTGGATTTAATTTCATACACAAGGATTTTCCCCTGCTTTTTCTTTTGAACAGAGTAGCTATAAACACATAAAGGGGAAAAAAAAAAAAAAAAGAAAGCCCTTCTTCCCATAAAGATCTTTGTTTAGCGTTTCAGATTTAACATCTTGGAACTGTGAGGGTAACCACCTGAGTTGATCTCAGCTGGTACAGTGGAGAAAGGTGATCCTGAGAACACGGAGAATTTATGAGGCAATTTAGAGAAAGATAGATTTAAAAACATTGAGTGTTCCTGGTAGACTTTGGAGCACAGGTGTACTTTCTTCTATTTGGAAAGAATTGCAAAGAAATGCTGTCCAACACTGTACATTAGCTGATGCATGGGAACAGCCCCTCAATTACCTAGGAGTGAATGGGCTTTAATGGATGATTTGGGAGGTACCGGAAAGGGCCACGGAATTTTATGCCTCGTTCTCTGAAGGGAATTACCCCTATTTCTCAAAAAACCATCACGGGTGAAGGCATTAATGGTTTTGTTTTGGGTTTTGTTTGTTTATTTTGTTTTGCTTTGTTTTGTGAATGACAGAAGCAAACACAAACCAATTTAAGCAAAGGCAGCAGGGATTGGGGGTTGAATTAATGACAGAGACACGAGGGTGTCTCCTGGAAATGATCAACAGAAATGGAAGTTGGCTCCAGGAGGCTCCCTGCCTCTATTCCTCTCTGCCTGGCTGCCTGCTCCTTCATTTTCTCTGTGAACTGCCTTTTCTTCTGTGCACCACGAGATGAGCATCAGTTGTCTGAGTCTACAAAAATAGGTCTTGCAGCCAGAGGAGGCCAGCAGGAATCTCTCTGTCTCAATCCAGATTCCTGGGAGAAGTCATCCTAAGAGCACAGTGTGCATCTCCAGCCCACTGTCTGTGGCCAAGGGGAACTGGACAGAGGCTCCCGGTACAAGCTCATTTACTTCCACCTCCATGCCCTGTGCCTTGCTGGGGAGAGAAGCAGGGTAGGGAAGTGAGAAAATCCTCAGAGAAGGGGAGTCGCTGGGAGCTGGACTCATCTTCCCCCAGGGCTCAACAGAAGTTTACATTGGTCATTGAGTCACTGAAAATTTTACGGCGCTGCTCCTATCCGAGGGCAGACTTGCAGGTGCTCGGAACAATCACTGCCCTCTGGAAGCTGGGCATCTGGCTGGGAGTCAAAATATACATGTATGGAAGTTGTCAGGAAACATGTAAATAGGCCGTTTGGGGGGAAAATATTCATGGAGTACCTGCATTTGTAAGATACTGCAGAATGTCAAGGAGCAAAAGAACTAACTACTGGCACCCCTCCCAGCCCCAGTTCAAGACCTATTGAGAAATAATATAAAGCAAACAGAGGCCAAAGAACTACCTTGGCTACCAAGATAAGTTAGGTTGGAGGGTGTAGTTTTTATTTCCCTGCCGATGGGCTTCCGGTGCTAAACCCCAGAATCAGGCAGAGGTGGCTGGGGCCGGGCGTGTAGAATGGGATTCCAAGCTCCTTTTATTGGAACACCTACCACATGCCAGGCACTGGGCTCTAGACAATGGAGATACAGCAGTGAACAAAATCGAGTTTCTCCCCTTATGAACTTGACTTTCTAGTAGGAGGAAACAGATTTACAAAATAGGTAGTAGTATATATACACCTGTCTTCATAATGTTCGTTTGTTACTGCTGCCGTTCACAGCATTTTAGACAGGGCAGCTTCAACAACAGAAGGGAGATCTCTCACAGTCTGGAGGCTGGAGGTCTGCGGTCAAGACGTCTGCAGGGTTGGTTTCTGCTGAGAGCCACGAGGGGAGGGTTTGTTCCTGGCCTCCCCCCTTGGCTTGTAAATGGCCATGTTCTTCTCGGGTCTCCACTTGGTCTTCCCTCTGTGCAGGTCTGTGTCCTAATTCCCTCCTGTAAGGACAGCATTCATGTGGGGCTAAACCCCCCCCCAATGACCTCGTTTTCACTTTATCCCCTCTCTAAAGACCCTGTCTCCAAAAACAGCCACATTGTGAGGTACTGGGGGCTAAGACTTCAACATACGGATTTTTGAAGGGGACACAGTACAGCCAATAGCAGCATCACAAAGAAAAACAAAGCAGGGTTATGGGATGCCAATGAATGCAGCGCTATTTTAGACAGAATGGCGAGGGAAGACATTTCTATGGCAGTAAAATCTGAATACAGGCTTCCTTGGAGTGAATAGTAAGTCCCTTGAGAGTTAGGGCCTGCAAAGATATCCCAGACTGAGTAATATGAACATGGACTTGACTTGGGCCAGGAAATGTGCATGAGATATGTCAGTGGAAAGTTGAGGAAATTGATCTGGGGCGGGGGGACTCGGAAGAGGTGATGTTGGGGGGCGTTGGTAGCAGGAGTTATTAAAGTCATAAGCAGGGTGTAGTGAGATAATATAGTGCGCTTAGCATGAAGTTAGGAATTTAGGATTTCTCTTGAGACATCCAGACTGAGGAAGAGTCCTTTAAAGATTTCAAGAAATGGAAGTAACAGTGAACACTGTCTCTCAGGAACAAAAATCTAAACTCGGTATGTGCAGTAAACAAGAACGGGGAGAAGCTGGGGGCCAGGAGATCATTCAGGGACTGTTATGAGGGTCCTGGTATGTGGTCCTGAAGACCTGCTTTGGATAGCAATCGGAGGAAGAAAACTTCAAAGTGAGAGATAATTTCAAAAGAAGAATTGACTGAGTCAAAATTGACATTTGAGTCTCATGGTTACATGAAAGAAGTCATACTCATTAAACACCCTGGAAATGGTAACCTAGAGCAGAGCTATGCCCATGTCTGCACTTCATCTCTTGCTGAAATTAAAATGCAGAAAATGCAGCCAAACTTGGATTGGAAATGCTGAGCAGGTCTCCAGTCTCAAGGGACAGCAATTTCCCGGCCACGCTAAAGACTGGAATTTTCAGTGTTCCTCTGTCTCTCAGTCTTACCCACACCTAGATCATTGTGTTCCTCCCCAAATCCATAGTGCAAGTCCTGATCCCTAGTACCTCAGAATGCAACAGTATTTGGGGATAGGGCCTTTAAAGAGGTCATTAAGAGAAAAACAAGGCCATATGAGTGGGTCTGAACTCAGTAAGACTGGTGTCCTTATAAGAAGAGAGATCAGGACACAGACGCCCACAGAGGGAAGACCACGTGAAGACACAGCGGAGAGCTGGCGTCCGCACGCCAGGGAGGTGGGCTTCAGAAGGAACTAACCCTGTCGACACCTTGATCTTGGACTTCCGGCCTCCAGAGCTGAGACGATAAATTTCTCTTGTTGAAGCCACCCAGTCCGTGGAATTTTGTTATGATGGCCTAGTGAGCTAATACACCGTTCTGTTCTGAAGGCCACTTCTGAGTAACGCCAGAGAGTTCCTGCAGTCTTCCTGGGTCATCTTTGTTTCCTCAGGTTTTGCTCACAGCCAATGTGTAGCTTCATTGCGTCAGTGAAATCGCTCGTGTGCTGTCCTTATGGAGAGAAAAAGGATTCCTCTCATTCCCGTGATATGGCCCCATCCGGTCCGTGGGCACTCGTCATCTGTGGTTATTTAAACTTAATTCAAATTTAATGAAACTAAAAGTTCAATTTCTCAGTTGCACTAGCCACATTTCAAATTCTCAGTAGCCCCATATAAGTAGCGACTGCCTCATTGGACAGAACCTAGATAAAGCAACCTTGTCATCACGGAAAGTTCTACTGGACCGTACTCTGCAAAAGAGAGCTTGACCTTCCATTAACGCCCCAACCTGGTTGTGTTTGCTATGGTTCTCTCCATTGTAAACAACTTGGATTGGAAATGCTCTAGGCAGAAAAAGTTGACAAAAAAAAAAAAAAGTTGGGAGCTGGGGGATAGGGAGGTGGTGGTGGGCCTTACTAGATGATATAGTATATCCTGCCGGCCCGGAAGGACAGTTGGAAGAACCAAGGGCAGCTCTAATGACTTTTGTGGGCCTTTCTTCCATGGAGTGGTCAATTCCCAAATCTTTCTAGTCTACCTCTCAAAAATCAGGAAAGAGGAGACTCTGAATGTGTGTGTGGAGACAAGGGTCTACTCAGCCAAATGTGGGTGGTAAAGACAAGGCCGCCAGCTCCTTGAGGACAAGACGGCCACATGATGTCCAACCTGGTTTCCTCCCCTTGAGCTCAAGGAACAAGGAGTCAGTGTGAGTGGGGCCACTGCCTCAATCGGGGTCCGGTGCTCTGGATAAAGGTATCTCTTTATTAGTTGGCCGAGAACCTTCCACTGCATAGTAAGCCCTGTATATGCTCTGATCTTTCCTTTTAGTTGGGTACAAGCAGCAAATAAGATGGTTCTCTTTGCCTATTTTGACAAACAATTATTGAAGGCTCACTCGGTGCCCAGGTGCTGGTATAGATGCTGTGGGAGTTATAAAAAGGAATAGGATGTGTTTTGTTAAAAATACATCTAGTCCCTTAATACGGACTTGTTCTATACAAAAACTGAATAATTTGTGAACTGAAAGGAGGCTGGTTTCCCTGGATTCTTTGCCTCTTCCTTTAACAACCTGAAGAAATACTTTCAGTCTTTTGAGGCTTCATCAGTATGAAAAATTATACAAAACAAACAGCCTTTGAATCAAAGTCCCTCCCTTCCTCAGCAACCATCTCATTTACTTTAACCAGCTCTTATTGCTAAGATCAGCTATAATGACATCTTGCCAAAGCCTAACGTTGTATGTTAGTGAGAAAAATCCTGTAATTTTCCATTTTCATGAAGATTTCACTCAAGAAGAGTTTTCCAACTTGAATCTTGCATGCTTTATTTAAGTCACCGTATATAGATCTCCCAATCATCCTGTAATCATCCTGAGCTCTTTCATTGCAGCTAAATTCCACACAAAGACTCCAAACCCCTTTAAAATATGCTCTCTAACCTTAAAGAGGCCACTTCATTTCAGAGAACTCAGTTGAGATCAAATTCTCTCCTACTTTAGATTAAAAGCTATTACGCAAATGAATCGTTAGAATAATTGCATTTGTGGCTGAAAAAATGAAATCACTAATGAGTCCAAAATTAATAATCAGGAAAACAAAGGGAGGAGTGGATGGGGTGGATGACAGCAAAAATGAATCTCCTGGCCAACAGAACGGTGAAGATTTTAATTTGGAGTTGCCCACTCCCAGCTATCAACTTCCCGATGAATTATGAGGCACCCCTGTTTATGCCACCAGGGTGCTAAACTCAGCATCAGATTTTGAGTTGGTCAGAGGAAATGGCAGACACCTATATGGTGAAGCTTCACTGTTCCTCTGATTGCCTCCTTTCGCTTGTTTCTCCTGGCACTGATGAGTATTGCCGCTGTCATTTCCGAGGGGTTCCAGTTCTTTAGAAATGCCCCCCATTGCTTGGTAGCGTTCCACGACCATGACGAAATGTACACATGGAAATTGAATGTGCTGCCATATTTGAAACTTGAGTTACTCTAAGAACATTTGGTATAGGAAGCCCTCAAGAGGGAAAACCAGCAAGTCATTTTCCTGTCTCATTCAGATTCTCCTTTACTAGTTTAAAATAGCTGTATTTATTTGCGCATTTTTATCTTCCTGGATCCATCCCCTTTTGTGTCATGAAAGAGCATTTATTTCCCCCTTTTGTATCATGGACTGTTTATCACTTCGTAAGAGCAGTCTGCCTTTTATCTTTTGCTGAGGGGAGAGCGTTACCTTCTTTGTGGTTTCTGAGCCCAGGCATTAAAGCTCTCAGCGCAGGGACGACAGGGATGGCATTACCAGCCACTGAACCCATTTCGAGTTCATTTGCATTGCCCAATACTAATTTCTATATTTGTGTGTAGATCTAAGAGGAGCTGAAAATCATTAAAATTCACACTACGCTGCATCCTCAAAAATCTTCAGAAAATTCATTGACTGTCTCAGGAGTACTGGAGTGCTTTACCTTGCATGTACTTCTCTATATTATAGAGATTGTGACTAAGTACTCAGTGGCTTACTATAGGCTAAATTAAGGAGTTATTGGAGCTGAAATAAATATGCTTACTCATAAGTGACCAGTTGAATGTGGAGGAAGAAAAGTGATTTTTTTTTTGCAGTAATTAGATCAGTGCTTGCAATTCACAGGGGCGAATACAGGTGTTAATTTTTCATATGGTTTGTTCCTGGTGTTTATGAAAATCATTGTCAAATAGTATATGCAGTCATTTTCTGTCTACAAAATTGGAGATTTAGGTGTGATTCCGTTAACTTCCTATCTGCTCAAAGTTGTGTTTTTATAATACGAGTAATACTTTTCTATCTGTCATAATTCCCAGGTCAAAATATTGTAGTCATGACTTGGGAACAAATCTGCCAAATGGCTTAACTTTTTTTTTTTTTCTGTAGCTAATCACATTTGACTGATTCTTTTTCAAATTACGCACTACAAGGAAACAGAAATGTGGAAATATCTGCATTTGTTTTCACTGAGTTTTGTCACTCCAGGGATAGCATTTACTACACTTTTGATTTTTATTTGAAAATAAGTCATCACCTCTTCTGGTTTAAATTCCACACCCCGCTCTTTCTCCCATTCATTCTGTTTTTTGCTAATTATGTATTTTCTAGGAATGGTATTTGCCTCTTATTCCACGTGTCAGCTTTCTTTGAATGAATTTCAAGATGCTCTGGGGTTAGTAAGCTGAATTAGATCTGGGCTACTTTAATTCCTCATTGGAGACTATTTCTTCATTTTCTATAAAGCTGCTTTTGACTAATTTCCATGGTATTATTTCATATCCCTCACCTGGTAAACTCTTGTTAGAATTCTGTGAGAGGAGAAATTCTCTTTCTCCTGAAAGACTGATATGTTTCTTTTTAACAAGTCAGGACGTAAAGGTAACTCATGGTATTTCTCTTTTTGCCTTGGCTATTGGGGAACACAGTAGTATTTTATTTTTTATATAGCAGCTGCCATCCGTAATGTCATTCTTCTGCTGCAATGTTTTCTCCCTCGTCCAGCCCTACTTTCAGTCCCACAGCTTTAATTCTCTTACTTTTATTTTAAAGGAACTATTTTATATGTCTTTTCTTTTCCTTATCAGAAACTTCAAATACTTCTTTGGAAATAGGTGAAGTTTGAAAGAATTAATATGATTATTCTATTTTTTAGAAGAAAATATGCTGTCACCATTTCTTGACAGCAAACAGAGTGGAGATAGAAGACTTTAAGACACATCTTAAAGAAATGGGGGAATGAACCCCATAGGAGACCCAACGGACCATTTAGTGTGGGTGGTTCATGGGGCCATCCTTTCCAGCAAAAATCCCCAAAATTCGTGTTCTCATTCAGTAATCACAGGAGAATTTTTGCTCCCACCGTATACATGGTGTAAGGTGTTTTGAAAATACAATGGCTAAACAAACCTAGTATTTTTAAATGATTGGGACTGGTCCTTAATATCAGTGAATATTAATACCTGTATCATGTCCTGTAAATACATATTGGGTCCTAATATATTTCAAACCTCAACTCCTGGACAGGTTATTTCTCAGTTTTTTTTTTAAATCATTATTTCTTTATAATAGTTGATACAAATCTGGTTCTTAACTTAGCATTTGGGGCAGCTTCAAGAGTTTTCCGTCCGTGGAAATGCCTACTTTCCTGTCCAGGCTCATTCAGTGCATCCAGATTTCTCAGGTCTTCGGAGGTTCTTTGGAAAACCATGCTGCTTGTCCCCCATTCAGCAATTCGAGTCACAAATGTGCATTTAGGCCCTAGTAAACATGTCTTTAGTGCGTGTGGGTGGGAGTTGGGGTGGGGTGGGAGGCCAAAGATGGAAGACCAGGTATTTCTCTCAGTAACAGGAGAAGGGACAAGGGCCTGGAGCAGGGCAGACAGAGGTTAGTGCTGTAAGAAGGAAACTCACGGTGCTTGGGAGGCACAGAGAAGAAAGACAAAGAGGGAAGGGGCGGGAGGGGGCAGCGGGAGCTTTTGAGGGGAGGGAGGAAGGAGGTGGCTTCAGCAGGTGCTGAGGGAGGGTCATGGCAAATGCTGTGTGTGGGATGGTTCGGAAAAGGGAGACACTGGAGGGGGAGGAAGGAGACAGCCCCGTCCGGTTCTCTTCTTGTGCGTTTTTAATTAAATTAAATTGAATTAAATTGAACACATTAATGAGAAGATAACAGAAGCGACTTATCCAGAGAATTCATTCTAACTAGTGCCGTCAAACACCAGATAAAACATTAGATTAGGGCCTTCTGAGCTCGTTCTGAATTTCTGAGGAAAAGTTAATTATGTAGTTCAGACCTAATGCATGATTTTTCTCAGAAAACCACACTTCTCCTAAAATTCCTTTTAATGAGCTCCTAATTTTTTTTTCTCTCTCTACTGTCCAAGGCTTTTGTAAAAAAGGACCATGTGGGTGCCACCCTCAACCCTGAGGGAAATGGGCAAAGAGGGCCAGTCAGTGGTCTGTGTAATGCTAGAGCAAATGTTCCTGTGTACCGGGGGCGTTCTGGGGCTTTTGACAAAGAGACGCCACCATGGCTCGTCCATATCTGGCTCCCATTAGCTGATCGTTAAGACCTTCTGCCCACCCACAGAAACAGATCCTTAAGAGTAAATGTAAAAGGAATCATATACATATATATACATATGTATGATCGTAAATAATATATGTATATGTACTACAAGGCTATAATACATATGCCATATTTAATATACATAATTGGGATTATATACACACATACATAAATACATGCTGGCAGCTATTGGATAATAGACATGTTCGGTTCATCCCTCCAATTTAGCCCATAATTTTAAACCTTCTCTCACGAAACTTTACCAAAAATTCACAAAAGCAGCCAGTGATAATAACATGAACAACTTTCTCTTTGTTTCTGCCCGTGTGAAGTTGCTGGCTTGCTGGGGTGGTCCCTACAAAGCAGCGGCAGGCAGTAAGAGGCTAAAACACCCAGAATGATGGACGACTTCCCCCTCAGAACCTTCCTGCCTGGGGATGCACGTGAGAAAGGCCTGAGTGAAACCTGGACCCTTTGTGGATACTGACAAGTGGAGGCACTTGTGTCTTGAGCTATACAGGAAAGTGAAAATCACAAAACCCTGGGATCAACTTTTACTGAACGTTTCCACACCCTGGAGTCAAAGATAGAGTCATTAATTGAATTACGAATCATTACAAGAACTTTCAATGGGAAACACTGATGTATACAATCTATTTATATTGAACATACAACTACCTACAATAGGTTAATTTTTTTTCCTTCCATCTTATTACAAATCTAAACTACCTTCACAGTTCATTTTTAGGCTTATGGTTTCAAATTATATCTATTTTTATATAGTTTAAGAGTATCCCCAAGAGATTGCTGGCATTAAGGTAAAGCTGAGATATCTATTCACATGCAGACACCCAAGGGACACAGTGTTTACTCATAGGACATACTGTTCATACTTGAAGGTCAGTTGCTCTAGGAGGAGTGGGGAGTGGGGCTGAGGGAACCCTCACTTGATGTTCATGTGTCTTCCACCCTAATGACTCTAAGAGCTAGTTTCTAGAACATGGGCTGCTCTGAATATGTCTGGTTCCACTGGGGGCTCTCTGTAACCTCTCCTCTCTGAATGCATGATGCATTCAATTTTTTTAAACAAATCAATATAGTAAGACTACTCCAATTCTTTCAACTACCTGTGCCAAGTCACTGCTGCACAGTTCTCAGCTGTGTCCCTGTGATACATTTTCTGCTGGAAAATTCCCTTTAGTCTAATGACGGCTGCTTTCAGTTTCTTGAATTCATCCATATACCTTGTATGACTGAGTTATCACAAGCATAGCTTGGGAGGACTTGCCAACCTCTTAGAGCTCATTCTTTGTAACTTTTCCCTTCAATTCTACATTAAGTAGAGTCATAGGGACCAAAAATTTGGCCCATGGCAAGCAAGTAAAAAGTATTATATCCATACTAGAGATTTGAGCCTTCTCTTGAACGATATAGCAAGAGTTTGAGACCAACTGGAAGCCATGTATTGTAAGGGAGTCTTACGTAATGTGCTAGTTACCAGCTCCATCTGGCTATTCGCTAATTTTCTAACAGTAGATCTGGCAAGCTAGCTGTTCAACTCACTATCTTCCGTGGAGAGTTTTGTGTTGAGAATTCTCTACTGAACGTGGTGATGACTTAGGTCTCCTCCAGCAGAGTGACTGCTCTTCTGGCCGCATATACAAAGCCGCCTCCCCCTGGTACGTTGGCTTTGTTGAGTCACCATCCAGTGGATCAGATCCTGAATAACTATCTGGGTGATTTTTACATACACTTGCCACTTGGGATTTAGAGAACTTTCCAGAGGACAAAAAGAATGTCTGATTGCTTCCTACTAGGTCTTAAATCTAAATATGGGGTCTAGCAAATTGCACTGAATTCAAATGACCTGGCTATGAGCTCTGTTTTCTTGGTTTGGAGAAAGGTAAAGTGATCCTTGTTGTCAGCATTGTCTTGCTTTGTTTTGAATGATAGAAGGCTACTCTCCTTCTGTGTTCTCGCTAGTTTCATCTAAGTCTGTAATATTTACTGTCCATCTGCCATTTGTCTGAAGTCTGGCTCTAGTTTTAACTTCCTTTACTGAATTTTTACTGAGTTCTACCATCCAATGCATAGACATATACTCACTACTCAGTAGACCTACAATATCCTGAGATGAAAGGTAACATTTACTGGATTCTGGTTATGCATTGAGTAGAATCACTGTGGTTGTGTGCGTCAACTCAATCTTCACAACAATCCTGTGATTCAGATATTTCCTAGAAAAGGAAATCAAGCCCCAGAAAGATTACAAGTGACTTTCCTAGTTACTAAGTGAGGAAGCAAAGATTGAAGTTAAGTCCCCTCTGATTCCATAGCTTCCTTACGTGGCTTCAAGCTGACCCTGTCTGGCTAGACACCTGCAATTCTTCGGTCACAGGAGTGTGTGTTCTGAAGTACAATTTGGAGACCCAGAAATTAACATAAATGGCTGATCTAGTCCTAATTTCTCTACATTTTTATGTCTTTTCTTTAGATAGCCCTTGGGGTAGTGAATTCATTTTTTTTCCTGTGATAAGAACTGCTATTTCTGTTTAAGTGCTGCTGGATTTGGAAATCATTCTCATGACTAAATATTTGTTTGCCTCATAAGAGCCCAGCGTAGGGCTATGCTGCCAGTGGGTGCTCAATAAAGATTAATGGATGGCTGTGCACGTCTGTGTGGGAGTCATGTGCTTCGGATCTGCTCGATTCTGCGAAAGAGACAGAAATGATGTGGGGAAGGTGACAAATCGCAGGATTGTCACCCCACCCAGCCCATGGGTTTCTGTATTTGACTTTATCAGTTAGCAGTCCCAAAGGTGCAGGTGCAAAATGAACAGGGGACTATGGAGCCTAGTGCTTTTTTGAGAAGTGATGGGAAATGCTGTGAAAATTAGATTCCAGGGCTTGCTTCCACAATTAATATCAAATATGAGAGGAAAGTTGGTCCCCTAATGAGGACTGAAAAGAATCAAATATTTTTTTAATTGACACATTTTTCTATTATTATATACATAGAAAGACGATGAGTAATATGCCATATCAGATGGTTTATTCAGACTGTCAGAACAAGGGCTGAAGCGTGAGTAACTTTCCCGAGATCCTTCTGAGAAATTCAAGCAGTGGACAGTGGCAGCCACCAGCCAAGAGTTCATCCACAGCCCAGTAGTCCCTGAAAATCTTGGAGGAACCAAAAAAAAAAAAAAATGTTTCTCCCAAAAGTACATGGCGGGACAGTTCTAGAAAAAAGAAAGGTGCTGTAACATTTAAACTCACTTCACTAAAAAGCCAAATGTCCGTGCCCTGCCCAGGTTTGTGCACTCAGTGGACAGCCTGGGGTCAGCTGTGTGATCTGGGAGGTAATGTTCTCACAATGAATGATAACTATTGAACACAAGTCCAGATCTCAGCAGAACTTTGAGATGTTAGAGCTCTCACTTACGAAATCAAGCTGTGCATTGGCATTAGAGAAGGGAGGAGGAGGAAAGCCTGGATGACTGAGAAGAGTACCACAGGCTTAGGCTGGGATGCTATACACTGATACTGAGGTGTAGAGGAAGGTGTACAGCAAATGCCCTGAATGGCCCCTATTCCACTCCAGGCTCTGGGTCTCAGTCTCACCATCTGCCAAGTGAGCGAGGAGAGACTAGCTTTCTAGGGCCCATTCCAACTGTCCTGTTTCATCCTTGTTGTGTTCTTCTATGAGATGAGCATTCTTCAATGGGAAAACTCCATGTGTCATGAGGTTTGGAGTGAGAATTTATTTATACAATTCTACCTTAAAAAAAAAAAACTTTCCTTTTATCACCCACTAAACTCTCCTTAGCAATAAAGTAGTCTTATGACTCTTGATCATTTGGTGTATCCAGGACAATTTTATTTCATTAATACATGACCCTCCATTGCTGCCCCCACACGTAACCATTTTGTTCCTGCAAAGAAAGGTGACTTTGAGAAGCCACTCAGAAGATGTGTTAGGTCTTGGAGCTAGGAGAGGACTTACTATGTGTTTTTGGCTTAAACATATGAAAATAAGGCAGCACATGGTGAACAAAAATAGAGTGAAATATATGTGTAATTATGTCCAAGATAAAGACACATGTATATAAGACTACTCCCCTCAAATAGAAGTGAAAGGTTTGAGGAGTGAGAAGGATGGCTTCCCAGTAGCAGGAGCAGCGGCTGTGTCAGCAGCAGGGGAGGGAGAATGCAGAGTCGGGAGACCTGGGCCTGGCTGAGCCCCACAACCCAGCGCCTCAGTGTCCACTCTCCCAGGAAAGATCTGATGAGCTGCTGATATTTCTCTTAAAAGAATCAATGCACCTTTGTTTCTTTCTGCCTTCTCTTTTGACCTTATTTCGTTCTGAAACGGAGAACGAGGAAAGACAGAACTGAACTGGTAGGGTGGGAAAGGGGGTAGGCAGAAGGCACAGAGGAGGTGCCAGTCCAGCCGTGGAGCCCACAGACAAGATCAAAGGCCCCCAGTCGGCACCTGGGATGGTATTGTTTGCTTGCTATGTATTTGTTCCTGCTTCTCATTTCCATTCTCGCCCTGATGTAATAAGTCACCGTCTTCCCAGCCATCATCCGCGTATTGACAAGCAAATGTCACCCACGTTTGATTGACATCCATTGCTCCTGAATGCAAAAGTATGATTTACGAATCAATTCTCCTTGTTTATTTAAAGCCGTTCTCATGTGTCTTATGTATTTGTTGGTGGGATCACTTGCCTAATACAACTCTGGGAGACTTCCATTAACATTATAAATCCAGGCTGTTGCTTCCCCTGCTCTGTCACTGCCAATGGGGCCTCTTCTTTTTCACAGTTTGCCAATTTCCCCCCTCTCCCCATAACGTACACGCAGGAAATGTGCTTTGGAGCTTACAGGACTCTTCCCGTATCTTAGGAAAAAGACCTTGCCCAGTACTTTTGTGAACGCTGCTTGCTTTATTCGAAGACTTTTGAGGGCATCTTGACAAGGAATTATTTTTCATGCGTGAGAAATACCTGTAAGTAGATGCAACTTAGGTCCAATGGCTGAATCTCCTAAAAGGTTACTAGAATTGTAAGCCTGTGAATAGAGTAAGTAGGTATAAACTCACCATTTGCAGCGTTTGTAGAAAGAACCACCCCTACCCCGCCTTTGTGCGGTGGGCAGGTTCATTTAAAATCTTTGAGAACCATCCTTTGCCTTTTCAACACACCTTACTGTTCTCTGGGTAACATCTTATTTCATTTTGGAAGGCTGGAGAGGAAAACCATAAGGTTAAAAAAATCACATCTACCATCTGGAAAATTCTAAAGGGCCCTCCTTATGTTAAAAGTGGCATTTTGAAAAAAATAAAACAAAACACCACACCTGAAACGCTGATTGTGGGTGAGCCATTAGAGAAATAATGTCAGTCCAACCACCCTCCTTTCAACCTTCAACTCCACCCTCCAACTGGGGCTGCAGGCAGTGGGGAAGTGGGGGACTTAGGTGTGACTCTTGAGTTCTGAAGGCCACCGCACATCTGTCTCCCCCCCCTCCCCTCCCCATATGTCCAGCGAGAGCGCTGCCATCGCCTGGGTTCAGCAAGGGAGTGTTCGGGATCTCACTGTTCATCCATGTGCAGAGAGGGGGAAAAAAGAGAGGCCGAGAAAAAAAAAAATCCCACATTGTCAGAGTAATGCCAAACTCTCTTTGAGTGGGATGAGCAGAGCAGATGCCGCAATGAGATGCCAAAGCGGCTCCCCTTCCTCTGCGCCTTGGGTGCCTATAAATTGCTCCGGCGCGCGTTTGTCAGCCTCCTCTTCTCCTGGCAGGTGGTACCCAGGCAGAATTCTGCGTTCAGTCTCTCTCTCGCTCCGCTCCCGGCCGTGAGGCGCTCGCCGCTGCTCGCCAGCTCCGCCGCTCCAGCCCGGAGCCTCGCCGAGCCGCCCGTGCCCAGAGCCGCCGCTCCGCGCACCCGGGGGGCGCCTGGCCCGAGCTCGCGCGGCCGGCGCGAGGTTTTGGGGGTGCGCATCTATTAGAGTCCTGGTGGTTGCTAAGGAGGGAAAGAGGGGGGGAAAAGGCACAAGGGCGATCCCAGCGAGCGAAAGAAGAGGAGGCAGAAAAAGGCAACTTCAGACGGAAAGTTGGTGCGAACTGGCGCAGTCGGCAAAAACGGAAAAGTCGATCGCAGGCGGCGGCGGCGGCGGCGACATAAAAGTGTGAGCGGCCCTGGGCGAGCGCGAGAGGCGGCGGCTGCTCTGCCCTCCGGGTGGCCGCGCCGGCGCCCGCGGCAGCCACAGGTGCGAAGGGGCTCGCGGGAGGCGAGAGGGCGCCCTGCGCTCCCCTCCCCCCGCCCCCACCCCCAGCTCGGGACTTCAGCTCAAGTCACTCGGCGTCCGAGCTCCCTCCCCAGCCGCAGCCTCAGCGGGGGGAGCGAGAGCAGGCGAGGAGCGGCCGGCGCGCGCCCGCCCAGGGGACTTGGGGTTCGCAGGGGGTTGTTTTCGGCTCTGAGGAGGTCCCCGCCCAACCTTCAAAATTTTGTCCAAAAGCAGACAAGAGGATCGCCCCGCGCTGAGCCGGCTGGTGGGCAGCAGGAGGCGCCTGATCGCCGCCGGGGCGCTGGGGGTGGTGATGGTGCTGCTGCTGGTCATCCTCATCCCGGTGCTGGTGAGCTCGGCCGGCACGTCGGCGCACTACGAGATGCTGGGCACCTGCCGCATGGTCTGCGACCCCTACGGGGGCACCAAGGCGCCCAGCACGGCCGCCACGCCCGACCGCGGCCTCATGCAGTCCCTGCCCACCTTCATCCAGGGCCCCAAAGGCGAGGCCGGCAGGCCGGGGAAGGCGGGCCCGCGGGGGCCCCCGGGTGAGCCCGGGCCGCCGGGCCCCGTGGGCCCCCCGGGCGAAAAGGGCGACCCCGGCCGCCAAGGCCTGCCGGGCCCGCCCGGGGCGCCCGGCCTGAACGCAGCCGGGGCCATCAGCGCCGCCACCTACAGCACGGTGCCCAAGATCGCCTTCTACGCCGGCCTCAAGCGGCAGCACGAAGGCTACGAGGTGCTCAAGTTCGACGACGTGGTCACCAACCTCGGTAACCACTACGATCCCACCACGGGCAAGTTCACCTGCTCTATCCCAGGCATCTACTTCTTCACCTACCACGTCCTGATGCGCGGAGGTGATGGCACCAGCATGTGGGCTGATCTCTGCAAAAACAACCAGGTGAGTGCGGGCAGGCAGCGGGGAGGGCGGGGAGAGAGCGCGGGAAGGTGCAGGCGAGAGGGAGGAGACCCCGGAAATGAGGGTGGGAGCCCGAGGAGGAAGGGCGCGGCAGCTTGGCTCTCGGGAGCCACGAGCGAGGGGGGGACGCCGTTCCACCCAGGAGAGGCGGGGGTCCTACGCCAAACGGCGCCGGGCGGCCTGGAGAGAGTGGTTCCTGATCCCAGGAACCTGCACTAGGTGCGCGCGACCCCGGAGGGGCGGGAAGCCGGGAGTTCGGTCCCCTGGACAGCTTGTGCACCGCGGGGTGTCCCGAGCAGAAGGCGACCCCGGGCTGCGGGATCCTCAGCAGTGTGGAGTCTGTGTCAGGCTTTGCGGGGAATGGGAGGGCTGGGGGAGCCAGGAATGGGCGTGCCAGAGTGACAAATCCGGGGAAGAAAGGCCGGGACCCGGGGGAGGAAAACAGAGGCCCAAGGGAAGAAGAAGAGGCGCGAAGCAGTGAGTCCAGGCGGGGCGCGTCCAGGGCCGCCAAGGCAGGACCACGGGTCCGGCGGTCGCAAGGCCCCTGTGGCGTCCCAGGTCGGGGAAACGAACATACAGTCAAACTCGAGATGCAGACTCCGGTTTAGATTTAAGCCGAAGAAGGGGGAGAGCTAATGAGTACTGACAACAAAGGGAAAAGTTGAGGCTTGTGGGTTTGCGCCGTAAAACACGCGCCCAAACGCAGAACCCAAACTCCACTGGCTGGAGCAGCAGGACGCACAGGCAGGTGGCCAGGAGGCCGGGGGGCCGAGCCCAGCCCCGGGACCATGGGCTTCACCGCCAGGGAGCCCCCGGGCGCCTGCGTGAGGGTCTTTTCAACCCAGCCTTTTGCTCTCAACAAAGGCCTTGGCTTTGACTGTGAAAAAGCCTCCGACTAGCCCTCAGCCGGCCGGCCGGAGGACTTGCTCCCCTGAGTGGGTCGGCCCTGCCACAGGGGCCACGGATCTGCAGTGTTAGGTCGGAGCCACTTTCCCGTTTGCTTGAGAAATTCGCTGTCATCGTGAAACCAAGGTGTGTTTGGTTTCTTAGTCAGAGGAGGAAAATAATTTTTGTAATTACCCGAAAGTGTCATCAGACCCTCTGCACGCGCTGAACCGGCGGCGGCTGGTGGAGGCCCTGCAGCCCGGAGTCTGGGTTGAGTCCTTGGGCTTTACCTTTGCTTACTGGGTGGTGCCGGGAGTGACCCGCGACCCTGCCGGGGCCGGTTTTGATTTCACAAGGGCTCTCCCGCTTCAGGTCACTTGCCCCTTGAACGCAGATCTTCCTGGCCATAATCCAGGTTTCTGTTAAGCAGCATTAAAGCAGAATTTATTCCAAAGACCCAATTCAGTGTCAGAATTCTTCCAAGGTGAAAGGCGAATATCCTAAATGTATAAGAGAAAGGACAAAATACCCTGTCCCTCCCCCTTCCTACCACTTCTCACTTCTAGAGGAATTCAGAAGTAAGTATCTTAAGGGACCCTAAGGTCGGGTAGAACAAAAGAGGGGAAAATGGCCACCAGGAGGCACTGACAGGGTTGTTTATTACAGTTATTACGCATGAAAATAATATTAAGATATATAAAAATTATTACAGAGTAGTGGGATAGTTATAGGTAAGTGGCTAAAGAGGGCATGACTCACTGTACCAAAATAGAGCTATTCTGTCACACTAACAAAATGGTTTTATGAACAGCCCCTGAGCAGGCAGCAAGGAGGCACCCATTTATTTACAAATTGGCTGTCTTCTGACTCAAAGGTTAGGTCTGGCAAATCCTATCAGGCTGAAGAGACTGTTTTTAGAGGTATTCATTCAAATGGAATTAAGATTCCAGTTTTACCAGCCAAGAGATAAAAGCACACATCTTTAAGCATCTGGAAATTGCAGTTGCATGAAAAGCCAGGGAATGGTACGTTAAATTAGATTAAATGTTGATCCTGAATCCAGATATAGATTCCAAAAAAACCATTCCATGTATGTGTTCTAGGTACATTTTGTTTTTAAAGTTATTTCCTTGTTTGGAGTGTAGAGTTCTTTGTATTGTCCTGGCGTGTACATTCTGTGAGGTTCAGGGGGATAAAAGGCAAAAAAGCTGACCTTTTAATCTTTAATGCTTCCCATTGGCATTATTAAGCTGCTGTTTCTACAAAAGGTGAGCAACAAGTAATTCAGAAAAGCAAATACAGTAGATTTTCTAGTTTAGCATGGACTATTTTGCAAAAGGGCTATTGCAATATTATTGTTAAGGAATTTTATCTCTAGAATAGACCTATTTCGTAAAGTCTGGTCTGCAGGCAGTTGCAAGTGAGAAATCCTATCAAATCTTTTTTTAATTAATCTTAAGTAAAGAGTTTATCCTTGATTTTCAATTATGCTCTTGTCTGATCACTTCTTAGATGGCAGTTTCCCCCCTCTGAGCTGACCTAATTTGTTTTCATAAAACAGAAGCTCAGAGATCCATGTCAGTGTGATGTTCTATGGATTAAGTGGATTTGAGAAACACACAAAAAATTAAACTAAAATTGCAGTTCACTCTAGGATAGAGGAATGCCCCTGGTCCGTAACATATGAGAACCACTTTATTTATGCTTTGTGTTGAATGCAGGATCACAGATGGAAACATCAAAGGCCAGTAAATTAACCTAATGCGCCACTTAACCTTTTGTTTATGATTCCACAGAAGTACAATGAAAATGAAATTATGAGAACATCAGTCGCAATTAATTAAATTAGCAAATGTTGCCATAAATATTGTCTCTAATGATAAACCCTCACTAATCAGATAATGCGAAGGCAACATGACCTATTACATCCTCACAAACACAGCACTAAAAGGACCACAGTTCTCATATCCCCCGTGAAACCATCAACCGAAATTTGATCTTATCATGTGTTAAGAGCCCATGACAGTGCATATTAAAGGTATAAGTTGGACTCAAATAGCTTTACATGGAGATGGGAAATATTTAAGTGTTTGTATACTTTTAGCAGGAAACCTGAATTAAAAACACTGCTGTTTGAATCCAGCCACTATAATACCACTCTGATAAGCCACTAATAAAAACTAAAACTGGCTCAAGACTAGAACTATAAAATAATTAAAGACCAATTTTTATACTGAGAATTTATTAGTTGTGGCACCAATGAACATGAGAGATACTGGAAACAACGGACAGTTTGTGGGCTGATACTCATTTATTAGCAAGATTAGTGAAATGTCAAATTAGTTATCTTTTTAGGGCCTGTGAAATGTGCACTAAAGATCAGCAGAATCTAAATAGTTAACTTATAAGATGAAAAGATATTAGAGTACATTTAGGTAGAAATGGGTATGTCAGGCTAAGGAAAGCGTGCATGCATCCATCCTATTCTTAGAGAAAATGCTGAAATCAGTGTACATTTAGGAACCCGAAAATAGCCTCCAGGGTGGATACATTACCTTCCTCAATAGTTTGATGGCTCAAAGGGAAAATTGTTGGCAGGTACTGGGCTGAATACCAGAGCTTAAAATTTCAAGTCCCATTATACCTCTAGAGCACGATCAGGTGAGCAGGTGTACTAAAATCGTGCAGAGTACGCTGGAGTGCGGCAGGTATTTAATTGGGAGAGTCTTATGGTATGGTATAGGTTAAAATCTCAGAGAATCACTTCCATTAAAAAGCAGCCACACTGGCTTTATCCAACAAAGGATGTGAAAACCGTAAGGATAACCTTCCAGTCTGCGGGATCACACCCATACATTTGCAGGTTTTCGTGGTAACACCTACTGAATAAAAATGGTCACATTTCCATGGGCTTGTGGTTATACCCTATAGAATAAAAACTGAATTTCATATATATATATGCATTTCATATATATGAAATATATATATATATATTTTTAAGATTGCTGTCTCTAAATCAAGTGATTTTAATAAATCCCAGTTCCCAAATGTCCTCACTTAGCAAACAGTATTAAACCACAATACCCATGGAACTTAATACTAAAAACCTAAAGCACAAAATAAAAATGTGCCTGGTTATTAATAATAGGTGAGAAGCATATTCTGGATTGATAATTAATATATTACTAATATGGCTAATTTTTCTTTTGTATTTTAATTTTTCTCACCCATTAGAAATTACACATTAAAAAAAAAGTCAGTTCGAAAATAGTACTACTCTTCTTGTCAATTTTTTTTTTCCCCTCTGGAAATTAATGACTAGTTGACATTAATGAATCAGAGCATCCAGCTCCTCCAAGCTTGTGATTAATTCTTAGGAAATATTATGACATTAAATTGTATTATTACTTAATAGTCAAAACAGATCACCTCACCAAATTGATGTATACATTAAAGCCTGCTTTTGAGTATAATTACATGGTATATTGCTTTGTTTATTAGTGGCCAGTCAGCACAGTGTTAAGTAATTCTATATCTTTTGAGGCCTTTCTTTTCTCCTTTTGCTATATGATATCCAGAAAGAAATTTTTAAACTACTACTCAAATTACTTTACAAGTTCAGCAGTGTCAAAAAGCCTTCTCCTTTTTTAACATTTCAGCATTAATGTGAGAACGTACCACATGAAAATTTAATTTGCAAACCTATCATTTAAATTTTGAAAGAAAGGCAGAGAAATTCTTGGCTTAGGTCTCATTTCCCTCATTTTGCCAAGTGATAGAATCCAGCATATTGTACCCCAAGTCATGCATTATTACATAGAGCAGGTTTACAAAACCACTAAATCACTTGCTATGTTATTCAGGGAAATATCATTACAGTAGAATAGAAACAAGCCACAAAGTAGATGTTTTACTGCAATAAATCAAGTACAAGTCTGCCTATTGAGAAATTTTTTTCCAAGGCAGAATTAAAATATAGCTAAATGGATATGAAGCCTAGTTTGAGTTGAGGATATGACAGAATGTTTGTATTACTTGATATGATAGGCAATTTGACTGTTTGCAAATGTCTGTCAGCTCCCTAATGAGATCGCGGGCTCAACTTGGGTGGATTATAAGCATCTATCCTCAAAGCAAAGCAAACACTTAGAATCACCTAAATGTAAGAGGGTATTCCATGAGATCATTCAAAAATTCTAGAAATTTTTGAGACTTCAAATCATGGAAATTTAGATCCTTCTATAACTTTTAGATATGTTGACATTAGATAATTTAAGTGTGTGCATTACAATGAAGTGATAAAAAGACACAAATAGGAAAATGAACTCTGGAAACTTGAGTGATAGAACCAAAGATGTCTAAATGAGTTAAGCTTCGGGTACGGGGGGGTTTTCCTTGAATTTAGATTTTGGAAGCCCCAAATCAAAAGGATTTCTTCTTTTTTTTCTTCCTGTATGGTAGAGTAGTGGTATTTCTCCAAGTCTTTACGTACTGTGGATTTCAGTTTTCTAATAGTCATGAGGACCAACTGCAGTCTGGATTGAACTTCCGTCCTCATAAACAGCTGGTTAGAATATAGCTGCTTGACTTAAATTAAAATGCAAAAATTACTATTATTTCCATTTCAAAAACTCATTGGGCACAGAGATACAAGGAATTCAAAAAAAGTAGTGATTTAGGAAGAGAGCAGATTATTGGTATGCATTGTTTACAACATACAGTAAAAGAAAAAATAAAAGACTGCTAGAATGACCCTCACAAAGCACTGTTTTCTCCTTTCCAATAACATAAGTGAAACTCTTACAAAGATATCCTCATAAAGCCTCAAGGCCGAGGTGTACTTTCCTGTGCTAAATTCTGTGCTTTGACAGCCACTCTGCTTACGATGCTGTGTGAATGGGGGAGGGGGGGAGCCCTGAGAATTCTCTTACAAATTCTAACTCTTGTCTGCTTCATGTAGGTGCGTGCCAGTGCAATAGCGCAAGACGCTGATCAGAATTACGACTATGCGAGTAACAGCGTGGTTCTCCATTTGGAGCCGGGAGACGAAGTCTACATCAAATTAGATGGCGGGAAAGCCCACGGAGGCAACAACAACAAATACAGCACATTTTCTGGATTTATTATCTATGCTGACTGATCACGCAAAAACTAAGCTGATGATTCTGAGTTTGGACACTGGATTCGTATGGCTAACGTCAGTGAATCGAGGATCCCAGGGGATGCCAGATGCAGGGCACCTCAGTTGTGTATATGTGGGGAATTCAAATGCTACCTGATTCACATCTGTATACTCAGAAACATGTAAAAAAAATATTAAAAGCAAGATAAGCAGATGTGTGATCCACTACCGCCAAAGCAAATACTCCTTATCGTTAGTGTCCATGTGAATGAAGTCCTATATAGATCACAAATTTTTATAGAAAAATCTAAGACACGGAATTATTTCTTCAATATCTATGATACTTTGGTGTACTGTGATCTTGCCGCTTTTATCCATGTGTCAGCTTTGGTTCTTGTGAGTTTACTTGCTTATTACGATACTCGGAGTCCATTCATATTGTGGGAAGAATGATTTTTTACCCTGCAGGAGACAGTCTAATTGAAATAATGCTGCTTGTCCCCAAAGAAATTGTTTGCCTTGTCCTCTTGTTAACTTTAGAGCTAGACCTGGGAGTGATTCAACTTCAAGCCTTAACCTGGAATTTTCTGGATCTGAGGGAATTCCCAAGCCTATGATCATTTTTTCACATTTTCTTTTTCCTATGAATTTTCTTTCCTCTCTTTTCTGGTGATAGTCTTTAAAAAAAAAAATGGAGACTGAAATTGTATCATAGGATGACCCTCTAAGTGTGAAAATGTGTAATTATGTGTGGTATTTAGAAAATCCCCCGTGTCTGGTTTGTCAACAGAATGTGTTTAGATTTACTTGGAAAGTCAGAGAAGTTTATTCTTTGGTGTTAAATTCAGACTGAGGCTTTCGCCTTCTTTGGAACACAAGATTATTCATAACCCAACGCACCTAGGTTTAATTTGCATGCGTCACCAAGGGGACACTAAGTAAGGCCTTCAAATAGTTACTACAAGTCATGGCCTGAAGTTATTTCAAAATGAACGATTTCACGTATAACCAATATGACAACAAAGTGTATATATTTTATACAAATACCTGCTACATATATATGTATGTATATATGTGTTAGATGAAATATAATACATATATGGCTTCAGACCATTGACACAGTGGCTGTAGATCCCCAAACATTTAATTTTTAAAAATGTATGTGTATGCTCACACACAAACATGCACAAATCATTTGACTTATTTTGGATTGAAATATATTTTGGAAGATGAAAAATATAGAGAGTAGCAAAATAATTTAAATGGCTTCTCTTTTAAGAGTTATCCAGAAAATTAAATCTTATTAGGTTAAAATGCCCCATAAGTCACATGTCTGTAAATTAAGCCTATGGCTTTATCTTTATCACGGGATGCCAATCAATATTTCTGCTGCGTCCTGTGGCCGACTGTTACTGTTCGCAATGCAGAGACAAAGAATAGTTGTCCTTCGCAATGTTTGTGAATTACCTGCAGTGGAATTATCAGTTTTTTTCTTTTTTCTCGGGTGATCTGAAGCTGACTGTAAAGTAGATTTTGAGAGTAGTGCAAATCCTTCCTCTCTGGTTAAAGGACACTGCCAAAAGCCATCTCTTTAAGAAAAAGATTTAAGATTCTTATTGAGATATCCTAATTACCAGACAACTTCCCCATGACAATGAAAAATCTGTTCCATTCTCAGTTGCCTTTGAAGACTCTTTGACAAGTAGATTTGAAAAACAAGAGATTTCAAAATCTGCCTGTTTTACTGACAAAGGACATTTGCATTTTTTCATTTAAAGGAATTAGTCTTTGTTCTCCTGGCTCATTCCTCTTGGGTACTTTCTGTTCTAATACACAGAAAGCTTGATCATGTTTGATCCACAGAACCATTTTTTATTTAGCAAACCTCAACTTTCCGAAAGAGTTATGCCTGGTGTTCCCATCTGAAGGTGCTGTTTGCTCGGTTTAAACACCTTGGTCGGAGTAACTGTCATGATTGATAAAGATTAAAAACACTTAGCCTGTTCATCAAGAATAATGACTATTTCTGTTTGGCCTTTCTACTACGTAAGATAACATAAGGGAGTTGCAATGGATTTTACTTCCATTTAACTATATATTTGTCGAAAAGGAATTAGCAACAAGGGTTTGAGGTTTTGGGTTGTTTTTTTTTTTAGGTGATAAATAGCATAGTGAAAGATTCCACCAAAAGATTAGTTTATAAACAGCAGTGCACATCAACTAAGAGTTTTAACTAAGAGTTTCACAAAAGGCTTTATTTACAGAAAACATCAGGGCTGGATACCTTTTAAAGAGTCGGCTCTGGAATCAGACTGTCATTTCTAATAGATCTGACCTTTTCTTCAGATAAATAAGCATTATTTTCTCTGTTTAGGCCCAAGGAAAAACAAAAGGTAAAGGACATAAAGGGAATATATATATAAGGCAAACATTTCTCTTTTTTTTTTTGCATTATATATTATTAATTAAATTGTGGCCTTTGTTATTATAAATGTAATGATTCATTAAACTATATTATGTAATATATTTTGAATTTTATGATTGGGTTTTTATAATTGAGTACTATGTTATGTGTTTATGTCCCCCTTACACAAATTTTAGGAAACACAACCAACTTTATAGGAAAATGGATACCAGAAAGCCACAGGCAACAAGAGAGATTTATTATAAGTATGTATAGATAGGTGCCCAGCATATAATCAACCTCCCACAATATTTTTACCATTTTGAATTGGTAATTGTAGTAGAATATCCTTTGAAAAAAAAAAAGTCTCAAAATTTAACTTTCCTTGCTGCAGAAGCTATTTTAAAGTGCCATATTATTCATTACGCATTAATTAAAGAACAGCAGGGTAATTAGTAGAATCATCAATATTACCGGAAACATTAGATTGCTCCAGACGGGGGTAATTTGACGAGAAACACTTTAAATTTTCTCAAGTAGAGTGTGGCTAATAGATTAAGAAAGCCAAACAAAAGAAAGCAAAGCTCCACTAAGTGGGTATAGACTATAAATCATTGTTTGGAAATCGGGACCTTTGTATTTATTTTGGTAAGGAGAAACAATAGGGCTTAATTAGGCTTAGTTAACTCCCTAAAGGTGCAGCCTTAACGGCCAGTTTCTGAGAAGGTAGAATCCTTCTCATTCTCATAAAAAGGAAATGCTCTGTGATTAGTCCTGTGTGGCTCCGATGAATAGCTCAAGGCGGGTTTGAACTCATTGTACGTTCCTTGCAAGCTTTACAGTCCAGGTGTGAATGTGTAACACTCGTCCTACTTGAAAGTGAGCCATCGCTTAGGGTTCTCGATCAGTATCTTATCAAGTGCGTCCTCAGTTATACCTCTGAGCAACATTTTAGGAACGATGTTGGTGAATATGTGAGAATAGCCGTGACCTCCGTATTTTGTCAGCCGATGTTTCGTGTGTATATCGTGGGCCATCAGAATTCGGTCTTCATAGCCCTCGTCCACCAGAAGACGCACCCTGTGAAAACACGTTCACTCATGATGTGGCGTTGGTCTCACATTTACAGTTCTCAGGATGCTTTAAACTTTTTACTCCTAAACCTGCTGTGTTGTAAAGATACCATCTTCCACTGTGGCACGTGTCCTGGGAGACCCTTAATCCGTGTTGCGTGGTGATGATAAAGATATTACCGCATCCGAGTCGGAACGTGACCCTTGTTCCCTGCACACAGAAATTTCTAGCCTGTGATATTTATGACCATGCCTGGCAATACTGCATTCAAGATAGCTTCTAATAAATAGGATGTGCCTGTTTGAATAAATGGCCACTTTAGCATTTTATGAAATAACTGTATTCTGGATTCATACCCAGCTCTCCATTCTAAAATGCCCCTCTTCGTGGGTCCATTTTTCAGATCTCATTCTCTCTGTTTCTCCTTTTTTCTAGCAAATAAAATCAATGACTATTTGTAGTTAAAATAGGGAAACCAAAGGAATCTTTGTACAGGTAAAACATTCTGACAGTAAAATCAGCTGGTTTGAAAATGAAGGGCCTATGCTGAGATAGTTAAATCACTTTTAAAAGGTCAGTTATGGTCCCTCTGCATCAGTCCCTTTGAAACTGTTGGGAACTTTGACTTAGGAGCAGTCGCGGAGCAGTGGGTGAAATTGGCCAATGAAAATCAGCTCTGCGTTCCTTCCATTTCAGCAAGATGGCTACAACTAACTGGCTGCTCCTTTAAATGTATAGTCAGTTGACTAAGGAACGGCTTCCTGCCTATTGTCTAAACACCTAATCCTCTTTGCTTCGTTAACTGCTGTAATCTGTAGTGTGAGTCACCTCCTGACAGCCACCATCTGTATGTGTCTGGATGCTGGGCAGTGTCTGCCGTGACTTCTATGAGTCTCTGACGGCAGGAGATGCAACTTGGAGACAATGCCTGGTCTCTGGCATTTTTTCTCTAGTCTTGTCAGTCTCTAGATTCCCAAATGGACTGACAGCTCCTTCCTCCAAGGGCTAATTATTTGGAAGGTGATTTTTGTTAGTTTGTTTCCATAGCATTTCTGGGCATTCTAGTGCCTGAGTCATCTTTAAATAGCTACTACAGTCAGCAAGATGTGGACCACTACACCAAAAAAAAAAAACAAAAAAACAAAACAACAAAAAACTCAAGCACACAGCCTTGCCCTCTGAGAACATACATTTTCAAATAAATCATACTTGAAGATTAGATCTTGTGTTTGTAGGTCAAAGGAATGCCAGAAAAGAGCCAACCTGGGCTTTCTGTCTAGAAATCTGCCCCAGGCGTGTCCTAAAAGTTCCTGGAGTGGTATTTGTGCCACTGTCATTACTTGCCTCTTTATTTCTTTTTATTGAGGTATAGTTGATGTCCAATATTATACGTTATAGACGTACAGTATAGTGATTCACAATTTTTAAAGGTTATACTATATTTATAGTTATTATAAAATATTGACTATATTCCTTGTGTTGCTAAATATATCCTTGTAGCTTATTTTATACCTAATAGTTTATACCCCTTAATGCCCTTCTCCGACACCCCCCATACCCCTGCCTGCCCCCTTAATAGGGGTAGGGCATTATTTGCCTCTTTAAAATTTGTATAATGTCCAAAAGTTCTGATCTGAAGTTACTTTTGAAACAAAGTCTCCTTAAGGGAATTATCTAAGACAATTGTATGATCATTTATGAAAAAAGAGGAGGTTGGAACAGATGCATACACAGTGCTAAAACTAAGTGTGACAAACCTTTATCCACAACTGAAAGGGAGTGTCACATTACAGGAAATTTTAGATTACACTTTTCCCTGCTTGTTTTCTGAGCATTTCTCAACGTTTTTGTCTCTTTTCCTTTGATGAAAAAAAAAACATACGCTATCTTATTCCTCCAGAGGCATATCGCAGAGATAGACAAATTCCTTCAAGAGGCCAGTGTCATCTCCTGAAATACAAAGATGTTGACTTGTGAAATAGTAAGGAAGGATACTCATTTGAAAATGGGAAACGTTAGAACTCGTCAAGTCAAGAATCTGGAGATGAGTTATCTCACGAGAAAGAGAACGTGATGGCTCTGGAAACCTAATTATATCCTACTATCAAGAAAAACTGCCTGGTCACTTCTAAAATAAGAGACCACCTCTCATGCTGTGCTATTGTGCAGAAGAACAGTAGATCCAGAGAAGCTGCCAGAAGGCAGGAACCACTACAGATGAGAAAACAACAGTAATTATAGAAATACAAATGAGTTAGTGTTTTGCAAACAAATATTAGAGAGAGACTACAAAGTGTGAAAAGGCAGCAATATAATAAGATTTGAGAAGTGGAGCAGAAGATTAAAAACAGGTGTTAGACACAGAATTTCTGGGGCTGAAAACCAGAGGTAGGCAGAGGAGTGCTTCTCTGTTCTCGTACTTCAAAGCTTTGAGATGACTGAGGCTCAGAGAAGGACTGCTGATGAATGATGAAATTCGAGTGCCCAAGATATGGGGACAAGGAAGTACTGGCACATGCACAACCCAAAAGGCCATTTAGTCATTACCGTGAGCTGTACTTGAGTCCAGTGACCTAATGCATGGTTTTAATTTATGAAGAATTAAGGATACGTAGATGCACAAATGCACATGTGCATATATGTAATTTTTGATGTATTTCCATACATACAGAAGGTTTACATTTGGCCCCGTGAAAATGGACCAAAATTAAGTTCTTGCTCTAGAATTGCTAGCTAAAGGTGCTAAGAAGGACTATTGGAGGAGATGCTGGTCATCCTTCCCGATATCGCCTTCATAGACTGCCCTCTGTAGATCCCCTCTCTTATTCCGGAAGGTCTGGGAGCCTCGTGGAAGGCGTAGAGGGGCAAGAAATGCACCTCACTGCGACAAAGCGCTTAGAGAAGGAAAGCAGGTCCTGGGAGCAAACTTGCTATTTCCAAGATGAGCTGTAACACGTGTGTCGAGGGCGTGTGTCAGGAAATTATGGTTTTGAGATCATGAAAGATGAGAAAGATCTATCACACCACCCCATTTTAAATTCCAGAGAACATTCACCTCTGAGTATGGTCCAAGCTGGTAGGGCCCTTAGGAAACCTGTTTGTCTGTATTGAATGCTGCTCCTCCGCAAGTAAATCGAAATCATAAAACAAAACAGACAAACAAGAAACAATAAATCTGTTTGTCAAAGAACTGATCTGAGTAGTAACAACAACAACAACAAAAGGCTGACCTGTTGGTCAGGACAGTGAAAGCAGCTTGGTTATGCAGCGCTGAGGGTCTCCATATTTATGTAACTACCGTAACACTGATGGGCTAACTCTCTCTGATGATATTAAACTTGAAGCATATTTCGCTGTTAATGAGCTCATCCAGGAGGGGTGCCAATACACAGGGACAGCAGAAGGCATCATGTAAAGATGGACTTCCCAGGGGAAAGACCCCAAGGCTGTCTCAGCTGTGGCCACTGGCTCAAGACCTCCCCCTCAGCCCCAGTGTACGTATGTTACCTCCTGCTCCTTGAGCCTCACGCTTTCTGGACATCACTTCTCTACTCCGGTTTGGCTCACTCCCATTCCAACCAGTTTTCTACACCCAGAAGCCAGTTCTGCTGCTTGTCATCATGCAAAACTACTTCCGCTCTGAAACCTTCAGTTTCCCGCTCTGACCATGAGTTACATCTTTCTACTTTTTTGCTCACCTTCTTCTACTCTGTGTATTCACCCACTTCATCAAACCATCCAGGTGTATGCCCCTGCTGTGTTACTCCTATACATCTCTCCGTTTCTCTGTGCACTTTCTTCCCTCCAACTTGGACCTCAGGACTCTCAGCTCAACTCCTCCCTCATTCTCCCGGATATCAGCCATGTTTTTCAGACAGAGTCCCAAATCTTGAGCTCTCTGTTTACATCTTTTACTTCTACTCACAAAACTTCTTCAGTCCTGCTACCAAAACAAAACATTTTTAAGGAAAATAATCACCAAATCATGCATATTGGTGCCAATATATATATAGTCATGTAGTCATGATCTCTAGCCTCAACAGGGCCTTTCACACAACGTGTCCTTAGTCAGTATCTTAGTCAGTATTCATTCACTCAACATCCATTCCCAGCCTTCATCCTCCTCTACAACATCCTGCCCTGAATCCATTCTTTCTTTCTCAGGAGATGACCATGTCTCCTTCATGGGGACACTAAAGATCATAGTGGGGATCTATGTCCTCAGTTTCCTGTTCTTCTCACCAAGACATTGATCTGCATTCACCCACTGTTTGCCTTGCCTCCTTTCATTTAAATGGAGAAAGTATACCTCCTTTCAGCTGACTTTCTGTTGGCTTCCCAGATTCCATCAATTTGTCTCCTTAGGAGCCCTGCTCTATATCTCTAATCTGTCCAGATTTTTTTAAGTTACCATTGACCACTTCCATATTCCACCCCAGACACTCCTCTGAACGCTGTGTACTTTATTTCATACACATTCTAGAACATCCCTGTACAACAGGCATTACTTGGCTAGATTCATTCTCTCTGTCCATCTCTCTGCTTTTGCTCTCAGTCACATAAACATTGCTCAACTCCTAATAAAACCTTCCTCTGGTCCTGTCTGGTCTTCTAGCTCCAGCCCTATATCCCTGCTTCCCTTTGCTACCGAGCTTCTTGAAAGAGAACCCTCTGTGGTCTCTGTCCTCCTCCTCACTTCTACTCATCCCTCAGGCCTTTCCCACCAAGACTGCACTTGCTGATTCGGAAATGTGAACTTCTTGCTTGTGAAATCCAATGGATACTTTTTTAAAAAAACTGAAGTATATTTGATTTACAATGTTGTATTAATTTATGGTGCACAGCATAATGATTCAATTACATACATATATTCTTTTTCATTATAGATTATAAGATATTGAATATAGTTCCCTATGCTAGATGGTAGGACCTTGTTATCTATTTTATATATAGTAGTGTGTATCTGTTAATCCCAGACTCCTGCTGCTTTCCCCTTTGGTAACTATAAGTTTGTTTCCTATGTCTGTGAGTCTGTTTCTGTTTTATAAGTTCATTTGTATCAGATTTTAGATTCTACATATAAGTGATATCATAATATGTTTGTCTTTCTCTGACTTCACTTAGTATGATAATCTCTAGGTCCATCCATGTTGCTGTGAATGGCATTATTTCATTCTTTTATGTGGCTGAGTAGTATTTCATTATATTATATATAATATTCCATTACATATACATTTCATCATATATACATATAATGGAATATATATATACATATACCACATTTTCTTTATCCATTCATCTTTTTTTTAATTGAAATATAGTCAGTTTACAATGTTGTGTCAATTTCTGGTACACAGTATGATGCTTTAGTCACACATGAACGTAGATTTGTTTTCATATTCTTTTTAACTACAGGTTACTACAAGATACTGAATTTAGCTCCTTGTGCTAAACAGTATGAACTTGCTGTTTATCTATTTTATATATATTAGTATCTACAAATCTTGAACTCCTGATTTATCCCTTCCCACCCCCTTCCCCCCCAGTAACCGTAAGTTTGTTTTCTATGTCTGTGAGTCTGTTTTTGTTTTGTGAATAAGTTCATTTTTCTTTTTTCTTTTTTTTAGATTCTACATTTAAGTGATATCATATGGTATTTTACTGGTTTGATAATTTTCTTTTGTATTAGCTTGGTTTCTTTTTGGGTTTTGTGACTCTGTTGTATGCTTTTGATTTGTGGTTACCTTATTTTTCAAGTATGTTTACCTCTCACTATATCTGTTTGCTGTAGACTGGTAGTCATGTATGCTCAAACACATCCTAAAAAGAATGAAGGAAAAAAATAGAAAAAAGAAAAAAAAGTGAGAGAAAAAAAGTCTCTATTTTCGTGCTCCCCTTTCCCACTTTTTAGGATTTTAATGTCCTTTTTTTTTTTTTCTACATCTTCATGTTTATTTTCTTGCAGCTCCTTGTAGTTACCACATTTCTAATTATGGTTTTCTCGTTTCTCTAGCGTCTATCCAGCGTCTATCCATTCAGCTGTTGATGGATACTTATGTTGCTTCCATGTCTTGGCTACTATAAATAGCGCTGTTGTGAACAATTGGGTGCACGTGTCTTTTTGAATTAGAGTTTTCTCCAGATATATGCCCAGGAGTGGAACTGCGCCAATGGATACTTTTCAGTCTTTATCTCCCTTGTTATCTGCCTCCTGTTACAAGTGTTCAAGCCTTTCTGCTTTAAGTATTCTTCTCCACAAACTTTCCTAACAGTGCATTTCCCTGATATTCTTAACATTTTGAAAAGTTTTCAACCCATCTCTGAACGTCTGTTTCTGAGTTCATCACTTAAACGTTGGTGGTCACCAGAGCTCTGTCCTCATTCTCTTCTCTGAGTTTTTATTCATTCCCTTCTCTGAGTGATTTTATTCATTCCCATGCTTCCAGTTGTCACATGCAAACCAACAGTGTCTAGATTTATGCCCAAATCTCTGTCCTGAGCTTCACACCCTTATCCAAGGGCCCCACTGGATAGCAACACTATATTCCCAAACTAAAATCATCCTTGTCAATCCCAAACATATTTCTCCTCCCAGATTCCCTAACTTGATGCATTCAGTCTTCATATCACCAGGAGAAACCAGGTAGCCATCCAGCCTTGACTCCCCAAATTTTCTCCTTGGTTGCAGAGAATGACTTGTACAATTATTTACTTTCACCCCCAAAATACTGGTTAATTTTGAGAGGTTAGATTTTATATGATGTTTGGCCTTTAGACATTATACTTATAGCATTTAAGCTGTAATCGCCTCTTTGGTAAATATTTTTAACAAAGCATTTCAAAAACTCATTGCAGGAGGTTAGGACTTTGGTGTGGTCAACCTGGGGAAAAAATAGCTTACTTCATTAGGAATAAAAAGAGAGAAATGTTCTTTGTTCTTTTATTGGCATGGCTTGGGTTGAGAATTATCTGTGTTTCTTATCAGCTGCCCATCTGCACTGAACTTCTAAGGCTCTGCTAAGCTTTTGCCTACTTAGGCTGACTCATTTTCTCCTTGAAATAATATATAGAGATTTTCTCCCCATAATAGCTAGGATGTGTTTTTCCCTGCAAGTCTCTGGTTTCGCCTGCTTACTGTTTTCTGAATCTTTGCTAATACCCACCCAGATATGAAAATCAGAAAGAAACGGTAAAAGGAAATGCTATGAGAGATTTCTTCATAATTACCTTTTAATTCTTTTATTATCGTTGGGCATGTCAATATCCGGGTTGAACTGATAATGAAAAAGTTCGGTTCCAAAGAGATCATATTCCAAGTAACAGCCAAACTGAGCAAACTCCAGCAGTTCCTTCTTATCAAGGATAGTCCTAGAGACAATAAGACAGACATACTGTTATTGCCAAGACTTATTTCTCACCTAGACAAATTAAAAGGTTTTTAGCACACTGTGTACTGGAATATAGTTGAAATCAAGTAAAAGATCTTTTGAGTTGGCTCTTGAGATGTGACTATAAAATAGTAAGTTCAACTTGCTACCAGGAATCAGGGAATTTGCCCATCCGGAAGGGAGTTTTCCCATCTAAAGTACTTAGAGACATTTTAATTAGGATGCCATTACTCAAAAACAATTTTATAATTCTCCTGCAGAATTGTCTTCAGGATGTGTTCCATAGGGAAATCCTTAGTGGCACTGCTGTGAACCATGGAAACTATCAAAGGAAATTTGGCATTAGGTCTCGTGAATTAGGGGCATAATACTAATCTGGATAAAACATGAAGCCAAGGTGAGGTGATGATGGGATTTTATTGTGAAGATCATCCAGTGATTCTAAAATAAATTCCAAAGCTTATGTGCATATCATTGCAACTTTTTTTTTTTAAAAAAGGGGCAATACACCTACAGATATTTATGTTCTGTTGTGCTTATATTTTAAGTAGTGTTTATTATTTTATGATAATTTTATGGCTATCTTCTCACTTCAACAGAGATCGTGGTAAAAAAAAATCACTATAAGATAACGTAAATGAAAGGAAAAGGAGAAAAATGTAGGCTAAGTACAGAGTATGGACAGAAGAGTTGAGTCTGGAGCAAGAGCGAATTATGTCTGGAAATTTAGACAATAACAAGTAAAAAGGATGCATAAAGTTAACCCCAAAAATATCATCATAGAGATTCAAACACACAGAAAAACAGGAAAGAAAGAAAAAACCCTACCAGGAGACAATATGGGAAAAAAATGTGAGGGGGAAACATACCTCATTAAACATTGTGTGAAGGGAGTTAAGGACCTTGAGAAAGGAAGCGATTGTTTGGGATCCAAAATTGGCCCGGAGAAGAGTTGGGATCAGTCAGATAATCATCATCTTACTAGGCTTCTACCCACTCTGACAGTCTATTATTTTGGCATCTCCAGGATGCAAAGATTAAATCGTTATTCTAAGCCTATAAATCTGCTTCTCAGAGGTCAGAAGTATTTTCAAAGCCTTTCTTTCAAACCCTAGGATGACCAATTAAGCCTCTGTGTGATGTGTGCGAGGTGATTCTGCTGTCCTGGGACGCTTCCTGGGAGTTGGCACTTGACTTTCCCGCCAAGCAATCATAGTATAGCTGGCTCCTTTTTATTCTTTTTACCGGTTTAGCATAACATATAATTCACGATGTTGTTCTCAGCAGGGAAGCTAAAAAAGTCTTTCCTTTTTACTATAAAATGTGCATTAGTTCTGTGCTACCGTCTATTAATACTACTCCTTTCCCATCTTCTTACCATGGAGACCACTTTTGCTTCCAAAATTACCGGGCTAAAAAGGGTATGTGTTTTTCTATAGTAAACATACTCTGTTTTCCCCAAGGAACCATGCTCAAAAACGAAATACACACAATTAAAATAACATAAGGCGGAAGAGATAAGTTTAGTACTTTTCCTTTTGAGTCAGTTCATTCCATTTGTTAATTACGACAAAGTGCTGGGGTGGGCTGGCTGGGGAGTCAAGAAAGGAACACAGGCACCAATAACAGGTGGGACCAGACTCTTAACTACTGATTTCAGTGTCTTTTTTTCTCCTTTTGGCCTAAATGCCTTGAGACTAAGTTTTCTAAACTTTAAGTGATATAGTAAGTATGTATATTCATTGAAAAATCCATGGTAAATGAAAAAACTATAGGAAAATCTTTAGTCTTAGCTCCAGTTGAAAACAAAAAGTAAAGTTGCTTATCACCATCATCATCATAGCCTACAAATATAAAAACTTACTATGTGTCTGGCATTGCACTAAGTGCTTTATATTTATTATCTCATCTAATATTCTCCATAGTCCCATCTGGCTTCAGTTTTACAGATGAGGAAACTGGGGTGTAGAGATTAGATGCTCACTCAAGGTGATGTGCTAGAGAGTAAATTCATTTCAAGGCTGGAATCTGCTGTCTTAACCATTATGCTGTATGACTTCTGTTGCTAAATATTTTATTCTCAAAAGACATTTTCCAGAATTACATGGACTGTGTGTGTACATCGTGTTTTTAAATATTTTTATTTTGAAATGTAATTCCTTCCCTATAGCACCCTCAAACTGCATTTGAAAAGTGAGGAATTTACCCAAAACGTAAGAAAGGATTATTTTGTGGAGGTCTTCAGTCACTAGCTCAAAGTAGACAAGATTTGACCTCTACAGTTATTTTGAATATTTCTTTTTTTTTAACATTTTTTATTGATTTATAATCACTTGACAATGTTGTGTCAAATTCGTGTTCAGCACAATTTTTCAGTCATTCATGGACATATACACGCTCATTGTCACATTTTTTTCTCTGTGAGCTATCATAACATTTTTGTATATTTCCCTGTGCTATACAGTGTAATCTTGTTTATCTATTCTACAATTTTTATTTCTAATGATATGTTCAGAGGAGAAGGAACTATATTAATCACGACTGTTGCTTACTTTCTCACAAGGAGACTGACATTGCTCTAAACCTCTTACAGATATTAAGGGGCACATGTTAAGGGTCTTCTGTGATAAGGTCATGTCTTCTGAAGCTCAGACTTGCACATCTAATAGCCTGCTAGCCATCCTTACTTGTATGCCTAAGAGACAACTCATGCTTAGCATGCCTTGAACTAAACCCCTCATGTCCCACCCCAGACCAGCTGCTCCAGCACCCTTCCTACCTCAGTTGATAACAGCTCTTCCCATCCCCTGCTCAGGCCAAAAACCTTGGACTTATCCTTGACTGTTTTCTTGATCTTGCTCTACATCTAGCCCATTGGGATAAACTTTTGGCTTGACTTTCAAAATAGGACCAGGATCTGGATATGCCACCACCTCACCTGCTGCCCCCCTGGTCCAAAACAGCATCATCATCTCTCGCAGGATCCCTGAAACCACTTCCTAATCACTCTCCTTTACTTTTGCTCTACTACAGTCTATTTAAATGTGGCAACCAAAGTCTACCTTCACACATAAGTCACATCAAGTCTCTCCTCTGCTCACAACCCACCAATAGCTCCCCATTTCCCCCAGAGAGAAAGCCAAGGTCTTACAGTGGTCCATGAAGCCCTGCATGATCTCTCTGGATGTGAGGCTTACAGAAGCCTCATCTCAGAGAGGAATGGGGAATGTAGGCATCTGGCTCTCCAGAAGTCAATTATATATAAATTCTGCCTATATGGTAAACGTTATCTGAAGAACGTCACCATGGGTAGAGATCTCTTTCTAGAGGAAGACTTACATATCAAGTAAGATTCATCTACATATGCCCAAAAGTAATCCCTGGAAATTCTTATTCTGTAGAATAGAACAGCACATAGAAAGGAGTGTGCCTTTGAAGGAAATGGCCCCTCTGTAAAGCTCTCTTAAAAATTTCATGGTGTAAGGGGAGAAGATTTCAGAAAAGAAGCAATTAAGCTGATGGAAAATGCATTTTAAAAAAGGAGGCAGACAAATTTGCTGTCATTAAAAAGCTGAGAGATATATATTATTCTTAGTGACTTTTGATGATATGACACTCTAGATAACTGAACATTAATTAGTGTGAGGACAGCTAAGAATTGAGTTCACCTTATTAAACTCTCCTTATTGAAGGAGGAAGCACAGTGTAAAATCCATGGGAAAAAAATAGTGTCAGTGATCCTACATACTTTTTGGAGGAAAGCCCTGGAAAAAAAATAGAGTTCGATTTTAGATATTAATGAGGGGGTTGGATGGGAGAGGTAGGTGCGCAAGAAAATAAAACACTTAATAATCCTCAGGCATTTAAAACAGCCCTATAGCTCCTTTAATCCTTACAAAAACTGCATGATGAAAGTGTGATCATCCCCATTTTACAGATGAAGGAACTACATCTCAGGAAAGTTTGGAAATTGCAACTTCCCAAATGAGGAGTGGTGAATAAACACAGACTGTGTGTGTCTTCAGAAGCCATGTTCTTTGACCCTGCTGCCCCTTTTGTGATGAGAGCATCCACCCAGCACAGTGGCTCTGCTCCTTACGTCAGCACTTACCTATGGAGAAATACACCCCATCACAAAGGCATCTCAGAGCACCCTGCACCATGAATGTCTAACAAGGTGACAACCACATTAAACTGATAGACAATCAGCTGGATGACTTCCAGGGACTGTCAAGATGCTACTGAAGTTGCATTTGTGCATGTGACTTTTTTTCACTTGGAGAAAGGACTGACCCCAGATGTCACAAGGGTACCATGGGAAAATGTACTCTGCTTGACGCATTTCAGATGAGGCTTAACAGAGGTCCTGCCCCTCCCAGTCATCAGTGATCTCATAGCACTTCTTACTAGAGAGAAGGTGTCAGCCTCAGCCGGTTTTCCTCATTCCAACTCCATATCCATGAATAATGATATTCTTTCTTATCCCGACCTTCCCCAAACTTTAAGGTAGGTATTTTTAACTTCTTGCACTAAATAGTCAGTGAGGTGATTGTGAGATGCAGAGGACCATTTGCATTTCACACTGCAGAAATTTCCTTCTTCAAATGGGATAAACTAATTGCAATGTCATTTGTAAAATATCCTGGGATTTCCCAAGAGGAAGATGACACTTTTGTATCAAGTATTTGTTCTTGTCATTCATATTATATCATTTCTTCAGTTGCATGTTTTACACTTTTGCTCCTCAACCAGTAAACAGATTCTCTCTGTGTAAGGAAACAGGCATAAATTTATGACAAACATATTGCTATTAGCTAAGAAAGTGGTCACCTAACACGGTTTGGCTATCTTCATTTTCAGAACACAGTTATCACTTACTAGCGTTTTAAGACTGGTACTAAAATGCGAGACAGTTGATTCTGTTTTTCAAACTTTTTTATATTCTAGATCTTATCCAAGAGCTGAGGGGTTTAGTTTAATGTCAAAATGCACTCTGAGTGGGAGCAAGGAAGTCTGTGTGAACTGATAATTTAGACAAGGTGAACCACCTAGGTAGAAGGAACTATGAAGCAAAGGAAAGACCATGGCTCGTGGGTGTGATCAAGATGATAACATTATGTAACGTTTGTCCTGGGCTTTTAGTGTTTCAGAGAACTCGCAAGTACATTATTTTATCTCATACATTCAAGTACACCTTTGTGAACGAATTCAGCAAACATCTACTGTCTTGTACTATCACCTACTTTGTGCTGGGAATACTGATATGAATAAGAAATGTAAGCTGCTGTCTCAAAGAACTTAAAGTCTAGGGAAGGAGATAGATAGTTAAATGAATAATTGCAATTAAACGTGTTGAAATGTGTTGAAAGCTTTTTATAGTACAAATACTTACAAAGTATTATGAAAGAATAATGAAAGAGGAGACTCATTTGAGTTGAATCTTGAAGAAAATTATGGGTTGGTGGGTTTCAAATGTTGGGTGAGAGATGGACAGTCCAGAAGAACAACTGCTGAGAGGTCAAAAGAGCTTATTGTTCGTGGAAGATAAGACTGTAATGTATCAGAGCTAAAGTACATGAGGGGAGATGCATCTATCCTTCCATCTATCCATCCATCCTTCTATCCATCCGTCCATCCACCCACCATCCATCCATCTAATATGAAATTGTTGATCATCTACTTACTATGAAGTATGAGCTGGGAAAACAATACAGAGTCCCATTCTTCAAGAAGTTTAGTGTCCATTAGGGAAGAGGCATGGAAAGAAATACTTGCTTTTCAGACCTTACTGAGTGTGAGAATGTACTACTAGGAACTGGACTGACACAAAGAAGGAGATATCAAACACTGCTCGGCTCAGTTAAGAAAAGCTTCATAGAGAAGAAAACTTTCCAATGAGATGCATTTTGAAGAAAGACTCTGCCTAGTAGATGGGAGAATAGGGTCTTTACAGTGGAGGTGGGGGGTAGGCTGTGTGAAAAGCATGTAAGAACACTCAGCACAGGATACTCAGAGTCACAGTCATTGTGGCTTTAGCCCAGATTCTGTGTGTGCACTAGATATGGTGGGAGATGAAGTAGAGAGATGGGTGGGGACCAGATGATCAAGATGTTTGGATTTTGTGCTGAAGGTGAAGTAGAACCATGGCAGGATTGTAAATCAGGGTGGAGGAAGGTAATCGTATTTGTTCTGGAAAGATCCAAATGGTGGCAACTTGGAGGCTTGATTGGGGAGCAAAGCTAAGGAAGTGATTCCTGTATGGAGACAATTACAACAGTTCAGGTGACAATGAGGATGTGAATTAAGTTAACGACAGAGGAATGGATAGGAAGGGTTTTATTTGGAGATCTTAGTGTGGTAGACAGATTTTATTATGTTGAGGTGCAGACGAGAGAGGAATTTAGACTGACATCTGGGCAAATGAGGCTGTCCTTGACCAGAGTAGGGCAAACAGGTTGAGTAAGCCATGGGACACCGTCCCCATAGTGACAGCAGTGAAGACAGAGAATCAAGGGCCTGTCGTGGGCAGCTGATTAGATGTTGGCATCGTTAAATGGGCAGGTTCTGAAACTCATAAGGAACTGGTGTAACAATTATGCTGCATATTAACATGATTGCATAAAAGTAGAAACTAAAGCTTGGGTCTTTTAAGTGATCAAGAACCCAGGGATTCCAACCCCTAGGTTAGTGTACTTTTCATCACACTGTGCAGTGACTTCGTTGGAATTCATCAGCCCTTCCAATCTGTGGATTCCTGGGCATGGAGGGCAAGCACCTGAGGGTCGCTCCATTTTGAGACTGGACTAGCTCAGGGCCTGACATACGCAGAAGCACAAAATACACTCAATGCCAAAATGTACGAACTTGACCAAGTAATTTAAAACATTTTTTAAATTTAAAAACACATGGTGGGGGGAGACTATAGCCCAATGGTAGAGCACATGCTCAGTATGCGCAAGGTCCTGGGTTCAATCCCCAGTACCTCCATTAAAATAAGTGAATAAATAAATAAATATAATTCTCCTCTCCCCAATAAAAACATAATAATAAGGTGATGTTTATGTATAACTGATTTATTTAAAACAATGTTGAATTTTAATGACTGATTTATTATAATTAATTGTTTACCATAAAAGAAATTCCAAAGAAAACTCTCCATCTCCCTCTGAATTTCTTAATTTAAAATCAATGAATATTTGCACAGATAGTGCCATGTGGGATTCTTTATAATTTTATGAAACTTCTTCAACAAGTACTTAAAATAATTTCTAAACTAACCTAGAACTATTTATGTAATAACATAAAATGATTTTTTAAATATTTATAATACAATGTTTAAAAGAAATTTAGTATGTAAATTATTGTTATCCAATAAAGTCAATGTTAATATAATTCTAAAACACTGCTCACATTTATTCCTATACTACTAATGGCAGTTGCAACTTAACTCCAAAATCTGAAAAATTCCTAACTGATGAATTTCAATTAATTTATTTTTTAATGTCAAAAATAGAAACTGAATAGAATGATGCAAGTTTTTAATGTATGGCCCAAACACTGTCTATGGTTAGAAAGTATAATTTATTACTTCAGTTAAATATTTACCAAGAACTTTGGTTTCATACAAACTCAAAACCATCAGTTAAGTGGTACATTTGCATTAATATACTAGTTTGTTACCATATATGTAGGTATTTTAAAGAGCCAGTAATTTTTCTAGAGGATTCTTTTTCTGATAAAGCACTACTTTTATAGAAGTCTTTTTTTTGTTTTTTGTTTTTGTTTTCTTTTTGGTGGGGGGGGTTGTTATTATTATTATTATTATTATTATTATTAATTATTATTATTATTATTATTATTTTATTTAACAGAGGTACTGGGGACGGAACCCAGGACCTTGTGCATGCTAAGCATGAGCTCTACCACTGAGCTATATCCTTCCCCCTCAGTCTTTTCAATTTTAGAGAATAATTGGGAATCAAAAGAAATAGAAAGATAATTCAGATTGCCAGGTATTTATTTTACTTATTCCCCCATTATCTATATTTGAACAAGCATCTTTCTGCCATACAATTCAGTTCTCCGCTTGGGTCCATATCACACAGCGATGTTTAATGATGTCATAGGAGGGCATTACGTCACACTTTCAATATTATGACTTAAGTGTAGGCTTAAGGAAAAGGAACAGATGGCTGCAAGAGAGAAAAACTCTTGTTTAAATTAAACTAAAACCAGACGTTGGCTCCGGATTGCGAAATGTAATTAAAATTTTATTTTAAAATGCATTTCACAGTTTATCCACCCTAGGAAGAGCTTTTTACCATATGAACTTTCCAGCTGCCACAGAGCACAAAAGAGGTTGTGTTTTTCACGTAAGGTGATACACAATTCAAGGAATGATGGTATTGAGGAGAGTGAAGATAAATCTCAGAGACATGGCAATCCTATTTGTTAAAATGTCACCCTTCATGGGAATGGTGTCACAATCATGAAAAATGGCTTTAGAAGGAAAAAATTACTAGTGGAAGGTTTTGGTGAGTATAATGTATTTTAGAGAATACATAAGCAGTGCCTTCATTTGCCCTGATGTTGGGCTGGTCTGCCCCAGTGTCTCTATTAAAGAGTACATTTGGGGGTTGTGAACACATGCCAATTACCAGCATAACTGAATTGCATTTTATTAGACACTTATAGGTATATTGAGTCATTTGACTACATTTCAGTTTGTCCAATATCTGTCTGGATTTTCTGTTTCTTTTTAAGTGGGTCTTGCCATTTTAAGGGTTAAAAATAATTTTTCCTTTCAAAATTTGCAGATACTAACTACTATATATAAAATAAACAAGTTTATACTGCATAGCACAGGGAGCTATATTCAATACCTTGTAGTAACTATAATGAAAAAGAATATGAAAATGAATATACGTATGTGTATATATATATATATACTAAAACATATTGTACACCAGAAATTGATACAACATTGTAAACTGACTATACTTCAAAAAAAAATTTTTTTTCTTAACCACTTCTGACAGATGAGAAAAGATTTGGAGGCTTAAGTGACCTGCTCAAGGTCACTCAGCAGGTAAGTGCTGGTGTCAGAACTACAATCAGACAGTGTGACCCCAGCACCCCCGTTTCTCCATTGTCCCATTGCAATGCAATATGTGTTGCATTCATGAAAGAATAGCGGTGGTCAATGTCATTACACGACATCACACTGGAATGTGTTCAAGGTCTGTGTTTCTATGTCGGTGAATGCTCGCTACAAACCAATGTCAATTTTTATGTAAAATGTAGCCACAGTCATACCCAAGTCTATAACTGTGGCCCTGATGATGTGTTTAAAAGCATCTCGTTTTTCTTATATTTCGCTATGGTCTGTCATAGAGGTAACAGAAGAAATGCCAGTGAACATTAGGAAATGGGAAAAGGGAGTGTGATGGGTAAATATTTTCTTTATTCCTTTTTTTAAAATTGAAGGATAGTCAGGTTACAGTGTTGTGTCAATTTCTACATTTCAATCATACATATACATACATATATTCATTTTTATATTCTTTTTCATTATAGGTTACTGGAAGATATTGAACATAGTTCCCTGTGCTATACAGTAGAAGCTTGCTGTTTGTCTGTTCTATATATGGTAGTTACCATCCACAAATCTCGACTCCTGGGCATACATCCGGAAGGAACTCTAATTTGAAAAGATACATGAACCCCAGTGTTTATAGCAGCACTATTTATAACAGACAAGACATGGAAATGACCTAAATCTCCATTGACAGATGACTGGATAAAGTAAATTCTTCCTTTTAAAAATTCTCATGTGTTTATCAGGCTCCTACTTTGTTTCCTAAACTAGCCAGCATGACTAAATCAGGCGTCTTTGCTATAGATAATGTGTACAATATTATCTACTCTACAATGCGCACTCATTTCTCTCATGATGGACAGTGCATTTTGCACATAAAGCATGCATACACATAATCCTAGCAATAAACTGTGAATACAGCACTATAGTCCCATAGGCACAGAATTCCAAATGCTATAAACCATTTTGTGTGCAAAATATTCCAGTTGTTCTTTTTTTTTTTTTTAAGTACTACCATACTATATACATATATTTCTTGGTTAATTTTAATTTGCCAGTCTTTTACCTGGAATTGTGTTCCAGTGATTTCACATTAATTCACTAGTAGTCATAAGAATTAAAAGTGTACAGCTCTGAGGATACCAGATAATTATTTTTGTGTGGCTTTACAAAGACAACCTTACGGTTAAGTCACCATAATCATAATTAAATAATCATTTTGAGGCAGAAAATGGGTCTTACTCCCTGCCTGATACATCCTAGTGTCTGGTATGTGGTGATTAGGCACTTAACAGATATTTGTTGAATGAATGAATAAATTAAGTGATTTTTCTACTCACTTATTTCATCTAATGAACAGCATGAAAAAATAGATCAGGATTGTATCCTTTAAAGAGTTGGGTGAATTTGGCATGAAGAATCGAGGGTAAAGAGAAGACAGTGTATTGTTAGCCCATCCCCTGGGCTCCACCGTTTCCTCTTTCAGAAACCCTTGGGTCAAATTCCTCTACCTTCCATGGGGAGAAAGTTTAAAAGAGCTGGAATATGTTCCTGCACTTAATTTTCATTGCACCCCCTAATCAATCTCTAGGACCTGGATTTCCATCAAAGCCCTTTGGTTTGTTAAATAGATAACCAAGTAGAAAAAGATTGAGGCATAGCACCTGTCCGCTGTCCTCCCCGGGGCTCAACGTTTAATCAGTAAATAGTTAGGTACCCAGATACCTTCCAGTCATGTTGCTTTACCCAGCGTTCCTTGCTGATGAAAGCATTTTGTTATAAAAATACCTGCAGCTACTCTATGGTACTTTGTAGGTAAAACTTCCCTGGAGGTCGATGGCAAAAAAACTTTCCATGGGTTTCCTTCTATCCTGTATTAGACCAGGGGCAGAGGCAGTTCTGTGATTATATGCCACCTGGAAATGTGGGTAGAGTTTTAATAGGAAGTAAAGTTATAGTAAGTGATTAAAAGGCATGGTGCCTTTGTGGATTAAAAGCCCAGACAGGAACACTTAAGTGCTGGTGTTGACTTTGGGTGCCTGTAACTGTCAAGAGCAGCCCCCTACGAAGCTCCCTAGGGTTACGTCCACCGCAGTCCATGGGCACTTCCTCAGGACTATGTTTCTGAAAGAGAACAGATGGTTAGGGGAGGGCCCAGACACAGAAGCAGATTCATCTTGTCAGGCTGTTCTCTCCCGGCAAATGACCTTAAGCAGGTCACAGTGGTCACGTGATGACAGTGTGGTTCAGAAGTGTCCTAGGATAATGGCCATTCATTAACTCTTCCCTCTCAGGGTCCCAAGTGCTTCTTTTGGATAGGGTTATAGTAGCTTTGTTGTTGGTGTGTGTGTGTGTGTGTGTGTGTATTTTAATAAAATGCCTTCTGTATGAATGCTAGTGAAGACTTACATATCTTCAAAAATATTTAATTGCTTCAGTGGGTTGTGGGCACTTGGACCATTTTATTTTTGTTTTCTCAAATAATAGAAATCCTAACTTTCAGGAGATGAATGGACAATCTTCCAGGTGGTCAAGTTTGTGTGTTGGTCCTGCTAGAAAGCCCAGTGTCCTAAAAGGGTGGCAGGGCAGAGTCAGTGCTTTAACTTGTGACCCTGCAATTAAAGCAGGCTGTGGGTTCAGAACCGTCTCCTTGATGCCTGAAAACTTCTGTTGTTGCTGTTTTCCTGGAAGCCTTGTTTTCAGGATGCTCTTCTTTCTGTGTGTGTTGTCTGTGCATCTTGTTGCGTGACATATATGTTCTTTTGTGATTTGCCCCCATTATAGAAGCTGAAGTCCTTGCCCTTTCAATACATGTGCAGCTCAGCAGACCTCAGAGAGTCTGTGAAAGGATGACCTAGTCAAACGTCAGCCTGACAACTATCTTGCTGTGAACACTCACATCAAAAAACCAAAGTTGCCTGCATCTACCTCCCTGATTTTTTTTTCTGTTACTTTATTCGGTTTGTTTTGCCAAAGGCAACGCTTTTCCTAAAGCCATTTTCCCTAGCTGCCTGTCCTCTGAAAGGTTCGTACTTCTAGGTACAGTATTTCTTTTTCAGGCATTAGAACCCTGAAAATTCCCTAATCTAGGTACAGAATGGATGGCTGTTCTAGAATTGGTCTCAGGATTTTCTAGGATGCTCTGAGTTTGTCTGATGTCAGGTCAAGCTCGTTCTTCCATCCTGGACCATTTTAAAAGGAGGCATTGAAATGGAAGCCAATGAAAATCAGATAGTGAAGCTTTATTGTTGAAAAGAAAATACATATTATATGTATTTATGTAGAAAATACATATATATGTAGCTATACTTGTTTAGTTTTATGTGCAAGGAATGAACACATACAAATGTGTGTATGTAAGTATGTTTGATTTTATGAGCAAGGAATAAACATATATGTGTGCGTATAGGGTTTGATTTTGTGAGCACAGCCCTACTATTCTAGGAGTTAAGGTTTATTTCACAGTTTCCAGTGAAAACACATGTTCTATCAATGCCAAGCATTTTCTAACTTACCTACATGTCTAACTGTAAACAAATAGAGTTAGAAAGATTCTTCTTTAAGAATCATCATGAGCCAGTTCAGGCAGTAGGGCAGGCTAAACGCTCACAGGAAACCTTCCCAGCGTAGTACAATAAAATAATGAATAAAATGAAAAGGGGACAAAATATCACATTTTAAAATGCTTGGCTAAGCTGGTGGGAAAGTAAAGGATGTGCTCAGAGGGCAGAAACAAAAGAGAGAGCAGAGAAAATGAGGAGTAAGGGGTGACCTGGAGCTGCTGTTTACCTATTTTTTTTTTAAATTGAGGTATGGTTGATGTACACGATTATGCAAGTTTCTGGTGCACAACATAGTGATTCATAATTTTGAAAGGTTATATTCCATTTATAGTTATCATAAAATATCGACTATTTCCCCTGTGTTGTGCAGTATATCCCTGTAGCTTATTTAATTTATACATAGTAGTTTGTACCTATTAATCCCCGTCTGCTATGCTGCCCCTCCCTCCTGCCCCCTCCCCATTGGTAACCACTAGTTTGTTCTCTGTACCTGTGAGTCTATTTCTTTTTCTGTTATATTCATTAGTTTGTTATATTTTTTAGATTCCACATATAAGTGATATCATGTAGTATTTGTCTTTCTCTATTTCACTTAACATATTACCCTCCAAATTTCAGTCATTATGGCTGAGTAGTATTTCATCCTGTGTGTGTGTGTGTGTGTGTGTGTGTGTGTGTATGTGTACACACTACATCATCTTTATCCATTCATCTGTTGATGGACACCTGGTTGCGTCCATATCTTGGCAATTGTAAATGATGCTGCTATGAACATTGAGGTGCATGTATCTTTTCAAATTAGTGTTTTTGTTTTTTTTGGATATACACCCAGGAGTGGAATTGCTGGTTATATGATAGTTCTATTTTCAGTTTTTTTGAGACACCTCCATACTGTTTTCTATGTGGCTGCACTAATTTACATTCCCACCAACAGTGTACAAGGGTTCCCTTTTCTCCTCATCCCTGCCAACATTTGTTGTTTGTGTTCTTTCTGATAATAGCTATTTTGATAGGTGTGAAGTCATACCTCATTATTGTTTTAATCTGCATTTCTCTGTTGATTAATGATACTGAGCATCTTTTCACGTGCCTGTTGACCATCTGTATGTGTCTTTGGAAAAAGGTCTATTTAGGTCTTATGCTCAGTTTTTAATCAGGTTGTTTGTTTTTTTTCCGATGCCTGGGGTTTCTTAAAGGGCCGAGTGAGAAAGAGCTGGGGCTGAATACGGTGGGAGATAAATTGGAGACACAGCCTCTGCCAGCACATAAAAGAAGTACTCCTCTCACTCACAAACAGTGGGTGGACTCAGTAAAAATTTGGCCCACAGAAGGAGTCTTTGGAGATTATATATCTTCCTCACTCTTGTCTTTTGGCGGAGGGGAGGCAATTGGGAAAAAAGTCTCCCATGGTAATCTATAACCACAAGCCTCCACTCACTGAGTTTAGGGGCCAGAATTCATAGCACTTGTGTGTTTTTAAGCCCCTCAAAAGTTTAAACATTGACAAAAAGACAAATATGGTATGATCCCACTTGGATGAGGTACCTAGAGCAGTCACATTCATAGAGACAGACAGTAGAATGGCTGCCCTGGGCCAGGGGCAGGGGGATGGAGGTGTTGCTTAGTGGGTGTGAAGTTTTAGTTTTGCAAGGCAAAAAGAATTCTAGGGCTTCATTGCACCACAGTGTGAGTGTACTGAACATGACTGTACTTGACACTTCAAACTGGTTAAGATGGTAAATCTTATGTTGTTATATTTTACCACAGTAAAAAAAATTCTTTTTAATTGAAAAGTTTAGTTTAAAGTAGTTTCAGGTTGGTAATACCCCCTAACTGTGTATAAGAAACAAAGAAAGCAAACAAACAAAAAACCAGGGAAAAAACTCTCCAACCCAGGACTCTCAGTAATTTCCAAGGAATCGAAGATCACAGTAATTATTTTATAAGGAAATAATGAATGAAGACCAGAGGAACCAACAAACTATGAAATCGGAGCAAAAAGACAGTGGAAATTAGATTTATTAATTACAAGATTAATACTGTATGCTTAATATTTTTTAAAGATGGAGTTGAAAACATGTTGAAGGAAAAAGAAATTATCAAAAGTAACCAAGGAGATTTGAAAAGTAACCAAACAGAACTTATAGAAGGAAAAAAACCCTATAGTTTTTAATATTATAAACTAAATTGATAGGCTAAGCAGCAGAGTGATGCCACTGGAGAGAGAAGTAGAAAATAGGAAGATAGATCCGAAGAAATTACAGTTCAAAGATGCAAATGGATGGAAACATGAGAGACAGGTAAAAAGATACTACATATATCAAGTTATACTTTATGATACAAATACTAGGAAATACGGATGAAACAATATTTGAAGAGGCAATGGCTGAAATTTTCCATAAATGATGATAAAATATTCTCCTATGCAAGAATTCCAAGCATACAAAGTAAAAAAGAAATTCTCACTGAGATAGAGCACAGGGGAAATACAGACTACCAGAGACGAAGATGGTAAAAAGTAGTCAGAAAGTAAAGACAGATTACTTCAGAGGAAGCACAATTAGTCTGAGCTGACATAACAGCAATGATATGTGTCAGCTGAAAATGGAATAGCTTTAGAGGGCTTAGAAAGAGTAACTTCTAAATAGAATTCTCTATTCTAATTAATTATTATAAATTATTAAATTAAATTATCTCTTGAGAATGAAGGACCAAAGGCATTTGCAGACACATGAAATCTAAGCATTTATCACCAAAACAGACCATCTTCAAATGATGTGCCTCAGGAAAAAAGTAATAATTCAAGGATAAAGATCTGAAATGTGAGAGGAAATGGTAAGCAAAGAAAAAAGCAAACAAAAAAAGTGAATCTAAATATACATTGACCATTTACATGTTTTATAGTAATAAAATAATGTCTAATCACTGAGACTTTTTAAAAAAAAATCAAGTAAACCCCATATCCTGGAAAATATAGCATAGAAGTTAGACAGTGAGTAATTGAGATTGAAGAGTTCTAAAGACTTTGTATTACTAGGAAGAAGGGTAAAAAATATTTACCATATTTAGCATTTTAAAAATTTGATGTGTTAAACATACATGCTAAATTTTCTACTATAACCACTAATAGGATATAAATATACATACCTTCTAAAGAAGTAAAGGGGACGAATAGAATATGGAGGTGAAAATAAAACAAAAAGAAATCAAGAAAGTTCAACAATAATAACTATGATGAAAGGAAAAAGTGAAATAAACATATCAATAAACATAATCAATATAAACAAACTGAATTTTCCATGGTAAAAAAAGAGAATGATTGGGTAAAACTTCAAACCCAGCCACATATTTTTTATGTAAGATGTATCTAAATTATAAGGACTAACACAAAAAGTTGGTATAGCCACACTAACATCAGATAAAACAGCTTTTAAAACAAAAAAAAAAACTCTAGTACATTACAAAATGAAGCAGTTCAATATATGTTGATATAAGTTTCAGTTCATTAGGAAGACATAATTTGTATGCATGTGATAACAGAGCTTCAAAATATATGAAGTAAAATTTGAAATATGTACAGTTACTAAAAATCCACCAGGAGACATTTTAGCATACTTCTCATAGTAACCAATAGATCAAGCAGTCAAAAAATCAGTAGGAATATAGAATATTTGAATATGATTAACAACTGTGGTCTAATGGATACAGAGAGAGCATTTATATAATGGCAGAAGAACACAATGTTTTTAAGAACCCAATACATATTTTTAAAAATGTAAAAAATATATTGTCTGTACTCTTTTGTATGTCTGATATACTTCACACTGTTTAAAAAGTATTAAAAATCATCCTTATTGATTAAAGCCTACATATATTCCATATCATACAAAAGGATATTATCAAATACATTATTTTAAATTCAAATGAAGCTACCCAAGATCTCATAGCAAATGGTAGAGGCAAGATTTAAAAGCAGGTGTCTCTGGGTCCAAAGATTCTTTTCTTCACACTCTGATGGCATTACCTCTATGCCCAATCTCCAGATGCACTCTTCTATTTTAGCAGTACAACTAGAAGATTCTTAAGATGGCCAAGTATTGATCTCGATACCAACCCAGCTGCCAGCACAATTGCCTTTCCCTCGATGTCCCTCAGGTTCCCCATTAACCCTGGCTTCTCTGTTCTGCCCCAACTGTAACATGTTTTCATTTTTGTCTGGCCAGGACTTTACAGTATTTTTATTAAGATGAAGCATTTTATCAATATGTTCTGCAGGATCGTTAGTTTACTAAATAGCAGAATGTCGAGTCTGATGACCAAGACTTACCAGTCTGTTAATATGGCTTTATTCCATTTTGTACGATGGAAATAACTGTATTATTAGTCTCATTGATACTGTGTTAATTCCTTAATCAGTTCAATCTAAAAGCCATCTGGCCTTGGCAATATTGTTAGGCTTCTTTATAAAATTAACCACAGCCAATGTCTGTTTCTATAGTCAATTATTTTGCTGACCTCTGCACATCTAATATAGCATGAGGGGATTGAGTGGTGGGCTTCAAAAAGATAGTCCATGTTTTAATGTCCGGAGTTCCTGAAAGTGACACTATTTGGGAAAAGGGTCTTTGCAGATATAATTAAGTTAAGGACCTTGAGATGATCATTCTGAACTATCTGGGTAGGCACTCAGTCTATGACAAGTGCCCTTATAAGAAAAGACACAGACAGGCAGGAGGAGGTCACATGAAGACAGAGGCATAAATTGAAGTCAGGTGGCTGGCTACAAGCCAAAAATGCCTGGAATAACCAGACACTGGGGAAAGCAAGGGAGACCCCTCCTGTAGATCCGTGGAGGAAGGGCAGCCTTGAAGACACCTTGATTTCTGACTTCTGGCCTCCCGAACAACCAGAGAATCCATTTCTGTTGTCTTAGCCTCCCAGTTTCTTAGAATTTGTTATAGTAGCCATGGTTAACTAAGACAGAATACCACCAAACAAATAATAGACTTATTACTATTATTTTTTTAGCATTGACTTTTCCAAAATGCAGATGTTTCAAACCACCAGTCACAACAGCAAACCCAAACGTTTATGTCTGTGGTCTTCTTAAGGTAAAACCACTTTCCCTTCCCTTTATATTTGTAGATAAATTCATCTCTCTAACTACTTGCCAATCCTGAGCATGTGAAATTGGCAGCTACTGTGACATCACATGACCTGACACAAAGCAGGGACACTTACCATAAAGGGTTATGAAGGGTTAACAAAATTAAAAGAAATTACTTACGCAAAATACCTGGGATCCTATCTGACACAAAGTACGGACAAAAATAGCATTGCTGACCTTTATTAATGTCTATGGTAAAACTTTATAAATAAATACTATCTTCCACGTAGTTAGTTGTTTTCTCTAGAATTTCATCGATCTGATGATTTTATTTATTTGGTCATCCATTAAGCATGTGATGGCTTGCAGCGATTTGTAGATGGTCTGCTTACCTATCAAGGTGTGACATTACTGTTTTGGAGATGTCTGCACCAGCCTCTTGCAACACTCGGATAATCTGAAATGGGGCACTTCTGTTCCTTCCCGGATGGATAATAACAGGACAGCCCAGCTGAGTCTGGGCATGAGCTGTTGCCTGCAGAACCTTTCTTTCACTCTCAGTCAGAGGCCAGGAGCAACCAATTTCTCCGATAACGCCACATTTGATACTGGTTCCATCAGCTCCATGAAGAATTTCATTGATGAGGACATCAGTAAGCTAAGGAAGTGTGAGAATGAAAATCTGTAGCCTGCAGATTTTATCAACACACTATGCGAATGAATTTATTCATTCAGTCATTTAAAAAAAATATCTCCACTTTCATTCAGTTAATACTGGCCAATGAGGAAGGCATTTTGTTAGCCAAATCACAAATTCAACAAGTTACTCTAAATCAAAGATCCAATAGTATGTTACTGTGATTATTTAACAAGAAATTCAAGGCTTTAGGAAACTGTAGGGGAAAATGTAACTTACTGAGAGTACATTCATTGTATATTCATTTGTTGAGATAAAAAATCTATAATTTAACCTAAGGGGCATCTAGAATGTAAAAAGACTGCTTTTGAATCGATATCAGCCATATCAAGTAATTCTTTAATTTTCCCTTATTTATTTTGTCCTTGACCATCTTCAGCAACTCAAATTCATGGCATACAATATACTAAGATGACATTTTTTGGCTTGTACTTATGTTTACTGCTAAGAGTGGTTACAGGAATGTGTAATTCCTGACAATCAGGATAGTTTTCAAATAATATATAAGAAGAAAAAGGCCTGACTGGGAAAAAAATGCAGCTAAAATTTTGATATATAAAGTATTTTAAGGATTTACTGATTCTTTGCAAAGACTGAAGCTGACATACTATGCCTATCAAACAGGCAATGGAAGATATAAAGGAAAGTATACATATATGAGTAAACACATGGGAATATATACTACATGTAGTATAGAAAGACCACACACACATGCGAAAAAGCTTTGTGGCTTATTCTTTCTTTTTGTCCCTGAAAGATTTCCTTTTCCTTCTGCCCCTTCTTGCCTAAGATTTTATGATGATAGAAACAGGAAAATGGATTTTCTCCTACCCCTCCTGTTTTGTAAAAGGAGAAAGAAACTTATTCACAAATGTGCCAAGTCTCTGCCTGCCAAGTTTCAGCCTACAGTGAATTTTTATTGCTGGTTATTATTAAATCCAGAAAGAAAATTGAGGTTGCATAACTGAAGTTTATAATGGAAAACTGAGGTTTACAAACATGCTCTGCCACCACGACTGAGCGTGGATATGATATACATGAATCTAAGTACAAACATGTTGGGTTTTCTGGTGACCAGTGCATTAAGATCTCCTTCCTGGACACTTTTTCTTTATGAAATGAAATGTTCCTAATTTAGGTTCCATTGACAGATGCCTCTGCTAGCAAATTTCAATAGTGTGCCTCTGAGCCAATGACATTTCCAAATGTAGATGACATGTAGGGATAACCCATGGACTGACATTCTGATTATTCTGAATTTGCATGCAAATATTGTCCAAGAATGTAGGGCTTTTTACCTGCTCCACTGACATGGCTCTGGTATCTGAAGAGTGGGTTGCATCCACATAAAACCCAGCTCCTGATATGATATGGACTCCAGTCTCTTCTGCAAGCCACTTCAAAGTCTGCACATCTCGGCTAATCCCAGTGGTTGTGTTTTCCACCAAAGCTCCTCCACCTTTGGCTTTAAAATCCAACAATTCTTCCCTGATGGCTTCTGTCTCCTGATTCAACTGCAGATTCTCTTTATGGGAATAAGGGTTCTTCTGGATCCAAAATAAATTCTTCATCATAATAGGTTCCTTGGAGATAACTTCATAGCATGGAGCAGGCGGGTAGTAAGAGCAGTCGAAAGTCATTGTCAAATGTTCATGGGTCAGTGTACGACCCAGTTGGCCTGGCTCCACAAGGCCCAATACAGTTTGGACTTTCCCACTTAAGGAAGACATTTCTGATGCTACCAGGAGATACTCTAAAAAGAGTGCTTTCTGGAAAAAAGAAAACTATAATCAGAAAATTTAACGCACACATAAATTCTGTCCATAGGGGATGTGAGGCTGTGAACGTATACCAGTGTAAGAGAGAGAATCAATGAACGTAGAGATACGATCTCACTTATCATCCTGCCAAAGTCAGAGTCTGTGGCTTGTAAATTGTTTAAGTTCACTGCAGCTCTAAGTGACATGCGTGGTGTTAAATGTCTCCCAACCACTTCCGCTGGGACTCCTCCACCTGATTTAATCCCAAACTCATCTACTGGAAATATTTCTTGATATTCAGTTCACATTTTTCTTTTGCTTAATTTTATCTCATTAGTTATAGCTAAGCTTCCTTGGGTAATTCAACAATAATCTCCATTAAAAAAAACTCTTCATAATCAATAACTTGTATCAAAAGCAGCCATATATCAGAACTGTTTCATTTGTCATTTTCCAGCTAAATTAAATATACTAAGGCTACTGATCATCCCATTACTCATTTACTATCCAAGTGAACAAATTTCTGTTGATGGTCCACCATGAAGAAATTGGAGATATAAAGAGGATTATGACAAAATCTCTGACTATGACGATTTCACAGATTATTCCCTAAAAATAACTGGAGGGTAAGCACATTTAGGCTTAATAATGAAAAAACAAAACAAACAAACTTCTCCATTCTCAATGTTTTCTTTTGTCTAGGGCACACAGAAATATACTTCAAAAATACTTAAAAGCCAAAATTCATAGTCATAATGAAAGCGACTATGATTTACTGAAACTGAATCTGTTTTCTCTCAAAAGAGCAAACACCTCTCTATTTATCCTCAGTTTACTTTCATTTGTAACACAAATTATGTATTCACCAAGTTTCTATCAGTGACGGCAAGGACTCCAATTCCAGTGCTCTTCATTTCCAAAGAGAAGGGATTTCACTTGGAAAGGAAAAGGGTGATATGGAAAGTGGTGCAAACAAACACCTACACAACCAAGAGCAAAACCACGGCCAGAGACAGTGGTCTGCGTGGAGGACCAATGAGACACACCCAGAGGACGGCAGACAAAATGGGCTGCGAACTGAAGAAAAGACAGTGTCTTTCAAAGGTCTCCCATTGTTCCTTAAAAAGACATTCCAAAACCGTTTTCTCCCCACATCCCTTTGAAGGCCTTCTGTGATTTTCTGAGCATCAGTTGTCTCATCTGTAAACTAGAAGAATGCTCATTTCATAGCCTGCCACAAGAATTAAACTACATACCACAGGTGAAAAAGACCTATAAAAGTGTGTGGCACATAGCACACACCGTCATGAAACAGCAGTTTTGTTATTCTGGTTCTAGAAACTACTATGTATTTCCTAGGTTATTTCTTTTCAGAGGAAGTGGCTGATTAGAGAAGAGAGCATTTGGGGGAGCACGAGGCGTAGGACAAATTTGTAATGGGTCTAGTGCATACATAAGACAAGGAGAAAAACAAATCACTGTGGGAGAAAGAAGGATATTGAGTTCTGGGCCAGTTTACTTCAAGCCACTGCAATTATCTGGGACTCAGATGTTTGACATATATTGGCCCGCAATGCATAAATGACTGAAGTTCATGTGGTGGCCATGAAGGAAGATGACATCTGTTTAGAGGTCACCGTGTAGCTGCCAGTCACCACACAGGGCATTATGTTTTTCCATTGATGGCGCCTGGGAACTCATCGTTCAATGCCTTATTCCTTGTCACTGAGAGCAAGGCATATGTCGCTAGTTTCTTCAGTTGACGAAATAAAAGTACCATTAATAATAGACTCAATATTCCGTGTGGGTTCATTTGCTCTTTCCTGCCTTCTGGCTGATGGTCTTACACATGTGTTCCTGGAGAGCCACCAGGGACCAGAAAGTTGGATAAATTGATGAAACACTATCACTTTTACTAGAAAAGTATTTTCTGCATATTTCATTGATACAGATTTGAAAGAGCAATGTTGGTAAGTTTCACGCTCACAAGCTGTGAGTCTTTGTGAAAAAAAAATCACTTAAGAAATGTCATCTCCTCTGGGAAATTCCTCTAACACTCTCGGGCGGAACTCCTCAGTGCTTCCTATGATCACACACAATGGAAGCCATACTTAAAAGATAAGAAAAGATTAAAGAACAAACTGTAGCCATCCTTGCTCTAAGCTAGCACGTGACTTTTAGTGGATAAAACATGCAAGCAGATTTCATAGTCCTGGGCAGTGAGGGAGCCCCTTTTGGTCTATATTCAGCCTGGAACATGTTCTCTTCTCCATCGACAGGCAAGGGGCTGCTAATGGCCTTCCACCACAGAGAGGAGAATTCACAGAGCACGGAGGACAGTAGTGGGCAATGAGAAGCACAGACCACAACTGTGCAAACAGGAGTGACCACCGACACGTAGAGGAGGCTTCAGGCATTTTAGAGTGTCCGTGGGAAGCTTCAGCACTACGTATACCTGCACAAAAGGCAATGGGGAAAGAGACAGCCAGAGCTAAAAACACACTTGCCACATGCTTTGTTTTATTTCAGATATGAAATTTGAGCTGTCACAGAGACTGAGGATAGTTGTAATTACTATTATAGCCTGATCAAAGGAAACAACTCTTCCAATTCCAGGGGTTATGGAATCAACAGGGAAAAAAATAGAACATAGAACTTTATAGAGAACAAAAAGACAAGAGGAACAGAATCAGAGAACAGCATACCACCACTGAGCTGGAAACCAGAGACAATACGCAAGACTGGTCTTTTTTGAAAATATATGTGTAAATTAACTTTTGTAAAAAATACAGCAAATTGGCCAAATTGTTGGAGATTGGGTGGTGAGTGGGTAGTTTGGGAGCAATTTTAGTTTCATTTCACTGATATTTTTGTCACAGCTATTTCGCCTTCGCCATTATGATTAAGATTTTTCTGTCTACCTAGGTTGAATATCCATTTCAACTCCATTCACATTTCAGAGTCAGACTTCTAGAACTCTGACTGTTTGACACAGGAATGAATGGAATTTCTTTAACTGCAATACACTGTCCTGTTTTACAGACATAAGCTCTCTTCCTGCCCCTGCATCTGCTGTACCAGGTCCTAGATCAGGTTGGAGCCGCTTGATTTACAGTTTTAGAAGCAATGATAAAATTGTCAAGCTGATACTTAGTGAATTGATTTTCAGTTCACTTTTTCAGCAACTGAGTAAGTTCTAAGCTCTGTAACAACTCCCTTGGTCCATTTCACTAATAATTGTTTCCTTTCCCTGATCAAACTCAAACTGATAAAAAAAAAATGGGAATGCATTTCAGAGTTTTATGCAGGAGAAGATCTGATCTGAGTAACCTGGCAACCGAGTGGAGAATGGACAGAAGGGGGCCAGGGTGCTTGCAGAGACCAGTGGGTGTTGCTAGAATCTAGACAAAAATCCGGTGGTGGTTTAGTCTGAGATTAATGCCAGTGGAGATGGTGAAACAGCAGAAGCAGTAAGAAGTACAGCAGATGGAAGTTTCTAACTGGACTTGCTGGTGCTATAAAAGTATTCCCCAAATAAATGGGATCCTTAGAAAAAAGTGCTGTCTGATGGAAATGTGTGGGCACTTCTGTTTTTTCATGGGTTACATCATACAGAGCGGCAGACTCCACAAACACTGCACTTAAAGCTGACATTTGATTTGTGACCAAAATATTGTTAACACTGCATAATACTCTTCAAAGCTTGTTTGAATGCTTCCATCATGTGCAGGTATCAAGCCTTTGACATACCTCCTCTCAAACAGTACCAGTCAGATGGCTGAACAACAGTGACAAAGAGTTTCCTCCTTGCACACATCACCACATGTCCATTTGCTCATATGTTTATGGTTAAATGGCTCTACTGCATGGAGAGTTATAACTTTTCATATTAAACAATGTCAAAAAAACAATAGTCATGCCTGAATCAAGAGAAAGAAATCCAATCACCACAGGACACAGAGCAATAATGGGACCTGCAAGTTCTTGAAACTGTGACGTAAATAAAACAAAATCACTCAGATACAAATGAACAACTTGTATCTTGAATTCAGAGGAAAGTGGTGGGTTTCTCCCCATGCTTTTTTTTGGTTTGTTTTGCCTCTTTGATTAAGGAAGTAACAGAGACAAACTGAGGATATTTCCAAATTTCAAACAACAAATATGAAGATGGTGGCAGCGATGTACCCAGGAAGTGGCATTCCTAGAAAAATGGGGTCACAAACTGGTATGCTTAGGAAAGGCGCCTTCCTCTGGGTCAGCTCAGCCCATCCCTATCCTGTCTTCCTCGATGTGAACAGTTGATCTAAACTGATAGGTCAAGTCATTCAAATGATTATTAAACTCAAATCACATCAGGCTTCTTGACTGAAGGGATGGAGTTTGTGTCTTAACTGACCCTTCAGTTTAGTCAAACTTGTGCTAACTGGTCAACCCTTCAAGTCTGACATACACACTACGGCTTTGGTAAATCATACTATTGGCTTTCTGAATCTGTTATCTGTTTAGTCAACAAACTGAAAATATTTTCTCCTTGGTAAAAGACAGGGAGAGAGGAAAGATGTGGGGTAGGGGGAAGGGAGAGACAGAAAAAGCAGTATTTCTTTCTACTCGGAGCAAAAGGCAATATTGCTCACTACTTATTGTAGTAACATAAGTAGTAGTTGCACGATTTTGGCAGAATGCTGTCTGCTGGGCTGAACTGACTTTGTTTTCCTTCATTTGGAAAACTAAGATCTAGCTCATCATAGCCCTTCTCATTGTCAGAAATAGGTTCCACACGCAGTGCTGTAAGAATGTATGATGTACAGCCACTGTGGAAAACAGTATGGAGGTTTCTCAAAAGACTAGGAATAGACTTGCCATATGGCCCCGGCATCCCGCTCCTGGGCTTATATCCAGAAGGAACCCTACTTCAGGATGACACCTGCACCCCAGTGTTCATAGCAGCACTATTTACAATAGCCAAGACATGGAAACAGCCTAAATGTCCATCAACAGATGACTGGATAAAGAAGTTGTGGTATATTTATACAATGAAATACTATTCAGCCATAAAATGACAACATAACACCATTTGCAGCAACATGGATGTCCCTGGAGAATGTCATTCTAAGTGAAGTAAGCCAGAAAGAGAAAGAAAAATACCATATGAGATCGCTCATATGCAGAATCTAAAAAACAAAAACAAAACAGAAACAGACTCATAGACATAGAATACAAACTTGTGGTTGCCAGGGGGATGGGGGGTAGGAAGGGGCTGGGATTTCAAAATGTAGAATAGATAAACAAGATTGTACTGTGTAGCACAGGAAAATATACACAGGATCTTGTGGTGGCTCACAGCGAAAGAGTATGTGACAATGAATGTATGTATGTTCATGTATAACTGAAAAATTGTGCTCTACACTGGAATTTGACAACATTGTAAAAGGACTATAACTCAGTAAAAAATGTTTATATATATAAAAAATGTACAATGTAAATTTATTTATTTATTTATTTATTTTGCTAACATACGATCTTGGAAGTGAAACATACACCAAGTTACTGGATACAATCGCAGTCACTTCTTTTTCTTTGTAAAGAACTCTGTGCAGTGAAGTTAGTTCTTAGTTTATTAGAGATGGAGTTTTTTTTTTTTTCCATGGATTCCTAGCAGTAGATTGTCTCCTGAAAACTACAATATTTTGAGCAAACTGCACAGCTGGTCCTTAATAGCATTTAGTCATTAAGAATCTTAAAATTTGTGTTACTTTTAATTCCTGGCAAATCAAATGAATGTCTTAACCACACAATAGTCCTCATACAATTTCACTTGGGAGGCTGTTCTTGAGGTGGCTTGGTTTAGTTGGAGGAATAGTAGAGTCACAGAGTCCAAAGCTCTTGGCCGTTCCACTAAAAAGCTGTGTGGCTTTGGGTAAGTAACCTAACACTCTGAGTCTGTTTTCCCATCTGTGAACTTAAGGGGTTGGACCATATGACATCCTGCTTCTGTGATATCCTTTAATTTGAAATGGATACAACTGACTTTCTATAGACCATTATCAGTGAAGGTTGTACTTTAAGAAGAGTTTTAAAAATGTATATTTTATATACACATGCATACATATATACATCTAAGCATGATGAGAGAATGAATGAATTTCATTCACTGAAAGTCAGTTTCATTCATTAACTATGAGTGAAGGCTGTACTTTAAGGATGGTTTTAAAATACACACTTTATTATACATGTAAATACATAGATAAATGGAGAGAGAGAGAGTGAATGAATGAATGAATGAATGGATGAATTTAAGTTTCAGCTTAATAGAGAACTCTCAAGGAGGCTGGGAGGCTGGGGTGGTTTGAAAGAACCTTGAACCTGGAGTTCTGGCTACAGTGGTTTCTACTTGTGTAATTGTGGAAAAAATTTAAGGAGCTGGTCTCCTCACTTAAAAGCTGGAGTAATGTCTGCCTGATCTACTACATAAGATTTGAAAAAAAGAAGCAAATAAGAAGATAACTAAAAGCTTTACCTAAATTATAAAACACCACACAAATGCTCTGAATTTGCATTATTTGCCAAACTTTGAACTGAGTATCCTCGGGCCAATGAACCTAAACTTGTTCTATTAAAAACTAACAGTAGGGGTTGGAGCTGATGAGTCAAACTGAGGCTGTAATCTGTTAGAAAGGAATTCCTTCACTTGAGGCCCAGGATGGTTAAAAGCAGACTGAGCATTGCGATTGACATCACAATCCACTGACTTTTGGAAACCACCCACTGAAGTGATTACAACTGCAGGGGGTCCTCATCATCCATGGATAACTGGTCCTGGAAATGCCTTTTTGGATGAAGGCGCTTGGTGCAGTGTGTTAGCTGGTCTCCATAGCTGGCTTCAGGGAACTGTGCTTTCCAGGATTCACATCCTTGTGAAGCATCCTTCCAGGCTGAACCTGAGCTGGTCTGCGACTAGTTTTAACCAACAGTATGTGGAGACAGTGATGCTGCATCAGTGTGCCATCCACATTTTTGGAAGGAGCTTCTGCTTTTGTGCTTTGGGAAATCCTGAGCTGAATATATATCTAAGTCTGGCTACCCTCACATGTGGAGAAGGAGAGACACTGAGACTATATGGATAGTGGGAGAGCACCCCCCCTCCAGTCACCTCAGAGCCCCCACTGAGCTCAGCCTTGCGGCTGCCCCTGGGAAGGTACCAAACCAGGAGTGAGTCATCTTGAATATTCTAACCCAGCCAGGATTCCACGTGACTGCAGGCTCAGCTCCAGCCAACCCAGCAGAGTCTGGCCAGCCCACAGGATCACAGGAGATAATAAAATGGCTCTCATTTGAAGACCAATGCTGAATAAGAAGTCATATTTAAAGGACTTAATGAAGATTTCAAATTAGAAGAATAAACTATTATAAAATAGGTCATCATTATAGATACACCCTAATTCTTAGAACAAAACATTAATTGAGTGCTATATTTGGGTGGGGGAAGGGGCGAATAATTTTTCTGACAAAACTAGGTGATATGACATCCTTTACTTGACTTTTGCATCCCAGTGATGAAAAAGGTTATTTCTGCAAAAATATTTCTGAAGACTTTATCATTTTTTAACAAGGTCCTCTATTAACCAGTTTTATGCTGCTTATTCCCTTGCAGCACTCGTCCTGATGTTGTCCATGCTACTTTCTCCTCTTGCGCTGTCCAAGGTCTAACTGTCACATTCGCACTTGGGGTTGGCATGTATTTTAGCATTTCTCCGACATCACTCCCCTCAACTTCATGACATAGTGCATCCTTCTTTAAAGTTTTCGATTTTACTTTGCCATCTATTTGCATCATATCCCTTGATATCTGTGAATTTACAGCAATCAGCAGACATGAAGAAAGAGATACTCAAATGGTAGGCAGGAACAGAAATTAGGATTTAAGGAGGTAGGAATGCTTGAGTGGGAACTAGTTTTTGAGTGGTCAGTCCATTAGTGCATAGACTTGGTTTATTTAAGTAACCTGTTCACAGGGGTGGGGGTGGGGTGGGGAGAACTCATAGTGAGCATATCATAGAATGAAATACAACATATATCCCAGCAATTGTCACAGTGTACTAAATTGATCTATTAAGGGATTGGTCTCCATTTGACTTTGTGCTGTGTGTGTCTGTGTGTGGGTGTGTGTGTGTGTATGTGTGTGAGTGTGTGTGTGTGTGTGTGTGTGTGTATGTAGGAGGCGGAAGGGGAGCTATTTCTTTTATGCCCTATCCTACATAGTACCTAGCATTAGATAGATTCACTTACATAGTACCTGTGAAACCAGACTGAACTGAATAGAAAGTCATTTGTTTATTTGTGCCTTAATTTAAAAAGAAGTGAAAGAGCAAAAAGTTTGATGTTAAAAATGAAGAAAGGAAAATTTACTATAACTCTGTAATTCCAATAAGATGAAAATCCCCCCCTTTTTGTCGAAGTTTGCAAGCAGAAAGGGCATTTAATATCTAGAACTATACTCCAAATCCCAATGGATTAAAATATCCCATAAATAATTACTTTTTCTTTTATATACAAACAAATTGACAGTCTAGTTTAAATTATGCCTTCTTAGTGAGAAATGAAGAGAGCAGGGGCTACAGACATAAAATTCTCATGCCTGCAAACTAAACCTCAAGCATGATATATTTTTTAAAAATAATTTCCAGCGGACACAACATAATGGAAAACTGTCCAAATTTCAAATAGCTGTCCAAATGTCCAATTATCAAATAACTAAGATATTTATTTGGAATTACTCCTGCCAGATAAGCCCCAAAACATGGTGGCAGAGAAGGGAGTTTGATTTCAATTTTGTGTGAACTGTGCTTAATAATAAAAGCATTTAAAATGTATACGTCTTTGAAGGAACTTACATTTGCAGTGTGGGAAACACAAATAACCATTTGCAATTTTTCATAGGCAGAAATCCAGCTTTGCACTTGGAAAAAAAAAAGCTTTCCATTCTAAATGGCAACTTGCAAGGACGTATTGTATAGCACAGGGAACTATATTCAGTTTCTTGTAATAAGCTATAATGGTAAGGAATCTGAATTTTATATATATGTATGTATGTATATATATAACTGAATTGCTTTGCTGTACACCTGAAACTAACATTGTAAGTCAACTATGCTTCAAAAAATAAAGTTAAAGTGACTATAACTCAATAAAAGTTAAAAAACATAAAGTTAAAAATAAATAAATAAAAACTATATAAATGGCAACTTAGTCCTAAAAGTTAGCAGAAGTGTCTACATTGTTGGAGATCCAGCAGAATGTGTCACTTGGAAGATGGTTAAAACAAAGCTGGCTCTGTTCACTGACTGGTTTGTGAAAGATGAGTAATATTACATACACATGGTGACATATGGCCCTCCTATATGTAACCCTGGCAAAGTGCAAATTTGCCCAACTTTTCTGAAAAGGAGTTTAGCCATGTGGAGCTGGAGTTTTAAAATGGTACGGTGCTGCTGGGGGATCTGTCTTAAGGAAATATTTAGTTACCTGTGAAAAATACTTATGCACAAAGATTTCTTTATGGCATTATTTAGAATAGTGACCAAAACATTTACCATTATAGGAATATGATGGAATCTTATGCAAAGTGGTATAAGAAAATGCTCTTATAACATGTGAAAAAATACAAAACTGTAAATTTATGGAGAGTGTATATAGCTAAATATATGTAGAACTTAACTGGAAATACTAAAATGTGTATCTTAGGGCAGTAGAAGTAGTAAAGATAGATAATTTTTTCTTCATTACAATTTAATGTTATTTTCTAGTTTTTAAAATGTCTATCTGTTTCATTTATATCAGTAAAAGGGAGAAAAATGAGAAAAGGTCACTCTTTACAGTATAAACCTATCCAATACCTATACTATTGTCACCTGTGAAATAACAGAATATAGATTTTGAATCCTTTAACTAAACCACACAAAGATTTATTAATTCAAGAGCTGTTCCAAATTCTCCTGTATTATCACAGTATTGCTAATTGCCAGTCATGCCTAAGATTTGATATTGTTCATGAGCAAATGCTTCTGATCAAATTACATGCCTTTGCAGTGGTTCACGCTCTTTGACTGGGTCCTTTGTGGGCTGAACTTGACTCTAGTGTTAGACCTGGAGTCCAATGAAAATTTTAGAAAAGGTTCAGCAGCCTGAATAATGTTTATCATAGTCAAGCCACACAAGGACCAAAATCTCACTACTGAATACACTCCCGTGTAGGGTTAGGAAAGCAGGTGCGGGGGTAGTCAATGAGACATTTCCTAGGAAAGTGTCAGGAATTATGAAATATGGGTCATCATTTATTTATAAGTGAAAAAGAGGGGTATAAAATGGTACATATTTTAAGTGAAGATACACACACACACACACACACACACACACACACACACACACATATAAGGACAAAACCATAAAGATAATCTCTTTTTTTAAAAGGCACGTTAACTGCCAGAAAAACAATTAGAAAGATGAACTAAACACAGTTATCTAGCCGCTGGGCCTCCTTCCAATTTGTTCCCTGTAGACCAGAGATCCTGATAAAACAGAGATTTGATCATGTCTCTCCCTGCTTAGAACTCCCCTAGAAGTTTCCCGTTGTCGAAATACTGGGCATAACCTGTAAGGCACACTGCAGGATCTAGTTCCTGCCTGCTTCTCCAATCATTTCACCCCTCACCCCACACTTTCTCTCTGACCTCTCTCCTCCCTGGCCTTCCAGTTACTCAGAAATGCCAGACTCTTTCACCTCAAGGTCTTCCTACAAACTTTATATTGTTCCCCTCCTGCACCTTCCCTGCCACCCACCATTGATTTTCTGGCTAAATTTTCAACTTGGTGTCATTCCCTCAGAAGCCGCCTCTATTTTCAACCTTGTCTGGTCCTGAGGGCACCGCAAATTTGGTCCTAAACACATTCTCCTTGCCCATCCTGGTCACATTACTTCTCTTGAACTTTCTCCCCCAGCCTCTCTGCAACCCCCCAAATTAACCCATTAACATTAAGCTTCTCCATCCATTAAAACAACAGTTATAATGGATCTGACAAATATTTACGGAGCATCCCTTAAATGTAAGACGCTGTGCTCGGCAGGGAGGGCTGTGTGAGATACTCAACATGTCTGCGCCTGTCTCCAGGTCTTTGAAAGTGTTGCTGCCTTTTTTTTTTTTTCCCTGAGCTACGAAGCCCAACCTACTCCTACTCCACCTCCTCAACACTTTTCCTGTCTTGGCTAACTGGTACTTGGCCGTCAGGATGGGGCTTTGGCATCATTTCTAATTGGAAGCTCTTCCTCCTGGTTGCTCAAGTAATCTGGGTAAGATGCCCATTCTAGGTTCTCTCAATAGTTCTGAGTTTACCCTTGAAACTCACATCTTGTGTTCACGTCTCTCCATCAGACTTTGAGCTCTTTGAGGGCAGAGTCAGTGTCTTGCTTCTCATTCCTCAGTCCCCGGGCAGTGCCTGGTACATAGTAGTACTTAATTAATAGCTATATGCTTGCTTATTTTAATCCAGCCTTATTCCACAAAGGATTTGAGGTAACTTACACAAAAGACATGTAACATAAAGCAGGGGGTTAGGAGGTATAGCTCAGTGGTAGAGTGCATGCTTGACACGCACAAGGACCTGGGTTCAGTCCCAGCACCTCCAGCAGGGGAAAAATTTTAATTAAATAAATAAAAGAAGGACACATAACATAAAGAAAACAAATATTAAAGCAGAAGCAGGGAAATTATAAATGGAAGTAGAATTGGAACCAGAAAAGAAGAACAGGTTCACAGTTGTTAGAAAAGGGCTAAAAAAAAATTCCTGGATTATTTATCAATATATTTCTGATAAGAGATAATTCTGAGATCATAGCACACCCTTTTGTGGCATATCACATTATTTCCTTAAATCAACAAGCTAAAATTATTTAAAAGCATGGGAAAATGTTTTCCCCAAAGTTTTGGGGTTGTGGGTTTTTATGCTGTGTTTGTATTTTCAACTTTCCTATATCTTCGCCTTCCAAGCCGTCAGAACATAGTAAACCTGCCATTGTAGCGTATCCTTCTGCACCCAACACAATACTACCTAGGAATATATGTGCTTAAAAAAAACACAAAACTTTCCCTTACGAAATAAGAACAAGACTCTTCAGCATATAAAAACAAAATCAAGTAACTATATCTTCAAGGATTTTCCTACCTGAATTAGTAGGCACCAACTATAAACCAGGAAACTAAAACTACTTAGTAATTACTGCAGGTGATTCATAGCAGTAACCATTCCTTTACAAGGAATGAAACTGGATAATAACTCTGACAGCTAATTTTTTAAACATATATACCATCCACATTAATATCTTTTTAACACAGCTTCACTTCAGAATAATTTTCAGAATCCCAGAAAGCCTTTCCATTGTACGAACAGCTATCTACCTAAAAGATGTCTCCCACAAAGTCATCTCAGGTTTTTTATTTTATTTTGAACAGCACACAGTAGACTGTCATAGAAAAGTCTTGACATTTGCTATTCTGCTTAGCTAATTCAGACTTAGAAAGAATCAGTGCCATGCGTGTTCTCTTAGTTTGGCAGGCTTAGCCTGTTTGATGCACAAATGGTAGTCTCACAGAAAAAGGATAAAGAGCCAGAGGACTCTTTTTGTCTGGTTCTAGAAACTTCCAAAACATGATCTGTTGCCTACCCGGACACTTGCATGAGAAATGCCATCCATGCCTGAGGAAGAGGAGCCATACATATAACTAGTTTTGTTTTGATAACCACTGTAGTTCCATTCCGACACCCAGAGAAGCAGATACCACCTCTGAGCTATGTTACTTACCGGAAAGAAGCAGATGCCTGAAAAGTGTCTGTTCAACCAGTGTATCCACCCTTCATTTCCACACTGCCGGCATGCACTTTCAGCCAAAAGCAATCTGATGTTCTCTCTTTAGCGATATGGCTTCTGTTAAGCTTTGTGACCAGCTATTATTCTTCTTCTCAAAATATTAAGAAAAGCAGCTTTGATTTTTAGGTTTGAGGGGATAACTTGGGCCTTAAATTCTCAGACCACAGGAAGGTGACATAAAGGAGCCTGCTTTCCGGGCATCCATACATTTCACCTGCATACACTTCAATTCGATGTAGCAAATGTTTGGTGAGGATCTACTCTGTCCAAAGGAGGATACTATGGGAAACAAAGATGAAAAAAGAACACTCCCGCCTGTTGGAAGCTGAAGAGCTCGAACACAGTTCCTGAAACATGGTAAGCATCGAATGTGAGATTGTCTGAGTAGCATTCATCACACGTATGGGAGAGAACAGGAAGGCTTCCTGGAGGAGGTGGCATTTAGGTGAGGCTGCAGAACCTTAAGAGGATTTTTGCAAGGAGACATTCTGGTAGCATGAACAAAGGAGGGCATATTTGGGGGGTTTGTGAACGGTCTGTAGTGAAAAACACTGACGTGTGCGCTGGCCCCAGAGGATGAGCCTTGTATTAGGAGGGTAATTAAATGGGCAGTGTGAATATAGGCTGAATGTTGGAGACAGGAGGCCAGATGAGTTAGGAAACCAAAGTGAATTTTCATTGTTCCTCTGGGATTTTAAGAGCAGGAGTACATTTCAGGGTAAGGGAGTCCTGGATGAGCACTCTCTCTCTCTCTCTCCTTTTTGTTCCCTATTTAAATTGCAAATGTATTAAAATGTTAGCTGTGTAAAGTACTTTTCACAATCAGAGTTTAAAAACTACACTGGAAAGTCTTAAATGTTGACCTAAAACAGTGTGACTTGAATACTCATTGATCCTCAAATGTGTTATTTATTGATGGGAAAAAATTAAATCAAAATACTTAGAACAATTAGAAAGTTCACAGTAATTGAACTCTGCACATTTAAACCCACAATGATGACCACTATTACTATAACATGGTATGAATGTGTCTTCATAAAACTCACACTGTATCGAGGCCCTAGCTTTCTATATTGCCGGTTTCATTACCTTCAAGAGATTATGGAATATCAGAAGTATGATCTACAATAATAACGCCGTGTGTTTCTCTGATGAGCTCAGGGCACTCTGTACACTTTAATTAAATCTCATAATGTCCCTGTGAAATAGGCAAAGGATCAGCAGGAGGTGAGTCACTGAAAAGTATCCAACTAGAAGACTGGGATATACTTTTAGAAGAAATCCACTTTTATCATTATTGTACCCGTTTCACCCATGAGGAAATGGGGTTTACTCAGCCAAGGATGATGAGCAATCCCATTTTCACTGAAGGCAGAATACATCCCATAAAAAGGAACCATGACCTCTGAGGCTTCTCCTTTGGGATTCAACCAACACTTATTGATGAATGCCTAAAATGAGCACCAAAGAAAATACACACCGCCCTTCTCTTGCAAAAGAACACAGGACAAGAATCCCAGTGTATCATGATGTATAATCTCTTCACTTTGATTGGCTGTTTATCAGAAGCTTGGCTGAGTTCTCTCACAGCTGCCTCCCCGCCCCCCTCTCCCATGCTTCCCTCAGCAACAGAGAGATGAGTGGGTACCGGTCTTAAGGAGGTCATACTGGGAGAAGAGCTGCTTACGTTGAAGACGCAGTACAAACGGCAGTGCTAGGAACAATGAAAAGACTAGAAAACAGAGGAAGTCCTGACTCTTGGTTCTACACCTAGGATATTGGTGTAGATTCTAAAGTCAGACTCTGAAAAACAAACAGATGTGCAGTTACCATAGATGATCTGGCATATAAATCAACTGTACTTCTTAGAAAGGAAGTTAAAGGGCCCAAATCACTTTAGCAGACTACTCTCAATATTCTACCTTCTGACATCCTAGAAAACACAGTCATGGCTCCCAGGGAAACAGAGATCCCAGTTTTTGGGGAAAAAACATTGGAAAAAAAACACAGATGCTCTCTGTGGTTTTAGGTAATAATTTCTCATCACTGAAGTCTGAAAAACAAATGGAGATACAAATAATGAAACCCTACAGCAATATTTCATTGTAAGATGGTTATGATGATTCAGAATATGCTTTAATATTATCATAAAAGTGGAAACACAAAAATCACAAATGTTGCTGAGAATTTGTGGACCCTCAAGTTTGAGAAAAATTGCTTTAGAGATCATCTTTAGTGATGGGTCTAGGAAAGAAGGCAAGACAGCAAATTTTGCCTGGTCCTAAAAGAGTGTGGCACGTGACACAGAAACATCTTTGGGGAGTGACTAGTATTTGATGTACTAAAATAGAGTAACAAACAGCTTATTTCTCCTCCTGAAAACTGATTTACAACAATGGGATCCAGGGCAGATCTGTAATAACTACATGTGTGACAGAACAATAATCACTCTTTCCCAATCTTTAGGATGGCAGAAAAAAAAATGCTCTAGTGGAATTCTAAATTCTCTAGATAACAAGACTCCTAAAATTAGGAAAATTCCCTACAGCCAAGTAATAAAATTTTAATTGAATAATCTCTAGTCACATATATGTATTTAAATCTAAAAGGAATATAATATGCTTTCATTTCCCTCATACAAATAAGGTACCCTAAAAGACTTAGAGAGGTTGTCTAGCATTATATTTTAACTTGGTACCTCGGTCATTGCTATTACTTGGTTCCTAAGAATTCACAGAAAGTTACACATTTTAAATATTATGATTACAACTATTAATCTATATACTTGTACAATTATGAGAACAGAAGTTTCCTTTCCTTGCAGTTCTAACTGTACTTTAACAATAATGAGGTTATGCCCAAAGGACATAATTTTAATCTCTTCTTTGGATTAGATTTATATCTACAACTTTAATACTTTCAGTAAATTTCTTAAATAAAAAAGACATTTTTAACTCAAATTACAAGACTGCTAAAACACATCAAATGATTAGATGTATCTAAATAAGGCATGCTTTTGAATTTAGATCAGTTGTTTTAAAGCCAGTAAAATAAATATTTTTATTAACATTAAATATTAAAATGTATAATAGTTATAATTAAAATATGAACATTTCCATTAATGTTAAGTACTAATGTGATCTCACAATTTTTGAGTTGGGAGGGACTGAGGAGATCATTTAATTCAAAGGCTTCAATTTTAGATGCAAAAACTGAATCCTCATCTTTTGAAGGCCAGATAACCTAGAATAGAACCTAGTTTCCCAGTTGTCAATCCAGTGTTCCTTTTATTTAACCACGTAGATGTTCACTATAAACATCACACTAAGTTATACTGGTGGCTATTAAGGTGGAAGTGCTGTTCAGAGGGGACATCCCTCATTTGCCTAAGGAAGAAACTATAATTATCCAGGACCAGAAAATCTAAGCCCAAGTTCAGTGTGGACTGCATGGCTCGAAGCAAGACATTTAAGTGCGCTGTGCTTTCCTTTCCCTAATTTTAAAAATAAGAACCTGAGTCACTGAAATTTATCTACCTAAATTGGTTGTTGCAAGAAGTGGTAATAAAAATAACCATTAGGCATACAGCCTGAGTGGGAACTAAATACTTAATAACAAAAAACTCATTTCAACTATATTTAAACCAAGGAGTAATAACCACTTTGAGTCATAATTAGGAAGGAGTATGTATTAGCTCTTGTGTCCTTATGACATCTGAGCAAGCTAATGCAGGGGTGTATCTAACAAGTTCAGTAGCCCTTAAATTTTCCTAGTTTTTCATAATCTATCTTTACGTTGACCTAAGCCATACAGTAATTATCAATTAAGAACAAGCTAGAACTCTATGACTTATCAAATGCACTGTTCATCACTAAGCAGAGATCAGTGTTAATGAAGTATGTACAGCGCTGCTAAGATTCTGAAAAATTTACTATAGACCCATCCTGTAACTGATAAACGCACAGCATGAACCCTGCCAAATACTATTCCCTAATAGCAAAATACAGTTTCCTGGGTGACACGTAAAATTGTCCAGCTTGAGCTGACCTTTAAAAAACAAGCAAAAACTTATCAACTGGATTCTCTTGGCTAAGAGATAGATCTTGCAACTTGCAGGGATGGCGAGAATTAATAAGCAGGACTTAAGGTATTATACAATACAAATTTTTGAAGAAAAAATATATATACTATGCATGGAGAATAGTCTGAAAGAAAAGAAAATGCCCAGGGGTGCTAATATAGGTCATTTCTAAGAGGTAGAATTTTTTTAAGGTTTTCTTTTTTTTCCTTTTTCTCCTTTGTGCTTATCTGTTTTGTCTGATTTTGAACATGGATTAATTTTGTTGTATTTTTTAAAAGATTACTTACAATGGAAAGAAACTGCTTTATCCTCTTGTGTTGAGGGAGGTAAGGTACTATTATGTCCAAAAATGAAACAAGGAGGCTTACAATGTTAATGATGGCAGTGATAGGATGGGAGGTATTTCCAGGGTTCTTGTGTCCTGATACAGGTTTTGGTTACTTTAGAGGCCAGCAGAGGGGGAGAAGGTTTGGGGAGGCCACTTCGAGGTGAGCGTTCACCCCTAGTAAATTCTAAAGGGCAGAGTTGCAAATGGTTCTAACCATTCCTAAGCCTGTACTTGGCATGTATCCCTTCCCACCATTTTCATTTCTGGATTGCATGTCTCCGTCTTAAATTTAAACAAGCATTGCTTTCAATGTTTAATTACAATTTAATGGAAATACTACTTGCATTCAAATTAGCTTTTAGTTTTCACATCACGAATGTGCATCCAAGTTATTGTGTCATTATAATCTCATGTTATAATGGCTTCATAATGCAAGTCCCTGCAGAGTTGAATTAGTAGTTTCCTATGGTAATCACCCATCACTATAATATCATAATCACATAAGCACAGTCCCCACATGCTTCCACTGCAATCATTTTGACACTGTAAGAGCATTTTAATAGTATTAGCATAGATTCTCCAGAGAAATCATCTCATTGTCACTGCATTACCACAGAAGATTAATTGTCATGGAGCCATGCTGTTGTGATGCGAACGCTTAAAAAATATTTGTAAAGAAGTGGCGCTCAGCAATAAAGCATTTCACATCTCAGAAGGTCAGGGCACGTTGCAGGAAGCTTTGCCTCGTGACGCTTAATTGAAGAGATGTCCTTTCACAAGAGGTCAGTGTTTTGTTTCGGTTTGTTCTTCTGTTTGTTTGTTTAGGACTCACACAACAGTGAGAAAGGAGGTCAGTCCCTCTCTGTGGGATAGAGAGGAAAAGCAGACACGTGGTCCCCATCTTCCCGGAGTTTACGCTGTAGTCAGGCTTAGCAGCATGTAGGTGAACGCGGTGAATACTCTAATGCTAAATTCTGAAGTCACTGGCAGTACGTGGCTGTGAGTGCAACCATACCAGGTGCTCCTGGAGAGAAAATGTTTGCCAGTGAATAAAGGGTCAAACAAAGACAGTATGGCAGAAAACGGACCCAGGTTACCAGCGTTCATAAGAGTCTGGCTGTCATATTTGTAGTCACTAACTCTGGGAAGGACAAACGCCAAAGACAATAGCAGAGGACGCAGCCGCATCTCACCTCAAGGAGGAAGCAAGAAGAGGCTGTGAGGGGGACTCCTCTCCTCTGCCCGGATCTCTCTCGCTTTCAGCGCAGAGCGTGAAAGCTGCACCTTGATCTTTATTGCTAAGAGAGGAAAGAGTGCAGGTGCTCTCTCCGAGCATAAGACCAAGCCTCAGAAAAGCACCACCCAGTCCCCGACACTCTCTCTGGTTTGAGGCCAGGGTGTACAGTGACTGTGTTGTGTCTGTGACAAACGACAGACGCTGCAGGGCCTGGAAGGGCACTGTGTTCATGGGAGGGGCCTCTAATCCTCTGACACTCTCTGGAGACACCGCAGGAGAACTGCAGATCGATTATCCTAACTCTCAAGGAATCCTCTCTGCTCAGTGTTCAGTGAGAACCACGTCACACGCAGCATTTAGAACCACGACCGGCCGGTGGCAGGCATCCTATAGATTCTCATGGATGAAGGAGTAAATTAACGAGACTGGGGAGAAGGCACAGACTTCAGAGCTGCTAGTGGGTCTGAAGACGCAGGGAGCAGATGTGTTGGAGTCTGGACTCTCCTGTAGCATTAACCGCAGAAGAATCAGCAACCGGCCATGTCTTTTGTGTTTTTCAGGACTTGCCTGCCTTCTAGGGGATGGCAAATGACAGCATTTCGAGGGGGAATGGTCGCTCTTTTTCCTTCTCAAATTACGGGTGCTGGGGAGATCTTAGAACTACTCCGTGGCTCAATTTCCAAAAAAAAGTAATAACACTTTTTAAATTGGAACACAGTGAGGATACAGATGGGCTCTCTAAGTGCTCCAAGCTGCTTTTACCGACAAACTGTGGAGCAATAGAAACTTATTACATAAACAAAATTAGCTGTCCTTCCTCTCGAAGTTATTTTTAATTTCATATGTAAAGTCTATGGCACTTGCTACTCTGTTCCTCCTTGAGTTCTTGTTTAGGCATCACATGAAATTAAACTCTCGCTTCCCTGTCTGTTCTCCTCAGTGACTCGTTTCATACATTTTTCATTATGAATTCATATCGAAACTTACTTTTTATTACATTTGATTATCAGTTTTTTAATTATTTTATTATTATTACGCACAGATTAAAAATCAAGAACTCAGGGATGTTGGAATCCAAGTGCACTAAGCATAAGAACAAAATTTTATTATGGAAAATATATCTTGTCACTGCTTAAAAAAATATCACTTTCCCTCTCTTGTGCAAATGTATTCAAAGCAACAGACACCACTCCTGATACTACGCAATAGGTTAATTTTTTTATTTGATACAAACAAAAGTTAGAAGCTATAAAGTATCTTAAGTGCCACCAAAAATTAATGTCTACTTACTGTATTTTGAAAATGGAAGAAGGCACCCAGATGGGACAACATAATACTTCATGAACATATCGCTATTTCCCCAAGAGGAGGAAAAGCCACAAGTTTAACAACTATATAGAAGTCTACCCTCCCCCCCAAAGTTGATATGCAAAAAAATGTATTTTTGAGCAAATCAATCTGTAGGCCTGTTTTCTCATTAATAAAACAAAGGAATTAGGTAAGGTGATCTGTAGGGTTCCTCCCGGATACATCTTCTCTGATTCCATGTGAAGAGGCATTAAGTGACCTCTAAACCAGGTTTACAGCTGCTCCCCGTGAGTTCACTTTGTTTAGATGTTCGACAAGTGGGGCTTTACAAGGAGGAGAAAAGCAGGCGGGACATAGTTACACAAGGAATGTAAAAGCTATTGGTATCTTTCTAATTATTTTCTGATCTCTCATGGGGCAAACCAGACTGTAACAAACCACATTACCGTATTTACTTTACTATAAACTTCAGATTATTACTAGCAGATGAATGAAAAATACCTCACACCCCAGATGATTACTTTTTTATGTTCACTCTTCATTTTGCGTATGACTAAGAGTAACACAGAGGCACTGGTATAAAATAATGGTGGCTAATTAGCCCTCAAATAAATGATGCTGACTGTCTAAGCAAATGAAAACTCTTGGCTCCTTCCCAAATAACAGCTAAAATGATCCATTACCGATGCATATGTGTACATAAACACATAGAAGTACATGTGTATACATTTTCTAACGTTTCCACCTTTTCTAACCATCATAGTACAAGGACAGAAAACTATTCTGAAAATGACTCTGTGCCAACTTTTACAACCAAGAGTTATTTTAATTTTTAGTGGATGGTGAGGTAAGTAAGAAAGAGTCAATAATCTGCTTGCTTTTTGTCAGTGTTTTCAGAAGGTGTGAAATGTATTCCACTGGTAGTTCAAACTGATTTTAGATAATAGATGGGCATTTACAAATATTTTAAACAAGTATTTATTTGTTTTCATGTGTTTTAGAGAAAAGTAATGAACACGGCAAGCCCGTGATTTCATGGATATTAGTGCTTAGGATGAAGCTGAAGGAAAGCAGAGGGTTGGTTTCGAGGAAAATGCTAAGTAATTAAAGGTAGTACGTAGGCATAGCAAACACTCAAGGACGATATGAGAATGAATCAAATTTGATAAATTTGATGAATATTAATAAGTGATGAATTCATTCATTCACTCTGATGAATATTACACTGAGTTTGTGCAAATTAAAGGGCATTTAACATCTCTGCAATGTCTTGTAACACATTTATTTTTTCAGGTCTATCGAAAAGCTAACATTTGTTCCTGGGGTACCATCCCCCAGGTCATCACCTTGACTTCTAACTAGGCAGAGAAAGCTATTTTCCAACTTTAACTCTCAGACCTTTTCATTGATCCTATAATTGTCGACATTATTGTAAATGATGTTGATTTTAAAATGTAAATATGATATTATATAGTGTAAAGAATATGGGTGGAGACATTATGGTCAGACCTAGTAGAGCTACTTTGTAAGCTTCCAATTTTTATAGAATGAAACTGTAAAGTTTAATCCATCACTTTTTGTAGACAAACTACATATAAAGAAATTTCCCTTTGGTGCCAATGTTGTAAAATCATTACATTATATAGGAATAATTAATGAAAACTTATTTGGCCCCGGTATTACCAATACAAAAAATAAAAATAAAGAAGTGGAAACAGGTTCACCAAAAAAGCTACAGTGTCCCTACATAAAGAACTATGAAAACTCTGCATTAAAAAAAAATTTTTTTTTGCAATTCTGATTTGGTCTGTGAGATAGCACAGGAATTTAGAAACAGATCCTTTTGACCCCATTGTAGCAAGAAGAAGTAATAGCAAAGGCCTGTGAAGTATCCCCAAGGCTAGAAACTGTGTATGTTTTGATATTTTAAATCTAACAATTAGATGACATTCACCAGACAAGAATATATACAACTACAGAGACCATTTTAGACTTGGACCTCTTGGCTTGAAATATTGTAATTTTTCTACTGAAATACACTGACAGGCAAAAAGCGAAAAGGCTATACCTTGGAGGGAGGAAAGAAGTCAAAAAGGCATACTGAAACTGGATTTGCTAGAAGCTTCTCTTTCCCTGGATCCCGAACAGGTCACATATGGCTGTTAAGGTCAACGTCTCAGTAATGTCTGTCCTCCAGACAGCGGGATCTTCACTACACATGCACTCAGCTGCTCCCACTTACACAGAAGAGAGCGGAACTCTTGGAATTTGTTCTTTCTGGTTGATAATGGGGCAAGTTGAAAGCAACACAGAAGCAAAAGGGAATCAATGTCAGGCCTTAGACTTGCACAGAAATGTGAGTGAGATTCACAAGCGAGGCCCCAGGACAGTCCCTGATTCTGCCTATGGAGCTGGGAGACCTGGGCTGGGTGCTGGCAGGGAGGGGCAGGCAGGAGGCAGGGATGTGGGGTCTCAGTAGAGCTCATTTCTCACCCAGTGTCGGCCTGTAAAGATGCCTCTTGAAACAGCCAAGGACATTTTTATGGAAAGCATGGGCAGAAGGGCTTCAGCTGGGCATGGGGCATTGGACGCGAGTGGCCTCCTCTGGAATTCCTGTGTTAAATGGATTTGTGCGGCGGCATATGGAACGTCTCTGAAGTTAAAAACTGAACTTGGAGAAACTGCAGCCTGGGAAACTTCGACTCGTGAAATGGTAGACGTGCCACAGACCAGGGAGCCATAAATAAAAAGCGTGTGTCCAATAATCGAGCTTCAAACTAGCAAAGATGCCCTTGTATCCTTCCCGGGTAGAGGTTTCAACAATACTTCTCTATGGAGCAACTGGTAGTGAAAACATTCTCCTCACACGTGTATTCTCTTAAGTGTGCAAGCACACCTCATTGTTAAAATTTAATCTGTCCCAGAAAATGTGATGGCATTAAAAAATGCATCCCAGAACTTGTACTTATATAGAAAGAAGAAATGAATTTTATACATTCATTGTATATAATATACAGAGAGAAGAAATTGATTTTATATGAACATAAAATCATTTCTTCTCTTTTACAAAATAATTCATTTATTTAAACTCTTTAATATGGATGTTTTTAAAAGCTCACAAATGTAGAGACTAGTACAGTGAACCCCTGTGTATCCGTCACCCAGCTTCAACAATAGTTCCAACAACAGATTTTGAAGGGAAAATAATGTTTCTCAGCCCACCAATTATGCTAAATACTACTAACATGCTCTTATAAACCCACATAACAATCCTCAAAGGATTTCTGGCTATAAGTTTGCTGCAAAAGACAATTTTTCCAAAGAATTAAAAAAAAAAAAGACTGCCATTCTATTCTGCAGTTGAACACTGAAAAGTTTTCCATGATCAGCCCTAGTGTGTGTGGGAGATGGGGACAGGTCACATTGAAGTCTCTGAGGCTTTCACATTCCCGATATTTCTTCAAATACAAGAGCTTATCTGGTTTCTACTTGGGCCCATCATTTTTCTTCAGAGACTCTTCTGCTTTCTTAGACATTTTTAGCTGATAACACAGAGGCAGTAATTCAGAACACATCTAACAGCGGGAGCACAAGACGGCACCCTCGAGGGAGAAGATGTGAGCTAGGACCACAGCGGTACTTTATCTCCTGTTGCCCTTTCTGATGGCCCAAGTATGCAGACTTGTCATAGCACATTTTTGATTCAGAGAGAAAAAAAAATTTGTGAGTTATCGTAACAAATATTTGGATGGTTGTAGATCAGATAGCAAGGTACACTTGATTATGTCCCTTTCATGGTTAATCATTTAATAAATTATACAGAGTTCATTTAATAATGTGGTTTTAGTTTTATCGAATTAGTTCAGTCTTTTAAGTCACAAAGTGTAAAGATCTCCTCCAGGTAATGTTAAGAAGTATTAGAGCTGAGTAGACCCTCCCAAGATTTGTAGTTATCCCTTGATTGCTCAATTTGATAATCAGAGAAAATGACTAAAATGGTAGTTTCTACAGACCATTATTATTGTAAGCTAGGCTGAACTGTGCCCCTTCCAAACATTCTTCCGTGGAAGTTCTAACCCCCAGCATCTCAGAGTGGGACTGCATTTGGAGATAGGGGCTTTAAAGAGGCAATTACATTGAAGTGGGTTTGTTAGAGTCGGTCCTAACTGAATATGACTATTTTGTGTAGTTCTAAGAAGAGATTAGGACACAGAAAGAAGACTGTGTGAGGACAGAGGGAGAAGGAGACCATCAGTAAGCCAAAAAGAGAGACTTCAAAAGGAACCAAATCTACCAGAACCTTGACCTTGGACTTCCAGCCTCCAGAATGATGGGAAAATCAATTTCTGCTGTTTATTTTGTTATGCAGCCCTAGCAAACTAATACGGTCAGTAATGGAGGTCATGCAGTCCAAGCTACAGAAGTGGCTTTTAATTACACCTGGGGGTTCCGGGTCTATAAAGTGAGTAGACAATCTGTCGAAGGGTCTGGCCAGGCATATGCAGTATAATCTAACCCTTTTTGACAAATGTTGATGCCAATGAGGTGACAGCTCAGTGTATGGTCTCTGACTAAATAAATCATTATTGCAGTTATTTGTCAGGGCTTAATAGGAAAGCTTGCTGAAAAGTTAAGCAGACGCCACACACAGCGGATGTGGCAGCCGTATGATGTGAGATACCCCTAAGTTAGGAATCGCATTTTACATTTCCTCCAAACTTTGAGAAATCAAGACTAATGACATCTAACTTTTTCAGATACGTAAGGAATGTAGCAGCTGAGACGTAGAAACGAAACAGTATAAACATGATAATGTTGAGAGTGTGTGAAAAGAACTTAAATATTTCAAAAATCAATACACATATAATTTTGAAAACAGTAAGCAATATTAAGAAAGACAGCTTTGTTGGCACACAGTAATACTGATGGTTTTGTGGTTGCAATGAACTTTCAGTCATACAAAGGAGCATTCAACTAACAATAATATTTACCAATAGTCTCTTCAAAGTGCTTTTCAAACACTAAATAATTACCCAATTAAGCCACTGCAAGATAAGCTGTTATTACTCCGGATTTAGAGAAAAGGACAGATAATTATTATTTTAACAGTTTCTGTGAAGAAGGACTCAATGTTTACCGAACACAACTGTGAGAACAGCCCACCCTTTTAGTGAGTAGGGAACAGAAAAAAACAAAAGGTTGATTAGCTAAGTGAATTCAGGGGAAGACAGAGACCATTAAGAACTAAGAACCATGACCTGTGAAAACAGGATTTAACATGCAGAGCAAAGACCAAAATAGGCAGAAAGCTATTTATGAATACTGCCAATATTCAATGTTGCAGACTGACAGTGGAGAATCTTTGGTCATGCCCTGAACAACATAATTCATCACACCAGTGCTTGGGGCAGTCATGTCCAAGCAATTTATCATCATCATATCACTCGTCTGAGTAAGAGAGGGGGAGAACTTTGATTGTGAACCTCTAGGGAGAGTGGATTTATAGTCAACATCCCTAAGAAGGCAGCCTGGCTCTGCCCTAAGCAAAATGCTCCCTGCTTCACTTCTGTTTAAGTCAGAGGAAAAGAAGGAACATGTGGCTTCCAGGACGTGGAGGGCAACATCTAGGTCTGATCCTCTTAGATCTGAAATAATGTAGCCAGGAAGTCATATTTAAAGTGCTCTTTGAAGCTGCTTTAAAACATTTAGAAATTAGTCAATGGTAAGTATGAATGATTCATTTCAAGTGTCCCTTGGTGACAAAATAATATCTGAAATGCATCCACTGATAGATCTAACTACATTGGGAAAGAACTATCCTTAACAATGAACCCATGAACATTCCTCTATATTGGAATACCTGGAAGGATACTGAAAATTTTAAATATGTATATAAATAAATATATATACAGAGAAGAGGGGGGGATTATGTTTTTCAAAATGAAAACGAGAGCCTTAGGAGGGAGGGTGTAGCTCAGTGGTAGAGTGCATGTTTAGCAAGCATGAGGTCCTGGGCTCAATCCCCAGTACCTCCGTTAAAAAATAAATTAACCTAATTACCTCCTCCTGCTGGAAAAAAAAAACCAAAACATATTTTAAAATGAGAGCCTTAATTTTATCCCTTGTGGGCACTGAGCCTTTGTGTATTTTATACTTCAACACCGGCTGCCTGCCCTTTCAGAATGTAGTTAGACATCTAAGTGCCATTTTTGCCACTTTTGATTAAAATCATAACGCTGACTTGAGTGTCATGGAAACAAGTCCACCTGCTATATCTCATCAACAGTAAGAGGAATGTTGGTCACAAGAGCAAGCTTTTTACAGCACCTTTGTGCTTAGGTTCCCAAGGTGTCTGGTAGACCAGAAGCCAGTAATCCCTGGAGGCATGCGGCTCAGACCTTACCTGAGTGTATTGGTCAGGACAGGCTAGGTTATGTTGCTTTAACAAACAAATCCCCAAATCACAGGGTCTAAATATAACAAAAGCTGATTTCTGGCTCACACTATGTGTCCAGTGCAGAGTGACGGGGACTCTGCTGGTTGTTTTCATTCCATGACCCAAGCTCACAGAACAGCCACTACCTAGAAAATTGGTGGTCATTGTAGTGGAGGGAAAGAGAGTGGGACAAATCTCTCACTGGCTTTTAGAGAATCCACCTGGAAGTGACACAGGTCACTCCACCTATATTTCATAGCCTCATTGGAAGAGGGCAGAGAAATGAAGGACACTTAGGACTCCCACGCCCAGCAGGCAGAGACATTTGTACCCAAGGAGATAATGCTTTCATGAAGCAGGTCATCAGAACCACAGAGCCAGGTTAGGCCAGGTGACCAGGTGGGAGCAGGCCTTTTATTTTTCTTCTTTTTCCTTTAATTTATTTTTAAGTGCGAGAGAGATGTCTGTAAATGAGGAGGCTTTTTTTTTTTTAAATGAAACTTATTTAAAGAAAAACATGAACCACTGAGAACAGAAGAATGAGGCCACAAGTGTATGAAAAACATATTCAAGAACCATCTCAGACTCTCTTATGAGCAATGAAGTTCATAAGGCAGAACACAGCTTAAGGAATTCTCAGCAATGTTCCTGTGTGGTTCACTGGGGGTATTTAAGACATTTGAGAAGAAAGATTCTTCATATAGTAACACTTTAAAGCATATGGAAGCAAAAATGTACTTTCTGAGGTCAATAGCTCCTCCTGTTCCATATAGCTCATTACTTTGTCTTCAAGCTTAAATCTGACAGCAAACCCTACAAACCTTACATAGGAGCTCTCTACCTCCTGTAATCCCAGGGCTCTCCTGGCCAAGCCCCAGACCTAGAGGGCACTAAGTACACGGGCATAGACTTTCCAAGACTCTAAATATGATCTCCTGCTCTTTGCTCCTATCTGGGTCAAAATTTAACTATACACACTGCAAATTGTATTAAGTTGCATTTTTTCCCAGAAATTCTTTTCCCTTCAGCCATAGTCAAGGTATTTTTTACCCTTCATAGGGAAGGGGCAACTTGTCCAGCGAAACCTCTTTTTCCGTTAAGCCACCCCCAGAACACACACTGTCCTGATTCTCCTCCCCTCACTGGCCATCCTCCTTGCTGGATCCTCCTCCACCTCCCTCTAAAGGTTGGGTTCTTCAGGACTGAGTCAGGGTCCCTTCTCCATCTCTAGTCCCTCCCCAGGTACTCTTGCACATTCTCAACTTCATATATATCATGACTGAGTTCCAAATGCTTATCTGCAGCCCAGATTGCTCCTGGGAGCAACACTGTAATATATCTAGCAGCCTATATAACATTCCCCCTGGACATCCCATAGACCTTGTGGCCAGCAGCCTCGACAGTGGCCTCCCACAACTCCAGTCCTCCAGTCCCCTTGTGTAGTTGGGTTGGTGTGATCAGTGGCATACAGCAGAAGGGATGGTGTGCCACTTCTGAGATCAGGTTCTAAAAAAGGGCAGTAGCTTCCATCGTGAGTTTCCTTTCTCCTCTGGAACATTTGCTCTGGGGAAGCCACATCATGAGTAACCCTGTGGAGAGGTCCATATGGTAAGGAACTGCAGTCTCTGGCCAACAGCCAGCTGAGGTCTGTCAACAGCCACATGAAAGAGCTAAGACGCAGATTCTACGAGTCAAGATCCTACAAGTCAAGATCCAGTCAAGACTTGAGACCACTGCCGCCTCGGTTCACAGCTTGACACGTGAACGACCCTGAGCCCATACCACCCAAACCTCTCATACCCAAATTTCAGACCCACGGAAACTGAGATGATAAATGTCTGTTGTTTTAATCTGCTAAATTTTAGGATGCATTTTTAAAAATGTAGTGCCTCCTACTCCATTTTTCTTTGTCACAGCCCTCTGTTTACAACTTGTAGCTGTCTGTTAATTTGTCAGTTGGTTCCTTCTTTGTTTCCTCCAGCCCCTCTGCCTCCAACCACAATACACACTCCAAGAAGCTAGAGTCTTTATCTGTCCTGTTCTCTGTTGCAGCCCCAGTGCCTGTCCAGGTACACAGTACACATTTCTTGAATGAATAACCTGACCCTTCCTGACCACCCTATAATTTCAACACCAAATGCAACCAAAAATATCTCTAGATGGTAAAAGGAGAATCTTATTTTCACAAACCTACAGATTTTTGGATCCAGTAGAAGCTAGAGATCAATTACCTCTATGTGTTTAGAAAAAAATAAGTAATGTGTACAAAGTCAAAGAGCTGAAACCAGAACTAGAATTAGGCTCTCCTCATGGGTCCTTTGAGTTCTTTAAACCAGCAATCTGTCTTTCTGCTCTATCAGTGTGTCTTTATTCCTTGTTGGATATGGGGTACATTTGTGAAAAGAAACTACGAGTGGATAAGGGCACAGGTTTTGGAGTTAGATAGACAGATTCCCCCCCACCGCCCCCAACTTGCCAGCAGAATGGCCTCACTCTTCTGTGCCTTAACTTTCTCCTCTGTAACATCAGAACACCTCACAGGGCTGTGGAGATGATTAAATTGATTAAATTAGAAGATACCGAGCTCAGAGAAGACCCCTGGTAATTAGCTTTTTCTAACTTTCAAAAAATATAGGCTTAGGCATTCCTATTGTGATTTAAGATCAAGGAATGGAAATAAAATGTATTTTACTATTTTATTCCAAAAATCTATGCTATATATATTTTAGTCACTTTTCTACTATAAAGCAACATCTGGCCTCCACATATGAACATGTAGTTTCTTAAAGCATCACTCTGTGAATTTTGTATTCAAATGCTTCTTTTTAAAATTGAGTTGCTATCTTGCTATCAACAGTGGGCATGTTGTCTGATCTCTTTTTCTTTGCCATGTGCACTGAGATTTCATTTTGAAGGGGTTGGTTATTTCTGAAATTACATCAGGCCTTCCAGATAGCTGCTGTACACCCCTACTGCCTAAAATAAAATATAACTGGCCAAGGAGGAGTCGTAAGTCTTAGGGCTCTTTTCTTACTGACTTCATTCTGTATGACAATGAGTGTGAGGATCCTTTAGGATAGGCATTAAGTGCTTGTCGGTTTCCTCCACTGCAGAGGTGATTTAAGGATAACAAGACCCATGTGTCCACACAAGGAGAAAGTGCTCGTCTCTAAACGTCCCCCCATCCCAGGTGTGACTGCACCTGAGGCGTCTTCACAACTATCACAACATTGTGGCTGTAAATACCATGATCATATCCACGCTCATGTATTTGAAATGTCTTTTTTTTAAAAATTGAAGTTTAGTTGATTTAACATGTTCTTAGTTTCCAGTGTGCAGCATAGTGATTCAGTTACACATATATATGTCCTTTTTATATCTTTACCATTATGTTATTATAAGATATTGAATATCGTTCCCTGTGCTAAACAGTACTACCCTGTTGTTCAACTATTTTATATATAGTAGTATCTGCAATGAAATACCTTTATGCTAGAAGGACCATGACGGTAAAATAAAGGGGGAACGCTGAGGCCCAAGGCTTAGAGGTCTGATTTCAAAGCTTATTAAAGGAGAAAGAGCGTGGAATAGACAACACCTCCTTCCCCGCCCCTATCCCAGCACAGCTGCCCAACGACGACCCAGGAGCATTTCTGTGGAGCAACCCTGAGCTCAAGCCATGCCGGGACCCTCTCTGAGCCTTGGGTTTCAAGCCAGGTTTGCAGGAATTTAGACTTCGGGGCAACCAGCCACCTCAAGCCCAGGCCCGCCTCCTAGGCCTCAACGCAGCCGCAAGATCACCGTCTTTGCAGCTTCCTTCAAGTCAGCAGCACGCCAAAGCCTTAGCGTCTGCTCCGAGACTCCTTCCCCAGGGCGGACCGGGGGCTCCCCGCGGGGTTGCACACGCCCAGCTCGGCAGCGACCCCACCCTTCCTACCGGGCCCACAGCTTCCGCGCCCGCTCCGGCTCCCAGGCGCCTTCCCTCCGCTCGCTGCGCGCCGCCTTCTCCCCGGGGACCCTCGGCAGGGCCAACTTCCTTTAACGCGCCCCAGTCACCTCCCACTTCACCCCACCCCCACCCCCCACCAGTGTGGCTCTCTCCCCGCCCGCGGGTCCCCGGACCGCGTCGGGGCGGACCGGCCCCGCCCCGCCCAGCTTCCAGGCCACGCCCACCCTGGCCCTAGGTCACTCCCACAGGACGCCAGGCGGGGCCGGCCGTCGGCCTTAGGCCACACCCAGCGGGCCCCGCCCCGCCCGCCCCGCCCGCCCCGCCCGCCCCGCCCGCCTCCAGGATGAGTTCGAGCTCCGAGCTCAGGCGGCGTGGCCTATCCGGGGTAGGGGATCGTCAGGCTCAGCGGCTGGGCTGGGAGCCTACTTCTGCGCACTTCTTCTTTCTCTTATAGGTTCCCCCCAAATACCATGGAAAGAGAAGTTTCACATCTCTCTCTACTTCGGCTGAGTCAAAAGGAGTAGGGGCTAGATCCCCTAGGGGGAAAGATCTGCATTTCCCCCAGATCCCAGGTCTCCCTGGAAATGCCTGGAACATGGAGGCTTTGGTATCTATTTTCGTCTCCTCCAAGCATCACATGTCAGAGGATGTGCACTGGCAGTTTGGTAGCACGAACAGGATTTGGATAACCATCGTGAATACAGACAGCTTTTGGTTCATTCCGTCACTGTTTCCTGTTCTTGGGCCTGAGGCTTCTCATTTTTAAAATTAGAGTCTATATTGTAAGCTCTTGAGCTGGCCCCGGGACTTCATGTGACAAATAGGCTCAGTGAATACCTGGGGGTCATCTACTAAACATAGTCCTAGAAGCAGCTGCCACCGTAGAGAATTTAAGTATTACACTGTATTCAATTAGTTTTATCCTGAATTCTGAGAAACAGAAGATGAGTGCTCAGGTGGGAAGAACCATCAGGTGTCATTTGAAAGGAAGACAAACATATAATGATTATAATAGAAGATGTTTCCTGACGGCACCTCTGCTAATCTAGATAATCTGTTGTCTTAATTTGTGGTACAATCTACATGTGCTAGGATCAATTTCTCCTCCAATTACAGATCTCCAAAAACAGACTTGTCTCCAAAAACAGAAGTGCCTGTTGCAAGGCCAGGGCTAGTACCCAGTTTGGTGATGTCACAACACCCACCTTCTTAGGAGAGAGTGGGGCACTGGGATAGGATGCTAGGAAGTACATTAACATATTGAATTCAGAAAAGACAGGAGAAGAGAAAATAAGGGTCTTGGAGAGAGGAGTGTTTTGGAGTTTTTTTGGTGGGTAAGGGATAGACAGGGAGAAAATATTGGGAAAGCAATAGTCCTTAAAGATGGTGGCTGCTTAAATCCTAGGAACAGGGAAGGGGATGAAAATAGCTCCCAGTGGTGGGAGAGACAGGAATAAATATAGCGGTTTAGAACTCCAGAGGCATAAGTATTGGGTGAGTTGGATATTACTAGGAATGACTAGGGCTCATACTGAGATTGTATAATGAATAGATGGATTAAGGGAGGCTTCTAGAATGATTTCAGTGCTTGCTACCACTTTGATTGCCTTTGTTGCAACCATGAAGCCATACAAATGTGTACCTGACAATAGTTTTTAAGGAGAAGCCTTAAAGTCCATTATTTATAATGTTATGTATTTTACTAGTCCATGCTGCCAGACGAGAAATTATATCAAGATTCATGTTAAAAAATGACTTCAGTTTTTCTTTATGGAAGTTACTAAGTTCTCCACTGCCTACATTATTTACACCCATTGTGCAAGATGTGTGATAGATTTCACACGCAGGCTCTTCTTTCTGTGGCTTTACACCTGAAAAAGACAGCATTAAAGAGAAACTACTAGATTTTATTTTGCTTTGAAAGTAGCTTCAAAGAAATTTCAAATTAAAATGTAGGTGTTTTATTTCAGGAACTTTCCTGAAGTGTTGTAAACACATGTGTTCAAACAAAGGGATAGAAATCCATGCAAATTAAATGTACAACAGTGAAAAAAGGCTTTGGTAGCTTATAGCATGTAAGCATAGACTGTAATTCCATTTCATGTCATTTGTGATTTAAGCACTACTGTTGGTTAAGCACCAAATGCCATCCTATTTAAAAATGATTAACATAACATGTTTCGGACCTGGCCCCAAAATTAGCCCTGATGATAAGCAGACAAGAACAGATGAAGGGGATCTTTTATGATGTTCTGCTATCAGAGATCATAATCTGACATCAAGCCTTGTGCCCAACTTCATTTTCCAGCCTTTCTTCCTGGAAAAGCTTAACTTGGAGATATTTTTTGAAACCTGGAATATCAACGTACTGTTATCTGTCTATGATGAAATAGTTGAGTTAAAAATCATATTATTGAGGAACCAAAGGTTTCCAAATCAATCTCTCTGTCAAGGGTTTAGTTCAAATGCACTCTCCTTTCCACAGTACCTGCTTTTCATTTCCATAGTATCTTTGAATTTTGACAGTACCTGTACTCAGAAACACTACATTGGTGGAGAGAATAAAATCAAACCCAAACATCCAAAACCCCTCGCTGTTTGGATTAAACTTCTGGAAAGCACTCAGGTTTTCATCGCCCTAGTTAGTTGTTTTAAATATTTATGCAAAAATAGTCTATAGAAAAAATCTGGAGAAGACAAAATATAAAGTAATCCAGATAATTATCAGATGAGTGGCTGGGAAAAAGCACAGCTGATGGTATCAATTCATAAATGGTGTTGCTGTCAGGTCTTAATTGTTAGTTGGAAGTCAAAACTTCCAGTGCTACAGAAATTTTCTTGTCACGGTGTAATTTTTAGTCATAGTGTGATAAACTAGTCCCACCATTTCTAGAATATCTATCAGATATCAATGTCATAACAGAGATAGGACAGAGCTTTCAACACACATTCTTTTTTTTTTTTATCAAAAACCTATTCTTTATACCTCCCAGAGAATACAACTATTCAATGTATTTTATTACTTTACTTAGAGGCAAACAAAAAATGAAATTAAAATTATTCTAGTTCTTTAAGAGCTAAATTGAAAACACACAACCCCCCAGTTCAGGGAACTTTTGAATGGGGACTATACTTTTACAAAGGAGTCATTGTAACCTGTAGAAGCCAATCACAACTTTGTCTTCAAAAGATATTATGACTTTATACCCACTGTGGAAAATGGTAGAGCAGTTCTTTAAAAAAGAGTGTTAGCAAATGATCCAGCAACTCCACTTCTGGGTGTAGATCTAAAAGAAGTAAAAACAAGGAACTAGACAGATACTTGTGCAGCTGTGTTTATAGCAGCATTTTTCACAATAGCCAAAAGGTGGAAACAACCCACATGTCCATTGATGGATGAATGGACAAACAAAATATGGTCTGTACACATAATGGAATATTATTCAGCCTTAAAAAGGAATGAAATTCTGCTAATGCTACAACTTAGTTGAACCTTGAAGAAATTATGCTCAGTGAAGTAAGCCAGACACAGAAGGACAAATATTGCATAACTTCATTTACATGAGGTGCCTAGAGTCATCCAGTTCTTAGAGACAGAAAGTAGAATAGTGGTTACCAGGGGCTGGGGGAAGGGAGAGTTAGTGTTTAAGGAGCAGAGTTTCAACGCGGAAAGATGACAATATTGTGCAGCTAGAGAGTGGTGGTAGTTGCCCAACAATGTGGGTAGACTTAATGCCGCCAAACCATACACTTAAAAATGGTTAAAGTGGTAAATTTTATGTTGTGAATATTTTACCACAATAAAAAAAGACTTGACTTTAGACAGCTATTTGTAAATAACTTGTAAAAGTTGAGATGAATTTAGAACACCTGTTACTATCACTAGATTTGCTAGTATAGATAAAATGTCATTTTTTTTTATTATAACACCAATAATTTAAAACACTTCTAAAGTGATTTCCCCCCTCCTGGCCTAGCTATTTCTTTTGGTACTTGTGACTTGTGACATGGTATTTGGTGGCTGGTGGGCACTAAACCCATTTCCTCCTCCTCCTGGGCAAATCACTGCACTACATTTCCCAGGCTCCCTTGCAGTTAGGTGTGGTCCTTCCACTGAGCTGCAGCCCATAGGATGTGGGGAAAGTGACAAGTGCCTTCTAGAACTGGCCTTTCAAAAAGCCTCCCATCTGCCCCACAACCTCCACTCTTTCCCCATTCAGGAGCTGGATGAGAATTCCTAGAACCTGGATAACAGAGACAAAAGGGCAGTACTGAATGGCTGTGGGAAGCACAGCCCTCCTACCAACCTTAACTATGAGAAATTATGAGTGAATAATGTACTTTCATTGTCTTAAACCATGGAGATGTGAGGGTTTTTTGTTACAGCAGGTAGCCTACCCTGATTAATAGAGTATTTGTCCTGGTAAGAGAATGAGGTGGTTCTGTTCGCAAATTGAAAACCACCCTCCTTTAGCTAGCCATTAATAACTAGTATTGAATGGTTTCTGTGATGGCTTCCAAATCCTTAAGAGAATTATTTAAGTGATCGAGACAGCTATTCGCACGCAATAAGGGAATTGCGTGATTATTGCTCCCTAGTACTAAATATGATGTTGAGAGCTAAGTTAAAATGAAATGAAATCCAAAAAAAAAAAAATCAGCAAGAGAGCTATTCATTAACTTTAAGTCCAAGCATGTGTGTCTGTGAAGAGCACCAAATGGTAGTTTTCTCAGTGTTGAAAAACAAAACAATGTGGCCTTGAAGCAAACATTAAAAGGATGACTGGAATGTATAATTCAAACAACTTGACTTTTTTTCCTTTAAGTAAAATGGATAATTTCTATGTTTTCATTTCAGGATCTTTTAGAATTGTGTGTGTGTAGTTTTTTTTTTTTTTTTTTTGCCACGGAGTTAGTTTAAATCACTATTCAGAAACCTTGTTTAGATACTGGTTTTAAATATTTTGTGCTATGTAAGGAAGACAGCCTGTGCAACCTTACGCTAAAGAACTCTTTCCTGTGAGTATTTGGCAAAATTTTGTCTTACGTAGTAAATATTGTTAAGTAACAATATCCCAGGGTATATAAAAACCATGTTGTAGCTAAAATAACCAAAGAGAAGAATTTGCTTCCATCTTCTAGCTAGAATAAAGGGGGGAATCAGGACCTTCTGATGGAATGAATCTCCAGACAGAGGCAGCTCCATTCTCAGTGAACACAGGGAACCAGGTAGGACCACCCAATACCTTCAGAGGTCGCTCTGGAGTCTGAAAGACCTGACTCCAAATCTGGGACCTCTTTATCTCCCTGAGCCATGATGTCCTCCTATAAAATGAGAACACTTACCCTCTGGCAGACTGCTGGTTGTCCTTAAGATCCATTCACCTTTTCTTTCACACTAATAATTTATTGGGGTTCATGGCCACCCAATTAAGGATCACACTTCACTGCCTCTTTTGCAGCTAAGCATAGCCATGTGACTTAGCAGATTTGATTTGTGTCCCATCCCACTGGGAGAAAATGGGAGCTGAAGAAGCTGCCTTGGGACCAGAGATGGAGTTTAGGTATGGAGGTTGGCAGAGACCTTATATCTTCCTAGGGCTTGTGTGTGGATTAAGTGAGACTGCTATGTGAAAGTATCTCTTCTGAAGTCTTCAGAACAATACTGGGAGGTATGCTAGACAGGAGGGGTAATTATGGTTGAAGTACAGAGAAAGTAGTGTTGTAGGTCAATTTATACATCAAGAACAAACAAATAAACCAACTCATAGAAAAAGAGATCAGACTTGTGGTTACCAGAGGCAAGGGTTGGGGAGAGGAGGAATTGGATGAAGGCAGTCAAAAGGAATGAACTTCCAGTTGTAAGATAAATGTAATGTACATCATGATAAACACAATTAACACAGCTGTGCTTTATATATGAATGTTGCTGAGAGTAAATCCTGATATTTATTTACAAGGAAAAAATATTTTAAAAATTTCTTTAATTTTGTGTCTATATGAGATGATGGATATTCACTAAGCATTGTGATCATCATTTCATGATGAATGTAAGTCAAATCATATGCTGAACGCCTGAAACTTATACAATGCTGTATGTCAATTATATCTCAATAAAACTGGAGAAAAGAAAAAGAAACAGCAAATAGAATGAATTAAATAGTGCGCTTTCAGGTAAGAGGGTAGGTGGTCCTCAGGGGGTGGTACTCTGAGACCACCCATGTGAGGAGCATCAGACAGAAGCCTAGGAACCAAAGGGTCAGGAGAAGGGATTTGAAACCCAGGCTGGAGGCAGGAAAATCAAGTGTCCGAGCTTTGGGCGAGAAGCAGAGGAACACGAACGTAGAAAAGTGGCCAGTTTCATGGCCCTGGCAATAATGCTGGAAATAATTTTAAGAATAACTATCATTTATCAACAGTCTATGTGCCAGTCACTATTCTAATAGCACTTTTTAGGCGTTTTTAAGATTTTATATTTACATAATCCCCGTTTTATGGAAGTAGAAACTGAGGCTCAGAGATGTGATATCTTTTTGCTCAAGGTCTCATAGTCAATAAGGGGCTAAGCTCAAAACTAGGACTATCTGACTCCAAAACCCAAATGCTAAGAACTAACTACCCAGTAGTCCAAGTCAAGTGCTTTGCAAAGTCATAGCAAAATGATCAATATGTGTTCGTTGTTATTATCCAGACAAGGGAATATGTATCTGGAACAGATCAGCAGAAGCAGGAGTAGACGTGAGCTGGAGACCCTGTGAGGCCAGGAGCTCTGGATACGGTGCTCGTGTGTGTGTGTGTGTGTGTGTGTGTGTGTGTGTGTGTAGGAGAGGTGGGAGGACATAAAGGGTCTTCTGCTGGTGATTCACACTGGCGACTAAAGAGAAGTCAGAGAGCAAAGTAATTCCTAATTCCAGGCATTCTTCTTTTTTTTCAATTGTGTGGTGAAGGAACCAGATGCTTTCAGAGCAGGGAAGCTAGAAAAGAAAGCTAACACTTTCCTTGATTGTCGCACAATCAGAGATGTTTAGAGCCAGAAGATCTTAAAAACAATCTAGTGTTCAACTCTCCTCTTGGAAGGAGGCAAAGGACATTCACTGGGATTTAAAAAAAAAAGTCACCAACCACTGAGAAAGAAGCAAGCTCAAAAGGGCTTTTATCTCGAAGAAATCTGAAGTCCCAGAGGAAGGTTTCAACTTTAGAGAGGCAGAGTGAGTCAGAAAGCCCTCCCTAATTGTGGCATATGTGTGAGATTAAGGTCAGAATATGTGTTAATAGTAACAGATATAATCAGAAAACTTCTGTTTTAGGTGCTGGCATTCTTTTTCTTAAGGTTCCTTAAAATAGAGCGTTTCATTATTCTGATGTTTGGTTGGTAATAGGATGTAAGGATGGTGTGGTCATTTTAATAAAGAACTCTTTTTAACATAAGGTGCATAGATGTGTGGAAACTTTAATAGGCAATCTTACTTGAATATCAAGTACACAGTATTCTTAATTGACAGAGAAGAATTTATTCAATAAGTATTATGGAAGTAAAAAAGCCTAGTAATAAAATAAATATCTGTGTAACTACCACCCAGCATTACCATGACCATAAATATTCCTTGTACCCTCTTCTTTGGTCTCATAGGGGCAGCTACTCTCCTGAAGTTCATGTTAATTATTCCCCTGCTATTTTCAGAGATACTCAGTATTTCAGGCACCTCCACCATTACCACTTCTGAATGTAGGATTCCAAAGTGCAGGAAAAGTATTACCGTTAAAAAAATCAGTTGCAAAGTGACAGCAAATGCCATATTTCTTAACACAGTTTTGCCCGTTTAACTTGTTCTTAAAATTAGCTAATGATATTACTTACTTCTCACAGATATAGAAAATAAGGCAGACTTATAAAATTCCCTCAACAGCAGAATTAAATGCATAGTCTGCTAGTTAAATTAATGAGCTTGACTTGGGCTCAGTCTTATGGGGATTATAATTCCCCAAGGCATAATGTCTCCAATTGTTACATATTGAGAAGACTATTTTAACATTAACACTCAAAATTCTGTAACATTCAGAGTGTGAGTGTATCGAGGCTTGACAGAGTCACAAAATACGTATTTTCAAGAAGGAGTGTTTTGTCTTTGGCAGATTTTGGATGAGGGTGAAGATGTTCTGGTTTATTCCTCTGCTCTTTAAATCAGAGATCCCCAGCTTTTCCTGGGGAAACTGTACATGGTTTCTCACAAAGACTCCCTTTTCATAGGTGTGGTGTAGGGCACGGAAGTTGTGCAGAGAGAGTAAGAAGTTGTTAAGAACAATTCTGGCCACACTGGCTTCCCTGCCAGAATTAGGACAGGGGCTGATCTGGAGAACCTGAACTCAGAGGGGCACCAGGAAAGACTTCAGCTCCACCGCAGGTCACGATGGACCTCAGTTAACTCCATGGTGCCCAAGGAATAGCATGGATGGTGGGTGCGCCATCCTAATACTGCTTGAGCTCGTCCAACGACACATCCTGATCTAGGTCGTTCAACAGAAAGAAACCTGGTAGCTAGAGATTAGGACTCGAGGATTATTTGAGATAAAAAAGCATGTGACTTTGTCAGGAATGGGGAAGAGAAGGCCACAGAAGCAAGGGCAAGCTTTGCTTTTGGTCCACCCCCCCACCCCACCCCTCTACCCACCAAATAAAAGGCAATGGTGTTAATTAACTTTCATTACTTTGGAGCAGTATTTTGGCATCAATGGTTTAAGAGTTAATGTTGATTGTGTCTTACTTTGCAGCACATTTTGATACATTTCTAGGTGCCCTTCATTGTGTGCCCTGGAAACGACGTTCCAGCAGTAACACTGGCAAAGCGTTCAGAACGGACATGCCTGTGGTTTATATGCACCTGCCCCAGGACAGCTTCATTTTGTGCTTTGTGTAAAAGCGACCGAGTGCTATTGAGAATATGCTGGAAAATTCCTCTACCTGGGCAGCAGGTTGGATAGAACTCCCTTGCCTTTTTCTGGAGTTGTTTCTTGCCCACAGATTGCATGGAAACTGAGTTTTGCCTCTTCATTGATCCTACCTGACCTTGCAGATGCACCAGCTCTGAGTGATTCCTGTAGTTCTGCTGAGATGTGTGATCCTAAATCAGCCTTATTTGATTATTCTAATCGGTGGGGGATAGGCAGTCAAAGAGGAAGAAAGGTGGAAAAGACAGGATTTGAGATTAATCAGAGACTTTTTAAAAGGACAAGCTACTTTCCCTCACGTCATTTTTATAGTGATAGAAAACAATGTAATATTTTTCTTTTACCATCAGGCAAATTCAATATTTTAAAATAAATCATGTAGGGATAAAATATCACTTAGACCCCTTGGAATTGGAATTACTACTTTCCTTCTGGCTTGGGTGAAGTCATGGAAATGTTCATTTTCCTAACTTTTTTGCTTGCCTTCTTTGCTCTTTTAGATAACAGGACAGCCTGACTTATCAGCTTAAAAAATATTTCTGTCAGCATCCAGAGAATATGGAGAAAGTGTAAAAGAAGAGTAGTTATGTCAGCCTGCGCTTTTAACCTAAGCCTAGACACCAGGAACTGCCCTGAATTAAATAATAATAAAAAAAATTGCAGGCTGTCTTACTAATTAACAGTTGGCAAGGTACAAATATCTTAGCACATCATAGAACAGCCAGATTGCACCTTTTGACAGGCGGTAGAAACCTCACATGAAAATGTTTCATTGGATGTGAGTATTAAGGTGGAAAACATGACTTTAGGTGGGTAGGATAAAAAAATAAACTCTCACTATTGGCAAGACACAGTTTTCCTTCAGTAGGAAAAGGATGCAGTTCAAAGTAACAGCCTTCATGTTTCCGTTGAATTGTGGTGCTAACATGAGATGCTCATTTCCCAAAATAAAACCTCCATCACCACTTTCTTTTGAACTGTATTCAGTTATAATGAGAGGCAATGTAGAAAAGTTGCTTTTGCACTCAGGTGAATCCCTCATCATTGAAAATATTTGAGAAATTTAACTTTAAAATGAGAATGGTTTTTATATATTAATCCAGAATCTTGACTAGAACTTTACAGTAGAAATTAACATCCCATGGGGAACGATTAGAGGTGCTTCCTCCAGGAGGTGAATCTTCAACTCTCATTATAAGAAAAAAGTTGAAATACAGAATTTAAAATTGTGTGGTTTTGGACAAATGACAAATGCTGGAGAGGGTGTGGAGAAAAGGAAACCCTCCTACACTGTTGGTGGAATGTAGTTTGGTGCATCCATTATGGAAAATAGTATGGAGATTCCTCAAAAAACTAAAAATAGACTTATTATATGATCCAGCAATCCTACTCCTGGGCATATATCCAGAGGGAACTCTAATTCAAAAAGATACATGCACCCCGATGTTCATAGCAGCCACTGTATACAATAGCCAAGACATGGAAGCAAGCTAAATGTCCATTGACAGATGACTGGATAAAGAAGTGGTGGTATATTTATACAACGGAATACTACTCAGTGATAAAAAAAGAAAACAAAAAGAAAATAATGCCATTTGCAGCAACATGGACGGACCTGGAGATTGTCATTCTAAGTGAAGTAAGCCAGAAAGAGAAAGAAAAATATCATATGATATCACTCATATGTGGAATTTAAAAAAAAGAGGATGCTTATGAACTCATCTATAAAACAGAAACAGATTTGTAGACATAGTAAACAATCTTATGGTCACCAGGGGAAAGGGGGTAGGAAGAGATAAATCTGGGAGTTTGAGATTTGCAAATGTTAGACCCTACATATAAGAATAGATAAAAAGTTTCTTCTATATAGCATAGGGAACTGTATTCAATATCTTGTAATAACCTTTAATGAAAAAATATGAAAATGAATATGTGTATGTATATGCATGACTGGGACATTGCGCTGTACACTAGAAATTAACACATTGTAACTGGCTGTACTTCAATAAAAATAAAATAAAATAAAATTGTGTGGTTTTGAGAAATAGTTTTAAAATAGTAAGTTAACCTATTTTACGTAGAAGGTAGGAGTTCAAATATGCTTGATGTTAAACTTAAGAGCATGGGAGAGTCGTAGTGTGTTGAACGTTAGGCATTAACTTTGTATTCCTGAAGAATTCCATTATTTTGCACACTGTAATTATACTCATTTATATATGACGGCTGAAAGAATTACACTTGGAGGACTTACAGGCAGGGAGGGCTATAATAACTGGCTGCCTCTGGAAATAAGAAATAGTGAAATTTTTGTTTCTAGGTAAGGGTAGTCTGAGGCAAAAGATTTCCATAAACAAAAATTTCCTTTAATACTTTCCACCATTTTCCCTGTTCACTTGTATCTTAGTCTATTTGGTGATTCTCACACATGTTCTCTGGACTACCTATTATGCTTTCTTTCTTTAATTTTAAAAAAAATTTTATTGAAGTATAGTCAGTTTACAATGTTGTGTCAATTTCTGGTGTACAGAACAATGCTTCAGTCATACATGAATATACATATATTCATTTCCATTATTCTTTTTCACCATAAGCTGCTACAAGGTATCAAATGTAGTTCCCTGTGCTGTACAGTATAAACTTGTTTATCTATTTTATATATGCCAGTCAGTATCTGCAAATCTATTATGCTTTCTTTTCCTTGCTCTGGGATTTGAAGTGGTCCTTACTGGGTAGCCCTGCACCTGAGTTTACCTGCCCAGCAATACTCCTCACCATTGCCAGGCCCTCTAGGTATCGCCTATTCTCTTTCAACCACAGCAAAATATTAATCCCTTGTCACTGCAAGTTTCTGTTCTCTGCAGCCAATTATTTTGATGGAAAAAAATCTAGGCTCAAGTATTCATGAATGATAATGGGTTCATGAGTTGTCCATCTAGTTAGGACATTTGCATGCTATTTCGGGTCATCTGGGGAAGATGCATTTTTTTAATCTGGGAAAAAACAGTCTGGTAAGATACATTGTAAACAAAAAGTGTCCCATGGTCAATCAAGTTTAGATAATACTACTTATTTATGCTCCATTATTGGAGATTCAGAATACTTTGTAGTTTTTCCAAGTATGGATAAGTTCTTCAGGAGATAGCTATTTATTTAAACTGGAGATTTCCCCACATTTATGATTATAAATGAATATATCTGTGTATATATATATATTTTTAGTATAACACCTATTAATGTCCCATGGAGAACACACTTAGAGATACACTTACTTAATCCAGCATAGTGATTTGTCTGATGGTGTAAATTTCAGACACCATGGTGGCACCTTGGTGAAGCGTTTTGGAATTAGAGTTCTAAAGTCACACTGCATGAATTACTGTCTTCTCCACCTAAGAGTAGCTGGTTTTCTTATCCAGTTTGTATTAATAGATGACCACTTCTGGTTTTAAGTCTATTCAAATAAATCATTCACATATCCTTTACATCATCACAGATCTTCAAAGCCCCCTGCAGCAACACATCCAAGACAGAAGAGGGTGTAGAAGTTGTAGCTACAAAGAAAGGCTTCATCTTGTTTCTCCTGCCAGATGTTGACCATTTCTGTTTGTTTGGATTAAAGAATCTGTGATATCAAGGATCATTGCTTTGAGCATAGGACTCCCACCCAATCAAACTCTGTAGGGCCAATAATTGTTACTGTAGTCTAGAAAACTGAGGTAGGTAATATATTTTCCTTGCCATGGGCTGGCTCTGTTGGAGAAGCTATGTGGGCAGTGGGTGGTAACTTCTCAAGGAATCAAGTTGCCATTTCAAATCTGAACTGTCCACGTCTGCATGCATATGAAATGGCTTGCTTTTGTTTGGAGCAGTTTCTTTCATTATTTGGGGTTAGGATGGAGAGGCTGTGTGCAGGAAATGGCACCTCTCTCCATACTCTTGGAAAATTAATAACAGAGCCACCTTTCCCTTAGGGTCCATTTTGATTCCCCCATCTCTCTGGAGTGCATTCAACCACTTGACCTAAGGGATTAGTGTTATCTGGTGAATCTGAACCTTGCTTGAGATGGCAGCAGTAATTTTTATTCTTCTGTACATTAAGATAGAAAGAAGTTGGAAGGAGAAACATGAATAAAAGCATAAATGCTTATCAGTTTAAATGACTGCAAGGTGTATAATTTCTATTGAAAACAAAGCAGTATGTATTGCTTTATAAAGGGAATAACCCTATAATAATTTACTTAAGAAAGGTAGATTTGCCTTCAAATAGTACTTGTCTTAAACATTATTTGAGAATTTATGGGCAAAGATATTGTTCTCCAAAAGCAAACCGAAACCAAAATGAATTAAAAACAAACAAGAATTAGAGAAAAAGCTGCATACTGGAATCGTAGCATTTGTCCTAAATCAATGGGAAAAGTGTATTTGCCCGTATTTCCTTAACCTTTAGCATGATTGTTGAAAAACATTGTGCAGAAATTTCAAATATTACTAATAAAAGTAGATTAGAGAAATAGCCTAATTTTTAAAATGTATTTTTTAATTAACATTAAATTTTAAAATGTACAGACCTCAACTAACTAAAAGCTTTAATGAACTCCACTGAATCTCACTTTACCTCTCTGTAGAAAGGAATATAAGCTGGGCATATGGTATGTTTTTTGGATTATAATAACGTGAGGGTATTTTGTAATAGAAAAACACAGAGTAGATCAAGTTCTTATTATCCTAATTCAAACTGCTTTTAGGGGAAAATCATAGAAGAGCAAGCTATTCTATTTAGGAAAACGTTACAGAACAAAACCGCAGCTCTGTGCCAGAACACCACCATCCCATCCAAGCCATCTACAGCCGTGTCCCCGCATCAGAATTGGAGTTCTAAGTGTGTGTCCAGCAGACGCTGAATTAATAAGAACAAACTAAAGGATATTTCATTTGCCCTCTGGAAAAAGAAATTGCTGCATTTTGGAAAGCTGGTCAATGATAAGGATGGAAATTAAAAGGTCTTCGGCTTAACCTGGAGTTAAACAGACGTTATCAGTGGTTTATTGCTGTTAAAAATTACCAAACACATTCAAACTGACCACAGTGACATTCAGTGAACATTTACTCTAATCTAGGTGAATAATGACCTTTCAGGAAAGGAGTACAGGGCTTTTAACCCTTTTGTTTGGCAGTGAAAAGTAAAAGGGGTGACAGAGTACAGGCATACCTTGGAGATATTGTGGGTTTGGTTCTAAGCATCACAAACAAGTGAATGTTGCAATAAAGCAAGTCACATGAATTTCTTGGTTTTCCAGTGCATAGAAAAGCTATGTTTACACTATACTGTCATTTATTCAGTATGCAATAGCATTATGTCTAAAAAAAATGTACTTAACTTTAATTAAAAAATAATACTGTTGAAAAAAATGACACCAATAGACCTGCAGGGTTTTCCCAAACCTTCAATTAGGGAAAAAAAATGTAATACCTGTGAAACACAATAAAGCAAAGCACAGTAAAATGAGGCCTGCCTTTACCCCGTTGGCATTAAACAGTTCTAATTTACAAAGTGTTTCCTCCGTGTATTTATGAATTAAAGACTCACTGTGTTAAACTGATCTCAGAGTGCAAATGCCTTCTGGATAGGATGAACCTCTAGGTTCTGCACAGTTTAGTAGTATGGTTGTTAAGCCTTTATTTTTCTTGAACTCCTTTACATTTCTTTTAATTGAGATATAATCAGTTTACAATGTTGTGTCAATTTCCGCTATACAGCACAATTCTTCAGCCACACATGAGTACACATATATTCATTTTCATATTCTCTTTCACCATGAGCTACTACATGATAGTGAGTATAGTTCCCTGTGCTGTACAGTATAAACTTGCTTATCTATTTTATATATGCCAGTCAGTATCTGCAAATCTTGAACGCCCAGTTTATTCCTACATTCTTAAATCTTATTAGGGAATCTATAGTGCCTTTATTTATGTTGGATGCCTCTCTCAAATTTATCATATTAGAAATTAAAATGGGGAATATTTTTCAGACACAAGAATACCTATCATACTTTCTGTGAGCTGCTGGAGCAGAGAAGCCATCACACGACATGTGGTCTCTGAAAAGCTCCACTGTAGGCTTGTAAGAGAATGAGTGAAAAAGGAAAATAGCATCAAAAGATTCTTATCAGAAGAGTTTTGATCTCATGGGCTTGCAGAAAGGGACCCAGGGAACTCCAAGGGGCCTAGATCACAGGTTGGGAACCATTGTCTTCATATTAATTTTTTCTTAAACGTTTAGTGCCTTTTGCTTTTTGGTGGGCAAAGAAAGGAGTCACTGGGAAGGGGCATGGGTGTTAGTTAAGATGCAGATTTGGGGATCCCATACCAAGAGATTCTGAGTCAGTTGATTTGGGATAAGGCTCAAGAGTGTCCCTAATTAAAAATCACAACGCTCATCCCTCCTACCCTTCACCACCAATGGCATTTCTTTCTGTTTTGATGTAAGGGGTCTGAAAATGCACTTGACAGACCCTGCCTACGTCTTATTGTTGGGTTGTTAATATTCATCTTCATCAAATTGATCCTGGATATGCACACTGGGTATTCTGGATCAGAGAGAGACTTCACATTAAATACCACGTAGTAAACAGTAAGTTCATCCGTCCCCCTTGTCGCAGTCTTATCCCTGAGGTGATGTGAGTCAGGTCCCCTATCCCACTTTCTCCTCCACCCCAGAAAGAGGCTCCTCTTTACTTCATCCTTTTGTATGTAAATAAATCTCTCCAGAAGCTTGCTAGCCTGGGTATCTCTGCTTTCATGACCTTGAGAACTCTCTAAATTCTGGGGCCATTCCTCTTTGAAATGCAAATACCGAGACAGAGAGAGAGAGAGAGAGAGGGAGAGAGAGAGCGCGAGAGAGCGCGAGCGAGCACACCAGTCTTCAAGACAACTTGGGCTTGGCCCAGGGACCTGCTCAGAGCCCTAAATACTTGGTCCACCTGGGAAAACAAGAAAAGTTAGTACTCTCTCAGATCAGGGCAATTATCTGGAAAAATGGCTGTGTATCAAATCCCCTGAAGAGTCTTAATGGGCTATGGAAACACTGAAAAATTTCAGGGAAATTCTCTTTCTCCACACCTGTTTCCTCCATACCAGGAGGAAAAAGAAAGACAAATTTTCTAGTTAAGCTAATCTGCAGTACAAGTGATTCTGTTGTCTGGACCTTGTGCTCTAGCAAATTCAGTAGTGCCTGTAGTGTCTGGAATGTCAGGTTGTATTATGGAAACTGTGCAAAACCTGGTGGATCAAAGTCGTAAAGCAGCCATGTTTATGAGTGGATATCTAGGAACAAGGATTGTCAGGAAGATGGGGGAGTAAGGCCATAAATAAAGGGTGAAGGGAGACTAAACAATGTACAGGACCACAGAACCAGTCTGGAAAGGGTGTCATGGTCACTGCTGCTTCTTAGGCAAGTGACTGCTGTACCATCGAGACTCATGTCGATAGTGCTGCTTTAAGTCCCTGCCCTGGGTCCTGTCTTTTAGAAAGCCCCACATCCTACACACACACACACGCGCGCGCGCACATACATACATTAAAGAACATCCAAGCATCCCTGGCATGTGGAATCTGGTGCTCAGTGCTGGCAGTACAGAACTCGTCACCGTAGACATTTGTTCTTGATTTGAACACTGTTCACTTCCTGGGAAAATACCTCTTCACATCTCTTGTTCTACATCCTCAAAACACAAGGTGCTTATTCCCAGTGCTGTGAATGTTTGTGGGTGGCATCCCTGCCAACATGCGAGATGGACACTGCTTAAAAGCACAGGGAGAATTCGGGCAGCAAAGGAACTTAGGTACAAGAGAGAGAAATGAACATGTCCAAAACTTCTCAGATACTATCATTACAGTTGAGTCTTAGGTCAGGAAATAACATTTCTTAGCAATGCCAAACATTCATTTTTCTGCTTCTCTTTATGGTCTAATTTGTGACCCTGAAGATACCCATGAATTAATGTGTTATTTACTTTTAGTTGCACATGGCAGCTGAGGAAAATCTAGCAATTGTTAATTCATGCTACTCTTAAAGGGGTATATATGTGGGTCTAATCTGCCATGACTGCTTCTGAAAACTAGATGCTGTGCCCACTGACAACAAAGGATCTGAGTTGTTCACTCCCAATTCAAAGTCAAGAGTTTATGTATTGACAGATCAATGTCACCTCTGTACCAACGCAAGGGAGGCAGTGAGAGTGAATATTTGGTGCTTTGGGCTCCCACAGTTGCAAGTAGGCTTTGCCTCCTACCAGGCCCCACATGGTGAATATTAACCAAGTGTAGGAGAAGGTCCAGATAATGGGCAGCCAACACCCAAAACAAAACAGAAAAAAAAATTAACAAGTATACGGGTAATTCACATTGTGCTGTGTAAGAGGTAGAACTGTGTGGTAATTGCTGTGTGCTCAGATATTAAAGGATTTTCTTTCAAAAATCTTACCAGGAGACTTACTATTGCTACTATTGAAAATAAGAGCTTTTAAGATGGGTTTCAGTATGAGATGGATATGTAAGAGGATCCTGAGTTCACCTCCTCCCACCAACACACTGAATCCATAGCTACTTATGGAAAAACTTCCTTTGGGAAAAAAAAACAACCCTAAAAACTGGCTGAGCAACCTTTACCCATTGGGCAATGAGAGTTAGCCCACATCAAAGTTGGTAGGAGAAGCTGGGACACAATCTTGCCATAACTGTCGCCCCCTCCCCCCTCTGCCGCCCCAGTACAGCAACCCACAGTCAGGAGAGAACTCCATACTTGGAGTTTCTCCATGAGGAGCAAAGGATTTGAACTCCACATTGGCCACCCCGGATTTTAAGACCTGCACTTGAATGATGAGTCCTCAAAGCATCTAGCTTTGAAAACCAAGGGAGCGCACATCCACAAGGCCCTGCAGTAATCTGAGAAACGGGTCTCACAGGGCTCACGCACTCAGGCTTACCTGCCCAGCATGGATGTGGTCAATTGGAGGGGGCCCAGAATTTATGTAGAAGAAGCTCATTTCCTTGTCTTGGAACATTAGCCTGAGGGGCAGTCATCTGATTCACATTTGGGAACCTGTTGGAACACTCTCTGTGGATGGAGGTTGTTGTGTTCCATTAGGTGCTTCCTATTCCACACTCCACAGCATCACCTTCTCCCAGAAGGGAGCTTTTTCGTGTGTCTGGTACTCTGGTTTTACATCCAGTACCCTGTGTTTTGCAGCTGCCACCAGGGGACGTCACTACCTTGCCTGGCTCTGGTGTCTGCTGGGGCTTGCAATCGTGAGACACATTGGACTATCACTAATAAAGAAAGAGTTCTTAAATGGACACCACCTCCAAGCCACAGCAAGAGGTAACAGGCTCAGGAACTCAGTCTTTCTGTGAAGGAGGCAAATTAGCTTATCATCATAACTGCAGCCTGCAGGTCACGCTTCTAAGTAAACACATATCTAAGGGCTGACTAACCCTTTACAGAGACCATGTAGGGTGGGCGATATCTTCATGTTCTCTCTCTATCTGCCATGCTCCAAAGCACCAGTATTTTCCAGAGAACTTTTACACACATCTAGTGCTATAGATTTTATTTCTGGTGCCCCAGTCCTTGTGGCTACTACCCAGAGGACGTTCCTTGGTAACCTGGCTCTGGTAGCCCAGGGGGCTTGTGCTTCAGGGCCTCACAGAACTGTAACAATCAGAGAGAGAGAGAGTTCTCGGCAGACTGCCACCCCCAGAGCAATGCACTGACAACAGACTGAAATACACACTTAGTCTTTCTATAAAAGAGACCTATTACCTTGTTCAGGGACTTCAGCCTGAGGGGTGGGCTTCAGGTTTGGCAGACTCTAGAAGCCTATGGATGTGCTCTCAGGGAATGTCAGCTGGTGCAAACTGTCTTGGGTTCTCCCTTTACCTCATTACAGCTTGCTGGTATCTGTCAGACAGAAGCTTATACAGGAGTTTGGAGCACCAATTTTTGTGACTGCTGACCAGGGGACACCTACAGATTACCTGGCAGTGGAGGCCAACAAGGCTTACTAACACTTGCAGTCCCATAAGACAGTACATATTTGCATACTTTAAAAGCTACTGCCTGAGAATCTGGCTACCAATCAGCCTGAATCTAGGTGCTGATGGAGATCCTGCCCTTTGGGACATTGGCAGAAGCTGGTCTACCATTAACTACTGGGAGTCATTAAAAATAAAATAGGCAGCTTGGAAAATCACAAAGATCTGAGAGACAATTAAGAGCTAGGATTGAACGGTAAGGTTTATTGCCTACAATGAGGCCAAATTTTTAGACTGGGAGAAGTGGCTGTTTTGTCAAATGCATAAAAACTAATACAGAGAGCCAAGCAAAATGAAGAAACAGAGGAATATGTCCCCCCCCCAACACTGGCCAAAGAAAAAGAGAACAAGATAAAATGTCAGAAAAAAAAAAATCCTTAATGAAATGGAAATACGTAATTTACCTGATGAAAGGATCAAAGTAATGGTTATATATATGCTCACTCAGAGTAAGAATGGCTGAACACAGTGAGAACATCAACAAAGATAGAACATGTAAGAAAGTATCAAATAGAAGTCACAGAGCTGAAGAATACAATAACTGAACTGAAAAATACACTAGAGGAGTTCAACAGCATACTAGATGAAGCAGAAGAAAGGCTCAGTGAACTGAAAGACAGGGCAGTGGACCTCACCTAATCAGAGCAGCCAAAAGAATAAAAGAATGAAAAAAGGTGAAGGTAGCTTAAGGGACTTACCTGACAACATCAAATAGACTGACATTCACATTAGAGGGGTCCCAGAAGGAGGCAAGAGAGAAAGGGACTGAGAACATATTTGAAGACATAATCATTGAAAACTTCCCTATCCTGGGAAAGAAAACAAACATCCAGATCCAGGAAGTTCAGGGTTCCCCAAAAAGATAAACCCCAAAGTTACCACGTCAAAACATATTATAATTAAAATATTAAAAGTTAAAGACAAGGAGAGAATCTTAAAAGCAAAGTGAGAAAAACAATTTGTTACATAGGGAAACCCCGTAAGACTATGTAAGCAGATTTTTCAGCAGAAATTTTGCAGGCCAGAAGGGAGTGGCATGATATACTCAGTGTTCTAAAAGAAAAAAGTTCAGAAAGAAAAAACTTTCAATCAGAATACTCTACCAGGCAAAGTTATCATTTAGAGTTAAAGAATAGTTTTTCAGACAAGCAAAAGCTAAAGGAGTTCATCACAGGAAACTGTGCTTACAGGAAATGTTAAAGGGACTGCTTTAAGCTGAAAAGAAAGGGTGTTAACTAGTAACAAGGAAACATGAAGGTATAAATCTCACTGATAAAGGTAAATATATAGTAAAGATAGTGAATTAATTACTTATAAAGCTAGTATGAAGACTAAAAGACAAAAGTAGTAAAAATAACTGTAGTTATAATAACTAAATAAGGAATACGCAAGATGAAAGGATGCAAAATGTGATATTAAAAACATAAAACATGGAGTGAAAAAATAAAAAATGTAGAGCTTTAGAATGTGTTTAAACTTAAGATGTTATCAACTTGAAATAGGCCCATATAAGTTGTTATATGTAAGCACCATGGTAACCAAAAAGCAAAAACCTATAGTAGGAACACAAAAGAGAAAGAGAAAGGAATTTAAGCACACCTCTGTAGAAAGTCATCAAACCACAAAGAAAGAGCGCAAGAGAAGAAAGGAATAGAAAGGAACTACAGAGACAGCCGGAAAACAGTTAACACAATGCCAATAAATGTACAACTAGGAATAATTCTTTAAAAGTAAATGGACTAAATTCTTCAATCAAAAGACATAGAGTGCTGAACAGATAAAGAGAAACAAGATCCACCTGTATGCTGCCTACAGAAATTCACTTCAGATATAAAGGCATACACAGATTGTGTGTGAAGGGATGGAAAAATATATTCTATGCAAAAAGAAAGCTGGGGTAGCTATGCTTATATCAGACAAAATAGAATTTAAAATAAAAAGTACTTATTTCAGACAAAATAGACTTCGAAACAAAGACTGTAATAAGAGACATTATCATATTACATAATGATGAAGCGGTCAACCCAACAAGAAAATATAACATTTGTAAATATTTATGCACTTAGTATAGAGCATAGCAGCACTTCAGTATAGAAAGCAAATATTAACAAGTCTAAAGTGAGAAACAAACAGCAATGCAGTAATAGTTGGGGATTTAATAGCATACTAACATCAATGGGTAGATCATTAGACAGAAAATCAACATGAAAACATTGGCCTTAAATGACACATTTAATGATGGATTTAACAGATATATACAGAACATTTCATCCTAAAGACACCAATTACACATTCTTCTCAATTTCACATGCAAAATTCTGCAGGATAATCATACACAAAACAAGTCTTAATAAATTTAAGAAGATTGAAATCATATGAAGCATTTTTTCAACCATGATGGTATGAAAGTAAAAATGAATTACAAGAAAAAAACTGGAAAAATCACAAATATGTGATATTAAACAACATGCTACCGAACAACAAATAGGTCAAGAAAGAAATTTTTAAAATCTGAAAATACCTTGAGAGTAATGAAATTGGAAATACAACATACCAAAACTTATGGGCTGCACCTAAGAGGGATGTTCATAGTGACAAATGTCTACTTCAAGAAACAAGAAAAATCTCAAATTAAGAACCTAACTTTACACCTCAAGGATCTAGAAAAAGAAGAACATATGAAGCCCAAAATTAGAGAAGCGAGGAGATAACAAAGATGGAGTGGAAATAAATAAACACTAAAAAGACAATGGAAAAGATCAAGTAAACTAGGAGCTGTTACTTTGAAAAGGTAAAAACATTGACAAGCCTTTAACTAGATTCACCAAGAATAAAAAGAGTACTCAGAACAAGTGGGAATAAATGAATAAATAACTGAATAAGTAAAATAGAAAATGAAAGAAAATAAATTACAGCTGATACCCCAGAAATACAAAGAATCATAAAAGACTACTGTAAACAACTATACACCAACAAATTTGACAACCTAGAAGAAATGGACACCTTCCTAGAAACAACCTACTAAGACTGAACCATGAAGAAACAGAAAATCTGACAAGACCTACTACTAATAAAAATTGAATCAATAATTAAAAACCTCTCAACAAACAGAAGTCCAGAACCAGACAGCTTCCCTGGGGAATTCTATCAATCATTCAAAGAAGTGTTAATACAAATCCTTCTTAAACTCTTCTAAGAAATAGAGGAGGAGAGGATGCTTCCAAACTCATTTTATGAGTTCAGCATTACCCTGATACCAAAACCAGACAAGGAGGTTACAAGAAGAGAAAATACAAGTCAATATACTTGCTGAACACAGATGCAAAAATCCTCAACAAAAGATTAGCAAACTGAATTCAACAATACGCCAAAAGCATCAAAGACCATGATCAAGAGGGATTCATTTCAGGGATACAAGGATGGTTCAACATCCTCCAGTCAATCACTGTGATATACTACATTAACACAATGAAGGATAAAAATCATATGATCATCTCAAAAGATACTGAAAAAGCATTTGACAAAATTCAACATCCATTTATGATTAAAAAAATACTCAACAAGTGGGTATAGAGAGAATGTACTTCAACATTATAAAGACCATATATATGACAAACCCACAGCTAACATCATTCTCATGGTGAAAATCTAAAAGGAACAAGATAAGGGTGCCCAGTCTCTCCACTTTCATTGAACATAATATTGGAAGTCCTAGTCAGAGCCGTTAGGCAAGAAAAGTAAATAAAAGGCATCAAAATTGGAAAGAAAGAAGTAAAACTGTCACTATTTGCAGATGGCATATAACTGTTAGAACTAATCAACAAATTCAGTAAAGCTGTAGGATACAAAATCAATATACAGAAGTCTGTTGTGTTTCTACATAGTAATAATGAACTAAGAAAAAGAGAAATTAAAAAAATCCCATTTACAATTGCATCAAAAATGATAAAATACCTAGGAATAAATTTAACCAAGGAAGTGAAAGATGTGGACACTGAAAACTATGAGATATTAATTAAAGAAATTGAAAAAGACACAAATAAATGAAAAGATACTCCATGCTCATAGACTGGAAGAATTAATATTGTTAAAATGTCCATACTACCAAAAGCAATTCACAGGTTTCAACATAATCCCTATTAAAATTCCAAGGGTACTTTTCACAGAAATAGAGCAAACAATCCTAAAATTTGTATGGAACTACAGAGACTCTGAAGATCCAAAGCAATCTTGAAAAAAAAAAAAAAGAACAAAGCTAGAGGCATCACACTCTCCTGACTTCAAACTATATTACACTTTGGTATTGGCATAAAAAAGACACATAAATCAATAGAACAGAATAAAGTCCAGAAATAAACCCATCATATATAGTCAACTAATTTATGAAAAAGGGACAATATACAATGGAAAAAGGACAGTCTCTTCAATAAATGGTTTTGGGAACACTGGATATTCCACATACAAGAGTGAGACTAGATCATTGATTTATTCCACACACAAAATTTAACACAAAATGTATTGAATGTACGATCTGAAACCATAAAACTCATAGCTAGTAAGGTAGTAAGGTTAGGTGGCAAGCTCCTTGATATTGATCTTGGTGATAACATTTCAGATCTGACATCAAAAGCAAAGGAAACAAAAGTAAAAAAATAAACAAGTGGGAATGTATCAGTCTAAAAACTCCTAAACAGCAAAGGAAGGAAACCATAAACACAATGAAAAGGCAAGCTAATGAATGGAAGAAAATATTTGCAAATCCTATATCTGATTAGGGACTATAATTCAAAATCCATAGAGAATGCACATAACTCAATGGCAAAATAACAAATAATCCAATTAAAAATGGGCAGGGGGTCTGAATAGATATTTTTCCAAAGAACATACACATATGACTAACAGGTTCATGGAAAGGTGCTCAACATCACTAATCATCAAGGAAGTGCAAGTCAAAACCACAATGAGATATCACCTCGCACCTGTTAGAATGTCTGTTATCAAAAAGACAAGAAACAAGTATTGGCGAGGATGTAGAGAAAAGGGAATGCTTGTGCATTGTTGGTGGGGATGTGACTTGATGTAACCACTATGGAGAATATTATGGAGAGTCCTCAAAAAATTAAAAGTAGAACTACCAAGTGATCCAACAATTCCACTGAAAACTTCACCTAACTTGAAAAGGTATCTGTACCTCCATGTTCATAGTAGCATATTTATAATAGTCAAGACATGGAAACAACCTTAAGTGTTCACCAGTGAATGAATGGATAAAGAAGTTGTTATATATATGTGTGTGTAAAATATAATAATGTATATTACATATGTAATATATGTGCATATTATATTGTTATATTATATTACATAATAATATATTGCATATACTATGTGTATGTGTGTGTGTATATACATACATACATACATACAGTGGAATATTCAGCCATAAAAAACAAAGAACTCTTGACATTTCCAAGAACATGAATGGACCTTGGGGGCATTATAAGTGAAATAAGTCAGACAGAGAAAGACAAATATCCTATGATCTCACTTGTATGTGGAATCTAAAAAGAGAAAAAAAATCGAATTCACAGATATAGAAAACAAGTTGGCAGGGATTCTTGGGTGAGCAAAATGGGCAAAGTGGGTCAAACGGGACAAACTTTCAGTTGTAAGTAAGTACTAGGAATATAATTGACAGCACAGTGACTATAGTGAGCACTGCTGTGTGACAGATAGGACAGTTTTTAAGAGAGTAAATCCTATGAGTTCTCATCACAAAGAGAACTTTTTTCTTTTTATTGTGTCTGTATGAGATGATGGACACTCATGAAACCTATTGTGCTGATCGTTCCACAGTATATGTAAATCAAACCATCATGCTGCACACCTTAAACTTACACAATGGTGTGTGTCAATCATTTCTTAATACAGCTGGGAAAATAAAGTAAAATAAAAAAGAAAATAAAGTATATATACACACACACACACACACACACACACACACACACAATGGAATATTATACAGGCATAAAAAGAGTGAAATCTTTCTTGCCTTATGCAGCAATACAGACAGGCCTGGAGGGAGTTATGCTCAGTGAAATAAGTCAAACAGAGAAAGACAGCTACCATACGATTTCACATGTATGTGGGATCTCAATAAAACAAAACAAACACACTTATAGATATGGGGACATAATACAGAGGTGGTTGCCTGAGGTGAGTGATGGGGGTGGGAGAAATAGGTAAAGAGGGTCAAAAGGCACAAATGCCCAGTTATAAGATAAAGTCCTGGGGATGTAATGCACAGTATGGTGACTGTAGGTAACAATACTGTATTGCATATATGAACATTGCTAAGAGAGTAGATCTTAAAATTTCTTATCCTATATGAAATATTTTGTAACTATGTATGGTGACAGATGTAACTAGACTTACTGTGGTGGTCATTTTGCAGTATGTACACATATTGAATCATTATGTTGTACACCTGAAACTAGTATAATGTTATATGTCTCTTATATCTCAATGAAAAAATAAAATAATAGCTTTTATACTCTTGCTACCCTCTAACCCTCGTTTGCTGAAATTGCTTCTGTTATTTCCTTTCTTGCTTCCTTTTGTTTTTTTATTTTTTATTTTTAAATTCTACTCATGGGAACCAAGAGTATTCTCGGTAACTTGTTTTCCAACATAACGCACAAGTTCATTTCCTCTTTGTATTTTCTCGAGGAAGTTACTTGGTGACTGTGTCAATCATGGGTGCTTGTTAAAAGTGAACATTCCTGGGTTCTTTCATAGTCCTTCTATATCAGTGTTTCTGAGAATGTAGCCTCCAAATCTGAATTTCTAGAAAGTCCTTGTGCATTCTGAAGTTAGAACATCTTAATTTTTTAAACTTACTTTTCTCACTAGTTTCTTTTGTTGCAAGTGGGAGAAAGAAAACTTTAGAAACCACAAAGTGCTTATTTTCTAGATGACAGAGTGGAGCAGTATTTAAGAGTAAAAACATGCATTATACAATCAAATCATACTTTTTCCTGAAAATCAGAACATATGGTCACTTTGAAGTGAGTCTAGACACAGTCCCTCTTTTGGTATCTTGATGAATTATTCCTGAAGAAATGAGAAGGTACAAGAGAATGGCAGAGGGTAAGCGACTCCCCCCTTTTTTTCTTTTGAGGAGGAATGAAATGTAGGCTGAAGTTAGATGCCCAGAGACATAAATGTTCTGTATTCTTGCATGTATCCCTTCATCTATGTGGGGTTCAATTACCTCATACATAAAGTGAGATAATTGAGCAAAATAATCTCTAAATTCTCTGTGAGCAATAGTAAATAACATGTCATTCTTTTTCTCCAGGGGAAACATAGAGTCAAGGATAAAATAGAAATGAAGCTAGAAGTTCTCTTAAATAACAAATACTCAAGACATATGTTTTTCACAGCCAGTTTTCCTTTTTTATGTGTTTTAATAAAATAATGTAACAGTACTATATATCAGTGAAAAAGAAGAAAACATAGCTGCACACATCAGGTTGGGTGCATTGCAAAAGATAATATTGAGTGAAAAAATCAAGTTGCAGAGGAATTCAGACAGTGATTCTGTTCATATCAGTTCAGAACATTCAAGAGTAAACCACCCATTGTTTGAATATATCAACATACATGCTAAACTATGAGGAAAAACAAAGGAAGTATAAACCAAAATTCAGGGTAGTGGTTTCGTCAAGGGAGGAGTGGTATGACCTCATGGAGGGATGCATAGGGGGCCTTTAAGGGTTCCAAACACTCTACTCCTTATCTTGGATGGTGGACACATGGTGGTCAATTTTGTTGTAATTCACCATACCTTATACACATGTTATAATGAAATTTTGTACCCATTCAATTTTTGATTAAAAAAATTTAAAACCAAGTTGAGAACATGCATATCTTGATGTAAATTTTTTCCCCTCTGTTGTGTGCATTTCCATGTCGTTTTCTATTTCTTAACAGACTTTCATGTTTAAGTAAATAGATGTTTCAAGAGAAACAGAACCTTGTATTTTGGAAGTTCTTCACATAAAATTAAAGCAGCATCAACAACACAAGGTAGGAAAACACCAACAAATATGTAACAGGTACTTTTGCTAAAGTAAACCAGAACCATATAAATGTGGATTGTGTGAGGTGTGCATTTCTGCACACAGAGAAATTTGGTGCCAGATTTCTAAAGCGTCACCCTCTAGAGATATTATTAGCTCCTTACATTTGAATAATATAAATTCCTTTTATTCACAACTATTGAAAATTAGGGCTTACTCTTCCCCATCTTCTTGATCACAACCACAGTTACTCATTTTAAAATATAATTATCCAGGCACTGCTTTGGGAGAATGGTTTATCAAAAGAACACCAGGTTTCATGAATGTTGAATCTGGATTTCTTGGCTGCACTGCTGAACCCAGAAGTCTCCCGCTAGTAGACTGGTGACTCTTCAGGCTTTAGGAAATGTTTAATTAGTCATTAGCCCCTTAACTGCGGTTGGCCAGGCTTCTCAGCTTATATGAGATAAAATATCAAGTGAAGTAAGGAAAACAACAGCGAGGTCTGAGAGTTTAGAACTTGTGAACTTCCCCCCAAATCTAAACACCATCAGCAATGGGCACCATATTCCCCAACATATAAACACTCTACCTCACTCCCTCCTTCACCAGGTCCCAGCCATGATTCAGATCTTGGGGGTCACATAGGGGTGTGTGTGTGTGCATGTGTGTGTGAGAGAGAGAGAAAGAGAGAGATTAGTTTTCTTAATCATATCTAATTTCTCTATCCCCCAGATTATATACAAAGAAAATAATCTCATATCTCATGTGAGTACATAGTAAAATAGTTTTAATTCCCTGAAACTCAGTCCCTAATACTGATCATAATTAAAATATAGTTTGAAAATAAAAACAATTGACTCCATTGATTCAGAAGCACACATGAGAAATTTGGACTCTGTGAATGTTGGGGGCAATGCATTTAAAAGGCCAAAATCAAAGTAGCTCACAGCCATTTAGCTTAGAAAATGCAAACAAAAGCCATATCCTTTCCTATATGTTGTTGCTATGGAAAGTTTCACAGTCTGGGTATGCACCCTAAACTGTTTTCAGAAATGGAATAGGCAATGCAATAAAAGTGAAATTCGTCTTTGTTCTAGACATTTAAAACAGAGATAGCATTTGATAACAAAATTTATAGGATTTATCTTCTATTAAGATGGAAAATAAGTTGTCTCCATTGGTAACTTTTATAGAGGCAAGATTTGCAGTTGACTAAAAATAGAGTGATAAAACTGGATATAACAGAGCTAACATACATGACACTTAAAAACGGATACAGGGAGAAACATACATAGTAACTGAAAAAACATGGCTGAAAGGATGTGCACAGAATATTGACTTGGGGAAGCTCATAATCCAGTGGGTTATTGCTGGATGCGTATTTGCTTAAACTGAAATGAAAGCAGAGAAGCATTAAAGTGTGTGGAGAAACAAGATAATATCTTGTAGGAACCTAGCCGTATGGACAAGTCAAATTAAAGAACCCCACGATCAACATGATCAAAAGCAGCTGACATCTCTAACACAAGATGTGAAAATTTTGGTGGAACAGCTTCTACTTCTATTCAAACTCCCTGGAACAGACCCTATTAAGTCAAACTAAATTGTACCAAGTGCCTTAAAGAGGTGCCTGTCTGTTTTAATTTTCCTGACACTCCTCACTGTGGCTTGGCCTGATAGTGATTGTATAGAGCTATTAGGAATGCATCTGATAGAAAAATGCAGTTGTCAGCTACGGCTTTATTATTTTGATCCAATACAATAATTTCTGTCATGACTATTGTTACATAAAAGGATATATTGGGCTACCAGCTCAGCCCCTAATTAAGCAACAAATTTTATACTAATATTAGATTTAAAGGGAAGATGGAACGTGCATTTATCTTCAAACTTACCTAATTATTGTTAGTGTACTATTCTAGACATAAAGAAATCCACTCTGCAAATGAGTTTAACAAAGCAATGTATTTTGTTTTGTTTGTTTGTTTCTTGAAGTCTAATCCTTTAAACTAGTTGGGTTTTTAGTACCTACCTTTCCTTAAAAAATATAGACTAGAATGGCTATATGCAATTTAAGACATATTCATTCATCTTTTGGGGGCATACATTACAAAAATAGATGCTATAGAAGTATCACATTAATTAATCACCATTAATAATGTGTTTTGCTTTTAAAGTGATGAATCAGTCAGAGAAACACTGAGCAGGTAAAAATTAATCTAAAGGAAACAGGGAACTCTCTTACAAGCAGGTGACAACTTCCAAATTAGCTAGAAAATCAATGAGACGCAAATAGTTGGCTAGTGAAACAGAAGGGAGCGAAAAAAGAATTCATCACCAATCTAGCCCTCGACTCTGTTGTGTCTATTTTAGGCACATGTCGTGTTTTCTGTCAACACCAGCTATTTACATTTCCATCTCTGTACACCGTCATTTGATGTTCCCTGGCCCTGACCATCATCATCATTAAGCCGCTTGCAAGTGTCCAGATGATCGGCACTCCCCTGTGTTCCTGCCCACGTCTGACCGTTCCTTCATTCCCAGCACTGCTGATGTTCATTCTTGTGCTAGTAGATCAAATATTATTTTAGCTACAACCAGCCTTCTGTTGTTACCCTCAAATTGATTCTTTATGTCGAAGCAGTATGTTTTCAGTTTTATAAGCTATCATGAAACAAGTACATCCAGATGCTGGTGGGGGCTTTGGACTTTACGTATATCACTTAATCTGCAACATTGCTATAGGGTAGATATAATTTTGTATAATTCTATCCATATATATGGATATGTATGTATGTATGTATGTATGTATCTATCTATCTATCTAGCCAGGACTCAGAAAAGAAAATTATATGCCTGAAGGTCTCACAGCTTCTAAGTGGCAGAGGTAGGATTTGAACCCAGGGCTCGTCAAATTTGCAACAAGTGCTTTTAGTGGCCTTAAGACAGTTTGGTGGTGTTGTCAGCCCAGTGCTTAAGAAAACAAAGTGATCTGTACAAGGACCATCTGAAGGAAAATAAAGGGTGATGAGCTAAGGATGGGATGGGTTAGCACATTTTGAAGTGAAGCCTGAGATATCTGAGAAGTAGGTGATGATGTCAGATGAGTCTGGTGGGGTATCTGAGTGGACAGCAAACTATGGATCAGCGAAAAGCAGGACTGGGTTTAAGGCAGTGGTTTTCAGTTGAGGTGATTTTGCATCTCCCCCCCTCCCCGGGAACATTTGGCAAAGTCTAGAGATATTCTAGGGGTGGGGAAGGTGCTACTGGCACCTAGTAGTTAGAGGCTAGAAATGCAGCTAAACATCCTACAGACTACAAGACAGCACCCAACAATAAAGAATTATCTGGCCCCAAAAGTCAATAGTGAGAACTCCTGGGCTAGGGTGGTTTGAAGGTATCAGAGTGAGAGAATATTGCTTCAGTGGTCCATTTCACTACACTGATTGTTCTTTGTGGGACCAACTGTTTTCACTTAATTATTTCCATTGATTTGGATTTAAACTATTTCAAAATAAATGAAGCAATTTTCAGCTTGTTCATTTCTGATGGGTTGATAGCTGATGTGCTATTGATGTAAAGTCTTTAGTGCTTTCTCTTCCCTCAATGTCCTTTGACTCTTAACTGCTTTGAAGTTAACTACTAACCTAAAAATAGCACTTGGTTTTGTCTGTGATGGAGGGAACAGCCTCATTCTTTCCATTGTTTTTAAACCAGAGGTAAAAATGAGGGCTTTCTCTACAACCCCGCCTTTCTGTTTGTGTCAAACCCTATGGAAACCTGGGATGCTATGATGGCCGGTGACAGGAGACAGCTTCTCGGAATGTGGTATCACAGTCTCCTGTCTTTAAGTGGTGACCCGTCCTCTTCGTTCTCTGTAGGTTTCTTTTCAAAACACCAGAATGAAATCATTCCTTTTCTCTCCAAGATGGAATCTCAGATATAGCAAAGTATTAGCGGCTTACATATTCATCAGACTTTTTTTTTTTTTTGAGATAAGGCTGCTTCTATGTCAAATACAAAAAGGCATTTTAATGCTATCTCTCTGACTTATTCTCTGGTGCCTTTCCCTTTACTTGTTCACATTATTCATAGCAATACCCCCTCTTCTTTCTTTCTAAATAGTGTGGCTTTGACACTGGACAGATCCTGGTGGAAATAATCAGGGAGGATTTCATAGAAATATTGCTTCTATGGCAATGTTTTAGTTCCCTTCCAAGCAGACTGAAGGAGAGCAGTGTATGCTGAGAATGTTTACCACTCTCCTTTATCAAAATCCCCTCCACTGGAGTCCTCAAGAGATGAATCAGCGATAAAGTATTTTTTCCCCACCCATTTCAGCCATTGATAGGCCATTCACTGCTGAAGGATGTTGATTATGATCTTGGCTGGAGAATAGAGCAGGAGGACGGAGGGGAGACATTCTCACCAGCATTACCCATTTTCCCTCTAATGAGATGCTGCCTTCACAAACAGGCATCTCACGGGGGGGCCTCAGTGCCCTCATTTGCTAGAAGTAATGCGAGCCACCCCTCTGACCTCTGTTATCTCTACACAAGGTATTTGATGCTCCACGGATAACAGTGCAGAATAGCTAGAAAAATGCCAGGGAGATCAGCTATTCAACAAACAGTTATCAAGTGCTTACCAAAAACCGGAGTAATGAGCACGGTGTCCAATGGTTCACATGCAAAGGGTGTGAGCTGCGCCAGATTTACACCCATGGTTATTCTCAGCATAATTAAGTTCAAAAGGCCAGCAACAGTGAACAATATTTTAAGGATCAGAGGTCAAGAGGATGTATACAGCATTTAAGTCAAAACCTTCTAATTTTGAGGTAATCTTATGAACTGTCATTGACGTGAAGGAGTCAGAACCCGCTGGTGTGATGCGATCCTCTCTCCCTTTCAACTACTGTAAAAGTCACCTCTCTCTAAATCCCCCTCTCCTGGCCTCCCAAACAAAGGTGTTTTACCTTTGTTCTTCTAATATTTAATGAGCGCTAATTGCCTACCTGGCTTAAACATTCTGACATTTCCAGGAAGTAGTTACCATTGTTAGTGCTCTCAGCGCACAGGTAAGAGAAAGTGATTTGGACAGTTAACAACTTGCCAAGACAGGGTCACACAGAGAGCAGTAAGTGGTGGCCCTAAACTTTGAACCCTTGTGGCTTAACTTCAGACTCAGTTGTGTCTGCTCTACGTGGCAGGCTGGCTTACTCTGCCCAACTGGAGACATGAATCAGTGTTTGATGGACAGCTTGCTTCCTGGACCACTGGGCCATTATCACTATGGGGACATAAACATAGGAAGAGTAATGTCCCTCCCCTCATGGATTGTTGAAAGTCACCCTACCTACTAGAGTCAATGGATATTTCTTTAGTTTTTAATGCAAAGAACTGAGGCCTGACTTACAGGAAGAAGTTGTGAAACTAGAATCAAAGTCAAAATTTGGGGAAAACACTACATTCTTTTCAAAAACAAAGTACATCATTAATAAATTAGGGATACTTCTATTTATTCACAAGCTCATGTTTAACATTAGGTAGAAGAGGAATACGGAGGCTCCAACAGGAGCCTGGCTTCTTTGCTATTCCCATCTCTAAGAGAGAGTGTGCAGTTGCTTTCTTCTCCACTTCCCCAGATGCCTTTCCAGTGGTTTCAGCATTTTGTTTTCTGGGAATTGTACTGGAAATGCCTATTGCTTCTTACATGTGTTTGTTTCCCGATGACGTTTAAGTTAAATGATTTTTTTTTTCTTTTTTGGTCCCTAGATAAACCTTTATTATGTTTAGAGAAAATTGAAGGCCCCTATTGCTAAAAATAAGAGGGATGAATCGATAGTTAAACGTATTAAATAAAAACATTGTACTTGGCTGCATGTGAGAATAGCAAAACATAAGAAGTACCATTATAATATATTCCACTTCCCTTAATTTGACACTAAACTGCTTGCTTTCCTTTATACATAGTCAACATCAGGTCACCAGAAGGTTGGTCGTTAAGAAACAAGCTGTTAAATATTAAAGCTGTATGAATGTTTTTGGTATGGTTGTGTTCTAAATATATGCCATTAAGATACTGTTCTGCAAAGATATTTAATTACTGACATCTAATCATGTTACTGCTGTTTCTTTAACCAAGCAAAAATATGAAGTGCTGGAAAGAAAACAGTTTCATTTTAAACAACAACATTTTATTAATCTCAGCAATAAAACTAAGCTCAAATCTCCAAATGAAATTATTCCATTTTTAAAGATAACACTTTTCAGCGTGGTAATCCTTGTGTACTGCTGAGATAGATGGCTATACTTAATGTGTTAGAACATTCCCACAAATAATGCGCACCATAAAAGTTAATTATGCTTGTTTATTACATCAAAATAAAATCTAAACTGTGAAATTCACAAGGAGAATTATTTCATAGTCAACTATGGAGCACTATTATAGATGTTTATGACAATAACGTTTTTAATGCCAGAGACAATTTGGAAAGATGTTAAGGCAATAATCCGATAATAATGATATCTTTCACTTATATAGAGTTTGCATGAATTCATCAACATTACATCATTTTATTGTAACAGCAGTGCCATGAATTAAGTGAGGAATATATTGTTATAATGACTTTACATAAGGAGAAATTGAGGCTAGGGAAATGTATGTGACTTGTAGTTCACACAGCAAGTTCATGGCAAAACTGGAATTATGACCCAAGACTCTTAATTTCAATTCCTGAGTATTAGAAACTAGGTTAAATGTTAATAGTTTTATAATAGTGGTTACTAATGTACTTTTTTGCCAGGTCAATGTTACTTTTTTTTTTAATTAAAGGGGTATTATTTAAAGTGATATGACAAAAATGACTTGACCAATAAATATTTTCTTTCAGTTATATGAACAAAAAGTTCTAACTTCATGCAAATAGCACACATTGTGGCTTTTGTTTTTGTTTTGTTTTATTTTTTTAAAACTAGAAAACCATCTTTGTTAAAACATAGCATTTTAGAAAAAAAATTTTTTTACTTCCTGACTTTTCTTCTCATCCTTATTCTGCTTCTTCTTGCAAAAACATTAATTTTTATCAGAATTGAGTGGCTGTTTTTCCCTGTTGTCTGTGAATGCATTCTGAAGAGGCAAGGAGGAAGCAGAAACAATGCATCTTAAAAGCTGAAATAATTTTCTAAGGGTGCCAGTGTTAAGCATTGGTAAGACAATTCAATCCACGTTCATAAGGTTGGAGTTAGGAAATCTGAAGTTTGATTATTGGATAAGAAATTAGATACACCACTATTTTATCTCAGCTATCATTAATATATTCAAAATATATCAACCGACCAACTTTATAACTTCATGACTCGAATGTCAGCGTACTAATCTAAAAGGTGGAGGGAACCCAGCCAAGTAGCTGGGCATTTGACTACCATGATAGTTGAATAGGTGAATTCAGCTTTCAAAATGCATACTCCGACTTATTTGAAACAAAATTCTGATTTAATCTCTCATTATCTAGACCAGAAGTCAGCAAACATTTTGTATAAAGGGTCAAATGCTAAATAGTTTAGGCTTGCAGGGCAGATAGTCTCTGTAGCAATACTCAACTTTGCCACTGACACACAAAAGTGGCCTTAGCCAATATGTCAACAAGTGGACATAACTGTGCTCCAATAAAACTTTATTTACAAAAACATCTGGCCATGAGCTATAGCTTGCCAACCCCTGATCTTGACCTGTTGGATTTTGTTGTTCTGTGATTGTCTATGAGACATTATGCCAAAATGATGAATTTGATTGAGTTTTTCCAATGATTTGTTTTGCCATCCATGTAGATGCAAAAATTTGTTTATTATATTTTCTTGTCAAATAATAGCCTTACAGTTGAATCATCCTTACTCTTTCCCTACCTGGTTTTCTTTTCTACAAACATTTGATTCAATTTACTGAACAATCACTAAGTAATAAACAAAATTCTAGACACTGGAGAAGAAAACTTAAAGACCCAAGATATCTTCTGGGAGACAATAGGCTGTTAGGGTGATTTTTATAAACAAAATGCACTGGAATGTTATGCAGCTAACATGGATATTTGGAACCGGACAGTGGGGCTTCAAAAAGAGGTGCTGTAGGCAGAATAACTGCCCCCCAAAGATGTCTATGTCCTAACCTCCAGAACCTGTGAATAGGTTACCTTACATGTGAAAGGATCTTTGCAGATGTGATCAAATTAAGAATCTTGAGATGGGGAGATTTTCCTGGAATACCCAGGTGGACCCCATGTAATCAGAAAAGGTCCTAATAAGAAGCAGGAGAGTCAGGTGTTGGAGAGAAGGAGGAAAATGTGAAGGAAACAGACAGCAGAGTGATTTGGGGGAGGGGTCATGAGCCAGGAAATGCAGGCAGCCTCGATGGAAAAAGGAAGGAAAGGAATTCTCCCCTCCCCACTTCCAGAAGGAGCACAGTCTTGCTGACACCTTGATTTTTAGGACTTCTGACCTCCAAAGCTGTAAGATAGTAAGTTTGGGTTCTCTTAAGTCACTCCGTCTATGGTAATTTGTTATTGCAGCAGTAGGAAACTCACAGAAGGAAGGAATTAATTCCTCTGCAGTGGAAAGGCTGTGGAAAGGATGCTGGAGAGGTGGTTCCTGAACTGGGTTTTAAAAGTTATTAGTATTAGTATTTGGAAAGCAAGAGGAAGTTGGGGAAAGAAAGGCCATTCCAGGCAGAGAGAGCAGTGCGGGAACAGACTCAGAGACTCAGAAGAGCTTGCTGCATGTGGGCAATTCTGAGAGCTTTGCTAGCTCAACATGGGGGTTCTGTTGAAGCAGGGCTATGGAGAGCGATTGAGGTGGAATGTGGGTGGAGGAGAAGAGGATACACTAGTAAGCGGTCATGATGACAAAGCCTCATTTGTTCCAAAGTCCTCAAGGTCATGACTGGAGGAGGCACTAACTGAGAACCTCTGCTCACTGTTCCTGAAATTTGGTAGCTAGAGGCTGCCACTGTGTCCCTCAGTTTTCCCATCTTGGACGTCCTTCAGTGTCGTTTGCCGCAGCAGGAATGGGGAGAAATGTACAAAAAATGTATTCTGATGGTAGTTTATCTAATAAACTCTTTTGGACCAGAAGATAAAATCTGGAAGCCTGTCCTGAAAGAAAATATAGCCAGATGCCAGGCAAAGATGTGCACAGCTGAACTGCTACTGTTACTCAAAGCAGATCACTCCCCCTAAAGCAGAGACGGCGAAAAGGGGTTGGTGTTTTTATTCCAGTACATGATCAGGTATTTGCTAAAAATAACTATGTTCCTTACACTGTGCTCATATATGGGATATATCCCACCACCAACAGAAAAATGCAGCCTGGAGTTTTGCATTTGCATTTGCTGCAATGGCACACACATTTGCAAATGTGTTGAGATTAGCTTGTTTTCAGAGATAGTCCTCCCTGATCATTGGTCGTTTCTGTTATAAAACATGTGTTAAACAAAGTCTAATTGATCACTTGAGAACTGACTTTGCTCTGATTATCCTGTTTAGGGAATGTAACTGGATTTGATCTTTTGCATTTCAAACCACTGACCTGGTCCCAGGAGAAAACTTTTCAAGGGGGAACAGCTCTGATTTAGGCAGATACCATCAAAATAGAAGGAGGGAGAATCAGATAATGTATTTGTGTCTAGCTCAGACATATGCTCACATCTCCTCTATAAAGGTGGAGTTCTGCTTCCCAAGGTTTGTTCTAGGATGCTGCATTTGGGTGTAAATTACTTGAAGCTAAGAATCATATCTAGTCTTCATTGTTGCATCTTCCACAATCTCTAATACAATATCTGACACTCTAGGTGTTTAAGAAAATGAATGAATGAAGAAGTGAATTCAGAATAAATGTAGAGTTGGAATTAAGAACTATGCATCTTCGCCTTATTATTGATAGCCATGTTTTCTTATCTTTCCCAAATTATCTGGTTGAATGGGATTTCTTTTTTCCACTTGCGTACTTCCTTGTTAAAAGACTAGCACCCTCTTTTCTAGGGACCAGTGAGAAAAGAAAAAGATCAATCAGATTCACACCAGGTTCATAGGGCTTTAAACAAGAATTCAATCTGATCCTGGCCAACTATTGAAATTCTCTCCATCCATGTCTGTGCTGTATGGGAGGATATCATATTGCTGAACTTGTAATAAGATTCAGTCATTCTGATAAATATAAATTATTTATCACTTACTTCTCATTTTATGGCCTTGATGGTATTTGGAATTATATTACCCAGCATCATAATGCTCCCTTTGCCACTTCTCACAGTATTGAGCCCCTCTGCTAGAGGGACAAGTTGCAAATGCAGCATAAGAGTGACAGGCTTTCTAACAGATAGATGACGTGATTGGATAATTTAATCCCAGCCACTTACTGCATGGGAGCCTTTAGGAAGGAGAGAATCACATTAGCTATTTCTCCCCTTCAAGGATGTAAGCAAAGGGACATTAGTCTTCTATGACTGAGGTATTGGCTTGATTGCGCAGCTCCCTTCTCCAGGAGAGGGGGACGTAGCATGAGCTATGTGGGTTGTTAGTCTCCCATAGCAGCTTGATGAGGGGCCTTCAGATAGTTCAAATCAGAGACTGTCTGGGAAGAGGTCCCCTGGCAGATAGCTGAGCATCTAATTCCACGGGGAGAAATATGAGTGCACTAGGAGACTGGAGATCAATGTCTCATGGCTTGTGGAGGTTATTAACTCAAACACCCTCACCATTGACCTCCAGAGCCCAACAGCACTATTCCTGGAAGTGAACAGAATTGAGCAGAAACCAGAAATAAAAGCAGAGAGAAAGGGGGGGGGTTATCTGATTATATAAGACTCTTAGAGCAAGAGCCCTTCACTGCTGACACCTTAGGAGATACATGCATGTAAACTGAAGCAATCCTGGACCTGGGATTTGGCAAGGTGTTCACCGTTCTTCTAAAGCAAGGCAAACAGAGTCGGGGTTCAAGAAGATCACTGAGCCAGGGATAGGGAAGAGCAGCTATGAGAGTTAGGCAGCTGGTGATTCAGGAAGATGGTATGGTCTTGGGAACATCAAAGATGTACGTGCTGATAGAATCAAGAATACATTAATTAGAAAGGAGGTTCTGGCCAAAAGACATGAAAAATGAAATAATCAATATGTCAAGGGGAACTTGTTCGCAGTGATGGATGTAACATCTGGTAGGTGGTGACCTCCTGTAAAGAAGTCAATATTGATAGAGCCAGTTGGTCATTTGGGGATGTTTAAAAAGGGGGATAGGGTCAGCACGTGTGCCCTCTCTAAATGAAAAGACTGCAATGCTTCAGAGAAGTCAGTGAAATGTTAATATGGGGTGGATTTCATTGATAAGCAATCTTGGGATTTATTTAAACTGAAACGTATTCATTCCTCCTTGGCACAATTATGCTTCCCTTTCACTCCCCATAATACTTTTTACTTTACTCTGTGTTCTCATAGCAGGAGGAAATCACCAAAGCACCTCTCATAATTGTCTCTTAATAAAATATAAACTCTATAAGCGCAAAGTTTGGGGTTGGGATTTTTTCCCGCCATATCCCCAGTGCCTAGAATGGGGTATGGCACTCTGTATGTGCTCCATGCATATTTACTGAATGTCTAGATTCTCCCTTTTCCCCCCTTTCTTTTCCTAGTTGCTTTCTGCTCACTCTCCAGCTTCAACTTGCAGCCAATACCCTAAGCTACCTAAGATAAAGCGAATAGTAGAAACCTTTCTATGGAGCTGAAAGCATCTCAGATGTATCCACTCTCCCTTCCAAACAATATCAAGAGGGAGCAAACAATCTGGAGTAGTTCTGAGTCATTATTTAGTCTAAGCTTGATTACCTTCACAACCGGGAGCTCACTTCCATTCTGAATTCTCCATTGCATTTTTTGGGAGATATTTAACTATTTCTTTGTATTTTCTTATAGTTAACGTAATATGCCTTCTTACAACTATCTCAGAATCATGATTTTTTTGCCCAGTACCAACAGAGTAATTCTACAGACATTCCGTTATTTGAAGAAAGACAAGTATTTCCCCCCTCACCTCAAGCTGTCAAATGGAGCAGACATTAATTTCTAGACTCCTCACCATTTTAGCAATCCCCCTTTGGCTGCATAGTAATTGGAGGATTTCTCCTCTTAAAATGTTATGCCCAGAAACAAATCTGTCCCAAGAAAACATAGTTGGACCAGCACAGAATAGAGTAAAACTATTCTCTTCCAAAAACTAAAAATAAATGCACATAGAAGAGTAGCAGTAACAGCGTTAAACTAACAGCATTTTGCTGTTGAACAAAACTTGTTTCAATAATCACCTCCTGAAACAGTCCTGGCTTTCTTTTCTTTTCACTCATGTTTGCGTCAATTCCATGCTTTTGCTTGTTTTTGGTTCTCATTTCAGCCTGTCGGGGTTACTTTGTGGCTTGATCATTATCCTTTTCCAGGCATCTATTCCTTCCATATTTTGCATCATCTGCATATTTGTAAGCATGCTTGCTTGGTTTCCATTCAAGTTATCGGTAACAAGATTGAACAAGACAAAGCCAGAGAGCAAGCATTTCGTCTTTCACTAGAAACTTTGTTTCAGGCGTTTGTGGCTGCTAATGCACCTTCTTCAGGAGGGTTCTATTTTCTCTGTGCAGTAGATCCATATTGCAGCTAACATTAACCATCTTATCCACAAGGATATTGCGAGATACCCGATCTTACTGAAATTGTGACATAGGTCTGAATGATACACTCTTTGTCTACAATTGTAGTGACCCATCAAGAAAGAAGAAGTACAAACCACTTGCCTCTTACTGTGAAAGAGAAGGGTTGTGCTATCAGTAGGAAATTGGTCGTCTTCTGAGCCAGGCAGGAACATATATGGGATCCTGAAAATTATGTCATCAGTCATTTATTTCAGGCTTACTCAGTAAACAAGTGTTCTTAAACTACCTGGAATTCACAACCACCTAGGTGGGGGAGCTTGTTAAAAAGCAGAATCCTGGACCCCAACGCCAGAGTTCCTGATTTAGTGGGCTAGGGTAAAGTCAGGGAAGTTGTGCTTTCACTGAGGTTTCTTAGAAGGTTCGGATGCACATGGGTGACAGACCACACGTGGACAGAGTGTCATACTTAGTCCATGGAGAGGGTCAGTCTTGGCTCTCATTCACTAGCCCCCTACTCCATCATGAACCCTCCCTGCTAGAACCCTGGGCATCATTTGCTTGAGACTGTTACATTGCTTCCTAGACATTTAAATTGACCCATCCTGGGATACATTCACTTGAAGCCTAACTTCCTAATCTAAATGTGGTTACACATTGAATATTAATGTTGATCCCAAATATGTCGCTTGATCTTGGTTCCAGCATCTCACCAGGCTTGGTATGGCATGTTTTAGGGTAAGTTAAACTTTGTATGATCTGTAAGCAATACCATTACACGGTAGCCTTTTCTGCATTTATTTAATGCCAGACCCAAGCATTTGGCCTGTGAGTCTGGTGACAGTAATACCATTTATTGCACAATTGCTGTGGGCCAGTTACCTTATGTTTATTATTCTATGTAATCATCATATAAAGACTAGATCCAGAACTGGTAGGCCTGACATTTATGCAAGTTGAGGAGCTCTGTATAAGAAAAGGAGTAAAAAGTAGACATACAGTATTAGATAGAGGGCGCTGAAGACACCCATACAAATGAACTATGCTGGATGTGAATCTTCAATAGCTCCACTGCAATGCCACCTAGATCTTTGACAATACTGAAATATATGCGCATCACCCTGGTACCAATGAAGAAACGGACTTAGCAAGCTTGAACACCTTGTCAGGGATCACACAGCCAAATATGGGAGAACTGGGATTTGAACCCAGTTCTGCTTCACTTTGAAGATGACACCCCCAACCTAACAATGGACCTCTTCAAATGAGATGCGCCCATGCCTCCCAGCTGCTCTTGGTTTGGGTGACATCTTGTTTTAGGATGTCCCTGCACACCCTGAACTGAGGCCAAGGAAGAATGAAGACACTGGACTTGAGATAGGACATTTAATTAATGTGGAAGACAGAAAGCTCAGTGATGAGGTTTATAAGTGCGTATGTTCTGCCTCAGTCCCTCTCATCAGTTTATGTTGTTTTCATGAAGTAGAACAAAAATTGAACTTTACTAGTTAAGGATATTTAATGTAAAATCTTGACAAAAAGATGGTTAATAAGTGGGAGAAGTGGGTAGTTAATTGTTTGAGAAACTATTACATGCCAAGTGTATATTCCTCACCACAGACCCATGGGATAGACACACAAACCTCAATTTCCTCAAGGACTGAGGAAACTGAGACTCCGAGATTAAACAGATAGGTTAAATCTTTACTACGATCACAGTAAAGAAGAGGCTGCTATTTATTTTAAGAGGCAGCAATTTAAAATAAAGGAACTTTCTACAAAACGTTGTGTCAAATCCACATTTATTTTAACACAAAATAATTTAACACAAGGTAGTGGTTTCTTGAAAAAGGAAAAAAAAGATGAGGTTTATTTTCACAGATATGAAATATGATTTATCCTATATGGTAGAGCATCATTGAAATTCTTTAATTGCTGTCTACTTAAAGGGTTAGTGAAAAAGAGTTTGAAGGACCTATTAACACCCTGTATGAAAATGTGACAGAAAAGTTAAGAATAGACATTCCAACTTCTAATTGTGAAATTGTTCTGTGTTTGGGTTCAGTGCGATTTTCAGCAAGCTCATTAAAAGTCCTGTAAGGGACCATCTTTCTACCCAGAACTGATTGCAGGCAGCCCCCCTGAGAAGCAGTCTGACTGCTAAGCCACATCATTCCTGTCATGTGGGGCTAGATGTCAGCCTCTGACCTTACAAAGGTGGGAACTTTCCGTGAAGGCTTAGAAAATATTTCTCTCCCTTGATTATCTATAGAGGACTGTCCCTAGATTGTTCTCAGCACCAAAGGAAAGTCAGGGTTGTGAATGCATGCTTTGAGTGTGCAGAATAATAAGGAAGAGTTTGTAAGTGCTCCACAATAGGCAATAATGAGAATGCATACATTAACTTCTGCCCAGAATGATTTTATCCCAGCTTTGTGTGGTGCAAACATGCCAACTTCATACCAGGGCAGGAAAGTAGATTCTTGTTGCTTGGCCCACAGGGCATTTGTTATACTATAGAGGCTACACAATACGGGTATATATTTACTTTTATGCTTTTCCCCTCGTCTATATTTTAATGACTAATTCTTTCCAGAGAAGGTCTCAAACAAAAGTTGCAAATCTAGTTGAAGGCAGTATAGTAGAAAAAATTAGACAGTAGAAAAAAAATAAATAATTCCTCCTTTAATAGTTGTAGTTGCTCCAAAAGAATTGTAAAATCTAGCAGGTTACAATTAGAGTAGGGTTTTGAATTAGGCTTACACTACTTAAACATTGCCATGGAATCATGTTTCCTGGATTTTCCTCCGTCTACTGCATTGCTGGCAAAGAGATTTTGTGATTCAGTCCAGTTGTATTTCTGCAGGTATCAGTCAGTGCCCTTTCCTGGGGCTGAGTGGGTCTTATTCACAGACAGCTGACCCAGACCACCTGAGCAGAGGCAGCTGGGCTGCGGCAGCAGTTGGCATGATTTCCCCACTCAGTTTCCAACCATATGCCTGATTCCACATTCTGGCACTTGGCCCTACGTGAGTGTTCATGAGTGTGTGTGCTTGTGTGTGTGTGTGTGTGTGTGCGTGCGTGTAGGAGCAGTCTAAGCGGCAGCAGCAGCCTACTCCAATGAGGCAGCCTTTCAGAGATAAACTGATTTGCTTCCTCCGTGGCGCTGTGGATTTTACCTTGCCCCTCTGTATGGTGAGCGCCTCTGATTATTGCCATGGTGATCAATTTGTCCCCTGGGAACCAGCCAGAGACCATCACACTGATTCTATGCAGGCCATTAGATAATGCTGAGAATCTTGGAGAGAATTGCATTTTTGTATGAAAGGAATCCCTGTGGACAACCAGCGCTAGGTTTAATTGGACTGTATAGTTAATAGTGGCGGAGAGGGGACAAAGGGTCTGCAGGAATTGTCATAGAAGTGACCTGATGGATGGGTTAGTCATATTCTGCTCCATTGTCCTTTTCCTGCCTTTTTAGATATTTAGCAGGAAGGAGGTGAATCTCAGTGTTTTATGCCAAGAGCTATAGGCTCATTGCAAGTAATGGATTTGCAGATAACGAATAGTTGGGAAATTTTTAGAGTGCAGCATGTATGTAGGCCTTCATCGACAGAACACCTGAGAAGTAATTGTTGCTTCTTAGAGACCAATTATTGGACATCAGCCCAGCTGGAGAGGACATTCCCTCCCTCCTCAGTTCTGGCTGAGATTCTGCCATAGAGAACAGACCATTCATGAGGATTATTCGGGACCTTAGGAGCCTCGCCCCATCTTTGCAGACATTACCTAATCAACCCTGTTCTGATACCAGAAAGGCCACTGTGGGTGTGACTGCCACTGCCCTCTGGGAGCATCTAAAACAGTCTTCAAACTGTGATATCAGGGTGTGCACTTAAGCTGTTACTGAGAGTTTAGGTGGATTCATACGCTTGACTGATTGATTTCGCTGCCTTTGGGTGGATGCTCTTCTCTGTGGCACCTATCGGTCCTGAAGGAAGAGTTGCCAGTGACTTGCCCTGAGTGGTCACACAATCAGAGGAGGGGGTAAGGCTAATATTAAAGTCTTTTGGCTTCAGCCAAATGGACTTGATGGTCACAGGGTCACATTTGCCTTGGTTGCCACTCTGTTCAGATTTTCCAATTTCAATGTGGATTGGGTTAGTCTTTTTTTCTTTTTTTCAATGATGAGAATGTGTAATGGTACAAACACGTTGGAAAAATTAACTTAACTCTACAAATTCTGCACCAACAAGATATCCTGCTTCCAGGATTTTACTTAAGGGTAAAGCAGGTCCACAAAAAAAAAAAAGTGTCCATATGTGTTTAGAGCAGCTTTTACAGTTCACTTCTATAACTGGCGTGTAATAGTTACCAATACTGTCTTGAGAAATGAGGCCTAATGAATATTCAAACTAAGTTAAAAGATTCCCCTCGGTTACCATATTCCTTTCACCACTAAGAAGACATAACCCAAGCATTTGCTGAATGTAGAAAAAGATCATCATTTCGTGGTGTGTTCTAAGAATTCCAATACAACTTTCAGACGAGAGAAGCTGACCATGGAGGAGTCCATGGTTGTGCACAGAACACAAAGTTGGAGGAGCTCTGTTTAAACGAGGGGCTTGTCTTGCTTCTACTGGCTTCAGTGCAGCTCGGGGGTTGATCCTTTGAAATGGGTGCCTGAGTGGAGTGGAGGGAACAGCAAGTCCTTGACACCTACGCCCAATGCTGGGAAGAGGATTACCAGGGCTCGGTGCTTGGTCCCATGAATGGTTTAAAAATGCCCCTTGAGCCATGTGGATTCTCATGACATCTCCCAGGAACTTGAGCACTTTTAGCATCTCTTCTCATTTTGACTGCAGGAATCTTGGACTGATTCTTTGACCAGAGAATTGAGTTCCTTCCTCAAACACAGGTTAACCCTCATCATTTTTCTGTAAATATCAGCGATGCTAAGTATATTCAGTGAATCTTTGTTGAGCCTGGCATTCTCTACAGATGTCTCCATGCCAGCAGGACACTAAGCTATTTCTTTTAGTCACCACTCAAATGCCCTTGAGTTCTCTCCTTCTCTGTTCAAGCCTCCCAGAGATGGGAACTGAGCTCACCATTTCACGTGCAACTCAGTAGCCACCTGATGCCATCTTGATTATATATGCCTTATTTTATGTTGCCAAGATGCATTTATTTGAATAACTGCTCAGTGACATATTTCGGAGAGTTTCTTTTTTTTTTTCTCTCTTTGATATTCCTGTATGTGATAACCTAACACAACTAGTTGTGCACTTAATGCATACCAAAGGAACGTACTAGGTAAAAACTGAGAATATGAAATTTTCTGGCAAAAAAACTGAAACAGGGCCCCCCTAGTCATGTATAATTGACATTTACTAGCTGCTTCTGGAAGATGATGGTGATGGTTTATGACATTTGTGATGAACAAATCACACCTGCTCAAACGTGATAGAAAAATCACCTAATTTTAGTTGATGGACTCAAAGCTTTTTGAGTTGTGGTTTCTACTGCTATTACTTCTTCCAGGTTACCCAGAAATGTTTCTCATTTTGCTTAAGGTCTGTAAAGTTTTATTTTTCCTCCTAAGTGTCCAGCATTTTTGAGTTTTTCCTCCCCTTTTGTTCTCTGTTTATTTTTCCCTTCCCAAGACTTCATTTTTGTTTTGTACTCATTTTCCCATAGCTTCAGTCCTTCCTGCAAAATGCTTTTGTCATCACTCAGCAACATCCTCCCATCACGTCTCTATATTCTGGTTGCCATAGCATTCCGTCTTGGTGCAGACACTATAAGTAGCAGAGGAAGAAGCATTCCTCACTCATTAATCATTTGCTCAGTCTCCAAGTCGACTGAGCCCATAGCAGAGGTTAGTCATGAAGCAGGTGTCCATCTGTACGAAACAGTGCTCATGGACAGTGGACACCAGTGAGTCATCTCTGAATCAAGAACTTCTGTAGGTGATGTTTCCCTTTTCAAGAAAAGGTCAACCATCTGGTCTGGGTGAAACCACTGGTTGCCTCAAGTTGCAGAAAGTAATGTACAGGTAGAAAAAGACGGATCAACCATTTAGTAAAAGTAGTTCACTGTGGTCCTGGATCTTTCCACTCCTCAGTAAGATTTTTTTTCTTTCAATATACTTTTCTATTTCTTTGCGAAGGATTCTTTAGACTAAGGGTAGTTTTAGATAGCCCTAACATTTCACTTCTAATAATTCATTATATAATATTCAAATTTGTTTTACACCTTAGGAAAGTCTCTACTTTATGAAAATTTCATCACTTTTTAAAGTTAATTCCGTTAACCGTCCAAGTCATTCCTTGGCCTTCTTAGGATGTGAGCTATTATTATGAGTTCTTCACTATGGAGAAATATGTTTCTACCTCTGTTTAAATTCCTTGTTACTCTTGATTGATGTATGCTGAAAATGTTAGGATGTAGAAAAGAGTTCATTATCTTTTTTTTTTAAGGAAATTTATATCAGATGAAACTGTATTAGTTTTAACATAGAGGCTTAAACATTGTAGTCAAATTAAAAATTACAAAAAATAACTTCACCTGGTAAAGAAATGAAATTTGAATAGAATTTGAAATAGAAATGGAGTTAGTGTAGGGAAGCTGTTTGGGTAGAAAATGGAGGCTCAGGTACGTCCAGCAAGCAAAAAAAAAAAAAAAAAAAAAAAAAAAAGAGGGGACAGATAAGATCTAGCAGACATGGTTGGGAGTCTTGGGTAAGCTGTATACTACTGTAGGACTTTGGGCAGTAGTTAACTTCTCTGCCTTGTCCTTCTCACTTGTGAAATGGAGGTGATGCTAACAATACTTCATCAGCTTTCTATAGGGTGGTTTTGAGAAATTAGCGCGTAGAGCATTTTCACGGTATGTTAGCACATGGCATTACCAAATATTTCATTTTGAGGGGTGGTTGTTATTCACTCTTTGCTTGTGTTTATGTTTAAAATCTAGATAAAAGCCCCTTGATTGTGCAGAATGCTCCTTTGGTGTTGAGGATATGACTCAAGATACTCCCACACTTAGGGGGGAAATGTAATAGGTACAACTCAGCCCCGAGCTGCATGAGAAGCACCATTTTCATCAGCTCTCAGTGAAATCTAACCCTAGCTAAATCTTGATTAGCCTTGAAGAAAGAAGTTTTGAAGTAAGTCAGAAAAAGGAAAACTCTGGAAATATAAGCGGGGTCAATATAAGCAGAAATTGATTAGTCCAAAAGCTTATTTTAAAATTTAAATCTTAGCCTAAATTAAATCATATTAAATATTGCCTTCTACTACATAAGCTTAACTGTAGGGTAGTTGAAATTCAAAAAGCTCTTATATTTGCTTTGCTGAGCTGTTTGGAACACGGGGTCATAAGCTGGGCATTACTGCCCGCCTGATAGTAACTTTCCTGAATTTTAGCAACAGTGACTATGAGAAGTAATCGCCTCTGGGTACTATCCTTGAACACTTAAATATACAAAGTGGTTATAAAATTCACTGTTTTTCTTCAATCAACACACGCACATATATCAATTATATATATATACACACATATGTATACACACACATATATAGTATGTATATATATATATATACACACAAAATTTCAGAAAAAAAGGGAATGTAAGTTGATGTGCACATATAATATGTATTTATGTGTATATGTGTTTGTGTGTGTGTATCTAGATAGAAAGATAGATAGATATCATATCTGTTGAATTAGGGAAGAAAACACTGATCTCAAATTCAAGCCTTAGGGTTTGCTTGAATTGTGCTTTTGGATTGGGACTGGGGACTGGGAGTTATTCTCTGAGCAGCACCTATAAGCATTACATCTGTGACGTATATGTTTGTTACTGTAGAACAAGTTATTTTGTATAATTCAACCATAGTCTTGCAGGATGGGTCACAGTGGTTTCAGACTTGCCTCAGTTTGGCCAGGAATTTTGTTTTTCTAGCTTTATTGAGATATGATTGACAAATAAAAATTGTGTATATTTAGGTTGTACAATGTGATTTTTTTAAGGTGTACAGTACGATGCTTTAATAAATGGATACACTGTGAAGTGCTTCCCGCAGTCAAGTCAGTTATATATCTGTCACCTCATATAGTTACCATTTGTGTGTGCATGTGTGTGTTTGTGAGAACACTTTAGGGTAAATCTTACACGTTTACAAATTGCTTTTGAATTTAAATGCCTTTCGGTAGTCATAACCTTTCTAGTGGGTAACAGGCTCTACTCTTCCCACTGTGTTAGTCTTCGCCCAATTCCCATATTTCTCCAGGCTCTGAACTACACATACAGAAAGAAGTTGTGAATTTAGTGAAACAAATCAGTTTAAACTTTCGGTAGTGGTGGTGGTGGAGTCGTTGGGTGGAGTCTGCTAGTCTAAATCCCAGCCCTGAACTTCAGGGGACTCTCTACAATCGCAAAGACCCACTACGTATAACGCTGGTGCTCAGCACCAGCAGGGCTATATCCATTGTCCTAAGCTTTCAGGCTGCACGGAAAATTTATTCATGTTTCCTGCTCTTGCACCTTGAATCAAAAGTGATTGCAGTTGAGTGCCTTGGAGGCTTGAAGGTTGCTGACATTGGAGTGGGTGGGAGAAAGAACTGGGGCGGGGATAATGGGCTTTGAATAAGCAGAGGCATTTAATTAAAGGGAAGGCAAATTAAGTTAACAAATCTTTCCTCTAAGATGGCATGAGACCAACAGATTTTTGTAAAACAAGTGAATTTCCCAGTATAAACTGCAGTCCAGTTTTCCCGCTCTTTTTCCAATCCATGGTTTTGGAAGTACTCACAAAATTTTGTAATGTGCACAATAGCTTGCAGGTGTTGGCAGAACATTTTCATGACATTACATGGTTCATACTACTCTTAAATTTGTAAATATGTAGGTCTAGATATGTAAAGCATATATCAATCTTTTACAATGGCAACTAGACAAACACTGAACACTAGAATTAAAAATAGTCTTATTTTTACAAATATATTTAATGAAATGTAATTAAATTTACAAAAAATAAATGAATGTTTAAATAATTTTGCTTAAAAATTTTAGTTATATTAAGCAACTTAAATTGATCAAATTGATATTTTGACAAACATTAAATGCAATTTGTATTTTCCCTTTATTTTAATTAATAACTATTTTATAGAAGAAAATACCTTTTTAAAAATAGATAAAATGGTTTTGGATTTTTCACAGTTACATTAATTTACATTCAGATGAAAATATAGTCAAAAATTGTCACTTAAAATCACTACTGTAAATAATTCTAGGTGATTACTGACAATTAAATTGATAATTATATACATATCTTCATTATAACAACATAATTGATTTCCTGGAAAGATATCAAAAATGAACTTTGCAGAATTATTTATAATTTGTGAGTTATATGTCTTTATCTTATGACTTACTTGTGCAACAAAATGGTCTGACTATATAAAAATAATTAAATTTAGTCATTTGCTGCTTTATTGATTTGCCATATTATAAAGCCACAGCTTTATATACATTTTTCTAAGTTGTCATTATGAAGGTATATTTGTTAAGTAGTAGAACATATTTTTTTCATAGTTTTTAGCCTGCTTTTAAAAATGGAAATATTTTAACCAATCTATGTCTGTATTTGTCAGCTTAAGCTTCTGTTTTGCAAGTGTTAGGGGCAGGTCTACCCTGAATGCGAGAGGAGCATCTGCAGGGAAATGATTACTTGCATTCCCCTTCTGAGTTCTAGAGATGACTCTGTGGCATCATCCTTTATGGCCACATGACAGCAATTGCTTCCTCTACACTGACCCCACAGAAGCTGATCCATGTGTCTGTGCCAGTTAATTATGGTTCCATATTCAAGTTCTTTGACCTCAGAAACTTCCATAGCTGCCCTCTCCATCTCGCAGCTCTTGTCTATGGAAACGGATCCTTTGTATTAGAACTGTGTCAGACACTGATCTAGAGAACAAAGAGGCATTGGAGGGTGGAATTAATAATACCCACTCTTCTAAAAAAAAAAGTGTAATTGTTGTCTTATTATAGGAAAAAAAGAGAAATGCTTAAAAAATCATTTTACTTAAAATCATGCTTACATTTTGTGTCATTTTGGGGATGAACATATTGATGTACTATTCCTATACAAAAACGTTATGCACTTACTGTGGTATTTAAATGAAAAAAAGGAAGAATTGTAGATGCATTAGTAACTATCTTCTCATATGAGGTATGCATCATACTGTTATTACGTGAATTCAGGATAAAAATACATTCAAAATGTATTCTTTACAGAATTTATGTTATAATTTCAGTTCTATTTTTTTTCCTTTTAAGTACTGTAAAAGTAAAGACACAGCTTTTTGTACTACTGAAAATACACATTTGTGAAAATGTGGTTGCGTCTGTGCTGATGTTGAAGTTTGCTGCATTTTTCTCACCTTTCTCTCTTTTGATGGTGAAATTAATCTGAAGAGCCCTAAGTGCAGGCTCTGTGATTTGCCATTAGGGAAAGCTCTTATATTTTTCATCTGGCACCTGAGAGCAAATGCTTCGCTCTCCTCCTTTTTAGAGTCTCCCCTTCTATGAAAAGCCTCAGAATAAAGAAGGGAGCAATTAAACAATTCTGGGAAGTAAATTGACCCCTCTTACTTATTCCTAGATGCATCCCCCACTTCCTTTTGCAAAAATAAGTTTAAGTATGACTGAGATTAACTGATCCCATAAACCCAACAGCTGCTCCCTTTATGGGAAGATGTCCCTGCCCATGACTGATGACTCTTATTATCTTATCTCTTAAACAGTTGGGTATCTTGACCTTACTGATTTCTCATGTTTCCTGTGACCTTCAGGGTTTTTCTCCAGGAATCCTCAGGGGTAAAGACCTGGGTAGTAAACTCATGAACTCCCAGAGAGGAAGGAGCCCAATGTCACTGTTCCAGGTGTCCCAGCTGCAATACTTAATTTTCTAATAGTCCCTGAAATGCCTTTTGCCTGTGGTATCAGCTTCCTCAGATTCCTTAGGAGAATGGAACCTACAAATAAATATTGAAAAACAATTACCTATGGAATCTCATGAAATTTGTGCCTATGTGTCCATATTATAAATTTTACTTATTGTTGTTGACGATCAACACAGAGAGGTAGTTTTATGCAATGATCCAATCACTTACTGGTTGTCAGTCACCTGTACAGCTTTAAAAATTCAGATTCCTGGGCCCACTGTTGACCTACCAAATAACAATCGGGGGGGGGGGGCAGTGAGAAGGATTGTGGGAGTTGGAAGTTATGTTGTGTATGCTCCACTTGCCTCTCCACAAGCATGCTTCAGTCTTCTCTACTCTGCTTTGTACTCAAGAGGCTGATCTGTACAAACAACGTCACTGAGCATCCTTGCCTCTGGCTTCCTGATATGCTCAGCAAAGGGGGCCATAGCAGGAGACAGGAGGGAGGGAAGAAGATGAGTTTGAGTATTAATTCCCCCTCATTCCCCACCTGCAGGTTGTTTCTACTGGAGATCTTCCTCCTGAAGGTCTTATCAAAGCATACTTCTCCACAGGATTGTCCTCTACATCCCAGTAACCACTCCCTTCCTTGGCCCTTTGGTCTTAAGGTCTTACTGCAACTTCTCTTATAGTTTTTTAATACTCTGCTCATGTCTTTTAAATCAATTATTTTATTTAATAAAAATAAATTTTAAATTAAATATTCTTTAAATTACCTAATTTGTGTGTGTCATCTCTCGCTCTCTTTTTTTCTTTTTTCTGAAATCCTGATAGGGAGTTTACAATATCCATCTAAAATTTACAAGATCTCTTTGTTCCTGGAGATAGCACATTGCTATATATCTTATGAATACATTGTGTTTATTTAGAATGAGTTTTTATTGTTTATCCTTGCAGCCAGTGATTTCTTTTTCTTTATTTTGGCTTTTGAAATTTATTGTACTCATTTTAAGTGTGCAGTTTGAGTTTTGAAAAAAATATATATGCCTGTGTAGTCACCCTGACAATCAACTTTAAGAATATTTCAATCACCTCAAAAAAGTTCTCTGAGTTCCTTTCTAATCTATTTCTTCTCTACCCCTACCGTAGGCAAAAACTGATCTGCTTTCTGTTGCTAGAGATAGATATTGCCTGTTATAGAATTTTATATAAATAGAAATATGCAATATATATTCTCTTATGTCTATTTTCCCAGGTGTCATAATGTTTTTGAGATGCATCCATGTTGTGGTGTCTGTCAGTGGTCTGTTCTTTTTTTGTTTTTTAAATACTAAGCCATATTCCAATATACAACCATAGCAAAATTCATTTATCCATATCCATTAAATACCCATTAATAGACATTTGAGTTATTTCTAGATTTTGACTATTGTGAATAAAGATGTGAACATTATTGGATGTCTTTTTATGGATATTTGGTTTTATTTCTTTTGACTAAATATCTAAGTGTAGAATTGCTGGATTGTAGGGCAGGTATACGTTTATCTTTATTAACTGACATCTTTATAATATTGATCTTAAAATCCATAATATGACATATGTATATATCTGTTTAAGTCTTATTTAATTTCACCTGATAATGTCTTGCAGTCTTCAGAGTAGAAATTTGTATATCCTTTCCTAGATTTATCTTCAACCTATTTTATGTTTGTTATTGGTATTATAAGTGGTATAATTTTAAAAATGCCATTTTTTATTTGTTGGACTTTAGAAAAAAATGACTTTCATAGACTGAACTTGGAACCAATTATCTTGCTAAATTTACTTATCAATTCTAATATTTTTATTTTCTTTTGCATCCTGTATGTGCAAAAAATCATCTTTCCTGCAAATAACAGAAACTTCTATTTCTTGCTTCCTAGTTCCTAGGCTTTATATTTTTCTTGTCTTATCACACTGGCTAGAACTGTATGATATGCGATAATATTGTTAACAGATACCCTTCTCTTTTTCTCAATTTGGGAAAAGTTTTGCATGTTTCACAATTAAATATGGATTTTGGGGATACATTCTCTGCCAGATTAGAGAAGTCCCTTCTATCCTTACTTTTAAAGTGTTTTTTATTGTCATGAATGAGTACTGAATTTTGACAAATGATTTTTTAGAACTAATTTAGATAATTATCTCTCAGCTACTTTTTTATAAATCTGTTACTTGCAGACTCACTAATTTTTAAGAGCCTCCTTTTATTTTCTCTCTCCATTATAACTTGGATAATTTGATACTTTCTCATGTTTATTTGCATATTTCATCCGAGATTTGAGAAAACTCTTATTTTGGTGTCTTGAGTAAAAACAAACAAAAAAGTATGTTTATTCAATTCACATTTTACAACATTTATAAGCTAATTAAAACCACCTTTAGTTTTCGTCCTTTTTTATGGATAATGCTCTAAAACATATGTCTAAACTCTCAAACCTACTTATATTTTCAGTCTCTTAAAATCCATATGAGCTGTCTTATTTCCTGTGAATCTACAACTCAGATAATGATTGTATCTAATTTTAGAGCAAGTAAAGTTAACCAATAAGTGTGAACTGTATGTAACCAAAAATAGGGAGATAAGAATTGGTAGAAACGATCTTAAGAAAACATGTATCTGCTAGTAGTTAGTTCTTATGTGCTCAAAATGTGAAATTCATTATGATTTTTGGAATCAACCTGATGTTTATTGTTAGAAGTCACGTTTCCTAGTAAGCAGACTCTGAGGTGGAGATTAGATCAAAGGCAGTGGGGGAGCCCCCCCACTTGTAAGGGAGTGAGGGAAACCAAATTGGATCAATAGAAAAGTCAAATTGCAGTGCAGTTACAACAGAGGCTTCAGTGATTCCCACAGGGGCTTCTAAAGCTGCGATGGTCTTCAGAGACATCTCACCTTGAGGTAAGATGTCAAGACTATATATTCCTCCCTGAGCCAATCATGGGATATTTGCTGCCTTCTGCAAGGACAGGTGACCTTGGACTAAGGGCAGTTTCTGGAGAAGGGCTGAGCTAATAACTATCACCAACATTTCCAGCTGCCAAGAATGAGGACCTCATTCCTGCAGGGGAGATCTGAAAAGCACACAATGGCATCTATTACCGTTCTGTATTTAAGAAGATATGGTGTTAAACCAAATGATTCAGAATTGTGTTAGTCCATCTTTCCTGATAACACTTTGATACGATTTTATTCAGTGCCCTGCAACACAGTTTGAACCATGCTATCATGGAAACAGATGGAATTTGGAGATAGAAGGCTGTTTTTTAGTTTAGTTCTGCCATTTTACAACTCTTTGTATACCTGTAAGTAGATCCTCTTGACTAATTTGCGTCTCAGTTTCTTATTCTATTCAGGGAAAATAGTAGTATATCTTAAAGTTTAAAGGTAAAGAAATTAGTTGGTAAACTGCTACCTTGTACGTTCCTTTTGTGTTTTTTGCTGAAGAACTTTCTACAGTCATTTGCAGATTAGCTGTTCGCAAACCAAATCCCATGGAGTGATTTAAAATTACATGATTGCCTGTTTTAGAAGTGGAGTTAAATGGCTGATTCTAAGGACCTCTGAATAAATTAATTAGTCTCACATAGACTTGACTTTCCCTAAAATAGATAGAGAACTGGCCATTTCAGTAAGACCCCATAAAGAGCTTGAACTTGAACCTCACAAAGAGCTCTGCCCTTATGATTAGCATTACATTAAGTTTCAAAGGAAAAGTGTGTCTTTACTAGAAGACCAAGTAGGCTGATAATATTCAGGCATGCATTTTTTGCACCCAAACCTAAATGTTAATATAAACAAGGAGAAAAATGGATAATAGAAGGTAGCGATTACTAATTTCCAGACAAATGCCCTCTAAAACTTCCCTGCTGAAGATTTCATTGTCTCTCTTCTTTGAGTAATCTTTTCCTTGTCATGTAGATGCAGTGATCACTCTTTTCCAACACGACATGTATAGTCTTTCTCTTTCTGCGGCACAGATGATCAATTCATAAGCAGTGGCTCTTTGGGGCTGAATTTTTATTTCCCCTGAACTAAGTTGGCTGTTTTTCCTATGGCTCATCCTTAATGAAGACCCTGATTATGGAGGCTGCAACTGGGTTCAGAATAGGGAGTGTTGTTGGGGAAAACTACCAGGAGTTAAATAAAGGCTGATCATCCATCCATGACTTTGTTATTCTCCACAAGTGTGAGATGTGTTGTCTCCTAAAATCTCCACTACACTACACCTTCTCCTCTCCTCTCCCTGCCCCTGAAATGACATTCTGTGATTTCTCTTGTATGCAAGTTAGCTAATAGCTAAATTTAGTCAAAATCAATTTGTGAATAAGTGAACACCTTGTAATAAATAACACACTTTCAAAGCACATGTTTTTGGATTGATCTAACAGCATCCAATGAGATCTGCCAATATCATTTTACATTAACTTCTGTCAAGTTTAAATGCTTTTATAGGTTAATGAGGTGGCTTGTAATTTTGCTATACCTCTGCTGTTTCTCAGATATATGGCACATAACGGATAAATAAGATGTCTGCAAACGTATTTGTACCGAATGTTCACTGAGGGTTTCCTCACTTACTGCCCTCACATGCGGAAGCTACCCTGGGAAATGAATGTGCCAGGATAAGTTATCTGGGCCTCATAAAATCTTCCTCAGAAGATTGAAATAAAGTCAGTGCTTGCAGAAGACAAATCAATTGTGACATTTCTGAATAGAGTGCGATGCATTTAATTAGCACAAGACATACTGGCAAATGCTGAATTACCCAATAAATCACTGGATGCTGGAACCCATACAGAGCGGGGAATCAGCTGTCTTGTGAGACGTACAGCAAGTGATAATAGGGAGATCTGGCCATTTGTATTGTCACTTTGCCCCATTTTCGGCTAAATTTTTTTTATTTTGACATTTGCTCACGGAGCCCCTCTAATTATTCTAAACTATCAGCGAACTTGAGCCCACCCACTCTGAGACTATTTTACAAATATTTGCATTTGCAAAGGACACCCGCTATTGTTGATGTGGTCTTGCAGATGTGGCTCAGAAGGTCCTCTGTGAAGGGGGAGTAAGTGCAGATAAAAATCCTCAGTGCAGACATTCTGGAAAAGCGACTGACAGGGTCACTGTATTGCAGTTCATTGAAAATATTGGAGGTGTTTCTTCAGCCGCTTTTAAGTCTCACAAAGATACCTACCAGTTTAGGCAGAAAAATGGCTTACTTGAATGTTTGACACCTTTGATTTAAAAAAATTTTTTAAACCTGTAACTTAGAAGCTACTTCATTCTATCCTTGAAATGTTACAGCTAAAGAGCATTGAGGCTTAAATCCAATGCTTTGGCTATTGAGAATCTGAGGAAAGAATTGAAAATGAATTTGAAATGAGTCTTGCTGTCTCTGGAAGGCAAGGCTGAGCATTCCCTCCGTTGAGGGCTATTTTATACATAAACTGATGGTTCTACTAGTCAGCCTTTAATTGACCAGCTCCCTGTTATACAAACAGTACGGTGGCCTCCCAAATAAACACTAGATCGTGCAAAAGACCCCTAGTCTACCCCCACCAACACTGCTTCTCCTCCTCTGATACCACGCTAAGCGGTGACATTTCAAGCCCTTGATGGGAGACAGGAGTGATGTAAGGAAAAACAAACAGGTTTTTATTTGTAAGGAATCTCAGGTCTGTGAGGCTGGGGCCTGATTTTCTGGAGAGTGGGAACTCTAGAAAGACTAGCACCGTTTGTCTGAAGTCATGGAAATCTGGCTTGCATTGCTATGGCTTCTAATCACAGCGCAGAGACCAGAGAAGGAATCGCTGTCACCTGGGAAAGTCTCACTGCTTCCCTCCCTCTGACATCCTAAAATGTGGTCGGGGAAGAGATTCCTTTCCCCTTCAAGGAGTCTACAGGAGCAGGGCGGCAAGCATACATTATAAAATAAGATCCACAGGCTTCCAGTAATATCTGCTGTGCAGACACCAGCCAAACCCATCAGCACCCTGTGCCTTTCTTCCTTCTTCTCCTCATCACTGAGCTTAGGGAGGATGACTTCCCAGCCCCAAGGGGCTGAATCCAGATTAGGTGAAGCCTGCTATGCCAATCCCATTTCCTTTGCCCATGACTGGATGAGGGAAAGGGAAGTCACAGAGTTCTGATGGAGGGGGTGTTGGGGAAATATGTTGGGCAGGTTCTAGGACAGAATATTTGCATTTATTTGGAGACAGAGAGAGTAATGGACTTTTCTGTCTCCGAATGTGTTTGAGTGAGAAGAACTCAAGCTGGTGTCATCATTTTTCACTCTAAAATTCAGTTAGGGCCAAAGCTAAGACTCCAAGGATGGAAGGGTTAATAGGTGAACAATCATCCCAGTTGTCCAGACCAAGAATGTTTCCAGGACTTTGAACTTTAAACACTAAAACCAGGAGTTGTCGGCCACAATTGGGACAAGTTAGTTAACTTAGGAGAGAAAAGCTGGGGTATTTGGCAGTGTCCTCAAACTGCTGAGTTAACCAGCTCTGCAAAGCCCTCTGGACTTCCATCCTTGTGATGAATGTCCTTATTGTTTATACCATTCTGAGTTGTGTCTTGTTTCATGTGGCTGAAATTCCTAAGTGACCAGTAAGGAAGGAAATTTATTCAAAATAAAGCACAACAAAAATAGCTAGTGCTATGGTCATAGGAAGACATGGCCTTTTAAAATGTGCTCTTCTTAATCCAAAATCTTCCACTTATAGTCTATTAACCAACTCATGGGCACATTAAAATTCATTTAATAGAAATTAATAATCCATTCATAACCAGCCATATCATTTTGCCTTAACGCTTTACATGAACACTCTTTTCTCTTACAGTGTAGTTAATTCCTAGAAATATAAATACTCATAAGGCAGACTAACCCTGGACTATTGTTCAAACATCTTTTACGTTAACAGGAATAAAAGTCAAATGAGCAGATAAGAATTTAACAAGTGAAATAAAGTCTTGATTAGCAGCTTCAAATAGCAAGCACCAACAAAACAAGGGGACTTTGATGTTTATCTTTTTAAAATTAATTTTTCTTTCGTTTAGCTAACTGTAGATTCACTGACTATCATTTTCATCATCTGGAGCTGTATTTGTCGTTCTGTGCTTCCAGGGAGAAGGATTATATTAGAAGTCTGTCTCAAAGTCTAAGCAACGTATTAGACAGAGACTTGTATTCTTCAGCTTGCTCCTCACTTGACTTCCTCACAAACACCACTGAGTATCTGTGGAGTGATTGTTGAGTACCGACCTCACACGTGACCTCAGACAATCAATTCTGTCATCTATTTAAACACAAGAAGAATGGTAGATCTTCAAGCCAACGGAATTGCTTAATTGCCTAGGTATCATGGCAATAACAATTCTGTAGAGAAAGTGCCAGAGATAATTGGACATCATAACATTTGGCAATGGTAATGCTGGTCTGGAAGGCTCTTTCTCAGTGAGTGCCTTGGGGATCTGTTTCCAGCCAGCTCTCCTGTTAAATGTGCTGTGATACCACTCAAGAAACGAGGAAATGTGGTTGGCAGTGGAATCATCAGCTCCCTGACTGCACTCAGCTATTTATCTCCCTTTGTCAGAGTGGATGGTGGCAGATTTTGGTGTCTGGTCAATTGAGGCTCTGAATCAGTGAACTGGCGGGACTTGTGATGGACAATCAGTGATGATAGCCACCTGAGGGAAATCCTCAGCTGACTTAAGGAGGCCTCACACTTTGTGGAAGGATCTGTAATCGCACTTTGTAATTTGTACAATTTTAACAGATATTTCTCCTTAGAAAAAGATAAAAGTTTTTAAAGGATTCCAAATTAAACCCTTCTCCTAGCTCCATATATATATATATATTTTGTTTTCAGATCAAATAAGAAAATCCAACAGTGAGAATATTTCATTTCCAAAATAATGTGTTTTCAATTAGTTGTTAATTTACAACTACCTGAGTTTTAATCAGACTTTTCTTGCCTTCTAGTATTGAAGTTTTTTCTTACAGAGAGTTTTCTCTGATGAAAATATATGGTTATAAATGTTTGACTTTACCACTCTGTCGTTACTCATTTAACTTTCCCAAAGAAGCTTCACTCTGCCTCTTTAACTATCCTTAAGCATGTTCCCACTAAGCACTCTGGGTATGCACCATAATAAGTAAAGTTTCCTACTTTTATAAGTCAAAAGCAAGTATCAAATCAATTATTGCTTCAGGAAGGAATTAAGGAAAGATCATAGAAATCATTTATAATTTTCCCCAAAGAAAATTAGGGGAATCCTAAATTTCCATCCAAGCCAATACTCTATATGCCTTATTTTTTTCTCCCCCTAAAATAAAATTGTAGAGCATCGAAGCTTTAAACTAGAACAAAGACCAGAAATTTTGTAATCCTATGGCCTTGGAATTCAAATTTTTGTTTTGCCACTTGCCTGTGTTACGCGCATTAAGTTAGACTCTCAGAGATTCGGTTTTGCTCATTCGAATGTTGGGAATCATAATATCTGCTGTACAGGGCTGTTTTATATTAGATGATATAAAGCAGTTAGTAGAGTGGCATACAGGTGTCAATAAATGGTGTCACTGTAATTAGTAGTAATTTTGATTTGTGTTACTCCTAACTATGTGCCCAGTTTCTTCATTTGACTTCATATTGCCCTGTCAACTTGACACGTTTATCAACCTGCTAGTCTCCTCAAAAACACGACCTCCTTTCCCTGATACTTTACATTTTTTTAATTGTCACCACTCTTTCAGCCAAAGCACTTTGGTACTACCTTTGGGGTTTTTTTTATAAAAGAAAAATAAGTAATTATTGTTTTCATAGTTATAAAGTTGATTATTCTTTATAGATACATGTGATGAATATACAAACAAACAAAAAATGCACTGTAAGTCATTATCAATATCAGAGAGGAAAAGAAAAGAAGAACAAAAACAAATTTTCTTGCTTTTCTTCCACAGGGTCATTTTACAGGAGAGAATTAACTGCTGTAATAATTTCTTCAGGCTACCTTAACAAATTACGATAAACTGGGTGGCTTAAAACGACAGAAATATATTTTCTTACAGTTCCATAGGCCAGAAGTCCAAAGTCAAGGTGTTGGCAGGGTTGGTGCCTTCTAGGGGCGCTGAATGAGAACCTGTTCCCTGCCTCTCTTCTAGCTTCTGCTGGTTGCAGAGATTACTTGGCATTTGGCTAGTGTCTGCATCACTCCAGTCTCGGCCATCTTCCTTACATGGCCTTCTTCCCTTTGTGTCTCTTCTGTGTCTCTGTGTCTCTTTAAATCTCCCTCTCCTTCTAAGGACAATAGTCATTGGACTTAGGCTCCTCCCCCAGTCTAACATGACTTCATCTTAACTTGGTTACATCTACAAAGAATCTATTTCTAAATAAGGTTGCATTCTGAGCTTCCTGATGGACATGAATATTGGCGGGATACAAGTCAACCAAGTACAGCTATAAGTAAAAATTGATTAAAAAAAAGAGGAAATAAAGTGAGATTTCACTCTTTTAAAGACACTACCACAGAATCAGTCTTTTTTTATTTGCTCTCCTTTTTTGTTTCTTTTTAATTCTTACTGTGACTAACCTAGATAAAGTACAGAGTTAATATTTTTTTAAGTGTGTAATCTGATCTTTTTTGATTCCTCCAGTCCATAAACTTGGCCCTGATTGGTTTGGGACAGCCATCTCATGGCTGTGAGAGAGGAGAAATAGGATTTGTTATTTGTATAGAAATAATATCACTCTTTGACGTTCAAAATAGGTCTTTGCAGCCAAGATGATTCCCCTGTAAACCTTCTATTTAGTTGAAAAGGAATTTAATAAATTCTTTTGGCACTAGTCTCCCTACATTTTGGCATATTAATTGCTAAACCAGGAATTTGGGTCATAGAGTAACCCTCTAAATATAGAAAATACCAATTATTGTGATTAATGCTTAGCTAGTTATTTGGAATTAGAAAGTACAAGGTAGATAAAAATTCCCTGGTTTCCTGGATAGTGGGAAGAAAATTGGGGGAGAAAGGGAGAAGAATTAAATAAGAAGACACGGGTAAAAAACTTATCTTCTAGCTAGGATGAAAAAGTTCATGATGGGCCATCACTCCTGTCATAATAAAATGGATAGCCATAAAATCTACATATGTTTTAAAGACAGCCGAGAGCTACAGGTGCACAGAAATATAAAGGGACTATGTTCCACAAAAGGGTAAGCCTTTCCTGAGTGAGCAAAGACTGGTAGCCAATTTCATCCCAGAATGAAATTGTCCTGTCTGAACATGGGCGGGACAATGATTAGGTCTGCAGGCAGAAGGACTTTTCAGGGTAAGGAGGTACCAGCAGAACTTTAAACCATCTGGTGATAGATTGGAATGTGGAGCAGCCTCAACTCACCCTAGTTACCAGATAGAAGAAAAGGGTATGTCCTTTTCTGGGAGTAAAATACTCCTTACTTCCGTGTATGCAAATCTTTATTTAGAGTCTCTGACACACAGTAAAAACAATGAGAAACTTGCAAACAATTATGAGAAAATAACCATCACAAAAGATAGCTAAAAGGAACTGACCCACAGATGACCCAAGTGTTGGAATGAGCATATTAAAGTCTTCAACAATTATAATTGTCTTAAGGAAAATACAGGAAAGGATGGGAAAAAACCAATGAAAAGATGTAGAATTTTAAAAGAGTAAGAAAATGCTATGAAAGAACCAAATTGACATTCTAAGATTGGAAAATATAATATCTGAAGTTAGAAATTCATTGAATGGGCTTATTGGCAGACTGGACACAAGGACAATAAAAAATGGTCTAATACTTGTAATTGGAACCCCTGAGGGGGAAGGGTGGGAGAATGAGGCAGAATAAATATTTCGAGAATGGCTGAAACTTTTCCAAAGTTGATGATAGATATCAACCCACAGATTCAAGAAGTTCATCAAATTTCCATCTGGCAAAATACTAGGAAAGCTACACATTGGCACATCATAGTCAGATTGCTGAAAAGCAAAGCAAAGAGCAGCCAGAGGAGAAAAGACACATTACATTCAGAGGAACAAGAGTAAAGTTGACTTCTTGTCAAAAACAATAGAAGTTAGAAACAATGCCATGACTTCTTTAGAATGCTTAGTAAAAAATATGCCTGCCTAGGATTTTATACCCAGCAAAAATAAATTTCAAAATGAACCTAGCATAAAGACATTTTCAGATAAACATAAGCTGGAAGAATAATTTCCCAGATGATCCAATACTGTAAGAAGTAATACAGAAGAACTTTCAAGCTAATAGAGAAATACTCCCAAACTGAAGCACAGATCTATAGAAATGAATGAAAAATATCATAATAAGTAATTTTAAAATATTTTGAATGTTTTCTATTGAATTTTTATGTACTTTATAATACACACAAAAATAAAATACATGATAAAAAGAGCAGGAGGGGTTAGTGAAATTATAGTTTGTAAGGTTCTTGTATATGAAGTGATAAAATAATAATAATAATAATAATAATAATAATAATAATAATAATAATAATAATAATTCATGGTAAACTGAGAATGTTGAGTGTGCATATAATAATGTCAAGAGTTAACCATTAATGAAATGTGGAAATGTATAGCTAAAAAGGTAAAATGAAAAAATAAAATTTTTGTTTAGTATAAAGGAAGGCTGAGATATTTGAACAAACAGCAAGATAGTAGACTTAAGCCATATCAGTATTACATTAAGGGCAAAAGGAATAAATATTCCATTGTCTGATGTTAGTTTGAATACCAAAAGAAGATCTAATTATGTGCTGTTGATAAGGGTCACACTTTAAACAGAGGGCACTGATACGTTGGTTGAAAGTAAAATGATTTTAGAAATTATGCTATGCAAACACTATGAAAAGCTGATGTGGCTGTATTAATATCAGACAACATCTGATCAAATGCCTATTCAAATCTTTTCTCGGTTACCATATAATCATCTTAAACTCAACTTGGTGAAAAGTGAACTCTACTTATTCAGCTTGTGTTGAAGCCTTTTTATTTTAATTTAAGGTGACAGTATTATATCAGTTTTTAAGTCCAAAGTTCTTGGAATTATTTCTTTCATGCTTCACATCGAATCCCCAAGGAATTCCTATTGCCTCTACTATTAAAATACATTCAGAATCTAACCACTTTGTACCATCTCCATTGCTACCACCCTGGTCTAACATATCAGGAGCTTGAACTGGCTTTCTGCAGTAGGTTCTAACTGAAGTCTACACTTATATACTCCATTGCACAGAAGTTTTTCAATATAGAAGCTGGAACGATCTTTTCTTTCTTCTCAAGAATGAGAGGCTTATTTATACATTTATTTTAAATATTTTTAAAATTGGGATGAAATTAATGTGATAACCACAAAAGAAGCCTAACCATCTTAACGTGTACAATCCAGTGCTATTTACTACACTCAAAACCATCTGTAACTGCTACCTCTATTTAAAGTTCCAAAACATTTTTATCATCCCCAAAGAAAACCCCATACCCATTAAGCAATCACCCTCCTTTCCCTACTCCCTCCATCCACCGGCAACCACCAATTGCTTTCCGTTTCTATGAACTTACCTATCACGGATATTTCGTTAAGTGGGGTTGTTCAATATATGACTTTTGTGACTGTTTATTTCACTTATCATAATGTTTACAAGGTTTATCCATGTTGTGCATCTATCAGTACGTCATTCCTTTTTATGGCTGAATAATAGCCCATTGTTTGTGCATATCACATGTCATTTATTCATTTATCCATTATTGACTTTTTTCCCCCCAGCTTTTGGCTATTGTGAATAGTGCTGTATGATCATTTGTGTGTACGTATTTGTTGGGAGTCCCTATTTTTAGTTCTTATTTTTATTTGAAAATTTTGAAACAATTACAGACTCACACAAGAATTTAAGAACAGTACAAAGAACACTTATTTCCTGAATCATTTGCGACTATGTTGCTGGCCTTATGCCCCAACTTTCTGTATACCTTAGCGAGTATTTCCTACAAACAAGGACACTCTCCTAAGTAACCCTAAGACGACCACTAGAATTGATATATTACTACCATCCTGTCTTCAGACCTCATTCAAGTTTGCCAATTATCCTAATAATAGTCTTTTTTTTTTTTTTTTTTTGCTGTTCACACTGTTTATTTGCTTCTCTGGGAAAGTCAAGAATATTTCATCATAATTGAAAGCAGAGGGGCGGCATGGGCACTTCAGCGGGGGCTCACAGCTCGAGGACTCGGGCAGACTCCAGTAGGGAGGGGGATTCCACGGCCACTGCCCAGGGTCACCTCAGAGAGGGTCTTTCCTCCCAGCCACCCAGGGGCGGAGCTGAGATGGGGACCCAGGCTGTGGTCCAGGGTGGCCCCTACACCCACCCTGCTGAGGCAGGAGCAGCCTGTGCCCTAGGCACCAGCCTGCAGGCTCCTGGGAGAGGGGCTGTGATGGGGCCTGGTCGTCCACAGTCCACAGGTGAGGAGCTGTGAGCACGTGCATGAATGTGCCTCTGGGGATGAGCGTGGCTGCCACCAGGGAGATGTATGTTCATCTCTGGGTGTCAGCTGCTCTCAGGAGGGGAGCCCCTCGCCCCTCACCTCTTCCATTGAGGGGGGCAGGCGCACATCAGGCTGGGCAGCAAATGACAGTCTCCAGCTGCAAACCAGGGGATGCTCCCTGCCCTGGGCTGTGTCCCCCTCCACTGCCCAGAATGCACCAAGCCCAGCAGAGCTGGCGGTGGGCCTCATCTCTGGGCTATGGTTGGGGAGACCCAGAATCCTGGTCCAGGCAGGCTGGAGAAGGGGCTGGGGGCAGCCCCCCAGGGTCCCCAAATTAGCACCAGGAGGAAGGAGGGCCCAGTGGGGGTGGGAGCTCAGGACAAGAAAGGGCTCATGTGGCCCTGCCTTGTACAGGAGGCAGCTCAAAGACCTCTGGCCCCGCCTGGCCAGAAGACAACACAGGGGTCACACCCTTCCCGAGTGGGGGGCGTGTCCCCGGGGCTCCCCCTTCCCAGGCTCCATCATCTGCTGGCTGTGCCAAAGAGTGTGTGTGGGGAGGGGCACACGAGGCTGGGAGTGTCCTGAGGGGGCCGTGCTCCATTCTAAGACTTCGAGCCTGGTCTCCCTAGAGAGGCACAGCATCACCCTGACTGCCCAAGATCCGGACCCAGTGCCTCAGCCTTCACTTCCAGAGGCTGAGTGGGGACAGAGCGGTCCCCCAGAACCCCTGGCTCCCCAAGTCTCTCTCTGGCAGGGTGTCCCCTCAGGGACCTCATTGGAGGTGGCAGGAAGGCACAGGCAAGAGGCCCAGAGGTGGCAGGTTGGCCTGGGGCTATGTGGAGGCCCCGGGTCACATCGGCCAGGACCGCTGTGGGCTAGAGCCACCTTGTGGAGCTGCTGCCACGTGAGAGGCCCTCGTGCAGGGAGAAGCGGGAATGTCCGTGTCTCTCCTACCAGGCATGGGTGCACGGCTCAGTGGTTTAGGGTGCGTGGGTGTGGTGATGAGATGGCGGACCCCTGAGCCTCTCTTTCCAGTGAAAGATAGCTCAGGAGGAACACGTGACGACACAGCGCGTCCTGGGCCCATGACTGCGGGTGGAGGGTGGGCGGGCGCTGTGAGGGCCCGGCTGTGGGTGTCCGGTGCAGAGGCAGGGCCGGGCGGTTCACACGATGGAGCAGCGTTTACAGCGCTGCTTCTTCATGTCGAGGTCCTGGGCGTCACTGGCGGGGGCCTCAGGCCCCACCTGGTTCTCCTCTCTGGAGCCCTCAGTGGCGGGGGGGCTCGGCTGCACTGCCGTTGGGCGGGGCAGGCTCCTGGGGCTCGGCTGCGTCTTCGATGACCCCTAGCTCCGCGGTGACGGTGTCCTGCAAGCCCAGCACCTTCTGGGTCTCGGCCTCACCACCACGTTCTGGTAGCCCATGAAGATCATGGTGACTGGGGGCTCCTGGCCAGGCTGGATGCCTGGCGGGCCCGACGTGGCCTCCCCGGGCTGGGTCCGAACTCCCGTGATCTCCCGCCTGGAGGGCGTGGTCCGGATGGCCTCCTCCGACGGTGGTCCCCGGGGCTCCACTGGCCCTGCCGCGGACCCCGCTTCGCTCAGCGTGACCTCCTCTGCCTTGTGGGTGAGTTCGTCCACCTCAGAGGAGCTCAGGGGGTGGATCCCATTCTCCGCAGTGCCGTCCACGGCATGGACCACTGCCTTCATCATGGTGGAGCCTTCGACCATCCTCATGGGGGTGTTGGAGATTCTCTTCCCTTTGGGCGTGCCCACCGGTGTCTGCTGAGAATTCAGCACCACCTCTGCCTTCTGGTCCTCCTGGGCGGGGGGCAGGGCCGGGGCCGAGGCGCGGGCTGGGCTCGGGGCTGCTGTGCCCTCCTTGGTGGCAGGCAGCGCATCGGGGTCTTCTAGCTCCTCAATCGCCTTCTCCAGCCTGGAGATGGAGCCCTCCAGGAGCCGTGCCTTCTGCTCATCCTCCTGCGTCTGCCTCCTCATGTCCTCGTCCCCCTCGGGAGGCGGAGGACGGCGTCCCCTCCAGCAGCCAGTGTTCCCGCAGCGCCTTGGACTTCAGGTGCTGCAGCTGCCGCCGGCCTTCCTCCGACTGCCGGCGCCTTCTCTCGATCTCTGCCTGCCTCCTCTGCTTCTCTGCAATGGCCTGGAGCCGCTCCTGCTGGGATGTTGTCTCTGCCGCCATGTCCCCGCCGAGGTCCGTGGGTCCGCGAGGCCGAGGCCGGGTGGGCGCGGGGGGTGCGCCGCAGCCGCCGCCGCCGCGCTTCGCTCTCGCCCCCTCCCGCCCCTAATAATATTCTTTATAGCAAAAAGATTTTACGCAGAATCGCATATTGCATTTAGTTGTCAGGTCTTTTTTTTTTTTTAATTTCCTTCAGTGGGAAAAAATTTCTCTCTTGAACTTACGTGGTGTTGCCATGTTTAAAAATTACACGCAGGTGATTTTGTAGAATATCCCCCAGTTTGGAGTATCTGAAGGTTCCTCATGATTAGATTCAGATTGTACATCTTGGTGAAGGATATCATAGAAATGATGCTGTGTTCTCTCAGATGATACATGATTTCAGTCACTGGTGCTGTGCACTCTTTTCCCATTTATAATTAATAAGAATTTTGCAGGGAAGAGGTAATTTGAAACTGTGTAAATATGTCATTTGTCATCAAACTTTCCATTTATTCATATGTTTATATCTGTATGGACCTATAATTTTCTATTTCATTCAATGAGTTATAATTTGTTCCTTTTATTATTTATTGTAATGCTCAAATGGCCCATATTTGATCAATGGGAACCCCTTCAAGCTAGCTTCTGTGTCTTTTTAACATGTCGCCTTTTTAATACTTCTGTGATTTCTAGTACAAGAAGGTATGTCATGTTCATCTTATACATTCCCAGCACTAGCTTTGGAATTAATCACTTATCCAAGGAGCCCCAGTTCCTTACAGTGAAACAAAGTATTTAGAAGCCATGATCTGGGTCCTAGTTCTCACTGCTATGGGGGTGTCATTGTTCCCAGCCCTCTCAGTGGACAGGTTAGGGAGCAGTATTTACACACATACATCCACATTTAGATTATAGGCATACTTCAGAGATAATGTGAGTTTAGTTCCAGGCCACTGCAATAAAGTGAGTCACCTAAGTTTTTTGGTTTCCCAGTGCATTTAAAAGTTATGTTTATACTATGTTAAGTGTGCAATAGCATTATGTCTTTAAAAAATGTACATACCTTAATTAAAAATACTTCATTGCTAAAAAATGCTATCGTCTGAGCCTTCAGCAAGTTGTAAATTTTTGTGCAATAGTAGCATCAAAGATCACTGATCACGCATCATCATAACAAATATAAAAATAATGAGAATCTGTTTCTGTTTTGCAAAAAAGTTCATCTGTATCACTTTTTTTAGATTCCACATATGAGAGATATCAGAGGACATTTGTCTTTGTCTGACTTCATTTAGTGTGTTATAGCACAGGGAACTATTTTCAATACCTTGTAATAACCTATAATGGAAAAGAATCTGAAAAAGAATATATATGTGTGTGTGTGTGTGTGTGTGTGTATAACTGAATCACTTCGCTGTACACCAGAAACTAACACAACATTGTAAATCAACTATACTTGAATAAAACAAATGAGAAATTTTGAAATATTGTGAGAATCACCCAAATGTGACACAGAGATATAAAAGTAAGCAAATGCTGTTGGAAAAACAGTAGAAAAATAGATTTGCTCCATGCAGGGATGTCACAAACCTTCAATTTGTAAAAAAATGCAGTATCTGTGAAGCACAATAAAGCAAAGCACAATAAAATGATGTGTGTCTGTATTTTTATAACTATATATATTGAAAACCAAGAGTTTTTACCAATCGGCTTCCAACAAGACAAGGTTTGTTCTAATCTTCTCCCTTTCACGTTTGTAACTCCCTTTTATAACCATGAGAAACTTGGCCCCCATTATCTCTAATAAGTTTCCCTATTTGTAACCACGTTTCTATCTGTACCACAACCCGCTCCCTTGCCTGTACACCCTCCTCTCCCAGCTTGGGCTGTAACAGCACTTTCTGGGCTGCACTGTATGCCTCCCACAGCCAGATGCTCTCCTCACCCAGCGCGGGCTCTGATTCCCTACAGCGGACCACCCCTCTGTAGAGGTGCCTTCTGCAAACCCTCAGACTTCGATTCCTCTTGTTGGGCCCCGCATTTGGTGGTCCTCCTCACCTCCTCACCTGCTCAGGCTCCAGTGTCCCATGTTGGGCCAGCCTTCCTCACCCTGCTTGGTCTCTGACACCCTGCGCTGGACAGGCTTCCTGTGTAGATGCCCCCTTCACCTCACTGGGCTCTGACCCCCATTCCGGGTCACCCTGGCTCCACCCCCTCCATTCTGCTGGCATGGATGCCAACCCTGCTTTGTGCTACCTCATGGCTTTTGGAGTTGTTCAGAAAGAGAAGGAGAGAAGAAGAAACAGAACAATTCTTTTAAAACTTAAATCAGATAAAAATGGTTATAGCAATTTGCATAGCCATCAGCACTCTACGACGTATCTTATTCCTCTATATCCTCCTGAAATGACTCCCTCTCTCATGCAGAGCAAAAGTCAAAGTCCCCATAATAGTATCCTAAGCCCTACTTGACCGTTGCTTGTTACCCCAGTGTCTCAGCTCTTTCCGATGCCCTCCTCCCGTCCCCGTGTTCTGACTCTCCTCACATACCTGGCTTCCTTGCTGTTCCTCAAATATGTAAGGCAACCTCCTGCGGGTTCCTTGTTGTAGCTGTTTCCTCTGGTCCAAGCATTCTTCCTCCAGATATTCCTTCAAATATCTGTGCAAATCTCATTTTAGTAAGCTCTAATCTGATGCATTCGTTTGCTTAGGCTGACATAATAAAATACACAGCCTGTGTGGTTTTAATAACAGAAATGTATTTTCTCATGATTCTGGAAGCTGGGAGTCCAAGTCCAAGGTGTCAGCAGGTTTGGTTTCTTCGTGGCCTGCAGATGGACACCGTCTCATGCCTTTTCTCTGCGCATGTGCACATCCCTGGGGTCGTAAATTGCTGGTATCTCTCTATGCCTTAGTCTTCCTTTTTAAGGACACTATTCAGAATAGTTTTTATTTAAACTTTTCTTTTTAAAAGGCCCTGTCTCCAAATACAGTCACATTCTGAGATCTGAGGGTTAGGACTTCAACATATGAACTTCGTGGGAACAAAGTTTCATTTATAACATCTGACCACCTAACATAATGTTGAAATTTGCACTGGCCTGGTATTTCCAATCACCATCACCTTGTTCTACATTTTTATTTCCATAACTCTGATCAACTTTTACCATAGTATATAATTTGATCCATATATATTAAGCTTTTTCTCCCCCTATTAAAATATATGTTTTACAAGGGCTTAGAGCAGTGCTTAGTAACCACTCCACGCATTGTGTTTAGTGAATGAATGAAATTAATATGTCCATTTATTGTTGATGAACATTTGGGTTATTTCCAGTTTGGTGAAGAATGTGCAATGAATATTATTTTAAACGTACCTTGGCATACATGCGTCAGCATGGTCTCTAATGTATGTCCAAAGTGTGGAATTGTGGGGTCATAGGGTACTTGTGTTGTATTAGTTTCCTAGGAATGCTGTAACAAAATACCACAAACTGGGTGACTTAAAACAATAGAAATTTATCTCTTGTAGTCTGAAGGCCCAAAGCCTGAAACAGAAGTGTCAGCAGGGCCATGCTCCCTCTGAAAGTCTTAGGGAAAACTCCTCTCTTTCCTCTTCCTAGTTTCTGGTGTTTACTGGAAATCCTTACATTCCTTGGCTTGTAGCAGCACAACTCCATCTCTACCTCCGTCTTCACATGGCCTTTGTCCCTACATGCCTGTGTCTATGTTTCCAAATCGCCTTCTCCTTTCCCTTATAAGGATACTAGTTAGTGGATTAGGGCCTCCTCTAACCCTATGACTTCATTTTAACCTGAGAGAGAGCATATCACAAGGTACATGAAAGTCAGGCTTGAGCTGCAACTTTCGTTGGGCAGGTGACATTTCGGTAAACAGAAGACTTCAGCCCTGGGACCAATGGATGTGGCCACTGCCCACTCAAGAACTAGCACAAAGCCTCCTCCTCGTCGCCAGTGCCCTGGAGACACGTAGGTCACTGTCTTCCCTTTGTGTACATGCACAGCATCTTAGAAAAGCATGTCAGAGGGAGATCATCTCAAAGATTCAGTTCCCTTGTCCAAGAGGTACATTGTCCAAGGGCTACTGAACAGTAGCTGTAAGAACTGTTCAGATGATTGGCTCGGACTAAGTTTAAACCAGATTAGGCATTTAGTTTTTCTTTTTTTCCACTTACCTGTGGGTGCAGGAGGAAGGCCAGATGAAATAAAGACCAAATTTAGAAGTACATTTTCTGTGCAAAAGTGAGTCATGATGTGCGTTAAGAAATTGCAGCTCACTACTAAATCTTCCAGCTTCCTGCCTCTTTTGCCACTACCCATCCTGCATTTTGAAGAATTCTTAAAATGTCTGATTATTCTCTTGTTCCACCCAAGTGTATAGGTGGCTCCCTCTTCTTAATAAATGGTACATCAAATGTAGGCATACAGTGTTCTGTAAGGCACTGCCTTACCCCGCTAAGCTAAGTGGGGTCCCTCCAACCTCACAGCAGTGTCCACATTCTGCATCCTGTCAGGCTCCCCTGCCCCAATGCCCCAAAACATTCCACGTTGGTGTTTCTGTCCAAATTCATGGTCATAATGTTCTTTTTGCTAAAGATATTTCTTTTTTTTTAAACATTTTTTATTGATTTATAATCATTTTACAATGTTGTGTCAAATTCCAGTGTTCAGCACAATTTTTCAGTCATTCATGGACATAAACACACTCATTGTCACATTTTTTTCTCTGTGAGTTATCATAACATTTTGTGTATATTTCCCTGTGCTATACAGTGTAATCTTGTTTATATATTCTACAATTTTGAAATCCCAGTCTATCCCTTCCCACCCTCCACCCCCCTGGTAACCACAAGTCTGTATTCTCTGTCTGTGAGTCTATTTCTGTCCTGTATTTATGCTTTGTTTTTGTTTGTTTGTTTTTGTTTTTGTTTTTTAGATTCCACATATAAGCGATCTCATATGGTATTTTTCTTTCTCTTTCTGGCTTACTTCACTTAGAATGACATTCTCCAGGAGCATCCATGTTGCTGCAAATGGCATTATGTTGTCATTTTATGGCTGAGTAGTATTCCATTGTATAAATATACCACATCTTCTTTTTTTTTTTTACATTTTTTATTGATTCATAATCATTTTACAGTGTTGTGTCAAATTCCAGTGTTCAGCACAATTTTTCAGTCATTCATGGACATATACACACTCATTGTCACATTTTTTTCTCTGTGATTTATCATAACATTTTGTGTATATTTCCCTGTGCTATACAGTGTAATCTTGTTTATCTATTCACAATTTTGAAATCCCAGTCTATCCCTTCCCACCCTCTACCCCCACCCCCACCCCGGTAACCACAAGTCTGTATTCTCTGTCCATGAGTCTATTTCTGTCCTGTATTTATGCTTTGTTTTTGTTTGTTTGTTTTTGTTTTTGTTTTTTAGATTCCACATATGAGCGATCTCATATGGTATTTTTCTTTCTCTTTCTGGCTTACTTCAGTTAGAATGACATTCTCCAGGAGCATCCATGTTGCTGCAAATGGCATTATGTTGTCATTTTTATGGCTGAGTAGTATTCCATTGTATAAATATACCACATCTTCTTTATCCAGTCACCTGTTGATGGACATTTAGGCTGTTTCCGTGTTTTGGCTATTGTAAATAGTGCTGCTATGAACATTGGGGTGCAGGTGTCATCCTGAAGTAGATTTCCTTCTGGATACAAGCCTAGGAGTGGGATTTGCTTAAGATATTTCTTCTCTCTTCTTAAAACACTCTGATTTCATTCATGGCCATGTTTAAAACACAAAAAAGTTCTTTCCCATTAGTAAGATTGTTCTAAAATCTTATTGTTGGTACTATTTTCTTCTGATAGTTTGTATATCAGCCTCATCTTTTCTTTTTGGGAAACTCTACCTTATGCCATTTTCCATTTCTCTATGACAGTTAGCATGGCAGCAGGTTGTAGTACAGACATTTATTATGTAGCTGATAATGGACAATGTGTGAAATGGAGAGGAATAAAAAGAACCCTACTTCCAATTATTAGCTGCAGTTTTAATTTTTTCATTGTTGCTGACTTTAACTTGTAATGATGTAGTATATAATTATTCCCACTCACCTGGCAACACCTCTACATACATGTGCCAAGGTAGCAACAAAAATATCCTTGATTTACTCTTTATCATCCCAATAGTATGTATGTATATACGTATGTATGTATATTAAAGTACAGTCAATTACAAAGTGTCAATTTCTGCTGTACAGCACAATGTCCCAGTCATGCATACACATACACCTATTCATTTTAAAGTTCTTTTTCACTAAAGGTTATTACAAGATATTGAGCATAGTTTCCTGTACTATACAGAAGAAAATTTTTTTAAATCTATTTTTATATATCATGGCTAACACTTGTAAATCTCAAGCTCTCTAATTTATCCCTTCCCACCCCCTTTCCCTGGTAACCATAAGATTGTTTATTCTGTCTGCAAGTTTGTTTCTGTTTTGTGGATGAGTTCATAGTGTCCTGTTTCTCTTTTCTTTTCTTTTCTTTAAAAGATTCCACATATGAGCGATCTCATATGGTATTTTTCTTTCTTTCTGGCTTACTTCACTTAGAATGACATTCTCCAGGGACATCCATGTTGCTGCAAATGGCATTATGTTGTCATTTTTTATGGCTGAATAGTATTGCAAGGTATAAATATACCACCACTTCTTTATCCACTCATCTGTCAATGGACATTTAGGCTGCTTCCATGTCTTGGCTGTTGTGTATAGTGGCTGCTGTGAACATTTGGGTGCATGTATCTTTTTGAATTAGAGCCCAATATTATTTAGATCATTTATACTTGTGTCACTTAGCTAAGGGATGTTAATATTCAATTATCATATATTAAATAATCACTACACACCTTTGGGGTATTATAAGCTTCATTTAAAGGGTGAGGAAACTGAAGTTTCAACTGGTTATTTGTCTAAAGTCACATAATGAGTAAATGTTGAAGAATAAGGATTTGAACATGGATCACTTAACTCCAAAACCTCGGCCATAGAGGCTTCCATAAATACATTGAAGTTGAGGGCTTAAACATTAGGATCAGACAGAGACAGCACAGCCAGAGATTTCTGAAACTTGAAAGAGGGTGAAGGATGGGAGGTGGGACAGTTGTGCCAAAGTTCAGCTTAATTCACTGTACTGCTCAGCCTTGCACTTTCCATGGCTGTGAGGTCACGGTGTGCTTTGCAGAGAAACAAAGAAGCTCTGTGAAGAAACTTTCCCTAGAAGTTCTGTTTTAAGTCTTTCTAGACTCCCTCTTATCTTTGTGAAATGAGTGGGACTGAGCTTATTTTTATTTGAGGGGTAGTGAGACTGAGATGGAAAGAGATGCAGTGATTTTGGGATATGCTATTTCATAATAACAAACTAAGTAATGTTCCCTACCACCCAAGTCCAAGAAATGGTCACAGATTCCTAACAGGTTCTTACTTCCAGCTAACAGATACTGTAATGTCTTTGTTTACTGAGAAAATTAAAAAAAAAAAGCAGTACATATTTATGAAGTAACTACACAGTTTTGGCCAATGAAGTTACGTTCAGAAAGGCACCAAAAAAAGAAATCATTGACAGCAATAAATAGGCCTCTAGGGCACAAGAGAATGGGGACAGTTAAATGTCTGGGATTAGAAAATTTTTTTTTTTGTATGTGTGTGAAGAGTCACATTAATTAATCAGTACAAGAGGTTAAAGTCTGTAAAGAATGTGAAGCAAATGTTCCTGCTGAAATGGTAGTGACTTGAATTTCTTTTAAACAGAACCTGGGTTTCCTTCCTCATTTTGTGCAACTTTAGGGGCTCCATGGAGCCAGTCCATTCAATCTTCCTGACTTAAGCATCCTGCTGTTGACACCTCCTGGGCCTCCAGAGGCACAAATTGGTAGTATGGTACTGCCTACTTACGGAAGAAATCTCTCATCTGGGGAGCACTCAGTAATCCGCAAGTCTTCAGAAACCCACAGAAACCTAGAGGTTTCACTCTGGATGCTGAAAAGACATAAGATACTAGTTGTTTATGACACTGAGTTCTTAGATTATGTATGTTCAATTAGATGTGTGTATTTTACAGAGAATATAAAGTGGTTTTTATAGTATGCAGCCATCAGGTATGCTAATACCTGATATTATTAAAATAAAATGCATCAAATACTGATCGATCTTTTTGATTCCCTCCATGACTCTCAGTTCAGAAGCAGATTGCAGGTTCATTATAAAATGGGGTGGTACTAGGGCAAACTCAGGAGGCCATTTCAGAAAATGAGACTCTAACTTGGCAACCTTCAAGAGACAGGTAATAGAAGAGATCTTCTCACTGACTTACCCAGGAAGGGGAGGGTGAAGGGGACACGCATACCAACACATTCACTCCTTCATTCATGCAACATAGATAAGTGCTAAGCGCCTACTCTGTCCCAGATGCTGATGGCACAGAAACAAGGCAGACGACCATAGATTGTAAGATCTCGTGCGGCAATCACAATACACCAGATAGCTAATGAAAAGACTTCTAGTTAACCCAAATCATTGCATGGACTCCTCTGTTTCATATAAAAGAGTTTACAATTTGAGAGTAAAATGTTCTTTTTAATTTTGTATGGTTATTTTAGATGTTTGGGCAACACCCAGGGCCAATGTTCATTTTGCTATGTTTTGATTTCTGTACCTTGGCAAGGCAAGGGATATTTGTGGGTGATTATTCTGAAAAAAATTTTTTTTCTCGATTAGATATGCCACCTACACTGTCCTCTCATAATCATCATACCCTCCTATTAATTTTTATTTTGAAGTTCTTAACATATACAAATATATTTTCTCTATTTTGTTATGAACTTACTTATCATATACCCCATTATTTATAGTAGCATTATGTAAAATATCCATAGCTTGAAAATACCCTTTCCTTTCAAATGTGGTTTGAATTTGCTAGTATAAATATTTTGGCATAGGGAAAAGCATTTTTAACAAGCAGGTGGCATTTAAACTATTTTATTGAGATGGCATAAGCCCAGGAAACATGTTAGAATTTTCAAATATAATTTGATTTATATGATTTGACTAAAGTTTATATTTTGGTTCTCTGTAAACCAGGACGAGGAGAACTAATTAGAATCAGGACTCAAAGCTACAAGGAGTACTTATCGATTCAGATCATGAAAAGACCAGAATGATCAAAAGCAAGCATTCATCTCCCTCTTCATCCAGTGTTCAGGGGGTTAAGTGCTGTTTGTTTCAAATCCTTGGCATTGACTCCATCTTCATAATGAAGAGGACAATTAGTATCTCTCTCCAGTCACTGTTACGATGCAGTATGTTAATTAGCAAATCGCTCACTTAACAGAACTCAGCGAAACATACCACTTGTTTCTCATCTTTCCTCATCTGCTTGAACATATAAACCATTGTCACATTGAGGAAAGTGCCCAAAGCCCCAGGAATGCATATTTATTTACATTTCGACTGTACCAAGAACCGGTGTTCCGGTATTTAAAACAAGGACTGGTATAGTGTGCACATGTGGAGGTGATCCAGTCACTCTTTTAATTTGATTTAATTATATCACACAGCTGGGAACCTGTAAAAATATGCATACATAGAAGTGTCCTCTCCTTTTACACATTTCTGATGCTCAGAAAGGTTAAGTCACTGCCAAAGGATGCACAGCTCTAGTAGTAAAGCTCAACTTTTAACTTAGGGTAGGGTAGCTTCAGAATCTGGAATTTTTCTTTTACTTCTATGGTAGGTGGCCTTCTGGGACTACGTAAACGTCACCGAATAACCAGCAATGTGGTTAAATATGTACGAGTTAGTCATCTTAGCATTAAAATAGTGAAAAATTGGAAGTAGCATAAATGTCCAAAAGTTCAAAAACAGAAGAGTTTATGGTACAAGGGATTACTATTCTACCATTAAAAATCATGTTTTTGAAACAGAGCTATTTGAAGATACTAATAATATAATGCAAAGCAGAGAAGTAAAATCAAGTTATAAGCCAGCAGGGACAATATAAGCCTTTTTTTTTTTAAAGAAAATATATCCGAATATAAAATGTATAGGAAAACAAGACTGGAAGACTAAAACATTTTCAGATATTATTTATATTTCTTGATTTGGAATAATGAGTGATTTTCATTCTTTTCTGTATACTTATCTGTTTTTTTAAAATTGTCTTCAATGATCATATGTTAGTTTTATGATTAAATGATGGTAAATTATATTTTCTAAGAGAAATGTACAAATGTAACTCTTCAGCGTATTAAATTCTTTCTTCTGACAATGCAGTAAATATTTACTAAATATTTACCATCTTTCATGGACTAAGAATCAAGATAGGACACAAAGTTGTAATTCATGAGCTCTGCCTTCAAAGAGCTTCCAATTTAGCTAAGAAATAGAAAAGGGTGTGCATGCTGAGTCTGTAAATCTTATGTACTAAATATTTAGTCACTATCTCTTATGTTCTGGGTTCTGTGTTGATCATATTCTCCTTTAGTCTGGACCACAGTTCTGTGAGGCCGTGCTCTTATTCTCATTTTACTTAATCAATGAGGTGCAGAAAAAGCTACTTAAAGTAAGCTATGGGGCTGGTGTTCAGAGTCCTGGCTCACTGGCTCCAAAACATCTGCTCTTGTAGCTTCTGAGGATGAGAAACTGGAGCCCAGAGAGATTTATCTACTGGCGAAAATAGAGCATCATTTTAAATGGAGATATTGATCAACTTTGACAAGTTTGATGAACTGATTCCCTCACCTCCCGTCCTGCCCCACCATGGGAATAACTGAGTCGATAGGTTAGTGAGTGTGTGTATCTTCTCTATGGCCTCTTTAGAATGACCTTGGGATCATATTTAATCATTTGCTTGGCCATTTATTAATTCAATATGTACCTTACACCTTGTAGGTAGTAACAACCAGGCTCGGCACTGATGATACCAAATATACGTGAGATGGAATTACTGCCTTCTAGATGCTCACAGTGGGGATGATCTGAACAATTACTTATAAAGTGTGTGTTAGGACTGCTGTAACGGAGGGGTGCTAATGGGCTGAGACCCCATCAAGAAGGAGGCCACTAACCCTTCCTGGGGAAATCAACTAGTTTATAAGCCCATCGAAGGCAGCAGCTCAGCTAATTTATTGTTTCTTCCTACCTTTGGAACCATTGGTTCTGCATCACAGTGGAATAAATAATCACCCAATAAATATGTGTTAAACTGTTGACATTGATTGAGGAAACCAGGAGTCAAGGGAGGTCATCACTTAAGTTTTACGATGACCAATATAAATATTTTCCACTTGATCTTCTACTCAGAACAGTTTCCATCACCCCCCCCATCACTACCCATCATCGTCCACATCTTCTGAAGATAAGACAACTCTTAGGAAAAGCATCAGATCATCCAAGTGAACAATTATTGCTTCCTCCCTCTTCATCTCAGATTGGTGGCAGAAGCAGGGAAAGTAAAGACATGATGGTCAGACACCCTACTCTGAACTGGGTCCATGGGTATCAGGACCTTCTCCAGGTTCTATAAACCAATGCTACTGACATTGCCCGATTCCTGATTCAACAACACACTTATTTGGCTCCAGCCCACCCAGGATTGACACTCTGCCTCTTGTATGCCAATGAGGTTCTTATTCCCAGCTTTCGTTCACTTCATTTTTACCTCAAATGCCCCCTTCTTTCCCTTCTCCCAATCTTTTCACAGCATCCACTTTACTATTAAACTTAAAAATATTCATAGTGTTTGACCCACTGCCAGGAATTTAATGATTTACTCCCAAAAGTTTATTAAAAATCACTACATGGTAGTTTTATAGAGGCTTTGTCTATAAATTAGGAAATTTGGAAATAGCCACAGTACCATTCATTGGCAACTGTCAAAGTGTGTTAGGTAGCATCAGCATGGTGAAGTTCTGTGCAGCCATCAGGGATTGCCATTTTCCACCGTGTATATACTTTGAGGGGAGGTGGGAAGTAATTGGATTTATTTATTTATTTACTTTTAGAGGAGGCACCGAGGATTGAACCCAGGACCTTGTGCATGCTGGGCATGTGCGCTACCACTTGAGCTATACTGTCTCTCCCTCTACCTTGTATATTTTGAGCTGAATTATCTCATCTCACCCAGGTCTGGTTTGCACTGCTTAGCATCCTCCCCCACCCCCAATCAACTTTACCTTTAAACTCTTCCCACTGCCTACCCTCCAGCTACATTCGCTTTCTTTTTCCTCTTGGAACATGTCAGTCTCATTTCTACCATACGATAGACACCTTTTCTGCCCCCACCTCTCCATGACTGACTCTCTTACCACTCAGTTCTCAGTTTGGGCATCTCCTCCACAGGAAGTTCTATCCCCACCACCCAAGCCAGGGGTCTGCCAACTTTTCTGGTGAAGAGCCAGCTAGTGAAGAATTTAGGCTTTGCAGGCTAACAGGCAATAACTTAAGCAGTCTGCGCCACTATTGTCACTGAAAACTCATGATCTTTTTAAATATGTAAAACTGCAAAAACCATTCTTAGCTCACAGGTCATACAAAAGCAAGATGGCAGGCAGGACTTGGCACAGACCATAGTCTAATCTTTGATTTAATTTCAAGAATTATCTCTGGTTATTCTTAATCACAATGCCCTGCTACATTTTTATTGCAGCACATATCACTACCCACTATTTTATTTATTCATTTTTTTGTCTCCCCACGGTAGACTAGGGGTAATTCCTATCTTGTTCACTGCTACATGCTGAGTACCTGTGAGAGTGGTTGGCACATAGCAGTTACTCAACAAACATTTGTTGAATGAATGGTAAAATTTGAAGGCATACTCTATGCTCTTTTGGGGGCAGGAGTCATGGGAGAATCATCTCGGCATGATTCATAGTCCCTAGGGGATTATCCTGAATTTTTTTCAACAAGTGAAAGAGCTCTTCAAATTTATCCTGTGCTAATATGATTTTGTGTAAGCTTACTTCAAATAAATTGCACCATTTTCAAAGGAGACAAGAGTGGAACCTTTGTCTTCCATGAATTTAGCATTTGTGGATGTCTTTTTTCAGGTGATGGGGAAGTTCATGACATGAAGTAATTTGTAATTTTGCTGAGAGGTTAATTTGAATCCTTGAGGCTGGAGAACAGGACTCAGTCTCGTAGAGACTAATGTGACCAGAAGCCAGTGTGCAGCCTAGGATGTGTGCATCTAAGGGTGGGGTGGGCACAACTTAGGATCTTGCGTGTGTATGAAAGATTGTTTCTTCTGCCAGAAAATAGGTAAAAAACGCCTGAAATGAAGACAACTTCTAGAATGATGAGGTAAGTGAAGGAGACTAAAAATGTATTAGTTCTTAGCCAGAAAATAGACCTTTTGGATAAAGAGTGGAATGTTAAATTCATTGGTGACTAGGATCTATGATATAAACAAGCCAGCCATATGTTCTTTATGAAAATTAGAAAAAGCAGAATTTGTGAAATGGATTCAGTAAGTGTTTCAGCCAGGACAGAGCTGCTCATCAAGTGAGAGTTGGTTCATTTGCATCTTATTTTGCAGTTATACAAAACTACATTGTACCAGGAAAATGGTATATTATGATGGTCTTTATGAAACTGAGAAATTTCAAGGGTTCCAGGAGCTCTCCCTCATGAGTTAAAGGATCTGTTATTTAATGAGCTCACAGGGAGTTGGCATCTTCACAAACAAGAGATGGAGATTAACCTACGAAAAAGAATTAATTAGATAGGAATATTAACAATGGTAGACTTCAAAAGTTGAGGATGCTCTGTCCTATTGTTGAAGTGTCCATTTCTCTGCTCCTTCCTCAAAAACTGCCTTCACATTTCATTCTCATCATTATGTACTGTTGATCCTTTCCCCTCAATTCCCCTGTCAGCCGTTTTCCCCTGGAAATGTTCTACCATTAACAAATGCCTTACTGTTTAATGTTCTCTCTGAAAGTTCAGAAAATGACATAGACAATGTCTAATTATTAGCTTGCACAGTATGACCAGTGTCAACATTGTTCCAGTTTGCATAATTTCATGAACAGAATCTGCTTTACTTAAATATCATCAGACTAATTTACTCTGGATCAATGGGCAAGCGAATAACAATTATAAGACGACTGCATAGACAGAGCCTATTCCCGGGGCAAATCTGTTTCATCCAAATGATCAAAAAGTATCAGCATAACCTTTGATATATTAACTGGTGTGCTTCATTCCTGGCATCCCTTTACCCTGATTCAGCCATTGGTACACCACCGGTTAATAAATTGCCACACTTGGATCAGAGAGCCAAGTTTTGAGTTTGGCATTTTAAAAGCTGAAAATCAAGCGTGAAATCTTTTGATTTGGAAACATATACAATTAGTCAGTTTTTCTTATGGTGTCTCTGAGAATGGGGACATTACTGTGCTGGACTGAAAATCCCTGGATGGGAATGACATGCAAAGGAAGAAAAGTAGGTCATTTTTGGGAGTCTGAAAGTGGAGAGGAATTTTGTCCTCTGTTTCCTGGGTAGAACCCAAGAAAGCAGCAGGCCCTCAGGTCGTCTGCCCCGTAGGGGTTGTATCTAATCATCCATTCACTCATTTGTCCACTCAGCATGTATTTTCTGCCCATCTAGTGGTAGGTACTGTATTTGGCACTGGGAATGTCAATGTGTGGAAGCATGATGGCCTTGGAGCAAAAGCCTAGGGCCTGATACTGTTCAACAAATCTCTTTGCTCACAGTCTGCCCTGCCAAGGTGATGATGACTCCATCCCTCCAGTGTTCAAGACAAAACCTTGGCATCTTCTTTGACTCTTCTTTCTCTCACACCCTGTATCCAATCCAACAAGAGATTCTGTTGACTCTACCTTCAAAGTATATCTAAAATCCGAATACTTCTTTCCATCTCCACTGCTACTGAAATAGTTCTTAACAGGTCACTGTGCTGCAAACTTTCTTCTAGAGTGTGTTCCAGGTATAGCAACCAGAGCAACTTTATGATCTAAGTCAGATGACCTCAGTCCTCTGCTCAAAACTCTCCATGAGTTCCCATTTCACTCAAGGAAAAGCCCAACCCAATCTGCCCTCCCCATGGCCTTTCTGAATGCATCTTTGGATTTTCTCACCTTTCCTCACTCTACTCAGCCCCAACTGGTCTTCCTGCTGTTCCTGGAATGAGCTCACTCCTGCCCACCTCCTTTTCTCCTGCTGTCCCTCTGCCTGGAATGCCCTTGTCCCTACAACCCACCTGATGAGCATCTTCACCTCTCTCAAGTCTTTGCTCATATATCGCTTTCTCGGTAAGCTCTCTTCTGACAAGCCTGTTGAAAATTTCAAACCACCACCCCCTGCCTGTGCTCCTAAATTCTCTTTACCCTGCTCTACTTTGTTCCATAGCACTTATCAACTTCTACCATACTGTGTAATTAGACTTATTTATTGTGATTATTTATCATTTATTTCCTCCTCCCAGAGTGCACACATCAAGAAGCCAGGGATTTTTTTTAATCAGTTTTGTTTACTGGAGTTTCCCAAGAGTCCAGAACAGGTCCTGGAATACAATAGACACTCAGAAGATATTTACTGGCAGAAGTTGTTGAATGGGTTGCTTCACAGCATAGTGTAGGAAACAGTGGAATGGTTTCTTAAGCGCTTAAAGTAGCACACTTGTGTTGGAAGATCTTAGTCTCACAGAGTTCCTTCATCAGCATGGCATGGAGAAGGGCTCAGAAATGGATAAGGAAGAGTTCAACTCAAGAGATAGACCATTCAATGGGAGATTTGCTTCCACTTATGCATTTTAAAAACCTTACTAAATACCTACAGTTTGTGAGACATTCTGTACAAATGAAGTGCATACAAACTGAATTGCTGGCAGCTTCATGGATTTCTCTGTCTGTATTCCCCTGGGACATCAAGAATAACGAGTCCAAAATGGAACATGTCCACAGCCTCTAAATCTACTTCTCTGTTCTTTCCCTTGGCTAAAGTCATCTCCATCCATCTAAGTCATCCAAGTCAAAAACCCTGGACTCTTTCTAGACCACTGCTACTTAAAGTGTGGTCTACAGAGGATTTAGACCACAGATTACCACTGCAACAAGAAAAGAACAGAAATTGAAAGTAAGCATCAGAAACTTGTATAGAAGGTTGACATTTCTGCAACATCCAAGCACGTGATCATGTCTTTTGTTTTATTTTACAAAAGAGGTGGTCCATAATGGATTGGGAATTCCACCATTTAGACCTCACCAAGTTAGGTTGAGAAGCACTGTTCTAGACTGCTACTTTCCCCTCACCACCATCCAAGCTGACATCAATTCTGAAATACCTCCCAAATATATCTCAGATGTATTCTTTCTCTGCTTTATGTTTGGGCTCTTATTTTTTATCTGGCATAAGACAGTGGCCAGGTAACTGCTTTCTTTCTCTTTAATCCTTTCCACTCCTCTAACCATATACCATATTGCTTCCAGAGCAGTATTTTAAGATGCAGGTATGATCACATGCCTCCCTGTTTGAAACCTGACAGTGGTTCTCCACTAACCACAGAATAAAATATATGCTCCATTGCATGAATTTCAAGGTCCCCTAACAATCTGGCCCTTTTCTATTTAGTTTAATCTTCTGCCATTCTCCACTCTGTAGTCTCTATAATAACCATATCAAATCAGGGTTACTAAATACAATGTCTTTTTTTTCCAGATCTCTGTAACTTCAAACATTCTCTCCCATGCAACTGTAATAACTGTCTGCATTTGCTCCTTGGAAAAGTTTTTTTCTGTAACGTTCCACTCAATAGAATCATACTGGGGTTGGGGTAATGGGAGCAGGACAAAGCTTATTGTCACATCTGGGTCAGAAGTGAGTCAGAGAGTGAGCACATCAGGGCAGGATAAGAGAAGGTCTAAAGCTTGGGGCGAGGGTTTCTGAGCCAAATGCAAAAGAAGACATGGCTCTGGGCTAGTCCAGATCTAGGAGGCAAGAACCAAGTCAGAGGGATAGAGGACAAGTTGTGATGTTGAGGAGCAAACGCCGAGGTCAAGAGAAATGTCGAAATACGCCCCAGAAATGAAAGCTGGAAACTAAGCATGACCCAGGCCGAGGTACTATCTGGAATCTCAAACAAGAGCAGGAAAATTGCACACTCTACCTGCACTGGGGTCTGCCTGATGCCTTGCTGATGCTCCAGCTAGTTTTTTGCCTCCACTTGCCCACTACACAGAGGTTCTCACCCTGGGATGCTCTTTGTTAAGGAGTGTGAAACCTTCTGCTCAGATAACACCTTCTCTCATCTTCTTGCCACAGTTTGCTTAGTGTATATGCTCATACATTTATTAGCTATTAACTCATTTTACTGTAATTTTTAAAAACATATTTCCCCCCTCTGCTGCTAAACCATGAGCTTCTGGAGTATAAATCTGTATGTTACTTTTCTTTGTATCCTCAGTGCCTGACACAATTCATTGGCATGTAGCTGGCGTTTAAACGAATGTTTGTGGAATGACTGATTAAGGGAATACACATTTATTTAGGACATTCAAAAGGAGTAGACCAGGGCAACCTTTTAAATTGTCCTTTAGTATGTTTCATAATTCACTATAAAATTTTAGGTGACATCACCCAGGCAGTGATCATTTGACCTCAAGTTTCCAGTTAGCATTATGCAGGGGAAATATGATCTACAACTAGTACACAACACAATATTGAACTGTTCTGGGAAAATAAGTCCAGGACTAGATTCATATGAGAAATGGAATGGTCCAAGTTATGCATGAATCTCACCCAGAGGTCGGCCAACTTTTGCTGAAATGTTTTAGCAAATATTTTAGGCTTCGTGGGCCATACGAGTCTCAGCTGCAACTACTCAGCTCTGAATTTGCAGTGTGAAAGGATCCAAAGACAATTCATACATGAATGAATGTGCTAGTGTTTTAATAAAACTTTGTTTACAAAAATGGGCAGTGAGCCACATTTGGCCTGGGCTCTGTAAAATGTCCACCCCTGATCTTGTCAGTTCTTCCGATACTTTGTTATCAGAAGGGATCAGAATAGGAGAGAAAAACAGACACTGATGATTACTACATAGCCTGGGCTCTCTACTTGAGATTAATTATCTTGCACTGGAGTATCACTGGGACCTGTGGCGGGGGGATAAGAAAAAAGCAAATCATTCATGCATTTTATAGGCTTCTGCTCAGACTCAGTTCACATCAGCTCTGCTCACTCTTCAATGGCTGCAGGAAGTCAGATGGTTTTATCTGACTTCGAGGAGAATATAAGTGAATAGCGAACGACTACCAAGATTTTAGTAGGAAAATTAAGACTTTTGCTAAGTGGATTAAATGTCAAAAGTTTTAATAGCTGAAGTTATGCCAATGTGTGTGGGAGAAAGCAGAGGTCCAAACGCCTTCAGAACATATTAATGACAATATCACCTTATGTATTAATTACAAAAACATTTTTTTCTGGCTCATTTACTCCATTGTATATTTAGACAGTGAGGACCTTCTACAAATATTTTGGCAGTGGGAAATGGAGGTATTCCTCAGAGTATTGGGTATTATTTAACATCTTGTGGTGTTGTCAAATCAAGGTTTAAAGAAAATTTAGTAATATTAGAAGTAGCATTTATATGACAATAAATATTATCAGTTTTCCTACATGGAAAAACAGCATGAAAATAACACAGCCAATTTGGAAACTAATGAAAATTAGGAAATTGAATATGGGTAAACTTGGCTCTTTGTGTGTATTTGATACAAAGTCAAATTCTGTCCTCAGTGACCCTTACACAATTTGCACCACCAGAGCTGGGTCCTTTGTTACTATGTATAAATGCACCTGATGCTGTATCATGCCATCCCCCATGGACAGGAGTGACAGCTAGAAAACTGTAGAGTAATTTGCAAGGGCTCTAAACCCATGACCGGTTTTCACTGGCTGCCATCCACAGGGGGCTGTTCACACATTATGGGACATAGCTTCACTAATCAGCATGGCCACTGGCTGGCTAAAGGCTTCCAAGGCTTCAGGGCTCATGCTGACCTTAATGCTGCTTCTCTCTGGCTGTCTATTAATACTTAAGAGGGGATGATGGGGGATACTGAAGATAGCAGATCTTCCTGTCTCCATCCAGGAGATGAAAAGGAGAGGACTACATTCTGGGGCTCATGTTTTAACATGATGATGCTATCTATGCATGCTGATTTCACATTCCCACCTTCTGAGCTTCTCTTTGTACAGGTCAGTAATGCTAGAGGGACCCAGTGTGTTCGATGCAGGTGGATGTCTGAGTCAACTCTAAGTTTAGTTTATTTGCCTCCCTCCACCATGGCACAGTATATACTATGGTGGATGTGGGCCCAGAGAGTTGGTCAGAAATTGTGGAATCTCTTTAAATCAGTGATAAGTTTGACTAAGGAGTCGTCTAAGTTAATTTTTGTAAGGAGGGTAAATATCTTCTGGTCATTGTAAGAATCCTAGCAAATGATTAAGCTTACTGCCCTGGACTTATTCTTGGTTCTTAGGCAATTTCATTGTCTATCTTTTATTTTCTATGAGGTGCAACATTAAAAGGCCAAGTAAACAAATTTTTGTTAACTTTCTGTTGTTTCTTGGTCAAAAAAAACCCAATCATAATCCCATCAATCATAGCATCATATGAAATGCCATGTTGGGCCACACCAGTGATGCAGCCAGCATCTTATCCTTGCCTGTGATTTAAACGGCTTTAACCAGTTTTTTGAAGAAAGTGTACGGTAGTTACCATTATTAAGTCAATCTCAACTATGCCAACATTTTTTTTTTAATTTAAGGAGGCTTCATTAGTATCTACTTTTTCTGAAATCATTTTATGGATACATAAAAGTGGAAAAAGCTTTATCTAAATCCTCCTGAAATTTTTTTTTCATTTTATCGTCACCTCTTACCTTTTACAAGATAACACACAACCCTGTATGGCCGCTAATGCTCTTGGAGAAGGGGGAAGGCTCTTTTGAGTTGGAAAGTGGGTGTTACATTTTATCTGTTTGGTCCCCTAGATTCATGCCTCTTCCTTCTCCCCCAGGTCTGTGCCCTGGGAGGCTGACCTTTGTAGGCTACATCAACTACCCTTGCATTACCTTCTGATTTCTGTTAGGTTTCAGCCAACAGGAGACACCGGCAGGAAATCAGGGGAAGACAGAAAGGTTGAGGAATTTTTCTCTGGCTCCCTCATTCTGTGCTCTGAGGTTGGCCTGGGCTCTATTTCTCTGTCAAAGACTACAGCTCTGCTGGACAGCCCTCTCTACAGTGTCAGCTCTCACTGAGTTCCAGTAACTGCTCCCACACCTTCCCTCTTTCGTCCTAGGCGCAATTTCCGTGCGTTACTTGTCCCTGGGTGCTTCATCAACCCTTCTTTGCTACTCTTAACAATAACCTTTTGCAAATAGTTGCTTTCATTAGCTCTCTTCTGCTGCCCTTTTCAAATGAGCCATCTGTTCCCTGCTAGGTTCCTGACTGATACAGGATAGTTTGTACCTTTCATCTGGATGCTCTGTTTTTTTAGGGTGCTTGCAGAGAGACAGAGTGACTCTGATGGAGCTAGAATGGTCTTATAGTCTAAGGTCTGATTTTGTTGAGTTCCACAAAGAATTTGCTGGTAGGAATAATTGATGGGGTTTTTCTCCTTTGTGCCTATAGGAGGAAGCATATTTACTACCTTCCTATATGCCAAAGAAGAAACTGAACTGGATACAAACTTGGACTGTATATTAGTTTCCTATTGCTGCTGTAACAAACTACCACAAATTTACATGACTTAAAAAACCACAAACTTACTATCTTACAGTTCTGAAAGCCAAACATTTAAAATGGGTCTCACTGGGCTAAAATTAACAAGCCAGCCTAGCTGCGTTCCTTCAGGGACTCTAGGAGAAGAACTGTCTCCCTGCTTTTTCCAGCTTCCAGAGGCCACCAAATTGCTTGTTTCATGGCCCCGTTCCATCTTCAAAGCCAGCGATAGCTAGTGGAGTATTTCCCACATAGCATCACTCTGTCTCTAACTTTCTTGCCTCCCTCTTTCACTTATAAGGACACTTGTGATTACACTGGGCTCACTCAGATAATCCAGGATGAGCTTCCCAATACGAGGCTTCAGTTGATGAGCAGCTTTAATTCCGTCTACAACCTTAATTTTCCCTTGAAATGTAATTTGCAGGTTCTGGGGACTAAAACTTGGGCATCTTTGGGGCCATTATGCTGCCTATTGGATAAAGCCTGCCAATGTAGAAGGGATGTAGCTCTATAAAAACCCAAACATTTTGCCTCTCACTGGAGGGTGAAGAGTGTTACCTAAGAGTTCAGGACTGTAAGTTAGAGAACATAGATTCTGAGAGCTTTTCTACCACCAGCCTGCCATGAGGCTTTGAGAAAGCCAGAATTGTACCAGGGAAGCTGAATTTTCTTCCAACTCTATCACATAGTGATTGTTTTGTTTAATAGATAAGGGAAACACATTTTACATTCTAGTACTTCAAAACAGGGCTACAATTTCTGTTATTTACTCATGATTTCAGTAGAAAAGATTCAAAACGTATGACCAATGTGTATCAACATTTTCCCAACACATTCAAGCTAAGAGTTATGGTGATAAGTTAGAGGGACCCCAAGTAATGGTGACATTGACTCCAGCCTGTGAGTTTTTCCTATGCAAACTGCCTACTGGCCTACATTGGTTTTGCTAGAAACTTGGTCTGCATTTATTCAGTAAGATCATTATGTTTTCTTAAAACTAGAACATGCCATTGAAATAGGAGTTGGCTGGTCTGTGCTCCATAATAAAAGATTTTCCTCCAGAATCAGTTCTCACCTCCAGCCTCCTCAGTAAGAACTAAAAAGCAATGTGAAAGTGTAGAAATGATTAAACAAAAACAATCCTAGAGCATCCCAAGAAGTGAGAAGGATTTTCCAATTCTCTTAACACATCGTATGTGTATTGGATGATGTGAAATTAAGGCTGCTGATAGACAGAGATCTGGGGCCCTGGTTCAAAATGCATTGAAATTCAGAGCCATGTTTTCTGTGCTGAGATCCCTGCTGGGAGTGTGGAGCACATATATTTTTTGAAAAAATGATATCGAACCTATTTCCCCAGCCGTTTGTTTTTCCCTTCCAAAAACCATAGTAATAACCTTTTCTAACTATATTCAAAACTGCATCCATGCCAAAAAAATTGCAACAACATATGCTAATTCAGTGCTGGAGCGACTTCATGACTTGATACTGTCTTAGAGATGAAGTCAGCCCTGAAACAGTGATTGAATTTGACCCTCTGAGCAAATTCTATGAAGACAAGTAAGCGATTCTGCCTGTGCCAAAGCCCAGGACTCCATCTCCTGGCCAAGGATGGGCGACATCCCCTTGAAGCATCTTGCTGAACTCAAGAGAAATAAGAGGCCACAAAGGACGTAGAAGATGAGAAGAGGCACATATCACATCTATAACAGCAACATATTTTGCTGTTGGCACACAGCCACGACTGGTGACTAAGTCCTTTAGGATCTGGAAGAAGCTGTATGACCTCCAAAGTAGGTACTCTGATTTTGAGGGTGTTGGAAGGTTCCCTTCCCTGGATCTTGGAAAGCACAATAGATTCTTACCTTCAAATATTCCTTGAATTAGTCTAGTCCAATCTGGACTTAAAATTCAAGCACCTGATACATGTACATATGACCCTGTGTATTGTGTGATGTGGGAATAGTAGACAAAAGTGATGCACAGCCCCTGGGGTGTCAGGGACATGGAGAGATAAGATGTGAATAGATAATGAATGACACAAGGCAGTACTTACTAGGAGTCTGTTGAAACCGAAAGATCTTGTGTTTATCTGTCTCTTATTTTCTGCTATTTATTGAAATATTGTCCATCCTTTAAAGCCCATCCTCCAAGAAACCTTCTTAGATCCTGCTGAGAGGTAATCTTTTTTTCCTTTTTATAGCTTCATGGCCCTTTTTGCTGCTTTTCTTGAATTAAAATATTTATTTGTGTATATCTTAATTTTCCCACTGAGTGGTAACTTCTGGAGGACAGGAAGTAATCCTAGGTTTGCTGTTCCTTCCTGGCACCTGTGTCATGCTTCACCTATAGTAGGAGTCTGAGAAGGTTTTATGAAATGAAAAAGCGAATACATTATTTCTTATTAAATGAGTAAATGAGAGGTGTAATAAGAACTTGGAGTATTAAGAAATTGCTTCTGCTTGGGAGGGTGAGGGAAAGGGTTATGGAAAAAGTAATATTTGATTTCCTTTGCAAGTGATTTAAGAGTGGAGTCTTTGCTAATATGTCAAATTCACGGCATAGAAAAGTGTAAGATTTATAAATCTCTGAAGAGACATCTGTGGATAGTATCAGGTTCTCTCTCTACCCACACCCCTTCCTCCTGCCCCTGCGCACACAGTGATCAAAGATTTCTGACTTACAGCTTTTAGCACAGTGACTGACACACAGAAGATGGTCAGCAAAAGTTGAATGAATGATTGAAATGCTTTGATGAGACAAACACATCCCAGATGTACATTGAGAGTCAACAATTCTTCATTTTAGAAAGAATAAAATGAAGATTTAAGACCTCCATTGTGGGAAATGTCACATGTGTTTTCTACTTTTAATCCTTGCAACAATGCTGTAAGGCTGATATTATTACTACCATTTTTTATAGATGAAAACCTGGGGCTCAGTGAGGTCCAGTCACTTGCCTGGGCTGCATAATAAAGCAGTGGCAATTCAAATCCAAGTCCTGCTCCTCACGATCTTTCCATTATGCAGAAGACGTGATTTAAAAAAAAAATGATGTAGTTCTCTCTCAGTGCCTAGGTGGTTCATCCTTTAAGACAGCATCATTGTTCTTATTTTTAGCCTTGCCTTCCAAGAAGTAAAAATTCCATAGGTATCACCTTAAGAAACTACTGTGGCCTATTTTTTTGAAGGTACTTGAGTCTCCCATCTCACCCAGACCCTCTGGGTTTAGAGACATGTCCATGAAATCTTTCCATCTTTTCCCTTGCATTATTTCAAACCCTGTTTCATTTTCACATTAACACATCCTCTGGTATTATATATATAAATAAACTAAATTCAGTGCTTCTTGTGCATCCTGATTGGCCAGACCAGATGGAGTGATTTCTGAACCAGAATTGAAAATCAAAACACAAGTGCTTTTTAAAGAGATGGAAGTTTAGAAACAACTTTCCGTGGCAGACTTAGCTTTAATCCTAGTCAGGAGTGGGTTCATTTTCAAGCTGTGTTTGATGATGGAATATTGGAATCTCCACCCTTGAGCTACTATATATGTACCACACGTCTATATTACCCTTGACAAAGAGGGGAGCAGAGCTGCAACTGAGCTGCAGAGTTTTGCAGGGCAATGTGGCCGTTCTTATTATAGGCATGGACACTTGCTTTTGCTTTTGATTTTGAAGAACCTGTGTGCAGAACCCAAGTGATGAAAAGACCCTTTGTTGAGTAAGTTCTGGCTGGTTCCAGAAAACAAATACTGAAGAGTAATACATGCTAATTTTCAAGGGCTTGCTATGAGCTAGACTCCTTCCACTATCTCATTTAATGCTCAGGATAATCATATGAACTCAACATTACAATTCCCGTTTCACAGAGGATAACGAGAGTGCTGGGGTCACCCAGCTGGTATAGAGAAGAGCAGATTTAAAAACCAAAGCTGTAACTCCAAACCCTCTAATTCATTTCAACACCAATTCTGAACTTACTACCAGTTTAGAGCATTAAGACATAGGTTTTCTCTGTCACGCAGAGAAGGAAGGGGCTAGAATACAACTGTAAGTGAAGAACTCAGTGTTCCATGGTACATACGTTGGGGATATCCAATGCTTGTTTTTACTTTTCACCAAGACCAGACAAAAGATGTCACACCATAGGACAGTGTAATGATGAAAGTCATATGGAAAATGCTGTGACATAATAGTTTATATATAGAATTCGGATCCAGAAATTTTTAGAGGATGACTTCTGTCTTTTTTCCTAGCTGTGTTGCTTTATGCAAATTATTTACCCTGTCTGCCTCTGTTTCTTCATCCATTCAATGAACATAATGCAGTCAATCCTCATTATTCATGAATTCTGAATTTCCACATTCACTTATTCACTAAAAGGTATTTATTTTTTTAAACCAGTTTTTGAAGCATGATTAATGTATAAAAAGTGGCCCATATTTAATGTTTATATGTAGATGAGATTGAGGATGAGTATACACCTGTAAAATCATCGCCGCCATCAAGGCCATCAGTGAGTCTATCACCTCCCACAGTTTCCTCTTTGCTATTAGTGTTGTGGTTTTCTGTAAGAACACTTAACGTGAGGTCTACCTCTTAGCAACTTTAAGTACACAATACAGCATCGTTAGCTACAGGTGCTATACTGTAGAGTAGATCTCTGGGACTACTCTTGTATAGCTGAAACTTTCTACCCTTCCACCATCACCTCCCCATTGCCCATTCGCTGCAGCCCCTGGCAACCACTGATTCCACTCTCTACTTCTATGAGTGTCTTTTTAAAATTTCAAATATAAATGAGATCATACAGTATTTCTGCCTGGTTTATTTCATTTAATACAATGCCCTCCATGTTCATCCATGTTGTTGCAAGAGGCAAGATTTCTTCCTTTCTCATGCCTGAATAATATTCCATCACATATATATACCTCATCTTCTTTATTCATTCATCCAGTGATGGACACTTAGGTTGTTTCTGTATCTTGGCTATTGTGAATAATGCTGCAAAGAACATAGGAGTGTAGCTATCTATTTAAGACCCTGATTTCAGTTCCCTTGAATGTACACCCCAAAGTGGGGTTGCTGGATCATATAATATTTCTATTTTTAATTCATTGAGGCAGCTCTATATTAATTTCCATAATGGCTGTACCAATTTACATTTCTACCAATAGTGTCTAGAGTTTCTTTTCCTCCATATCCTTGCCAGCACTTGTCACCTCTTGTTTTTGCCTTTTAAAAAAAATAATGGGCATCTGATCAGGTATGAGGTGGTACCTTATTATGGTTTTGACTTACATTTCGTTGATGATACCAGATATTGAGCACCTTTTAATATACTTGTTGGCCTTTTAATTCTTTGGAGAAACATCTGTTCAGTTCTTTTGTTAATTTTAAAATCAGATTACCTATATGTCTTTGCTGTTGAGTTGCATGAGTTCCTTGTATGATTGGGATATTAACCTCTTATCAGATATGTGGTTTGCAAATATTTTCTCCCATTCTGTGGGTTGCCTGCTCATTTGTTGATTGTGTCCTTTGGTGTACAGAAGCATTTTAGTTTGATGTGATCCCAATTGTTTATTTTTGCTTTTGTTTCCTGTGCCTTTGGTGACATATCCAAAAAATCATTGTCACGACCAATAACAAAGAGCTTTTTCTCTATTTTTTTCTAAGAGTTTTATAGTTTCAGGTTTTAAGTTCAAGTCTTTTGTTTATTTTGAGTTGATTTTTGTGTACAATGTAAGATAAGGTTCTGTTTCATTCTTTTCATATTGATATCCAGTTTTCCCAGCACCATTTAATGAAGACACTATCCTTTCTCCATTGTGCTTTCTTGGCATGCTTGTTAAAAATTAGCTGACCTTATATGCATAGGTTAATATCTCTAGGTTCTCTATGCTGTTCCATCTGTCTATATGTCTTTTTGTATGTCAGTGCCATACCATTTTGATTACTGTAGCTTTGTAGTATAATTTGAAATCAGAAGTGTAATGCCTTCAGTTTTGTTCTTCTTGATCAATATTACCTGAGAATTGACTTTTCTCTTTTTGTGGAACATGCCATTGGAATTTTGATGGAGATTGCATTGGTTCTGTAGATCACTTTGGGTAGTATGGACATTTTAACAATATCAAGTGTCTCAATCCATGCTCACTGAGTAGTTTTGCATATATTTGTGTCTGCTTTAATTTCTTTCATGACTATTTTATAGTTTTTGGTGTACAGATCTTTCACCTACTTGGTTAGATTTATACCTAAACATATTGTTATTTTTGATGTATATTACCCCCAAATCAACACTTGCGAGGTTTTAAGGTCACAGAACTGCAAATAATGTGAGTTGCCTAATGTGCTTTTTCCTTCTCAGCTGAGGTTGAGCAAGGCAATACTCTACCTTCCTGTTTCAGCTCTCATACTGTAAACAAGTGTCTTTTTTGGGTGGTCTCTTTAGGGGCAAAGTTTGATCACATTTTGTGCTTTTTCTGTTATGGTGAGGATTTGCTGTTTAAAATGTCCCCTAAGCATAATACTGAAGTATTGTCTAGTGTTCCTTTGTGCAAGAAGACTGTGATGTACCATACAAATAAAAGACATGTGTTAGATAAGCTTTGTTCAAGAATGAGTTATAGTGTGTTGGCTGTGATTTAAATGTTACTGAATAAATAATACAGTGCATCTAACAGAAGGATGAGGAAATTTGCCTGTCTCTCTGTAAGGCCACTCTGGACAGTGCTAAGGTAATACCTAAATATGTGACGGAACTATGGAAAAGATGGAAATGCAGATCAATTTGTGAATGCATGAGATGAGTTTTAAAAAGCTTAGCACCAAATATTCCTATGAATGGTTAAAGGATCACCCCCTCTGCCGTTATTAAAACTACTCTCTCAGATTATAGTATTTTTCTCCTAAAGAATTTGTAAGTCACAGGAGCAGGTGAATTTATTGGACTAGCTGTTTAGCACTTGGCAGGGAAGAGTCTGGCGAATATATTATAGGAAAGGTAGATTTTGGTAAAAATCTGAGTCACCATCCAGAGTTGAGTGTATCAGTCATGGGGTGGTGATAGGGTGGAGACAGACTGTGCAGTTGGGGGAGTCCAAACACCCAGAAAGAGCAGGGAAACTCCGAGTGCCTATTATGTGTTGGAGAGCACAGTTCAGGAGATGAGGAGAGAAAGGAGAGAAAACAAGTGGGTAATGAGTCTAAAAGGACAAACTTACCTGGTTGCTTTATTTCACAAGTTTGCCCAGAGTCTTGTTGAGGCTTACAAGAAATTATTTTATTGATCTGCCTCATACAATGAAAATTCGGTACATTTGGCTAGAAAGCACAGTCCTGATTATTTAGAATTTGTGCTAAATGCTATTTGTGTTTCACCAAATTGCTTCATAGTCATTAATTAAACAATTACTCAAATTGAAAATGTGTCTCTGAGGAGAATGTTAAAAAAAATCATAAAGAACATAATCCTCATTAAGAACTATTAGTCTAAGTGTGACAAGCTTCATTTTGTCTTATAGAAAACAGAGATGCGATTTGGTATTTAGTCAAAATAAATGGGTTATGACACATTCCACCCTTTAAAATGTTCCAAAGCTGGTGGGATAAAAGAAGGAGATCTGCAGATGGTACAGCGAGCAAAGGCATCTAATGAACCTAGCATTGCTGCATAGCAACAGCCTTAGCATTTCATTTGTTGGAATGAATTACTTGAGTTTTTCACTTTTTTCAAAGGGTTGATGTACTGATCTTTATGCAATGGTGTAACTAATGATTAAAGATGAACAAAGGCTTGAAAAATAGGGCTTATTAATAAAGGTTACAAGACCTGAAATGATTAAATCTGAGGGAAGGCTGATGGAGTTATTTAGTCAGGATTTTTCAGTGCCTGAACGAGGACTGTCCATAAGATAGTAACTAGCTCTTCTTTCTCTCCATGGAATATATTAATAGATCTCAAAGGATGTCAACCTGAACTACAATAGGAGTTACTGGGGTGAGTTACGAGCGAGAACTTCCTGCTTATGTTGTCAGGAAAGACTGAAATAATTTAGCAAAGAGGAGTCACAATCTCATTCCCCTAAGAATTTTTCCCATTACTCCCTGCAAATTAGAGTCAATTCTCTTTGGCCTGAGAGAGAGAGAGGAACAGCCTTGTCTGAAGATAGGGAACCACTGATGTTTTGATGTCTCTGATTTCAAGAGGATTGGTTGTTGCCATCAATGTGCTGTGCTCAATGCTGTATAAGCCTTACGCTATTCTAGGAGTGTATGGCTTTATTCTTTTTATAAGAAAGATCTCAAATTAGAGGTTGAAAATGTAAAAATAAGGATTGCCTTAGCCCTGAGGAATTCTTAAAGCATATCCATTTTCCTTGCCTCCTACAACTACAAGTTCATTATTAGCAAAAGTAATTTTATTCATATTTCCTTGCTTGCTTCCTCCTCCTTTGTCCCCCCTCCTTTTCCCTCTCTCCCTTAATCTAACCCATGCAGAGTGGATACTTGGGGGGATGGTTTTATGAATAAAGACCATATCCTTTACTCAAGAGCCTTGGTGTGCAATTATAGATTAAAGCTTTCATTTTGAAAGCCAGAGCAATATACAGCCATAAAAATAACAGTAGCAGCACTGTTTTAATTACTGTACACAGAAGCAGAGGACGGATTCAAGACAAATATGGGACTGTGGCTTGTAGGCTCCAAGAGCTGCCCTCTGACTAATTGTATCAGAGTTCATGCTGCGGCCAAACATCCACCTCTTGGGGAAGGTCTGTGCTAGATATTGGCTGCACTGATTCTGTGCTTCTCCTGGTCCCTCTCTTCTGTTTTTGTTTTGCTTTAGATCCCATAATTAATTCACTTCCCACCACATATAAGCACTGTGGCCTTCTAACCCTTCACTACAATAATTCACCGTATGCTCATCAACCGCTAGTTCCAGGTGATCTAAAATACATACGCCCCGTGTAAAATTTGGGACACGCCTACACTAAAAAAAATTACTTCCTGTTTATCTGAAATTCAAATTTAACTGGGCTTCTATTCTGTTTTCATTTGCTAAATCTGGCAATGCTACAACTAGATGGTATTTTCATTAATTCAATGGTGTTAAATATGATTGTTTCAAGTGGGTAGTGTCTATTGCAAACTCTGTGGTAGTGAGTACTGAAAATTTCTCAAACATAGAAATGTGAATCAAACTCAAAGTTTAATTTAGAGGAAGTTAATGATTTAAGGGTGAACAGAATATCTTTGAAGGGAGAAGCAGAGTAAGCTAGATTTTGTTGGCTAGCCGAACAAAATCAGATGGGTGGGCTGAGCTACAATTTTGGTTTGGCCCATAGATTTTTCTTAGCAGAATAGGAACTTCATGATTGTGTTTGTTTTTAACCCATGAAACTAAAAAGAAAAGAAGATATCATAAGGCAAATGGTTCATTGTGAACCAGAGTGGGAAGGGTACCATGCTGATCGTTGAATGCTTTTGCAAGCAGTACAAGTGAGGTGTACATCTAATGTTGGGAAATGTTCTGTGTGTAATTGAGAAGAATGTGGATTCTGTTGTTTTTGTGTTGAGCTGCCTTTAAATGTCAATTTAGTCAAGTTAGCTGACAGTGTTCAACTCTACTGTATTCTTTCTCAACCTTTACTTATTCCAACAGTTACTGTGAGAGAAGTCTTGAAATATTTAATTATACTGTGGATTTCTCTATTTCTTCCTGCAGTCCTATCGGTTCTTACTTCATGGATTTTGAAGCTCTGTTATCAGAGGCTTAAGTCAGGATCATTATGTCTTCTCGATGAACTGATAACTTACTATTTTCATTTTATGAAATGACCTTCTTCATATCCTGCAAAGTAATGTTCTGGAATCTACTTTGTCTGACATTAATGCAGCCACTCTGACTTTCATTTTATTGGTTTTTCAGACTATATCTTTTCCTACTCATTTGCTATTAATCAATTTGTACCTTTATATTTAAAATGTGCTTCTTGTAGGCAGACCATTGTTGGGTCTTACCCATTATGACTATCTCTGCCCTTTAATGGAGTATTTAGACCATTTATATTTAATATTATTATTAATCTGATTATGTTTGAGATTTTTATCTTGCTGTAGGTTTTCCCCATGATCCAAAAGTAGAATGTTCCTATGAAAACTTTTGTAAGCCAAAATGGCATGAAGTGAGGAAGCAATTACCTTTTTTTTTTTTTTTGTAAAAATGAAAATCCTCTTTCGATTTCTTTTGGTTGGCCAAAAACTGGTAGTAGAGTTGGTCTTTGGAAAAGTGAAGTGGTGTAAAGTGAACTTGTGAAAAGCAGGGAATGCTATATTTGTGTCTATTTGTGTCATTTTTCTTGGTCTTCCTTTTCCTATTATTCTACCTTCTTTGGATTTGAACAATTTTTATGGTTCCACTTTAATCTCTGTTGGCTTATTAACTAGAATTCTTTTTTTTTTATGGTTTCTTTAAGTACACATCCAGTGTAATAGATGTCTCCTTAATATTGCGCAGACCACTAACCATGCTCCTAGTTCAGTGTCTTTGCTGTCTCTGGCCTTCTGCTGGAAAGGGTCTCCTCTATCTCTGTAGCTCACCTCCCCATTTCATTTGGTCTCTGCTCAAATACTGCTTTATCAGAGAGGCCCTTCCTGACCTCCTAATCTAAGGGAGCTCTCTAAACCTGGTCTGTAACTCTCCACCTTTAATCTTGCTCAATCATTCTTTGTAGTCCCTATAATCTCCTGATGCATATTTATTTGTTTACTGTCTTTTTCTCTCTACTAGACATGTAAATTTCATTAAAGCATGGAACTTTGTTTTGCTCACTGTTGAATTTCCAGTATGTAGGAAAGTGGCTGACATATTAAGCCCTTACTATTTGTTGAGTGAGTGAATGAATGTATGAAAGATTCAGAGTTGAGGGAGGGAGTAATATCTCAGTTAATGTCTACCTTGATCTGCTGCAGGATCTGATCACCAGAATGCACTGGGAGAGGTGAGCACCCCTTCATCTCAGTCACTGCTCTGGCTGTGGCCCTTTAATAGTTGTACACTTGCTAGAAAAGGGTATCTTTTCTAGTCAGAAGAGGAATACGTACCAGTGAGATGAACACAAGGAAAGAGTCTGCAGGGCATTTTTGTTTTCCTTCCTAGTCTCTGTATTGTATGGTTCCCAACACACCCTGCCTTTCTTTTTTCACATTCACACTCTAGATTATGTTTTGTTCACAAGTTTTACAGTACCAGAAAACTCAGAACTTCCGTCATCTTTGGTATTTAGAGGTCAGGATTTTTTTTTTCCAGAAAAAAAAAAAAGATGTGTCAGGAGAGACAGAGAAAACGATAAAAAGTAACATTTGGGAAATCTGATTTAAGGAGCCTTAGGAATTCTTTAAACTAATTTTTTTTTTACAACTTTTCTCTAAGTCTAAAATCATTTCCAAATAAGAAGTAAAGAAAATAAATTCAGGCATCTTCACTTCCACCCCTGGCTCTCATCCCTACAGCCAACAGGGTCTCCGAGTCCTAACCTTGTTTCTAGCTTGTCATCTGACTCTGTATGCATCACCTCATTTCCTTTACCTCTGGCTGTACCCTGCTTATTGCTCCTGCTGCTCCTGTATCCACTTGCCTTGAATCTCGCAACAATTTGGGGAACTGGCCTCCTGAGGCAGTTTCTCCTGGCTGCTGTCCACCCCACATATGGCCACCTAAATGCTTGGCCTGAAATACAGATCTAATCATGTTGCGCTTCTTCTCAAAAGCCCCTTGCTGGCTTACAAAACAAAGTGCCAGCCCTCGACTTGGAGCTTGATAGTCCTACACACTTAGCCTCAAACACTCTTCTCAGACTTATTTCCCACCTGGCCCTTCTGTGTTCATCCTGCTGGATTCCCTGCCATTCCAAGAACACACACTTTCTGTTCTCTTTGCTTTCTCCCATCTCTTTCCATCAAAGGACTTCTTCAAATGCTACCTCCTCTGGAGGTCTTCCCTCTAGAGGTTTCCCAGTAGTAGAATTTTCTTCTAAGGATCACACTTCTGTAGGACTGTGGTTTTTACCTTTGTTATGGAGTTTACATTCTTGGTTTCACCTCTAGTCTGTGTAGACTTTGACAGAAAGAAACATGTCTTATTCATCTTTGTCTCCCCAAATTTGAACACCTCTACCGCTATACTTACAAAACTAATCAATGTTTACTGAATTGAACTGATTTAATTTTGAATCTCATTATCACCCTCCCTAATGGCTTTTTCCACAGAGCCCTTGTCCATCAAACTGTTTCATTTCAATCATATTTATTTTTACCATAACTTTCAAAAGACCCAATCAGCTAAATTCTATATGGTATTCTGAGCAGTAAAGGCACATGAATGACCAAATATTTACACCACTTCAAGAAAACCACATGGCAGTGTAATCTGATGTGTAGTTATGTTCAGGGTGGCTTAGAAAAGTTCTGCCATAGCTGAAATCATGCTTTGTCTTGTATCCTTAAACACAGGTGCTTATGCAGGTATTTGTCTTAAAAAACCAACTATAAACTGTTGTCACAAGCACCTTTTCTACAGGACCATGATGTGCATGCACCCTGCTTAGTCTGGGGACTGGCTAATTTCAAGGTCGAAGAAAAACCTTTTATGAAATTTTTATTTGTTGACCTATTTTATTCTAACATAATTTCATTTTATTTACTTTTGCCACAGCTAACAATCACCGGAATCAGGAATTAGAATATGTCTTTTTTTGAATGGTGAAAAATAAAGATATACAGGGATTTCTAAAATCTTTTTTAATCAATTTTATTGACTGTGAAGATTTTCTGTTCCTTGAAATATGTCTGAATGGTATTAATTTAAAGAGATTCAAAGCAGAATAACATAGAAAAATTGCTGACATTTGTGCTGTCTAGTTAAGAGCTTTAGTAGTTCAGGAGGGAAATATTCTAGAATGTTCTTTTATAAGCAAATGCACATGGTTTGGTTTTGGAAATTCTTCCCCTAGGCAAATACAAGATAGAATTTTCCCCATCTTTTCCTTTAATTTGTTTTATGATCTGTTAAAATAGATTTTATGAATTAAAAAATGATAGTATTTTAATATCCACTGAAATATTTAGTAAAGGTCCATTTGTTTTTATTCTTCCTTCTTGAGTTTACTATCTTCTCTTGAGATTAGTGGTATTTTTCTAACACATTTATGAGATAGCCATTAAATTCCAGGAACACCCCATTTTTATTGTATTTATTCTATTTCAAGAGACCTAAGATTTCATTTTCCCTACTTCTTTGGGATCTAATTTATTTTTCAAACTATTAAGTATCATTTAAAATAACTTTGCTTTTGGATCTGTCACAGACGGCTAGATTCATAGGTGTTTTTAATTACCCACAAAGCCTGACTCTCTTTGATGCTCCTGAATTTTGAAAGATTCCAGAAATCTTTGTAACTGGTTCCGTATATATGCCTGATTATATTCTTCAGTGAATGTGCAGTTCTGTTCACCACTGCCATGTTTCTCCTTACAGAAGGGGTCAGCATGACTCCATAATAGGGCCAAACACTTTCCACAGGGCAGTAGAGGTATTTTGTTCAAGTCTCTGGATGCTGAGACAACCCAGCTCGGACTGACCACAGGTGCTTGACTTGTGCAGTTGCTGCAGACAGTGTCACTGCATTCCTATAGTCTAGGGAACACTTATGCATTCTGAGTCCTTGAACTGCACAGAGATATCTCAAGGAATTTGTGGGGGAGAGATTTAGAACACACATCTAATATAGATACCTTGAATATACCTCAAATAACTACCCCCTACCCTCGGCTAGCTTCTAATTACTCCCTTATAATTACCTTGTCCTCCACCACCCCACTTTCCCTCTCAACTATGTTTTGAACCATTTTTTTGCTGGAGAAGTTTGAGTAACTTAATAGTTACTTCACAAATTGATGAGAAAGGGTCTCATGTGTGTTCAAAGCACTTCAATTCTTATCTGGCTGCTCTTATGGGATCCCATCCTGTCAACCTTCTCACCCTGTCACTTGTGCCTTGGCAATAATTGACATCTGCTAATGATTCAATAGTATATTTTAATAGCAATACATTTATTTGCTGGTACAAACATTTCCAAATTATTAGTTTATGTCTCAGAAGTTATATAGAAGCATTCTTGTTAAATATTATTCATATGCCCTAATGTTCTCAGTGGCACTTTTCACTCTTTTCTTTTTTTTTTTCCCACCATAAAAATTAAGGACAAAATCTCAGAATTTCTGTAGCAAACATGTGGGGAGAGAAAATACAGGAATAAACAGGAAGGAATAACTTTAACCAAGAAGGAAGAACAAAATTCCCGGGAATATTCTCATTCTTTCACAGACTCTGCTTGTTACAGGGCAGTCTCATCATTCCCATCTTTTCTTTCTCCTGTGGGCTTACCACTGCTGGCACAGGCTTGCTCACCAACGTTCCAACAATCCCTACACTCTGATATGTAAACTTTTAAGCCAGCTTGGCTTTCTGAGAATAGCCTGCCCCAGGCACAGACAGGTCCCTTCTCTCAGATCTGAGCCTGCTTGCTCCCCAGTGAAAGCTAGCCCTTCTCACCCAGGAACTGTAGCAAGGACTACCTCCTGACACTCATAATTATGGCACCAGTATCATCATTTTTCCAGTCTCAAGTCTCATCTTTGAATCTTTTTTCTTCCCACATTCTGTATCCAACCACTCCTTAAACCTGACTTCACATATACAGCTGAAAAGGCGCCATGATGGAAGTCGAGGACATAGATTCTTCTATTACTTCTGATTAACTGGGGACCTCTGCTGTGCCCATAGGTTCCTGGCCCATCTCTCCCAGGCTCTGCCCTTCTCCGTTGGCCACCCATGCCTCGTGCTAGACTAGCACACTGCTTGCTTCAAGTGCACAGAAAAGCATTATTCAAGGGCGGGCAATTTCCAAGATAACCATTTCACATAATTGCAGCAGATCACAGGTACAATTTCACACTACTCAGTTCTAATTCTGAGATGCTGTATAATAAAACCCAAAGTTCTTGTGGAAGAAATCGAGATAAAATTTCTTCCATTTTCAGGAAAGAGACAAGATTACCATTTGCTATGCTTTAGATGAGTGGACTATGATTTTACTTAAATTACATACAAGTTTTGGATTTATTAGCCAAAATTTAAATCAGCTGCTGGGTTAGGACTTTCTGTGGTGTATTTCCATGGTGCTTCTGTGGTCTTTGTTTTCTTCACTGAATTATTGACGGGAATTTTGTTCTCCCTTCTTGGTTACCTTATTTATTTATTCCTCCTATTTATTCCTGCATTTTCTCTCCCCATACAATTGTTATGGAAATTCTGAGATTTTGTCCTCAATTTTTATTGAATATATGAGTAAAGTGCATAAAATGAGAAAAAGACTCTATGTAGTCTCTTATATATAGAAATATATACGCAATGTATAGAGTACTCAGTAAGTTCTGATTTTAACAAGTTGTGATAGACAACAAGAAAATATATGAATTTTAGTATTTTTTAGTCATTCTTGATCAACTGAGTTATGCTGGACACTGACAAATTTCCATCTCTGATAGAAAAGAGTTGTTAATTATAACTTTCTCTGTTCAAAAATTATGTTTAAAAAGAGAGTTCTATTAAAGTATTTTAATAGTATATTACTATCCTATTAAATTATTATTACTATATTACTATATATACAATTATTATTACTAATATATTACTATGCTAATAAATTATTACTACTATATTACTATAATATTAAATTATTATTACTAATATTTACTATCCTATTAAATTATTATTACTAGTATATTACTATACTTTAAATTACTACTACTATATAATTATTATTACTAATATATTACTATCCTATTAAATTATTACTACTATATTACTATATTAAATTATTATTACTAATATATTACTATCCTATTAAATTATTATTACTAGTATACTACTATGCTATTAAATTGATAGTATAATGCTATTATACTATTATATTATTGTAGTCTATAGTTTTTCAAAACAGCATAAAGGTGTGTCTCACTTTTTGGAGTAACCTTGAAAATTAGTGTTTAAATGGATTTCTTTAATATATGCCAAGAAAGTAAACTAGCAAGCCATTTTGCAATATTTGGTGAAGTTGAAAATGTGCATGGACTATTGCCTGTGCTTTCCTTTACCAGCCATGCAGAGGCATTCTCCAAATGTGTTCTATTGCAGCAAGTAAACATCCTTTTTTAGTAGCTAAGCAAATAATATTAAACACTAACAAATACTGAGCCTTGCTATTTGTTCTGAGTATTTTACAACCATAATCTTATTTAATCCTATTGCATTTTATCACCTTACAGAATTCTTATGTTAGGTATAAGTTTGGATTGATTTACTTGAAGGTAGAATTCCAAGAGTCTGCTCTTCATAATTTATTTTATCATTTTAGATATTTGTATTCACACTGCTTTGTACAAATCTTAGTTTATTGGATAAAGTTTCTAAGACAGTGTTCATTATAAGGTAACAGGGCCATCCTGACATTAACATAAATAGTCCTAGTGTTTGACCTTTAAGAGACTTTTGCTTTAGGGTCCTAAATAAAAGGTAAACAGTTACAGTACATAGCAATGAATTTAATAAAAATGTGTTGGACTTACATGTAAAAAGGCATACCACTTAGTCAATGGACAAGAAATTAAGGCTTAAGTAAGAACACATACCAAGTTGACTATGCAAGTAAAAGTATAAATTTTCTTCAAATGTAATAATTAATGTTTTGTTTGTGTTTTTACCCCTTAGATCTTAAAAAGTTTTATCCAAAGGAAGAAAATATGAAAATATTTTTAAGTGTTAAAGAAAGAATATTGAAAGATGAGTAACTCAGCCAGATATTAAAGCTTCGTCAAAAGTCATAATTATTAAAATGTGATATGATTCAGTCAAAGAGTTCAAATGTTTGCTGTATTCTTGCCCTGTGACTCAAGCTTGTTCTTTTTTTTAATTGAAGTATAGTCAATTTATTGAATATAGTTCCCTGTGCTATCCAGTAGGACCTTGTTATTTATCTATTTTATATATATAGTTTGTATCTGCTAATCCCAAACTCCCACTTTATCCTTCATCCCACTTTTCCCCCCTGGTAACCATAAGTTTTCTATGTCTGTGAGTCTGTTTCTGTTTGTAAATACATTCATTTGTGTCATTTTTTAAGATTCCATATATAAGTGGCATCATATGATATTTCTCTTTCTCTTTCTGTCTTATGTCATTTAGTATGATGATCCCTAGGTCCATCCATGTTGCTGCAAATGGCATTACTTCATTATTTTTTATGGCTGAGTACTATTCCATTGTGTGTATGTGTGTGTGTGTGTGTCTCTGTGTGTGTATACATACACACCACAATTTCTGTATCCAGTCATCTGTCGATGGATATTTAGATTGTTTCCGTGTCTTGGCTGTTGTGAATAGTTCAAGCTTCTCCTTCACATCACATTCTTTCCTTGTTTCATCCTGCTTCCTTCTCTGCTATCTGCTTCACAATCATCCCCCCACCCTTTACTATTATATTATCATTGTGTATTTTATCTCATATTTTATAATCATCGCTTTTTGTTCTTGAAGGGACACATCAAATGCTTTCTGCTTCCAAAATATAACTCTTAGGTAGATTTTTTAATTTTCATCTCAGTGCAATGTTCTAATTTTTTGATATCACAGATTCTTTCCATCAATTCCATTTTCCTCTGTTTGCTCAATTGCAATGGAAGACTGTAAACAGAGTAGTACTTCTGCTCACAGCTTGTTTTTGTTTTATTTTATTTTAAAAAATTTTATTGCACCTTATTTTTTTAAATTAATTTTTATGGGGGAGAAGTAATTAGTTTTATTTGTTTATTTATTTTTAATGGAGGTACCAGAAACTGCACCCAGGACCTCGTGCTTGCTAAGCATGTGCTTTACCACTGAGCTCTACCCTCCCCCCTCACAGCTTGTTTTTAATTATGAGAATCTTCCAAAAAATCTTATAGCTGCTAATATTGAGGCAAAATTTTAGTAACATTAAAAAAAAAAGTGGGGAAGACCCAGAGCCATGGGAATTCTGGAAATGAAAACAGTCTTTGTAGGATTTGTTCTGCATTTTGTTTGAAATCTCCTTTTTAAAGCCAGTTTTCAGATTTGTCTTGTTTCCATGCCAGGTATGAAGGGTAACTGTGTTCAACCAAATGAGCCCTATTGAAAATTCTTTGGAAGCACAGAGGAGTTTTATCCCATGCATAATCTTTTTCTTCATATATGTTAAAATTATCCCTATACAAACAGAAGAGTCAAGGAAATGTCAACCAACAATTTTTTCTACCCATTTCTCTCATCCTCTACCCCCTTCCTCTGGCAACTAACAATCTGTTCTCTGTACCTGTGAGTCTGGCTTTTTGTTTTCTTTTGTTTTTGTTTTTTAGATTCCACATATAAAAGAGATCATATGGTATTTGTCTTTCTCTGTCTGACTTACTTCACTTAGCTTTATACCTTCAAAGTCCATCTGTATTGTTGCAAATGGCAAGATGCCATTCTTTTTTATGGCTGAATAATATTCCATTGTGTACCTATTCCAGGATTTCTTTTCTTTTCTTTTTTTTCTTTTTAAAAGACAGAGATGCTTTATTTAAATCAGCAAATTCAGATTCTTTAATCCCCAGCCCATGGTGGGCAGCCCTCACCCCCCACCCCTTAGCCACAGTGAGAGGAATGGAACATGAGAAGCCAGAGGGCCTCTGCCAGGGCAGGCTGCCTCAGAAGCGTGGTGAATGTAGTGCAGCTGGGGCTGGGGTGGCAGCCGCCACAGGCCCCTCCCCGTCAACTAAGTCCCTGAAGCCACGGCTGCGGGTGAGGCAGAGCGTAGCAGGAAGGCCATCAGGCAGCACCCCTGACTCCCCACCCCCTTCCAGCCAAGGAATGGACTAGGGCGCTGAGCTTGGGGGGAGGACAGACCAGAGGAAAGAAGAGGTATGTCAGGGAGAGAGGGGTGAGCACCCCCTCCCAAACCAATTTTGGTCCCAGAGGGAAAAGAGGCCAGTTGGTCCAGTTTCGGTGGTTTTGGAGAAGGGAATGTATTAGTAAGCACAGTGGGGAGGCCACCATCGCCTCCCCCCTCAGAGGAGACAGGCCAGGCCCCCACTCTGGCAGAAGGGAGCGTTAGAGCTCCGGGGCTCTTGGGGAATGTCACTGCTAAAAATATATACATTCACGGCGGGCAGGGGCAGGGCTGCGGGTGGGATCAGAGGATCTGGTGTGGCATCCCGTAGCTGGTCTTGCCTGCCTGAGATGCCCCACGGTTGGTCCCCATCTGTAACCCAATCACATTCTTGCCCTCCTGCAGCTGGTTGTCCATAAAGTTCTGAGGGTTCTCCTTGGATTTCTTGGGAAACCAGCTGAGATCCCCAGAGAAGAGCCCATTGTCCCGGGCTACCGCCAGCCCGCCCAGGTTCATCAGGGTCCACTGCACACAGGCCATGTTCTTTCCTTCCCAGAGGTCCACAGTATGGAAGATGCCGGCGGTGTTGATGCCTTAGCACTCGGCAGCCTGCAGGGACTGGGAGATCTGCTCCATCTGCTTGAAGGCCATGGAGGAGGCCTGGATCTTCTTCACCGGGGCCTGCCCCTCAGGGTACAATCTGTTAATGAGCTCACACAGCACTGTGCCATCCTTGAGGCAGTTCTGGAAGTTCTCACGCCCGGGCTGGGGCCGGCCCACATCCTTGCGGCACTGGGTCGTGATCCACTGGATCAGGATCTGCTCCAGGTCCACATTATATTGTTTCTCAATCTTCTGCTGCACGTCCCGGCTCAGGCCATAGGCAGGTCCCCTGTTGGCCATTCTGAAGAGCGGTGGTGGCTGTGGGGAGGGTTCACACAGGTGGAAGAGCTGTGTACTCGAGGCGGGGGCTGCAGCACGAGTGCCAGGATTTCTTTATCCATTCATCCACTGACAGATTGTTTTCATATCTTGGCTTTTGTAAATAATGCTGTATTGAACTTGGAGGTATGTTTATCTATTTGAGTTAGTATTTTGGGTTTTTTTTTTTTGAGAAATGCCCAAATGTGGAATTGCTGGGTCATATGATAGTTCTATTTTTAATTTTTTGAGGAAACTCTGCACTTTTTTCCATACTGGCTTCATCACTTTCTATTCCCACCAATAGTACACAGAGGTCCCTTTTTTCCCACATCCTTGCCAACACTTGCTTTTTCTTATCTAATAGTAACCATCCTAGCAGCTGTGAGATGGTGTCTCATTGTGGTCAACAACTGTTGATCACGACTGACCATGGTAAGCACTTTATTATTAACCCATGTAACAACCTGCAAGATCAGTATTATACTCCCATTTCACAGATAAGTAAAATGAATTTTCAAGGAGATATGAGAATAAGTACTTAATAAACTAACTTGCCTGGGTCCATTCTGTAAAAGTAGAAAAAAAAAGAATTTTCAGTGAAAAGACTATAATTCTACAACTTCCCACAGAAGTCATTGATTTTAACCTCTTCGCTAAGGCCTGAATCTGTTATATAACATCCCTGCCAAACAGTCATTTCACGTGCGCTTGAAACCTCCCACTAACAGGGAACGTTTTATCTTCCAGGACGTCCTATCCATCTGTGAGGGGATCTGAGTCAGAGTTCTTGTTCATAAGTTATGGAATTCCACCTCAGGAGCCTTTGGAAATTGAGTCCAGAGTCTCCCTCAAGTTACTACTCTGCAGTTATTAATTTGAATAATTATGTCACTTCCTTCGCCAGAAACTGGTTCAGTATCAGAGCGTCAGTTAGTGCATGGGCTAAGGTCATGTAGGAGGAAGGCAAGTTACAGGGGCAAGTTACTGGCAGTCCTGATAAGTCATGGTGGCTCCTACAAGCTAATCACAGTGAACAACCTTCTCCTTGGTAGAGTTTCTAAAGACTTGGGATGAATAGCTCTGAAGAAGTCTGACCAGCTGCTGTGCTGTCATCAGGTGGGGTTACACAAAGCCCCTTCACCTGTGTCTCCTGAGTCTTCCCTTTTGTCCTAAGAAGTCGGTACCTTCTGGGTACGTTACTCTGTCTTCTGCAACTCTCCGGTATGCTCTGTGCTTTTGTCTGTTTGATTGTTTTTTCTAAAAGCTGTATTCTCTCTCCATACTACTTGGATACATTTTACTTCATTCCTTTTCAGTTTGCAGTGACTTTATGCAGGGATCCATAACATACTTGCATCTTTAAGAAAAACTCTCAGTTGCCAAAAGAAGTCCCTTATGTCTTAACTATTTTAACATTCAAAGGGCAAATTAGACAGAAATCTCAGACCTCTCCGCTGATAAGCCCCCCAGGTTCAGACATGTCAGAGCAATCACATTTAGTTTGTGATTTTATGATGTCTAAAAAAGCAGAGCGTTCCCTGAGGGTAGGTGTCAAGTCTGATAGTTCTTATTCCCCAAAGCTGGAGTTAGTTCAGTGCTATACTCAACACGTATTTGTGAAATGAAGAAGTAGGTTCTAGGTCAATTCTGGGTCTTAATATTTGAACTGTGGTTTTGGGGGGTTGTTTTCACTGACGTGATAAATAAACAGTCTGTTCTTATAAACGTTACTGGAAGATTCTTCTGACAGGAGAAAGAGATGAGAATGGATGGGTGTGAAATGGCATGGGTTTGGATGACAGGACAGCAGGATTGGTGAGAGATGAACTGGGGAACTGGAGGAAGAATGGAGGACTTCATATTCGATGTGAGGATGCAGATGAGCTGAATGGCAAAGCAAATGGGAAGAGGAATGTGGAGGTGGTGGTGGCTCTGTGTGTGTGTGTGTGTATACAAGTGAGGGTGGACAGATAACAGCAAAGGGGTATTGAAAAGGAATAAACACAATAAACCCAGATGAGATGAAAAATCCATAAGCAACGTAACATTGCACAGAAGGACAGAGAAGAGGTATGACTAAGCCTGAAATAGCCAACGGGATAAGCAACAGTACAAATCTCCCTGGAAAGAATGCTTATGAAAAGAAGGACGGAATGAAGACGGAGATGGTTTCAGGTGAATGGCCAAGTGAGAAACAGACTGAGCCCATGTTCATTTAAGGAAATCTCAGCGAGAGATACACAGGACAGAAGATGAACCTGGTCAAAAGGAAACTGGAAATGCGGCTAGAAATGGAGACAGTATAGAAATCCAATGAAGATTGGCAAAATGGTCTAGAGAGTAATATCCTAATTAAAAGGACAGATGTGAATTTTCATTATTCATTTGCTTTGGAGTGAAAGATCCAGTAAAAATGATCGTCTCAGGAATGAGGGTAGATAGCTCTGTGAAACCAGCGGGGTGTCTGTGTGTGTGTGTGTGTGTGTGTGTGTGTGTGTGTGTGTGTGTGTGTGTGTATTAAGGCAAAAAAGGTAAAAATAGTTCCCTCTATTTTCTGGTAACAAGAACAAACAAATCAAAGTAACCAAGTAACTTAGGTCAGTATATATATTTTGTGAAAATTGAAAACAGAAAAATTGTGAAACAGTGGTGCCTGTCCCCAGGCATTGGCATCCTCTTCTAATAGTGCAGCAGCCAGATACCCTGAAGGTGACAGCTGTAGGGTCTTTGATAGATTAGTGGCGACTAGTCCACTTTGGGATCCTTGCAAACAATCTGAACTATTTTTCTTTTTTTAACATTTAAAATACCTAGACCAAAACCAAAAACAAAACCAAACAAACAAAAAAGCAAAACCAAAACCCAAACCTTACTTTTGGAGTTTAGTTGCGAATGTCTGCCACATAAATCTGTAACTTCACTTCTCACCCATCTTTGTTTTGTGCTACGTTTTCCTCTTTTGGATTATCCCACTTTCCCAGTAGAACTTCTTTAAGCCTTTTTGCCAAAGTGTGGTAGTCTTCCTGCTCCAGACTGTTACAAGGTAATCCTGCTCTGTGAAATCTTCTCAAATACCACCCAGATCTAATACCCTCAGTGCGTGAGCAGTCCCTTTGTCCCATCACATGCTTCTCGGTGCAACTTGTGTTCAAATTATGCACGTATGTGACAGTTCACCAAGAACCACTTTATGTTCCCCATGTCTGCCTGTGATGTTTCAGTTCTCTAGGAATTAGGGAAATTAATGCACCGCTTCTAAAATCATAGCGTGTTGGAATGAGGAGGAAATTTTAGAGATCGTCTAGTCCAACTGATTATGAGTCATTTATTAACAGCTCCAAGGGAGTCATTCACAACAAAAAAGATAAACAATTAGGGCCTCTTAAAAATCTCTAGAATAAGGAAGATTACAGGATTCCCCCGAGGAAGGAAAGGAAGCTGAGTGCGCTCATTTGGGCAGATGCTTGAACAGCATCTCCGACACATGTAGGCACAAACGCAGGGCTATGTTGATTCAATACAGTAGATGAGACTCCAAATCAAACAGACATTTATTAAGCATAGCGTCATGATTAAGATATGCCCAAGGTATCAGAGAAATGAAATTATGTTCCAGAAATATGAGAGAGACTGAATACAGCTCATGGGGAAAAACCACAGTTCATGTGGACAGTCAGTCATAGTTCCTCTTCTAAATCTGTATCCTAATACTCTTGGAGCTCAGAATGTTACTGACAAACTTTATCACTGAGTAGGTTGATAAGAGGACTACATAAAACAACACCTAGTTTATATGCAGTACAATTGCTAAAATCCTGGTAGAGGTTTGGCTTGAGAATATGACTCCCCTCGTTCTTGCTGTGGTCATTAAAATTTGCTCAAGTCAACAATTGCATTTTTTTCCCAGACGACTTTGATAATATCCTGGAGCCCCATGTCCTATTCTAGTTCTGATCAACACGGTCGCGTGTGGAGCAGTTCTGTCTGAGCCGTTTCCTTCAGGCTTTCTTTGGGAAAATGCTCCTGGGGTCTTAGCATGGACAAGTCCTCAGCGGACAAGCCCCAGCTCACATTTTGCCTTCGCTGTGAAGCCTTTGCTGACTCCCAAAGCCCAGACTGGGTGAGGTCGGCTTTGAAGATTTCTCCCTGGACTTTCGTAGCTGTTTACTGAGGACCAGTAAGAAGGTGGCTCCCTGGTCAGTGGTGCTGCCCTCTGAGTGGCATTTTGGAAACTGGTGAAGAGTTTTTGTTTGCTGAATGACAGCGGGCATTTCTGGCATTTAGTGGGCAAGAGGTAGTTCTGCAGAATAAAGTGTTCTTTGGACAGTATTTTTATGCATTTTTAAATTGCAATAACTTCTCCAAGAGTTCAGCTCCCATATGAATTGAGAGAAGACAGACTGCATATTGTTTTATTTGGAATGTAGTCAAGAATCAATGGCAGCTCCTCTTGTGATAGTTGAACCCCAGTACCTTCCGCCTCTCTCACTATGTACTAACAGTTTTCAGATGCGTGGCGAGTCTTTGTTTGGGGATAAGTATGTGTTGTACCATGTCCTCTGCTGTAGTCAGACCTGAGCGTTTATGTGTATTATTTTGTCATAAGTTACAATCCTTTTATTTCTTCTTTATTTTATAATCAGGACAATGCATTGATTTTTCTGACCTTACTTATGCAAGCATATATTCACTGTGAATTTCACTGCAGGACAATAAAGGAGATACTGAAAATATTTATTAGCGAAAGAGAGCATCGGGTCTGATGGGGGTGTGGGGATGTGGAGAGCATGAGCTTTGAGGTCATATCTGGGTTCTAGATTGGTCTCCGCCACTTGCTCGTTCTTTGAATTGAGGGAAGTTACTTCTTTATGTCATTTTTCCTCACATGCAAAATAGAGAAGATAGCAACCCTTTCACAGCCATTGTGATTTACATAAGTTCTTGATACATAGTGGATGCCCAGTTGTTGCTATTTCTCCTTCCTTCCTTCATTCAACAAATATTTATTGATGACTTATTTTGGGCAAACATTAGTATAGGTGCTGGAATATAAAGCAGTAAACAAAAGAAATAAAATCTTCGGCCTAGCAGGGGTGACATTCAAGTGGCGGGACATCACGTAGCATCAGTATTTTATATGACTTCTTTTGTTCTTATCACATTGTACTGTAGTTAATGAATGCACATGGCGGTCTCCGTGCCACATTGTTTGCTCCTTGAAGCAGAAGTCATGTATATTCCCTTATATTCAATTCCATCAACTAGCGTACTCTTCTGCCAACAGTTGGCCTTAATAAATATTTTCCAACTGAATAGATTATCAGATACTTTCCATGGTAATACTTTAATCATCAGAAATTCTAAGACCTAAAATTACATTTAAATAGTGAAAAACACCCTTCATGGATGTAGTGGGGATCTAGAACATTCTGTGCATGATGCCACGAAGTTTATGGACAGCCCAGCCTTTCTTTTGTTTTGTTCCACCTTAGACTAGGTAAAACAGTGCCCTGCTCTGTCCCCACTGCGGTGATGCTCTTTCAATGAGGGGAAGAGTCCATGGATCCAGGGTTGGGATTGGGAGATAGGTGTTCTTCTGAGCCTGCACAGCCATCCTTTTGGATTGGGTTAAGTTCTGTCTGCTTGATCTACCCGATGGCTGATTCCAGAAGCGATGCAGGCTTCTTTCACAGGTCTGTCTTGTCATTGGTGTGCATGCCCCTAGTCTCAAAGGATGGCCGGCCAAGGAGGAATACTTAGGATGTGGGTGGAACTGTCATTTGAGCTAGCATGCTCTCATGCATGGACACGAGGTCCCCATGATGCCAGTTGGAGGTGGCAAAGGAGGAATACTTAGGATGTGGGTGGAACTGTCATTTGAGCTAGCATGCTCTCATGCATGGACACGAGGTCCCCATGATGCCAGTTGGAGGTGGCAGTGGCAAGTCAAGGGCACAGCCCACAGGTAGGTCATGTTCTCATGTAGAGTTCTCAGGAATCCCAGGATCAAAAATGGAAACATTGTAAAGGTAAATGAATAGAAATAACTCATTTAACAGTTTGTTATCACGATTTGCAACTTTTAAATATTTCCATGTCTGACATGTGGGCCTCCATATTTAATTTTGCCTTGCATCCCACAAATATTAAAGATGGTTCTGCTTCTGGGTTCTTCTCTTCTAATTAAGTTAGAGCACATACAGGTGTGTATGTGGTTGTTTTAAAGATGCTGCTCACAGTACTTCTCTGATCTTTTTTTATTTAACAGGAAGGAAAGAAAAAAATTTTTTTACATATCTGTAAGAGGGCTATCTATTTGTGATAATCTAAACTTTTATTTTCCATTACAGAATTCCAGACTTAAGTACAATTGTTACATGTATTTTTCTTTGTATAATTTATTTCCCCCTGAGGATAAAAATATTCCCATATATATATTGTTAGTTCTATTCCTGGGTTCTAGCATAACAATATATTGTGTGACTTAAGATATCTTTAATATTATTGAGGTTTTATGTGTGAATTTATGTGGGTAGAATTTTCATAAGAGTTTCTTTAAAAGAAAGATGTGTTCTTTTGTTTGCTTATTTTTTCCATATACTCTATCCTGGAATATTTTCTGTTTTACATGCAAACTAATATAGATACAAAGTTCCTGCCTGGCTAATTGCTGTCATTGATGATTTTCACATAGCTGTTAAAAATATATTGAATTTTAATGGTGTAACTTGTGCTGATTTTTATGCGTTTTTCTAAAGATATTTTCTGTAATACATATTTTAGTAGAATAATTTTAATTCCTTTTTATTTGTATGACATTTCCTTTTTGATATATGTCATAGTTTAAAAATTTATATTTCAGCTTCTTTATATATTACATATTGTATTATGGTATATTATGGTTAATGTTTTTTCTATGTATGCAATTATCATTAATGCTTCATAATTTTTTTATTTTGAGAGGTTATTTAGTTTTGTTTATTTTAATAACTTTCTGTTAGTTCATATTATATTAATATATTTAAATAATTATACCCTATTATTATTTTTAAAGGACTTTGTCTTGGAATTCATGTTGAAAGCCATTCAGTCCTATGCATATTGATTCTTTAATTTGAATCTTCTCTGCTTAATGCAATCAAATTTATTCTTCAAGATACAGCTCATGCATTACCTCTGTCACAACTTTGACACTTACTCATTCATTTATTCAATAATTCAACACAATTTGTTGAGTGGCTGTTATGTTACATGCACAGCTGTAAGTGCTGGTAATATAATAGTGAATAAAAGCAACCAGTCTCTGTTCCCAGAAGGAGGGATATTAATCTAATAATCACGCTTTCCAGTCTATAATTTCAAACTGAAGAAGGAGCTCCAAAGAAAGGGAGCAGGGTTCTGTGAGAAGGATACTGAGAAAACATGACTTGGACCAGCCCTAGATCTCACAGGGTAGTAATAGCAGATCAGACCCAACTGCCTGACCATGAAGTCCAACACAGCTCCGACAGATTGCTCGCCAAGATGGGTGCGATACGTCCTCCATTTCTGAATGCAGACTTCTTTGTGCTATGACTATGCTGCACCCACAAAGGGTACAGTCTCTTTCCTATCTCCTTGAATCTGGGCTGGACTTTTGACTTGCTCTGGCCAATGGAATGTGGCAGGAGTGACACTGTGTGAGTTCCAGAACCTGTGCTTTGGAGGTTTGGCAGCTCCCCTTCTCGTTCTCTTGGAACCATTGCCTGATCGTCACCATATAAGGAAGTCTGACCTGGCCCTTTTGGAAGAAGAAAGGCCAAGTAGAAGAGAAGAGAGGCTCCTAGTCAACAGCCAGAACCAATGACCAGAAAACATAAATGCAGTCTTAGACTACCTTGCCTTATCCAGTCATATGCTGCCAGGTGACTGCTGCCCCATGGGTGACTTCAGATGACACTAGCTGAAAATCCAACCAAATGATCATAATCCAAACAGCTAAGCTGGACAGTTGTGAGCACATAAATGCTAGCCATTTTAAGCAGTAGGTCTTGGGGTGGTTGTCACTCAGCAATGGACAAACAGAAACAACAGCATTGTACGTTACTCAGCGCTTTTAAATTAAGCTCTATTAACTTGGGCATGCATTAAAGTTGACAAGATCTATATTTTAATCTTAATATATTTTTCCTTTTTTATTTTGATGATAAGGTAACAATATTTTATGGGTTTATTTTTAATAAGAAAAAATATTATATGAATTATATATATATGCCCATTTTCAATGATAATTCATTCATGTGAGAATGATATTTTTATTGAATAAGAATTTAGTTTTTTAAATTTTTAATTTAAAAAAGTTGATAGCTTTATTAAGTGAATTAATATATGTAACATGCTTAAAACTATATTTGGCATATAAATATTCAATGAATAGAATCATAATTGTTATTATTATTATTATTATTAATTTAACAAATATATTGAGTGCCTTCTATGTGGAAGACCCTGCTTTAGAAAGGTAGAACCAATCACATTCTTTTCTCCCCCAGCTTTTTTGAGATATAATTGACAAATAAAACTTGTATGTGTTGGGATATACAACATGTTTTGCTATATGTATCCATTGTGAAGTGATCACAATCAAGCTCATTCACATAAGCATCACCTCCCCTAGTTACTATTTTTGTTTTATTTTTTTAGTGAGAACACTCAAGATCAATTCTCTCAGCAAATTTCAAGTCTACAGTACAGATTTATTAACCATAGTCACCGTGCTCTGCATTAGATCTCCAGCATTTATTCATCCTGCATAACTAAAGGTTTGTATCCTTCGGCCAACATCTCCCCATTTCCCCCACCCATCAGCCCTGGCAACCGTCATTCTACTCTGCAACTATTTTTCCGATTCCACATATAAATGAGATCATGAAGTATTTGTTTTTCTGTGTCTGGCTTACTACACTTAGCATAATATCCTCCAGGTTCATCCATGTTATTTCAAATGGCAGGATTTCTTTTTTTTTTAAGGGCCCAATTATATATATATATATCTCACATTTTATTTATTCATTCATCTGTTGATGTACATTATGTTGTTTCCATATTTTGGCTATTGTGAATAATGCTGCAATGAAATGTAAATTTAAATTGCTTATTTGCAGTCTTTCTAATTTCTTAATATGTGCAATTATCGCTATAAACTTGCCACTGTGGAAAACAGTATGGAGATTCCTCAAAAGACTAAAAATAGACTTACCATATGACCCAGGAATCCCACTCCTGGGCTTGTATCCAGAAGGAAATCTACTTCAGGATGACACCTGCACTCCAATGTTCATAGCAGCACTATTTACAATAGCCAAAACATGGAAACAGCCTAAATGTCTATCAACAGGTGACTGCATAAAGAAGATGTGGTATATTTATACAATGGAATACTACTCAGCCATAAAAACCGACAACATAACGCCACTTGCAGCAACATGGATGCTCCTAGAGAATGTCATTCTAAGTGAAGTAAGCCAGAAAGAGAAAGAAAAATATCATATGAGATCGCTCATATGTGAAATCTAAAGACTCATGGACAGAGAATACAGACTTGTGGTTACCAGGGGGGTAGAGGGTGGGAAGGGATAGACTGGGATTTCAAAATTGTAGAATAGATAAACAAGATTACACTGTATAGCACAGGGAAATATACACAAAATGTTATGATAAATCACAGAGAAAAAAATGTGACAATGAGTGTGTATATGTCCATGAATGACTGAAAAATTGTGCTGAACACTGGAATTTGACACAACATAAAATGATTATAAATCAATAAAAAATGTTAAGAAAAAAAAGAAGCTGTGTACCTTTGTTCTCTTCTAGTAGTTTTATAGTTTCTGTTCTTACGTTTAAGTCTGTAATCCCTTTTGAGCTGATTGTTTAATATGCTGTGAAATGAAGGTCCAATTTCATTCTTCTTTATGTGAATATTTTCCAAGTACCATGTATTGAAGAAATGATCATTTCCAAAAAAATGCATTTTTGGAAATATTGTCAAAGATTAGTTGACAGAGAGGTGGGTTAATTTCTGGGTTGTCTATTCTGTTCCATTTGCCTACATATCTTTTTTTATGCCAGCACTTACACTGTGTAGATTACTGTAGCTTGTAATATATTTTGAAATCAGGAAGTGTGCTGACTCCAGATTTGTTCTTTGTGTTCAAGATTGCCTTGGCTATTTGTGGTCTTCTGTGGTTCTGTACAAATTTAGGACTGTTTGTCCCAATTTTGGGAAAAATGCCATTGGAGTTTTCATAGAGACGGCATTGAATCTCTAGACTGCTTTTGGTAGTATGGATAGTTTAACAATATTGATTCTTCTAATCCATGAACATGGAGTATCTTTCCATTTATTTGTGTCTTTAATTTCTTTCATCATTGTTGTAGTTTTCCCTGTACAGATCTCTCATCTTCTTGGTTAAATTTATTCCTAAATATTTTACTCTTTTTGATACTTTGGTAAGTACAATTGTTAATTTATTTTTCAGAGAGCTTGTTGTTAGTATATAGAAACACAGCCGATTTTTGTATGTTAATTTTGTATCCTGCAACTGTCTTGAAACTGTTTATTGGTTCTAACAGTTTTTTAGGGGGAGTCTTTTGGATTTGCTGTATTTGATCATGTCACTTGCAAATAGAGACAGTTTTACTTCTTTTTTCTGATTTGGATGCCTTCTCTTCCTTCCTTTCTTCCCTCCTTCCCCTTCTCTCTTCCTTCTTTTCTTCCTTTCTTTTTTTTCCCTAATTGCTTTGAGTAGGATTTCTGTATTACGTTGAATAAGTGTGTCAGCATTGGGCATCCTTGTCCTGTTCCTGATCTTAGAAGAAATGGTTTCAGCTTTTCACCATCAAGTGTGATGTTAGCTGTAGGCTTGTCATATATGATGCCTGTGCATGAAATTCAATGGGCAGTTTTCAATGCTTATTGGCCTTCTCATCAAATTTTAACGCTTTTAATGATTCTATTTTCTCTTACTAACAAGTAGCTTTATTGATATATAATTCACATACTGTGCAATTCACTCTTTTAAAGTCTAAAATTCAATATTTTTTGGCATATTCACAGGGCTTTGCAAACATCACTGCAATCAGTTTTGGGACACATCCTCTAGTAGTGACTGCTGTCCTTGTGGATTTGCCTAGGAACAATTCATGAAAATGGAATCACACATGTCGTCCTTTGTGACTGGCTTCTTTCACTTAGAATAATATCTTCAAGGTTCCTCCACGTTGCAGCATGTATCAGTACTTCACTTCTATTTATTGTTGGTTGATATTCTGTCGTACGAATATACCACATCTTGTTTGTTCATTCATCAGTTGATGGATAGTTGTTTCCACTTTGGGGCTATTATGAATAATTCTGCTATGAAGATTTGTATACAAGCTTTTGTGTAGACATGTTTTTATCTCTTCTGAGTATATATCTAGGAGTGGAATATTGAGCCATATTATAATTCCATGTTTTTGTATTTTTATGTATTTGAGGTCCTGCAGAATGTTTTCCAAAGAGGCTACACCATTTTACATCCCCAGCGCACTGTATGAGGGTTCTGACTTCTCCACACCCTTATCTACATGTGGTATTGTCTGGGGTTTTAATTCTACCTATCCTAGTGGATATAAAGTGGTACCTCATTTTGGTTTTGATTTGCATTTCCTTGATGAGTAAGTTGAGCACCTTTTATGTGCTTGTTGGTCATTTGTAAAAACTTCTTTGAAGAAATGTATATTCAGATTGCCCACATTTTAATTGAGGTATTTCTGTTTTTATTATTGAGCTGTAGGAATTATTTATTATTGTAGATATAAGTTTCTTATCATATATGTGACTTGCAAAAACATTTCCCCCATTCTCTGGGTTGTCTTTTTCACTTTCTGTACGGTGTGCTTTGAAGCAGAAAAGCTTTTAATTTTGATGACGTCCAATTTATCTATTTGTTGTCACTGTTGCTTATGCTTTTGATGTCACATGTAGAAACTATCACCTGATTCAAGGTTAAAGATTTACTCCTATGTTTTCTTCTGAGAGGTTTATAGTTTTAGCTTTTACATTTAGATCTTTGGTCTATTTTAAGTTAATTTTTGTATGTGATGTGAGTCAAGGGACTCTATTATTCATGAAAAATATCTTACCTTGGCTTCCATGAGACTATATCCTCCTCATTTTCTCCTGACAATCCACATGGTCCCTTTCTTGGGGGACCATCTATTTATTTAGCTCTTAAGATTTTCTTGTATTTTTAAATATTTTTATTTCTCAAAGTTATGTCTTAGTTTATCTCCTTTTCTTCTCAAGTACTCTCTCCTGACGTATCTCAATAAGAACAGAGCATTTGCTGATGATTCCCAAATTTATATCTTCATCCCAGACTTCTAGGATCCCCTGACCCTTTTATGCAACCATAAATTCTATATTTACTATTAGTTCTCTCAAAAGCACAGACATTCAAAATCTTCAAACTAAAAACACATTTTGGACATTCTCATTTCCCTAACCTGGGGCCACTGTTTGATGTGAAAGCTGAACACTGAAGTGCTACCTTTGGCACTCCCTTCTCTCTTACTCTCAAATCCAATTCATTACCAAGTTCTCAATTTTACCTCCTACATGTTTCTAAATTACTCCAGTCTTTTTTTTTTCTCTATCTCAACTTCAACCATCCTAATTGTCTGACTTTTCTCACTATCCTAGATTCCGGACAGATTCCTAACAGATCCCAACTCATCTATTCTAGACCACCTTAATTTTCTTCTCTCCACTGCAGCAGTGTTTCCAAAATATAAACCTGACCTTGCCAACAAAAAACCTGCCACCGTGGATAAAAATACCTGAACCCCAATCTCCAACTACTAAAAAAACCTTCTCCAGTGCCTCTGTGGTTTGGCCTTTCAGACTTGGTCATCTTACTCTCCATGTGCAGACATAGTGACTTTTTTTGTTCTTATCTTCAAAAATGTTATAGCTCTTCCCTTAACACCATAGACTTATATGTAAGCCATTCTATCAGTCTGGGACCCCTCCCCTCTGCTCTCCTATTTAACTTCTTCCCACGCTACAGATTTCTGTTCAAGTGCTACTTTTTCTTTTTCAATTGAGATATAATTTGTATATAACATTATGCAAGTTCAAGGTGTACAACGTGTTGATCTGATACATTTATACATTGCAATGTGCTTGCCATCATAACTTCAGCTAACAGCTCTATCGCATCACCTAATTACCATTTCTTTTTTATTATGAGAATGTTTAAGATATAGTCTCCTAGAAATTTTGAATAGACATTTTTCCCAAAAAGACATCCAGGTTGCCACTGGGTACATAAAAGTGGTCAACATTACTAATTTAGGCAAATGCACATGAAAACCATGAAATGTTACCTCACCTCTGATAGCATGGCTGTCATCAAGAAGACAAGCAGCAAGTGTTGGCGAGGATGCAGAGAAAAGAGAACCCTCATGCGCCACTGGTGGGAAGGTAAATTGGTGAAGCCACTATGGAAAACAGTATGATGGCTCCTCAAAAAAATAAAATATAACTACCATATGACCCAGCAATCCCATTACTGGGTATATATAGAAAGGAAACAAAAACAGGATATCAAAAAGATATATATACTCCCATGTTTATTGCAGCATTATTCACAATAGCCAAGATATGGAAACAACCTAAATGTCTGTAAGTGGATGATGGATATTTATATTAATGAATATTATTATTCAACCACAAGAGAGGAGAAAATTCTGTCATTTGCAACAAAATAGATGGACCTTGAGGGTTTTAATGTTTAATGAGATGTGCCAGATAGAGAGAAATCAAATATAGTATATCACTTATATGTAGAATCTGAAAAAAAATAATAGAAAGATGTTTACCAGGAGCTGAGGGCTGAGGGAGGAACTGGGGATATGTTGCTATAGGGTACAAACTTGCAACCAGAAGACAAGTAAGTTCTGGAGATCTAACACACTGTATAGTGATTATAACCAAATGTTATTCTTTAGTGACACTTTCTCTGATTCCTACTGTTCCCATTTTAGGTCTTACCTCTTTGTTCCATGATTTCTAAGAGCAAGCTCTGTCTCTGCCTTTTGAACACCTCTCTCAGTTTGTGGTTTTAGACTTGAAAGTGTGACTAGAGGATTAGTCCCCACATGGAAACAGGAAGACTAAATGGTTTTGATCACCACCCTATTACCAGATTTTAGCACTGCCATTGAATGCAGTAGGTGCTCTAATAAATGTTTTCTGCTAGTTGACTACAAAGAATGGATGCTATTAACTAGGTTATATTCACTACTGGATTTTTACTAAATGTTTGGAGACAAGCATGAAAAAGAAAGAAAAAAGAACATAAATCCATGTAGCACATTTGACTCATCAAATTGTTTAAGTCTGAGATTTAAAATATTATGCTGAGCAACTCTGTGCCATGCCTGCTGAAGTTACTAATGTTCGCTTTTCTGAAATAAGGTCACATGTTTCAAATGTGGGACCAGCTGATGGCTGTCAGTGCCTAGCTCTGAAAATTAGTCCGGAACTTCATTTTGGAGTTCCTTTTTTCACATTTTGATTTTTAGAAAGTAAAGGAGAAAAACAAACAAATAAAAAACAGAGCTAACAACACTTGATAAAATCTTCTCCATCTGATACTGTTCAGGTAAAGGAAAAGGACGAGAGCCTGGCAAAGGGGTGACAGTGAGACCCAGGGCCAAAAAGAGACCATCCTCAGAGAAAATGAGCTTAGAACTATAGGTGCAGGTGAAGGGCTGGAGAGAAAAATCACACACATGAAACGTAACATGAATATGTGTACATGTGAGAATTTTGCTGAAATAGAAAACACTTAATAGAGCTCTCCTGAGGGAAAGAATGAATTTCTTATCTTATGTCTGCCTCTGACAATCTTTTCAAAGAAAGTCCTAAAAGAATAAAAGAATGGCATATGTGAATAGCATTCTGAGGTTTTTCTGAAGAATACTGCCAGATAAATCCAAGATGCTACTAAAGATTACACTGACACTGTTTACAAAATAGAGAAGATGCCATAGGACATAGCCACGTGCACAAAGCAGCGTATTTGTAACGTAAGGATAACCACAGAATTCAGCCGCGTCTCCAAACTGTCACCATCTGGTTTGCAAAGGTGGTTACAAATCACTTTGCAAGTAGAATTTGCGGCTTAAAGGTTAGATTAGCAGGATCATTCTGTCACAGGGCAAGTAGAAGCTAAGTCAGTGGAAATGTCCTCTTTGCTCACTCTTATATTTTACAGACTTTGTGCCAGATTTTTTTTTTTTTTTTTACACTAAGGGAAGTTCTGTACTCGTTGCAGAGTTTTCTGGGTTTAGGTTAAGCAGCAACTGTTAGACTAGGAGCAGCAGTGGGAGTGAAGCCCTACACTTTTGGAGTTAAAAATCAAATAATGGGAAAAGAGGCTTGAGTTGCCCCTCTGATGGAGGGGGGTGAAAGGCCTGTGAGAGGACTGCCTTCTGACTGGGGAGAAGGCAGGAATAACCACAGGGCTCCAAGGCCCTGGGGCCAGGTCTCAGGTGACAGGGATTGTTGACCTGGGCCTGGCTGCCCCCCCAGGGCCCTCACGGCGACCACTGTGCTGAGCAGTCAGGACTTGGGGATCAAGGGCGCGCAGGCGTCTCACGGCCGCTGTGATTCCCACAGCTCCCCCCTGTGATCTCTTTACACGCCTCCCACGCTCCCAGCTGCCACTGTAACAACACGGCACAGCTCTCCCTCTCTGTGTGTGCTCTTTCTCAAAGCCCAGAACCTTCCTCCACCACCCTCCCTGCCACCCCACCCACATCGCACCCTGTGTGCCCTCCCTCTTCGCCCGCCCCCCTCCCCATCCCAACAATATCGTCCCTCATAGAAGACAGAAGAAGGCTGGTGGGTCAATTGTTAGTCGCTCCAGGGTATTTTAAAGTTCACATCTCTCTGTTTGTAGCCACTGCTTCAGAGAATGCGGCCCTTAGAAGCAGGAGTTAGGAAGACTGGATTCTCCCCTAAGTCGGTTACTACCTGGCTTTGGGAGCACCCAGAAGTCTTTAGGCTTGTGTCCTAGCCCTTTCAACTAGAAAATTCTCCGATTTCCAGTTGTTCCTCAGGCCCAGGTTCTCTCCCTTCCGCACACCTATCATGACCTTGTTCCTGGGGAGGACTTGCCACAGAACAGAGGTCTGTGCTGTGCTGGCCAGTCTACCAGCTGGCTTATTCACCGCCCTGCTAGTCACTAGCTGGACTCATTTTTCATTCCCTTTCCTCTTTCCCAGATCCTTCGGCCAGTCACTTCAGTAACATTTTGTTTTTTGAGTGCCAACTATGTGCTAGACCTAATTTCAGGGCATAAATTAATAAACAAAATAGTTATAGAACTTACAGACTGACGTGAGTGAGGCGAACAATAAACAAGAAAAACATTAAAAATTATAAAATGCTAGCGTGCTGCCGATGAAGCCAATGCAAGAAGTCTGTCCTTATTTCCATATCATTCCCTGAAGCTCAAGCCACAGATCTTGTAGCTTAATGTAAATTGGCCTTGAGTTTGAGACCCAGATAATCCCAGCACTTTCAAATTGCAGAGCCTGCATTTCCACAGCTATGACCTTTGAAAGATCAGAAATTCATGAGAAGTCTGAGCGGGACAGTGGATATCTCTTTGTTTTCCTGAATGTTCAAAGCATATTATGTGTAGGATACAGTTTGGAAATATGTACAGAATCATTTTTCTGAATGTCTCTCTTTCTCTCTCTCTCTAACATACTTCATAAAACATGTTTTGAATACTGTACCCCATTTATTTTGTCTTCATGGTGTGTACGTTCAAGGTCCCCAGTTTCTGGAACCTCTGAGAAGTAAGTGATACATTGGCACTTTAAGAAGCTCTCATGAACTAGTTAAGGAGAAGATGGGAAAATGCAGGGAGAAAAACAGGAGAACATTTGGAAGCAATCAGTGACAGTCATATAGCACCCAAGGCCAGTTTGGGTTTGCAAGCTCTTTGAGTAGCTGGTTCTTATGATACTTTTCAGTTTTCCTCTACTTATTGCAAATTCTTGGGAAAACTCTAGCTCGGTCTTGGTTCTGTGCCTGGGTCCTTTGCGGCCAGCAGCTGTGCAGTGTGGGGCAGATAATCTTGCAAGCCGACAGCAGCCTTGATGAGCCTTGAAGGGCTCATTCCTGGGCACACGAGAGGAAGACCCCTGGGAAAAGATGCAGAGAGCTTCGGAGCCTTTTAAAGGGGGCAGATTTCTGGAAATTAGGAGGTATCACCTTGTTTTGTTGTCACAGGCTGTTGAGGATGGAGATTTTTAGTACAGATATTATGTCCTGCTTCCCCAGATTCCTCTACAGTACGTTTGGGAAAGGCATGGTTATCCACTCCCCCCTCACCTTTCAGTGAACATGATTTCATAATTTCCCCAAGGTCACAGTGCAGACAAGTGCAAGGCGAGATTTCTTGCTTGAGGTGCTATGTGCTGCCTGTCACTCCTACAACGTTGGTAAATTCTTCCTAATAATTAAAAGGGTGTTGTGAAGGTGGAAAGGCCCCATGGAATTCAAGCTCCAATATGCTTTTCCAAATTCTCCCACTGTGCTTTGCAATCAAATCAAACTGCTGTTCATTTTGGGACTAAGGATGCAGTGTTCTGGGATACGGTGTTCTCAGCCCTGTTCCCCATGGATGAGTCTCCACGGATCCCAAATAGCACAGCTGACGTTAATCGCTGCTTCTCACCCCACAGCTTCTCAAATGGCCTGCAAGGTTGGCAGGAGAACTCTTGGGCGTGGGAACACAGGTTCTCTGTTCAACTGTATTAAAACACTAAGGGCATTTACTTCAGTGGTTTCAAACTCGTTCAAAAGTCTGAGCTCCTGAAAGTTACGGGGTGTGGGACTCTACAAAATATTGACATGCGAAATTCTGCCATGCAGACTAGGAACAAGAATAGAACAATAGAACATGTGTGTTCTATAAAATCACAGCCCGAGTGTCCGTGAAATAACAAATTGAGCCTGGCCTTTTTCCAGTTTTTCCGTTAACTTTCTCTTACCAAGTGCTTATTGATTTAATTCCGTTACCACTTGTTATCAGAAGACTGTCTAAAATGCTTGGAAAATCGAGTCTCTTAAACAGGTTAAGAATTTCCCTTTCACTCTTGTTATTAACACCATTAATTAGCAAGCCATTTAGAGCCTAAGCAAAAGAGTAAAAAAGTTCAAACTGACTCTTCTCTATATTATTACAAATTCCTGATGTCAAATTTACTTACACTTGATCCAACAGCAATGGCCCCAAAATGCATCTTCTGCGACTGTGGTGTTCCAAGTGGTTGATGTCATTTGTGAGCTGTTGACGCAGACATTTTATTTGTTGATTGCTGATCTTTGAAAAGACGTGGATCTTGAAAAGATACACCAAGCTCCACTGTCTCCTTCCCATATCCTCTTTTTCTGCCGTCTTTCCCCCTCCCCTTAGAAGAATCACTATCTAAAACCCAGGGCTTCTCAGAAGCTGTCTGAAAACCACTGTAATTTTCAGTTTTCTTAGCATACATTGCAGTTTACAATTAAAATACAATTCATATTAATGTTACCACCTGTTGATGTGTTAACAGGAAAACATTAAAGGCTGTTTAGTTAATCTATTCCAGCTGTTAAACTGCAAGCTCTTGGAGGGTAGGACTCGTGGTCATCCAGCTCTGCACCGTATCCCCTGTGCCTCACACACACTCGTGTGTGTAGGGCCGTTGTAATAATGCGATTATGTGATCATGACAGCTGAGACTTAACATAGTGATAGCTGCATCCCAGGAACTCTTCTGAGCACTTGACACACATGAACACTTAATTCTCAACAACCAGTGAAACCAGCATTATTATTATTTTCATTTGCAAGTAAGAAAACCCAAGCCCTGTGTGCTTCAATGACCTTGTGAAGGTCAGTAAAGGGCAGAGCAGGAGTCCCAGAGTCTGGCTTCCGGACCTGTGCCCTTGACTGTCACAACAGACTGCCTCTTGGTGCATCAAAATAAAGTGGCACATCTTATGAGAAAATTTTATTTGACCTCAGCTCTTCCCCGACTCTCCCCTATTTGCATGACATTTTTATACCTTTCCTAGAGCTTCTGCATATTTTACCTGATAATCAAGTTTTCCAATGACCAGGCTCTAAATCACTACAGACCTTGCCATTTCCCCAAGAGCCATGCTTTGCATTACTCATAAGTCAGACCCAGTTTTTACTTATGTGATTTGGATGGGGCTGATGCTAGTAGCTGACAGGTGAAGCCTTTATTTACCAGTCTATCCAGGCTGTGGAGAACATCACTTGCAGATCTTCAGCTGGGTTATTCTCTAGTCTACAAAGCTTAACTGATATTAAAAAAAAAATTAATCTGCTTTAATGAGCAATTTCTACAGCTGTTCATAGTGCTTTTTATTTAATTTTATAATTTTGTGCTGTCAAGCTATTATGGCTGATATTTTATATATAAAAAAACATAATACTAGAGTTTGAAATCCTAAAAAAATCAAAACTCAAGATTGCTCTTCTGTCGCCGTGAGCTTTCTCTAACTGCTTCTGCCCCCAGTAACAGTGGAAAGTGTCTGAACAGCTCAAAAAAATATGTGATGGAGTCGCAAATTTACTCACACTGATCTTTCTTGTCAAGTGCCTACCTAGGTGGGCAGAGGAGAAAACAAAATAAACAGATCAGCTTAGCCTAGTCTGATATAAAACAAAGTAAGACACAATCATTTTATGTTTCTTTAGGTTTAACTTGATTCTTTAGATAGTCGTTCAAGGTTTCAAATTCCCTCATGTTCTCCTTATGCTTTGCCAAGATGGTAGCCAGGAGTATGAAGCAGGGACCACAAGACCCTGTGGAATTGAGTAGGTTGAGTGGCTGTGAGAATTGAAGTGAGCTTAGCTTCCCTGCAGTTCAGCTCAGTTCTGATCCCAGGTAATCTGTTAGATAAACAGATTGAGGCTATTGAAGTCTCTCATGGATAAACTCACGATACAGTTATACATTTTTTCAGGGTCTTAGGACTTTAGAAAACCCACTCTGATGACTCAGCCTCCCCTTGTCCTTCATAGGTTTGGAAGACTCCTTTGCGTCACTGCCACATCAGTCATCTGGCCCCTGGCTCTTGCTGACCGCCCCCAAACCTCTGCCCTGGGTTATGGTGCCCTGAGTGTGGTGGGCTTCATAACAAGTTTCCCAACTCTCACCTTAATGCCGGTCCCACACAGGAAACAAAGAGCTGTTAACTAACTTGATCTTCAGGGGTTTTTTTGGCATGCCTTCTGGAATATTTAGGACCATCTGAAGTGAGCTCAGTGCCCTCTGTACCAAGGGTTCCCCTAAACCGACAATTGGAAAAGAACCTCTCTGCTCCCCATGTCCCCACCAACCAGTGTAAGTGATGTCCTCCTCAGGCCTGGATTTCCAGCTCTGTACTTCAGACACCCAAGCACATGTCGGACTGCCTCCCGCTAGTAACTATGTCACTCTTTTTTCTCCCCACAAGCAACTAGAGGAGAGGGGCAGATTTTTGCCTTCCTTCTTGGCCTGCCTGGGTGGGATAACCCCCTAAATAGCATTTACCTTCTTCCAAGATTACAATTTCTCCCTCTCCATTCCCGAAACAAAAGTGGTGGGCTGACTTGGGGGGAGAGAGAAACCAACTGAAAAGGAAACGTGAAGAGGGAGATAATTGAAAGTGATGATTCAGGTACACATGTGTCTTAGCTAATGGGGGCATTTAAATACCATTTTTAATGAGCAGTTAGAATGAAAGTTGTATTGATTCTGAAAATATACAGTAACCAGTGAAAATGGTCATAATTTTCAAACTATTAGGAAGCAATATGACTTTGCAGTTTTAATGACAAAATGATAAAGTTGGCATGATTAATTTCAGTACCCTCAAATCATAGAATGTTAGAACTGTAGTAGGAAAGAACTAATAATTATTGAACATCTAGTATGCTCTGGGTACATTCAGACAGTTTATATATATTATTTCATTTAATATTCATAAGAAACTTACAAACTTTAAAAAAATATACTTAATTCATTTAGAGCAGTTTCAGGTTCACAGCAGAATTGAGCAGAAAATACACAGAGTTTGCACAGAGCCCTCCCCACCCACACATATATACTCCCCTACCCTCAACATCCCTCATCTGTGTGGCATATTTGGTACAATTGATGAACCAATATGGGCACATTATTATCAACCAAAGGCCATAGTTTAGGGTTCACTGTCAATGTTGTACATTCTATGGGTTTTGACAGATGCATAATGACATGCAGCCACCACTATAGTATCATACAGAATAATTTCATTGCCCTAAAAATCCCTTGTGCTCCATCTGTTCATTCCTCCCGCCCTTTCCCCAAACTTACAAACTTTTAAGACAAATCTGTTAGTATCTGTAATATTTTAAAATAATTCCTTTATGAGGCAACCAGTAAGAAGATGAAAGAGTGGGCTCAAAGAATGTTTTAGGAACAGGGATTAGAAAAGACAGAAAAGGAATGTCTAAGCACAATTTGTAAATTAGATATATAACTAGTTAACTTTCTACACCTTATCAATTTCAGAGGTTAACCTTTAATCTTACTGGGTTGGAATTACCTGTGTTTTCATTAGTTGTGGGTTGTTAATGCAATATATGGTAACAACAAAATTACATTTTCAGCAGGACTAACAGAAAATGCTCCAACATCATACAAGAAACTAAGTATTTACTATTTTGGCTCTTTTTGAGTTTGGAATATTTCATTTCAGACTATCCTATGAGTTGGGCAATGATCTCCCCACTTTATCCTTAAGGATACAAATGCAATAAAGACAGATAACCTGACCAAGAACACATGGTTAGCCACTATTGGGAGACAATTCTGCATGGACAATTCTTTCTAGCATTTCTGCATGTCTTGTAGGTAGAGTCTTTTGTCCTGGATCATATTTTCCAGATATGCAAGATGTCTGTAGAGTGAACTGTACTGGGAGATGGAGATAATGTCCGCTTTAAGAGCAAAGGCTGGACACTTTGCTGCCTATTTTAAAAGATGACTTTCCTAGGTTTCGGTTCCTCTCCCACACCTCAACCCACTGCATGTGCAGGTATCACCTCGCTCTTTAGCATTACCCTAGAGCAATGAGGGGCCAAGGAACTGGGCAAGACAATGAGGACACTTTAGCTATTGCTGTTAGTAAAGCATTGTTTTTTGTCTCTGACCCAGCAGCCTTGTGTCTTCTGCCAGCATCCTTGAAACTGTGACTTGCATGGAAACTTTTGGCTTGCATGTAAAGTCTGAGTTTTCACACTTCCTGACACCAATTATATTCATAACTAGAACTTTGAGTTCTAAACTCTCATGCCTGTATTCTTTCCACTTTACCATGACAAGCCTCAATTTCCTACCTTCCTGAATTTCCTGCTTTTGTATCTTCTTTCCCAGTCCAGTACCTCCAGAAATTCTGGAACATTTGTTCTCTCCTGATTCTAAAAGATGGATCATTCACCTAGAAGAGGCTACCCATCACCAAGCCTCTGAAAACTGTCCCCATTGTCTACTTCATTGGCTTTTCTTTATTGCAGGAGAAAAATAGTGTAGTGAACAAAAATATTGATGACTGGTAACTCTTACCAACACATTTTGGTAAATTAAGTGATTTTTAAGCAAGAATGGTATTTTTCATGATATCACTTACGTGTGTGATCTTAAAAAAAGGCAAATGAACTTATTTACAAAACAGAAACAGACTCACAGACTTAGAAAACAAACTTATAGTTACCAGCGGTGAAGAGGGTGGGAAGGGATAAATTGGGAGTTTGAGATTTACAGGTACTAACTAATAGATATAAAATAGATAAACAACAAGTTCATACTGTCTAGCACAAGGAACTATATTCAGTATCTTGTAGTAACATGGTGAAAAAGAGTGTGAAAACAAATATATGTATTTTCATGTATGATTAAAGCATTATGCTCTACACCAGAAATTGACATATTGTAAACTGACTATACTTCTAAATATATATACATATGAATGCATCAAGACAGCGCTTTCATCCGAGTGGAATATCCAAGAGGGTAGGAAAAAAAGGAAGAACACATTACTTTCACAAAGTTTTTCTAGATTTCATTAAACTTCGGAATTCATATTACATAGGTGTCAGAATAAAACAAGATACTATTGGTATCTGGTCTTTGTCCTCCCCTCCGCATCAATGACTTTCAAACATACCAGGCAAAATACTTTATCTCCATTATAAAACCCTTTGATGGCTCCCAGCTGTGGGAGCCCATGATTGGGTTAACAATTGTAACAGATCCCAGCCGCTCATCTCTTTAAAGAAAATGTGCTTAGTAACAGCCTTGAGGTTTTAGCAATGACCCAGGCTCCTGGCTATAAATGCTGGGTGTGCCTGCTGTAAGTCTTCTATCCCCAAAACAGCCTTGGGCCAGAATGGTAAACAACTTATAAAAAGCTGCAGACTCAGAGGTGAGAAGGCTGGGTAGCCAATGACGGGTAAGATCCCCTGAGGGGGGCAACCTAAGACCAGCACAGCCGCCTGAGTCCAAGTTGTTAAGGAGCTGATTCTCATACGTTCTGCCCTGATAAGCTGAAGGGCTCGACACAAACAGGATTCACCAAAAAGTGTCTTCTGACCTTGAGCCAAACACCAACAATAAACAAAGCCTTTGTATTCATTGTGATCCCACCCTGTCCTCCCTAAATTCCTGCATTCCTCCTTTGCCTGTACTCAGTAAATATGGAAGATATGAGAGGCTCCAAGAGTTGGCTCCCAACTCCCTCTCACTCTCTTGACGTTTCCAGAAAGTCTTGAGTAATTCATTCCGTCTCGGTGGGACTTCTGCCGGCCAGAACCCACACCTGGTGACGAACCCTCACCCAGCCACCCAAGGGTAAAGTCGAAACTTACTTGCATGGCATACATGACCCTTAATGATCTGCCGTCTTCTGTCAGCTTCTGCTGCCTCCTGTGATGCACATCTGGACTCGTCATGTTGAACCCCTGGCTATTCCCTAAGCCTACTGAGCCCCTGTATGTCTCTGCACCTTTGTGTGGGACCCCTTCCTCTTCGTATACTGTCTATTTCCTACTTATCATTTAGATGAACTCTTCTTGGAAGGTTTGGTCCTTCCAAGGAAGTATGGGTCCTTCTTCTCTGTCTCCATTGGGCTCAGTACTCCCTTCCAACCATAGCTCTTGTTGGATCACAAAGATTAAGTTGCTGGGTATTTCTCAGCTTGAGTTTTCCCGAAGCTCTACACAGTGTTCAAGAGAGCAATGATGTCCATTCAGCAATAAAATAATTATTTAAGTTGTCAAGCAGCAAAATAATTCTCGAAGTTTTTCCTTCCCTTTAAAGTTGACTCATTGGAGAGTTTCCAAGTATGGACTGACGATCATGTGATGCAATACTGCAGAACAGTAACCACCACCCAGAGTCAGTTATTCAAATGGTTTATTTTTCAGCCAAACCCTACTACCCATCTTTGTGGCAGTGGCCGTTAAATAGCTCTAAATCATGTGTTTTTGTTATTATAGGCTATATTTTATTTAATTTAACTCTATAACAGGCTTCATAAATTCCGTGCAATATAAGGAAATGTGGTTTTGAATTCCAGTAAATTAATAGGGAGACACAAATGATGCTATGTCTATAAATTCACCTCAACATGAACTTTATAAGAGCCATTAATCACACTCAGGTGATCAAATGTCTTAGGCTGAACTTCAAGATAAAACTTCAAAATCAAATGTTAAAAAGGAGAAACCATACTGATGATTATTTCCAATTGGATTTTTTATTTTTTGAGAATTAAGACTATCCCCACTCACAATATGTTATTTACAAAAATGTACTTGCAAATAGCAGTCCAAAACCTGCTGATTCTTTTTTTTAAATCACAAAAATACCAAATTACTGAGTATCAGATGCTGGAAACAGTTTTTGCCCTTTTAAATAGTATTTAACATGTAGTTAAGTTTTACTTTACATTTCAATATATATTCAATTCTCAAACGAAACATGTCATAATTAATTTTATGTATTGACAGAGTGTGTTTTTTCTTATGAAATTTAAAATAAAATGAAACATTTGTAGCACGTGTTACATGGAAAACAAGTCAAAATTTGTCTGTAGTTGGTTTGAATGCTATTAATGCTCTTTCTCCAGATAGTTGTATGATTCATGGCATCATTTACTCAAAAGTCACATTTGCAGGAAAGCTTTTCCTGGCTGCTCAAGTTTAAATTGAGAGACATTCTCTATCACCCCTTCCTTAATCTTCCTTTTGTGGTTTGATTTCTCTTTAGCAGTTTTCTCTCTCTCACATATTATCAATTTTACTTTTCAAAAAAAATGCATTTCGTACCCATCTCCCTCGCTAGAATGTAAGCTCCAGGAAGGCACAGATCTTGTCTGCCGTAGACACAGCTGTATCTGTGGTGCCTAGGAAAGTGCTTGGCCTTTAGCAGGTACTCAGTAAACATTTTTGAAAAAGAGAATTATAGGACAACTTTAGAATAACATTTTTAAAAATGTACCAACCTAGAAGATAATATTTCCTACTCAAACACATTTGTGTATATATATATAATATGTATAATTTCCATTTTAATATCTTTACATATGTGTCATATTTTATTTTTACAGGGGTTTGAAATGTTACATATTATTCTCAAAGTGTATCAAATGGGAAATATGCTAGAAAAAGCTCTATGTTGTAATGTTCTGTTTTCTTTAACTAGACTGAGTTTTCATGGTCAATGATTTTTTTTTTAATTGAAGTATAGTGTCCAATGTTGTGTCATTTCTGGTGTACAGCACAATATTTCAGTCATGCATGTACATACTTATATTCATTTTCATGTTCTTTTTCGTTATAGGTTCCTATAAGATATAGAATATAGTTCCCTGTGCTGTACAGAAGAAACCTGTCTTTTTTTTGAATCAGTGTTTATGGTCAATGATATTTTTTCACTGAACTTTTTTTTCTTTGTTTCCTTGGACCTAACTCATGGCTGGTGCTCAAAAATGGTTGTTAAATGAATCAATGGTGAAGTTTCAGAGGGAGACCAACTCAGGTTAGCATGAGAATGAATTCCCAGGACACACAGACATGGGGCCATGTTATAATACCTTTGCTATAAGCTTAATGTCCTAGCACATCTGTCACTGTGTCTGCAGACCAGTCATTAGTCACTCCTTGATCTCCTGTTTCCTCTTCCCTGTTCATTTCAACACTATAACCCAACGTCACTTATAGATGTACTCTTGAGAAGGCTTACCCGTTGCTGACTGTAGAAGTTACTGGACCGGGGGAGATAGGAGTCGTGGTTACTCAAGGTACAAAGACAGTTGGGGTAAACATGAACAGAGATGAAATGGAAAATGTACAGAAGTTGAATACAAAGTGAAAAGAAATGGAGTGGTTCGGTTCTTTTTGGTTAGGGAAAGAGCATCACTGGTACTGAACTCAGAGTGAAGGGAAGAAGGTGATTATCATTGTCTTGAGTCATCATAGCCACACACATGAGGGTCAAGTCATGAGTCACTACGTCTTTCACCTCTGTTTTTACCCACCCAGGACACAACTTACATTATTCTCAAAGAAGGAAAGAACCTTGGTGCTCTCATATCTTTCTGAGAACACCTGTGTTAGGGGGATTTTCAAACACAGTTACAGCATGAGTCACTGGTCTAGGCTTGAAAGAAGACAGGTAATTGTCGGTGCCGATAACCAGTAGATGTTGGTGAAGTCAAGCCTCTGTGTCTTGGAGCTGTTTATGTACCTCCGACCTCTTCCTATGCTCCCACTGTAGAGCTGTAGTTAGGTTATATTCTAACTTAAAGAATATAATCTTGAAATTTCACCATATAAATAGTGGACCATAGACAATAACCATTCTAGTTATTTTCTGTTTTTTTTTTTTTTTTTTACGAGATTTCCCCCTCAACCTTTATGATACATCGGTTTCTGCTCTCAACTGGACATGCAGGAAATAAGAGGGCAGTTACCCTGATTCAAAAAAAAAAATCATCCTTGCTTACCTTCTTTGTATAAATAACTTGGATGCACAATGCTCTTCTTCCAAATTCTCAAGGAGCATTGTGAGGGGGTAATTAAAGCAGTCTGTTTCTCCAGCACGTTCTGTCTGTTTTTTCTTTTCGTTATTAGATGTGATGACACATTTGCCTGTGTGGCTTCTCACAGATGGCACAGAAATTTTGTGATCAAATGGTAAGAGTAAACCAACTGTCGTCTCAGATCACAGCTTTCCGTGTTGCTTGCCATGTGTAGGAATCTCACTTTAATAAAATGCTTTTCTCTTTTAAAGTGGTATTACCTGGCATGCAGAAGATTTTAGGATAAAGTGAAGAAGTTTGAAAAGGCAACTGAAAATGTAAATTTCTACTTAGTTTTATGCCCTGTAAGTTTTGACTGTGATACAAAAGTGAATTAAAATTTCTGCACAGAAAAGTTGATTATTACAAAATAATCTATTAACTATTTGTTTGCAAATGGGGCAGAAATAATGAAGAGTTTGGATTTTTCTTGAATATTTGTGAATTGATAAAGAGAGATTGTGAAGTGTGTTTTATAGCTTTTATGATTGGTTCTAAATTAATTTGTATCATTAATAGGCACCAAAACCTAGACTCTTAAGCAAGACATTTTCTTTTTTGCCTACCAGAAACTGAATAGAAAATCTCCAGAAGACAAAAACTTTGTTATAGTAGGAATTTTAGCATTTATTAAATAAAGCTTAAAAAATTAGCTCTGACCTTCAGAACTTAAGGCATGTATGTAAAGACTACATATATATCATTTTGATTGTAAGAAGTATGAGAGTGAATCACCTTTAATGGTTTCTTTTGTGTTTTGGCCAAAGGGAGTAAGTAAGTGAAAGAGAAGAGACCAAAGGCATATTTAGCATGCAAGTCACGGCTAATACATAGGGTTGGAATGATAATTTGGAAAAAGAGTAGAAGACAGAAGCTGCCTCTCTGAGTAGTGAGGGGAATGGCTTTGGAGCTGAGAGGGTTGGGAAAGGTCGTCCAAAGCAGGGGTGTGGTCAGCAGGTGTTCGCATTAATGTCTATGGTAACTGCTCTGAAGCAAAAGAAGTTCAAGAGAAAGCATAGCTTGGAAAGTTTTAGATTCTAAAGCATGTGACTCAGAATTACATCAAGCAGCAATGGATAACAGATGCTAAGTACAGTGGAAGCAGTGGTTGGAAAAAAATGTGACATTTGAAATCTGTGTTGTGATTCACCACGAAGCAGCATACTGAGCTTTTGAACAAAGTCATTTAATCCCTGAGTCTCCGTTCCTACATGTGTGAAACAAGGGCTGGATTAGGTGGGCTATCAGATAGCTACCAATCCAGAAGCTCTTAAATCACTGTAGAACCTGGATTTTATATTTTTAAAATCTTAGCTAATTTGATACAAGCAATGATTATGATGATTAAGAACAATCTGATAGATGATTATGTTAAAATAACAATAGGAATTCATTTTTAAATATTATGGGAGGTTTCAACCCTTCGGTTGAAAAATATTGGAAGCCTTGGACAGCTCGACTTGAGAAACAGGAGCACTGGGTTATCAATTCTCTTGGTTTCCACTAATCCAGGCTCAAACCCAACTTGTCCACGAACTACCTCTGTGAAGCTGAGAAATTATTTAACTTCTCCTATCTTTCCTTTTACCGCCTTTAAATTGGGTAATTTCTTTTACCTGAGTCATGAGGTTTTTATGAGGATTTAATGTAGCAATGCAAGTAAAGTGGCTGGGTCATAATAAATGCTAGTTATTTTGACTGATTCTTGGAGTAGAGTATGCTCTTGCATTTTTGCTATTCCCCATGTAGTTGAATTTAGATTTTGTATTTGTTTTAATGTTTTTATATGATTTACTCTAAGCGCTGATTTTAATGACTGAGAGCAACTTGCTAGGATAAGTAGGTAAAAATCTCTCACATGTAGGCAATAGTTCATTATCTTTAGATCATGGATGTGGCATTTACGGAGTCTGTTTCTTGTCACTGTTTTCAATATACAAGCAGGGACTTAACGCTTCCAAGCCATTTTTTTTTACTCAGTAAAGTAGGGAATGTGACAAACATTCTGGCTGGTTTTGTTTTGTTTTATTTTGGTGTTGTTTTTAGTTTAAAATACTTACTGTTTCTGTGAAATATAATGTCTATGAAAGAGATACTTTCAGAATAAACACTAGTTATGGCGTAGGGATAGACATATAGATTGATGGAATAGAGTTGGGTCAAGAGATAAACTCTCATGTTTACAAGGAAATGAACATATAATGTAATGTTTTTGAGAAGAGTGTCAAGACAAATTCAGTGGAAGAATAGTCTTTTCAACAAATGGTGCTGGGGTGAATGGATATTCACTGTAAAAGAATGAAGCTGGGCTTCCACTCGTATCTTATACAAAAATTAATTACAAATGGATCACATACCAAAATATAATAGCTAAAACTATAAAAAAATTTAAAAACCTGGACATATGTCTCCGTGACCTTGGATTAGGCAATGGCTTCTTCAGTGTAACAGCAAAGCATAAGAAGAAAAAAAAAATAGATGAATTTGACTTCATCAAAATTAGAAACTTTTGTGCCTTAAAGGACACTGTTATAAAAGTGGAAGAACAGTCCACAGAATAGAAGAAAATAAAAGTTATAAATCTAATAAGGGATTGGTATCTAAAATATATGTAAAAAGTTCATGACAATAACAAGACAAGTAACATCATTTTAAAAGGAGGCAAAGGATCTGAATAGGGCAATGGTCAGTAAGCACAGGGGGAAAATGCACCTCATTAGCGACGAGGGAAATGTAAATGAGAACCACAATGAGATATTGGATGGCTGTAATCACAAAGGCAGATAATAATGAGCGTTCATGAGAAGGTGGGACCTCTATACATCACTGATGGGAATATAAAATGATGCAGACACTTTGGAAAACAGTCTAACAGGTCATTGAAAGTTAAACATAAGGTTACTATATAACCCAGCAACTTTACTCCTAGTTTTACATCCAATAGAAATGAAAACATATGTCCACATTAAACACGTGTAGGTGAATATTCATATAAGCATCATTCGTAATAGCTGAAAAGCAGAAATAAAACCAAATGTCCATTTGTTGATGGATACATAAATGTGGCATATCTGTAGAATGGAATACAGTTGACTTTTGAAAAACCTGGGTTTGAACTGCATCAGTCCACTTGTATGTGAATATTTTTCAGTAGTAAATGCTACTGTATTACACAATCTGTGGTTGGTTAAACCTGCTGATGCAGAACTGTAGATATGAGGGGCCAACTATAAATTATATTTGGATTAATCCTGTATAATTCAAGGGTCAACTGTATTATTTAGCAAGAAAAAGAGATGGGGTACTAAAATACACTACAGCACTGAAGAATCTTGGAAACATTATGCTAAGTGAAGTAAATCAGTCATAAAACACTACATATTGTATGATTACATTTATGTAAAGTGTCCATAACAGTCAAATCTATAGACAAAATGGGTTATTGGTTGCCTAGGGTTTGAGGGATTGGGGAGAAATGGGGAGCGACTGTTAATGGTATGGAATTTCTTTTTGGGGTGGCGAAACCCTCTAAAATTAATTGTGGTGATTACTGCACAATTTTGTGAGTATACTTGAACCACTGACTTGTACTCAAATGACTGAATTTTGTAGTATGTGGATTGCATCTCAATAAAATTGTTACACAACAAACACAGCCATGTAGAAACTAGGAGGAAAATAGGAAATGTGCCTGAAATATTTTTAAAATTCAAAATTAACATATTTAAGAAAATAACTCTGGAAACATATTTTCTCTAACAAAATGTATACTATGAAATTAAAACTGAAGAAAATCTAGATCAATGAAGACATTTATTTTGAGTTTTTATTAACTGTCTCATGGTCAATTTTACTTTGTGCGTGTGTCAATGGCACTCATTTTGCCCTAAAAATATGATAGAAAACTTTTCATAGCATAGAATCATCAGAAATACCCACCCCTCCCTTTTTTAAGTTCGTCACATGATTTTTAAAGTCCTATTTGCCAAGACTATTTTCATCTCACGGAGCCTCAACTTTTCACCTGAATAGATGGACTGTATTAACGATGGGATTCTTTAAGAACTGTAATGTCGTTTCGGGCTAGTTGAAAGCTAACAGTCCTCAACCATGATGCAGAGGGGTGGCGACTTTTGCAGGAAGCTCAAAGTCATAATTCAGACTTTACAAGCTTTTATCGCATGGATATTAAATTTATTTCTATCTCTAGTAAGTAAGTATGTAAGATGGAAGAAAGGCGGCCTCGATGTGGGGAATTATTACAAATTCATCCCTCTGACGAAAAAAAAAATCAGTGAAAAAAAAAGCTCAGTGAAATAATTTCAGAAGAAGAATGACTGTGTATTATCATTTCTATTTTGTGCAGTTTATAATGAAAAGAGATGCAGAGAAATAGACAGTGGCTCAAAGGAGAATATAAAAAATGTATAACTGAATTGGAATATAAGATGTAGGGAGAAATATTAAAGAAAATGTAATGACTAGCCTATAGAAGAATTGTACATAACCCCCAAAGTAGCAAGCACTTTGGTTCACGGCCTTTCAAGAACACTGTGAAGCATCAACACTGAGATATTTTGAGCAACAAAGAGTCATTGGTCATATTCTAAGACTGGGTGAGTTATGGTCCAACCCAAGTACTAAAGATTCAGTACGTACTAAGTTACCTTACTCTCAAGGTAAGGTCTTATGTCCACAGAGGATTTTTGTTTTTCAAAAAGAAGCTACCCTTTCACTTCAGCAAAGTATGGATGGATGGACCCACTGTGGACACAACCTAGTCTTCTCAGGGCAGGGCAAAACTCAGGCCTTTTTCAGCTTGTATCCTGAAGAAGTTTATCTTGATCCCAATCCCCAACTCAACCTGAAGTGAACTGGCCTTGGATTTAAAGTTATTCCATTCTTTTCTTTACAGAATGGCTTTAGGGCCATGATTGTTCTCACTTGTTAGGAGTCGCCAGAAAGAAGATTTCTGACTTGCAGAGTTGGTGATTTTGTGCATTTCAACATAACAGTAGGCAGAATCATGACCCCTTAACGATGACCTTCTCCTAACCTTCTACACCTGTAAATATTCCTGTGAATACCTCCCATGGAAAAAGAGATATTGCAGATGTAATGAAGTTAAGGGTCTTGAAATGGATAGATTATCCTGGATTATTTGGGTGGGCCCAGTGGAATCAGGAGCTTTCTTCATTGGAGCATTGTCAGAGTCTGGGAGAGAGATTTGAAGATCTTGTGTTGTTGGCTTTGAAAATGCTGGAAGGGGCTATGAGACATGGAAGGCAGGCGGTCTCTAATGAACTGGAAATGTGAGGAAATCGATTCTCTGCTTGTGTTCATCTCCTCAGGCTGCCATAACACAATACCACAGGCTGGTGGCTTACACACAAAAGAAAATTTCTCATGGTTCTGGAGGCTACAAGTCCAAGATCAAGGCAATGGCAAGGTTTGTTTCTGATGAGGCTCCTCTGCTTGGCTTGTGGACAGCAACTTTTTCACTTTGTCCTTGTATGGCCTTTCCTCTGTGTGCATGTGGAGAGAGAAGGACCTTTGGTGCCTCTTCCTTTTCTTATAAGGTCATCAGATCTATCAGATTAGGACCCCACCCCTGTGACCTCATTTAAACTTGGTTGCCTCCTCAGAGGCAGTATCTCCAAATACAGGTATGTGGTGGGGGCAGGTGGGTGGAGAGTGTCAGGGCTTCAACATAAGCATTTGAGTGGGGACAGAATTCAGTCAATAACATCCCTACAGTCTTCAAAAAAAAAAAAAATCCAGCCCTGCTGACACCTTGATTTCAACCCAATGAGACTTTTGGCTGTACAATTGTAAGATATTAAATTTGTGTTGTTTTAAGCCACTAAATTTGAGCCACTTAATTTGTTGGCAGCTAAAGTAGGAAATGAATACAACATTCTCATTAGTTTTAAAACTGACTCTCTTTCTGTGTGGCAGATTCACCATCATTAATGTGGTAACATAATACATGCCCACATTAACTGAAGAATCAATGTTCCACCCAGCCACCCCGCCTGCTCTATTGTGTACTTCCACACACAAGTACACACACTGGCCTCTACAGATTTCCATTCTAAGATGTCTCAGGAACACTTGCAGGCCGAAACTAACTTCAGATTTTGGTAAACTGTCCAGAATTGGGAGGAGTCTATAAGCAACTCCTTCATGTGTGAGGAACTGAACATTTAGGCTGTTTTCCTAATAAATAGGGGATGACTTCATCAAGTAATTCAGACAGAGACCTTCACAACTGTCCCTTTTTGATTTTTTTCCCTTGAATCTAGGCTTAGAAGATCTTGTCTAGGAAAACCACGCAGGTTCCAACTTGGCATGACTGTGTGGACGGGCGACCGGAGAAGCAGGGATGCAGTGTCTTAGGGTCAATGTTGGTGATCACCTAGAAATCTTCAAGTGGGCTCCTTAGCCACAGAGGCAAAATGCTTTCTGTCACTCTCGAGTTCCCAGGAGTTACAGTAGAAAATAAAGTGTCCAGAGGGGAGGAATGGAAGTGGATTGAATAAGAGCTCTCTTGGGACAAAAAGGTAGAGACATCTCTTTAAAGGACTTATTCATGGTTTCTAGGGATACATGATTGATGGAACCCTGAGAAGAACAGTGGGTCTCTTTGATACGAATTCTTCAGCTACTTTGGTGGAAATTAAGGGAAAATACGGAGGTGCTGGGTTGCTTTGCTTTAAACCAACAGTATACCTTGTGGAATCCTCTTATTAAGAGAACAACACTCAGATTTTTCTGGATCTGTCCTACAGAATAGGGTATTCTGTCATCAATAGGTACCCAAAATACCGAGCACGACTAGATGGTGCTTGGCAATATTTTCCCTAATAGGGAATTTTAGGTTTGATGGGACTCACAGCACATTTTTCCAAATAGAGTCCAATTCAACTCTTTTGCCAGAATTTTAGCCCCAGATATCATAAATAACCATAACATTTATAATTTAAGTTTTATGTGTGGAATTTTTATCTGGGGACTAGGAAAATCTCTGTGAATTTGTAACTTTATTTGTTCAGGGTGTGATTTGTCTTTTCTATTGCTTTGTAGTTTGACTGTTCCTATGAGCTCCCAGGAGAATGTATGCTTCCTCATTAATTCAAGTCAGCAGAAGCTTCCTTCAAAGTTACAGATCACTTAGAATCTAATCTTGTGTCATTGTTTACATGATGTTGTTGGCTCATTTTACTATACTGTGAAGCCCAACAAAAAGAATTACTTGCAAAATCATAGAAAATATTTTCTTAAAAAAAGTGTAGAATGGTATTTACCAAAGTGCCGCAATTTTTAGAAATAATTCATCTTTTAAAATGAGGAAACACCATATTCTTTTTTAAACTCCCACAGATTTGAACTCTGGACACAATTTTAGTCCATTTTAACTGTGGCATGCCACAATTTAGGCTGAGATGGGTATTTAACAGAGAGGCTGTCACTGTGTGATACCCTAATATCCTCTCTTTATGTTTCTCTTTTATTGCAACTTTCGTCCACAGTTACTTGCACCTCCTATTTTTTGAGTATTTGGAAAATAACAAAGGATTTGTACTTGATATTCCAGTTGTAAGCACTTTGTTGTTTCTTTCTTTTAACTGGAATGGTCTAGCGGGGAAGTAACTTTTGGCTTTCATGTAGGTTGACCATGGCAAGAGATTGTGTGTCATGTTCATGTAAATGGTCCTGCCTGATAAAGGCAAGCTGAGTGAGGGTTATGTCACGTGAACTCAGATGGAAAAATTGTTGAATGAAACAGTTGTCTTAAAAGTTTCTTTTGTATTTAATTATTCACTTTACCTCACAATGGCGAACACAAACACCCAGCTAAAAAAATTTTCCCTTGAATTAGTCATTTTTCATATAGTGTATTTCAAAGGTGTTGAAGGCCATGAGAGGGGGAGGTAACGTTTAGTCTAGGCCCCCTAATTTCCTGGAAGTGAAGTTCTTAAAGTAGTCTGTGAATATAGTGCTACCTACTCCTTGGCCTCCTTTCTTCCTTTATCCCTTTTCTATCACTCTTCTTTAAATTCTGACTCTGCACTGGAGAATGTGCAGGTTATTTCCTCAGGATAACCTCTCATAGCTGTTTAAGATACATTTTTTTCCCAGTTTCATTGAGATGTAATTGGCAAACAGCACTGCATAAATGAAAGGTGTACAAGTGTAGTGGTTTAACTTACATATGTTATAAAATGATTACCACAGTGAGTTTAGTTACATCCATCATCTAGCATAGATGCAAAAAAAGAAAAAGAAGAAGAAAAAGTGTTTTTGTCCTTGTGATGAGAACCCTTAGGATCGGATCTCTTAACAAATTTCAGATAAACCACAGAGCCACGTTAACCACAGTCATCATGTTGTACATCATATCCCCAGCACCTACTTATAACTGGAGGTTTGTACCTTTCGACCACCTTTATCTAATTTCTTTTTTGACCCTTACCCTCTACCTCTGGTAACCACCAATATGATCCCTCTTTTTCTATGAGTTTTGTTTGTTTGTTTACGATTCCACATGAAAGGGAGATCATACAGTATTTGTCTCTCTCCGTCTTATTTCACTTATCACTATGCCCTCAAAATCCATCCATGTCGTCCCAACGGCAAGATTTCCTTCTTTTTTATGGCTAAACAGTATTCTGTTGCCTACATATATTCTATATCTCTTTATCCTTTCACTTGTTGATGACCAGTAAGAGTGTTTCCCTGTCTTGGCTATTGTGAACAGTGCTGCTATGAACATGGGGGTGCAGATATCCCTTTGACATAGTGTTTCCATTTCGTTCAGGTATATTCCGAAAAGTGGAATCACTGGATCATATGACAGATCTATTTTTAATTTTTTCAGGAACCTCCATGCTGTTTTCCATAGTGGCTACCAATTTACAACCCCACCAACAGTGCACAAGGGTTCACTTTTCTTCAGCATCCTTGCTAGCATTTGTTATCATTTGCCTTTTAAATACAGCCATTCTGACAGTCATGAAGTGGTATCTCACTGTGGTTTTGCTTTGCAGTTCCCTTATGATTAGCGCTGTTGAGCACCTTTCCTTGTACCTCTTGACCATTCATATGTCTTCTTTGGAAAAATGTCTATTTGCTTCCTTTGCCCAATTTTAATTGGAGTATTATTATTATTTTGCTATTGAATTATATTAGATCTTTATATATTTTGCCTATTAGCCCCTTATCAGATAATATGACCTGCAAATATTTTCTCCCATTCAGTAGGTAGCACTTTCATTCATTTGATGGTTTCCTTTGCTGTGCAGAAGCCTTTTAGTTTGATGTAGTCACTCTTGTTTATTTTTTATATTGTTGCTTGTGCTTTGGGTATAATATCCCCCCCCCAATCATTGTCAAGACCTATGTCAAGGAACATTTTTCCTATGTTTTCTTTTATGAGTTTTACGATTTCTAGTCCAAAATATATTTTTAATAAAATGTCCCACCAATAAGATTGGGATTTATTGTTAAGGTTATTTCCTTTAGTTTTGAAAACTCTGGAATTATAATGCTGATGAAAATGATCATGATTTTCATTTATTGAACGTTTATGAGGAACTAGGCATCCTGCCAAGGATTCTTTGCAGATCACCTCACACTATCCCCTCAACAAGCTTGTGATATACATGCTATTACTATTTCTATTTTGCTATTTGGGAAACTGAGGATTGGAGAGATTAAGTAATTTGCTTAAGATTGTGTAGCTACATTGGGTTATAATTGGGATTTAAACCCGAAGTGAGTGGTTTTAACTTCCTGTAGATAGGGCTTCTAGTTTATAGTTTTACCATGGAGATATAACACTCACTTGGATTATTGGAGACTTACTGTCATCAACTGCAAAGTGTTAGGATTGGATATATCGGTGAGTAAACGGCAGTTCTTAAACTGGGGATGTGCTTGGTTCACAGATTTTTGTTATTGCTGTTTAACATTGCATAATATTAAATTTTTTAAAGTAGGTACAAACATTTTTTAATCAGGAGAGTGTTTAAAAAGTCTAGACTCTGGGCTTTTCATGAACACTTAGACTCTCTCATTCCTGGCCTGCGTTCCATCATGACAATGATTGGCTGGAGCTAAGTGAGTCAGTCCCTTTAAAGGAGACGGGTACTCTCCAGTTCATCATTGATCCTACTTATTTAAGCTACTTCCCTGATTTCTTGTAAGCATTTGAGTTTTGTCTCCAAGATTAGCTGATTCTTAATGTTTATTTGATTTTCAATTCAGTGATTCTACCTCCATAGTACAAGCTTATCTTTTTAGTAAGCTAACTTTCCCATTACCTAAACATGGCCTCAGTATATAGTGATTGGGAATCTGGAGGTTCATATTATAAATTTATGAAGCTAGACATAAAATCCATCTTAAATTCCTTCGTGAGAAAATACAAGAGCTGCAATGTGCCAGTTTCTGCCAGGCATTCTTAGGAACAGATCACACAAAAGTTATGTAGTATCTTAACAGCCACATTAAATTAAAGTGAAAAGACTGTAGAAGACAGTGCAATGCCATGCATATTTTGTAAGAATATTTTTTATTTCCACATGGGCTGTGAGTGAGAGACCTTTAGAATCTGAATAATGGAATTAGTTATTTGTTTCCTACTTGATGATTTAATTAAGATGAGTTTCCATTGGCTGTAAAAAAGGCTCTTGATGAAGATGCTTGTGGAAAACATAATAGGATTTATTTGTTTATAAAATATTTAATAATTCTAGGAAATTTCCCTTCTCTCATCATTTTGAATGATATCCATTTTTGGCAACGTAACTTCTATAGTGTTGCATTCAGCGTATGTGTGTGTGTGTGTGCGTGTGTGTGTGTGTGTTTCCCTAAAAAGAGAAGAGCAAAATTAAGTCCAAAAAAAAAAAATTGCACCAGGCCGAAGCATGTGACCCAGTGGTCTTGTTTCCATCACACACAGGAACAAACAGCTTGTTTTAATAATCAAATATTTTTCCTAAGGGTCTTGTTAAATTGCTGAATGTAAATTGCAATTGGAATTGACTATTAAAGATCTTGGTAGAGTAGGTTAAACATCTGTTCAATTTATTACAATTTTATTTGTACTTCAGCTGTAACTGGGGCAATTAAGCCAATCAGAGCAAGCAAATCAGATCTAATTTACACTCTAATGGACTAAAAATGAATGAATAGACACTGCACTACTAGATCCAAATGATTAAATATGTCTCTAAGGATTTTTTTTCTATTTCAGTATATAAAATCATGGTGTTTATACCACAATTAACCACTTAAGAATGATGTAAATAAATGTGAACATCTATTTTTTATGTTTTTATAAAATTTCTAAATAAAATTCAAGACGATAATACATGACTCCTTCTTAACCTAGACAAATTTGCTTACAAAATTATTCATTAAATCCAAGTTTATGGTTTATCTGAATGCTAAAATCTTAATGGAACACACAGACACTAATTTTTTTGAATAAAAGTTTCTATGTTCTCTCTTTCTCTCTCTCTCTCTCTCTTTTTTTTTTTTGCCTTAGCCATGGACTGCAATAAGAAAGATTAGTAATGGATTTAGTATTGTAAGTGGAGACTTTATTGATTTTTTTGTAGGGTTCATACAGTTTAGAAATGACAACTTGACAATGCAGAAATGTAAAATTCAGAGCAGTATCTAGGCAGAGCAAGGTCACATTTATCTTCTTAGGAGCCCAGAGCCACCATACCACCAAGGAACTACATACTGGATCATGCATGCCACAATGCAGACTGAGTGATGCAAAGCAGACACTGTGTTGTAGATGGACGTCGAGGCTCAACTTTCATCAGTGTTCTGGGAGCTGCTATCATTTCAGTTCAGCAAATACCAAACAAAACACCACCGCATAACATGCACTAGATTGAGCATTGGTTAAATTAATTACCATATAGCAATATACCAGGCAAAATGGTAGACTCTTTAATACACCCATTACCTTACTTGGTGCACTAAATTGTCCTCTATTTGGGAAAATAACAGTAGACCCAATATCGTATTTTGTCTACTTTCTAGAAGGTATTTTTTTTAACACTCTCCAACTAGCCCTCCACTAGGTTCACAAGTAGCATCTGCATAATTTATTTGGGGATTTAAGGGTTTGTTGGAGGTCATGCAATCCATCCTTTTACTTCCAATGTCTGATGTAAACAAGTCCAGCAAGATCTACTTGCTCAAAGGAAAGTCCTTACAATTGCCTTCGGCCATGTGTCTTAGAACACACTGAATCTGACTTATCTCACTAAAATCCGCCAAATCAAGGAAATCTGCATGCACTCAGACCTCCATGAATACATTTCACAGGTGTCCTCTACTCCTCTTGGATGTGCCCTTTGCTGTACCCATTTTCCTATGATACTCATCACTTTCCTCTGACAATTAATCTTTGCTAACTGCTTTAGATAAAGCAACAATTATTTATGGGGAACATATTACAGAGTCATGTTCTGGGTCCCACGTATTTCAGGGAATGTATTGTATTATGTCTAGGCAAATCCTCCCTCCCACTCTCCCTTCCTTATCTTTCTTACTTCTTCAGATATTTCCGAGGTACTGCTGAGCACCAGGTGCCAGGTAGGCCCCTAATAATATAATTATAAGCATGAAACTGGATGGAGTATGATGCCGAAGAGAGACTGAGAGGCCAGGGCTGAGAAAGCCCGTGACGGTGGTGTGAGCTAAATCTTCTCAGAGAGGTGGGGAGGGGCTGGAATTTATGGAGCCTGTGAACTGTGTTGAGGAATATTTTTATCTTCAAAGCAGTATAGAATAGTGAAGATATTTAAGCAGAAGTTAAGACATCATTTTGCCTGCAGAGAGGAGAATGAATTAATTGACACAGAATAAGAGCAGTTGGACCAGTCAACCAGTTGAGAAGAGAACTCTAGAATCCGGTTGTGAGAGGATGCTAGCTTAGGTTAGGATAGTGGCAGTCATTAAGAAAAATGGATGGATTTGAGAGGCACAAAGGTGTATGTGTTAGTTTTGAGATTTTCTTTGTTTTAGGTACTTTATAGTCACTATTTAGTTTAAACTGCATTTTCAATAAAATGATCAATTTCCCAAACACAAGCCCTTCCTCATCTTTCTCGTCTATTTTCTCCAGCTTTACCTTCCTTTGCCGTTGTCTTTTCCATACAGTGGAACTCAATTTAACTTGGAGGGGAATAAAAGCCTAAACCAAACCTATCAATTCTGATGCTTCTTTTGAACTGAACAGTCCAGTTTTTTTTTTTTCTGGTGTTAGTTCAACAGCTATGGGGCAGTGAGAGGTGGAGGGATGTGTCCTTGAAGAACGTGTTTGGAATATGGCCAAGACATCTTTACCTTTAAGGAGTCCTGAGAAATCTGGCTATTATAAATCCTAATCGAGTCTCATAATGTTTTCCAAGCAAATGAGACCACTTTGTAAAAAGCAAAGACATCTTCTCCCAGGAAAGGGGCCATGTGCAAGAGGAGGAGGTGTAAATGGAGAGGAGCCACCAGCCCTTTCAGAATGCTACATGATGTAACAGCCCCACTACACTGCCTCATTTGTGCTGGAAAATTTTAAATAGTCAGAGAAATATAATCCTGTCCCATTAGCATAGCAACAAGTATGTCTCAGCATAATAAATGTGGTTCCAGGGTGGCATTCAGTTCCATTTTGCACGCCCTTCTGTCTCACCTTTCATTGCCAATGCCATTGAAGTTCTAATGGGAACAGTCTTTGAAAGAACCCTGCTGGCTTTTTGGCTGCCTATTGGCAACAGAGAAGACAAGGAGGATGGGCATATACATTTGTAAAGTTCCACTTGCTTATCTTCCTTAGGAACAACATTTTATCCTTTCAAGCTCATCTCCTAGCCACTGTAATTAGGCTTTCCAGAAGCCTACAGTCTTGCAGCCGTCTTAACATCACAATAGCATTTTGATCAGCTTGGACAGTTACCAGTTCATCAGTCTGGAAAGACTTTGCACCATATCCAAAGATTTCACTGTATCTTGGTGAATACCATTAGTTCCCAGAAGGAAAATAGAAATATTTTTATAACACTATGCAAAGAAGTTATTCAAGATCAGGCTTATGGTGTTAAAACTTTTATCTTCAAGCTTAGCAACAAGTCTTCTCATGTTGAATCATTTACTTATGGGGGCATCAAAGAGCATGGAAGCCTTTCATTGATTGAGCAGGCAAGGGAAAAGTTTATTGGAGAAAGAGGGACAGTGATAAATAGAGGTACATGGACAAAGGGACTGAAGAAAAAGGTAAGAGGAGGAAAAATGTGCTGAGTTGTAAGCTTCCTGAGGTCAAGATTCAAGTTTTCAGCATTCTTCTTCTTTGAAACATAATGATGCGTTTGATCATGTTGATACTGTGGCAAGTAAGAACCCAACTGAGTATCAGTGACTCTGCAGTCAGACTCTGCAAAGGCCTCTGTCATGTATCAAGGTTTTCAATAATGAGAGGATCTTGAATTCAAGAACACCAGAACTGTCTGCTGTAGGTTTTCAGGAACCTTTTCTCTTAGGTGGAATAGGGTTGTCTAATAGGAGTTCCAGTGATGATGGAAATGTTCTGTTCTCTGCTGTCAAAGCATTTGAAATGTGGATAGTACAAGTAAGGAACTGGACTTTTTAATTTTTAAATTTTAATTAATTAAGCCACAGAAGACTGCTGGCTTACCATAGTGGATAGTGCAGTGGAGGGCTGAGGTTACCTACTGGAGGCATTCATGTTCCATCACATCCTAAGAGAGAAAAGTGCAGGCACCTCCTCCCACCCCAAGGTTAGAGAAGACCTATTCTGCAGTCATTAACTCGACCGTCTGAAATGAACGTCAAATGAGAGAGAAGAGCATCTGAGGGTCAGACTTATACCTTAAGTCTTTATGTTAAAGCCATGCCCCTTACTCTTTAAGCTTTGACTCCATTTCTTTTTCAAGCTGGAGTCATTGCAAATATTTTTAGCATTGCTGCAGAAGAAGAAAGAATTACGTCTGTTTTTGATTAACACCTGCAAGACCAGCGCAGTGCTGATTCTCTTGTTCAAGGAGGCTTGCTAAATAGATTCAACGTTATGTTCTAAAAGGGAGTCTTCAGATTTGCTTGTAATATGACTATTTTTGTTATGAGATGTGATTTCCCAATGCTGGGAGTAGAGAAAGAATATTTTCCTCATCTAATTGCAAATGTGTGATTGTTTAAAAAAAAATCCTTTTGCTTGTAGGTAAGACCTTCCATTCAAGCCATAAGCAGGGTTATCTAAGTTCTTCAGATTCCTACGGTTGTCAGTGACCCACTGAGGCATTAATGAATAGGGCAGTAGATATTTGGGGGCAGATCTGGTGCCTGGTACTTGTGCTCTGCCTGTGTACATGAGTGAAAGTGGCACGTAGGCAAAAGAGGGAGGCAGCATTTGGCCCAGTGATTCCACTGCAGCTGCTAAAACAGAAATGCCAATGCAAAGCTGAGCTACTAATTGGAAATGGAATAAACTAAAGAAATCTTGGTTCAAATGGCAGCTATATTTTTTAAAGAGAAGATTTCAGTTGAAATGCCAAAAGAGACAGTTAGCCAAAACATTTGTCTATGGAAATTTCTCTTCTCAATTTTATTCAGATTTGCAGCTGAGTGCTAAGTGAAGCACTTCTTGAGAACACATGTCATGGATAAACCAAGATGTTTATTTTCCTAAGTAACAGATCAGATTGAACCCACAACAAATAGTTCAATTAGCATGATTATTAATAGGCTGATCCATGCAGGCTAGAATAAATGAAATCAAACATGTTGGAACTGAGCTCCTAGGAAAGCCATCTCAATGGTAAGGGTGTTAGCTGAGCAAGGCAGCTGGAGCAGGTTTTCAGTTGTTGATGGGACACTGGGGTGAGAAAGGGTCAGATTAAGAAGGTGTGTGTGTGTTCTGTAAAATTATTTACTTAACACATTGTGTGTGATGTTCTTCCATAGCTTCTATACAAGGACTGTTGGGTTAAATTCTACTTTCTTTTTCAAATTTAGTGTCAGAAAAATGCTTTCTTCTTCTGGTGAGTTGGTATAATCCCTTATATCTATCATTAAGCAACACATGTCACTTTCATGACCCTTTTGCCCTGGATTCCTGAAAACTCAGAGTGGAAGTCATTATTCAATCACATTATTGTCATTGGCTTCTATTTCCCCCACCCCAACCTGGTTAAGAGCAAGATCCACAGATACGGGCGGTCAACAGCAATTTTAGCTCTCTCCTTGCTGAGTAATCTTGAACAAATCACATTTCTTACTGAGCCTGAATTTACTCATTTTAAAAGTGGAGTCATAGTCCATATTTTATAGGTGTTTTACTATATTTATGATTTACAGTAAATAATAACAAATTTCAATTATTGAATTTTAAATTATTCTTTTGCTCTACAACTTATTGTAAATCATCAATCATATTTAGAAGCAAGTATGACATTAATGAGGCAATCAAAATGTTTGAGGGTAATTATTTAAAGGACTGAACAAAAATGGGTATATTGACATTTTTTTCTTTGTTTACATTTCCTTCTCAAGGTATAATTTACATACAGTGAAGTGTACAGGTCAGTGAACTTTGACAAATGTGTATACTCATGTAACCCATACTCCTATTAAGATAGAGAGCATTTCCATCACCTAAGAACTTTCTCTCCAGCCTTTTTCAGCCAAACTTTTCTCACACAGAGACAAAACTTTTCTGCATTATGTCACTGTAGACTTCTTTTTGCCAGTTTTAGAATTCCACGTAAATGGCATCTTGCAGTGTATCTATCCTTTTTTGTGTTTGGCTTCATTTGCTCAATGCACGTCTTGAGATTCACCCATGAAGTTGAGAATATAAATAGTTAAATATAAATAGTTCCCTCCTGCTGTATGAAGATACCACAACTTGGTATTTGTGCTCCTGTTGATGGGCATTTGACTGTTTTCAACTTTCGGCTATCATGAATGGAGCTGCTATGAATTTTCTTCTACAAGCCTTTTCACAGTCATGTGTTGTTTTAAATCACTCCTGGAAAAAGATGCAAACGTGGAATCATTGTGTCAAGTGATTGTATCATTTTACATTTCCACCAGCAAAGTATGAGTGTTCCTCACCAAGACTGGGTGCTACCTGTCTTTTAAAAAAACATCACAAAAAACACACTTGTATTATTGAAAGAAAAGATATTTATTTTTGTATTTTTTAAAATAAACATTCCGGGGGGGTGGGGATGGTATAGCTCAGTGGTAGAGTGCATGCTTAAAATGCACGAGGTCCTGGGTTCAATTCCCAGTACTTTTGTTAAAAAAAAATCTCAGTGTTTCCCTCCAAAAAACCCATTTAATTTTGGGATGATTTTAGGTTTACAGAATTATTTCAGATAATGCAGAGACTTCCCGTATATTCCCATATCCCAATATGTTGCATGTATTCCACACCAAGTTTTCTCTGTTACTAACTAGCATCTTACATGTGGTACATTTGCTGCATGAATGAATCCATATTGACCCACTATTGTTAAGTAAACTAAAGCCCGTACTTCATTCACATTTCCCCTTTCTTTTGCTAATGCCCATTTTCTGTTCCCGGATTCTACATTGTATTTATTAGTTCTATTTCCTTAGGCTTCTCTTGGCTGTGACAGTTTCTCTGAGTTTGCTTGTTTTTGATGACCTTGACAGTTTTCAGAAGTACTGGCGTTTTGTAGAGCATCCTTCCTTCAGTTGTGATTTGTCTGATGTTTTTCTCATAATTATGCGTTATGGGGGAGGCGTTACGCGTTTGCGGGAGGAAGACCACAGAAGTAAAATGCTGTTCTCATCACATCATATAAAGGATATGTACTGTCAATCTGACTTATCACTGTTGAGTGATCTCACTGTTAACCTTGATCACCTGGCTTGAGGTAGGGCATATCTGCTTTTTCCACTGCACAGGTAACTCTTTTCTTTGCTCCTTTCCATACTATACTTAAGAAGGAAGTCACTATGCAGAGGTCACATTTTAGAAATGCGAAACTCTGTTGTACCTCCTAAATGTGAAGTAGCTACGTAATTGTTATTTTGAATTCTTCTGCCCTGGTGATTTGTCTATTATCTCTTATTTACTTATGTATTAATCATTTATATCAGTATGGATGCATAGATATTTATTTTATACTTTGGGTTATAATCCAATACAAATTTATTTATTTGTTGCTAAGTTGTTCCAACTTTGGCCACTGGGAGTACTTTCCTTTGGCTATGTCACCTTCATCATATCATAGGTACAATTTTTTTTTAGCATTTCCTTACGTTTTCATATTACAAAATGTTCCAGGTACATCTCCTTCCTCAGCCCTAGAATCAGCCATTTCCCCAAGGAGCCCTGGTTCCTTTCACTGGAGGATGGCGCTTAAAAATCAAGAAATGCCTGGTAGCTGTGGTCACTGTTACTGGGGTAGTCTTACTTCTAAGGCTCTCTTAGTTGACAGAGCAAGAAAGTGTGTGTGTGTCTGTGTGTGTATGTGTGTGTATGTGCTGAACTATGTTTATACACATATTGATAAATAGTTCTGCATGTGTGTTTTTGTCAACTTAAACCTGCATTCATACTGATGTCTCTAACTTAATGCATCATCACATGGATCATTCTAGCCAAGTCCCCTTGCTCATCTGTAACCTCCTACTGCAACAGTGAGGAGCCTGGATTCAAATATCTGCTATCCATTAAATACTTGTTTTATAAATGCTATTAGTGTTATATTAAAATTTTTATCACCAAATCTAAGGTCATGTAGATTTTCTGCCATGCTTTCTTCCAAAGATTTTATAGTCTGACATTTTACATTTAGGTTTATGATCCATTTTGAGCTAATTATGTGTAAGTCATAGCACTGCATCTAGATTCTTTTCTGTCTCTCTCTCTGTCTTTTTTTTTTCTCACTCTTTCTCCCTCTTTCTCTTTATTTTGCATATGGACATCCAGTTATTCTAGTATCTTTGTTGAAAAAACTATTATTTCTGCATCAAGTTGCCTTTGCTCTTTTTTCAAAAATCAGTTGGCTGTGTTTGTGTGAGCCTATTTATTGCCTCTTTATTCTGTTGCTTATTTATCTACTCCTTATGTCTTTTCTTTCACCGATACACCAATGTCTTGATTAATGTACATCTATAATAATTTTGAAATCAAGTCTTGTGGGTCTTCTGACTTCATTTTTTCCTAAAAATTGTGTTGGCTATTCTAAGTTCTTGATATTACAAGTATACTTTAGAATCACTTTTTTAATATCTATGAATTAGCCTGCTAGGACATTGTTGGGGATAAAGTTGAATTTATAGATCAAGTTGGGAAAAACAGACATCCTTACAATACTATGTCTTTCAATCGAGAACAAAAAATATGTATTTCTTTAGAGTTTTTTCTTCATCAGAGTTTTATAGCCTTCTGCTTCTGATCTTATACATATTTTGTTAGATTCATATCTAAATATTTTAGGGGGCTATTATAAATGGTATTGTGTTTTTAACTTCAAATTCCAATTTTTTGTTGAAGGTATATAGGAATGTCACTGAATTTTGTATATTAATCATGTATCCTGAAACTGTTGTAATCACTTATTAATTCCAGGAGATTTTTTGTTGTTGTTGATTCTTTAGGGTTGCTACATAAGTAATTATGTCATCTGTGAATAAAAAGATAATTTTATTTCTTCCTTCCAAATCTGTATCTCTTTCATATTTTATTGCACTATGTATATATGTCTACTACCAGTGTTGAATAGGAGTGGTGAGGTGAAACATCCTGATCTTAGGGGGAAAACACCCATCCATCATCTTACCATTTTCTTGACTCTTTTTTCATAAATTAATTGACCATATATATGTGGGAGGTTATTTCTGGACTCTCGTTCTGTTGCATTAATCTGTGTCTGTTTTTCTGCCAGTATCATATCATTTTAATTACTGTAGCTTTGTAATGCAGTTTGAAACCAGGGAGAATGATGACTCCAGCTTAGTTATTATTTCTCAAGATTGCTGTGGCTATTCAGGATCTTTTGTGATTTCGTACAAATTTTAGGATTATTTTTTCCTTCACCTTTGAAGATAATTTCACTAGAATTTTTTCTTTTAACACTTTCAGTATTTCATTCTACTTTATTGTAGCTTGCATGATTTCTGATAAGAAATATTCTGTAAATCTTATCTGCTCCTCTCTAGGAAAAGTGTATTTTCTCTCTGACTTTTTCCCCCAAGATTTTATTTTTTTCCTTTGGTCTCCTGCAGCTAGAATATAGTATGTCTAGGCATAATTAAAACTTTTTTTTTTGGTATTTTTGATTTGATGTCTATAATTAATTTTGGAAAGTTCTTAGGTGTGTTAGGGATTGGTTTCTTGTGCGGCCTCTCTCCTTGACTTGTAGATAGCTATCTTCTCCCTGTGTCTTTCCTCTGTCTATATTGTAATCTCCTTTTCTTATAAAAATAGCAGTCTTGTAGAATTTGGACCCATCCTAATGAGCTCATTTTAACTTACCTTTTAAAAAAAAAAACCTCTATCTCCAAGTCCAGCCACATGCTGACATACTGGGAGTTAGGACTTCAAGTTGTGAACTTTGGGGAGGGGTGCAAAATTCAGCCCATAATAGAGATTCCGTCTGCCTCCTCTTAAGTGAGACAAGAGGGACAGAGGGAGCTGGGGTGAGAGAAATGTCCTTTCCCTGACTCTTGAACATGGCTCTGGTAAAATCTTCCACCCTAGAGACCCAATCTTTCTTTTGGAGAAAACTCTGGGCATATTTCATAAAGTTTACTCTTCCCTTCCCCCTTGCCAGAGCCATGATAGGATCTATCTCAGATCCTCACCCTCTGATGGGGCTCCTGAAGGAAAAGCCCAGGAAGCATGGGGGTTTCTCTAAGACTGCAACTCCAAAGAGTTTCTCACAATCAATCTAATCCACACTCAACCTTCAGTAATTTATTCAAATGACAATTTAATTATTCCTACCAGTTTGTAACTCCATTGAATTCTGCTCCTATGAAGCAAATTTGAGCTATGACTCTGGATCTATCTGTCTTTCTAGATATTAAGGTATCAATTTGCCCTACCAACTTAGGTCTCTGATATGTCCAGGAAAATTTTATTAAATTTCACTTTGTTGACCTTTTTCTTGTAAGGATGGAGGTAATAACTTCCAAAATCTTTACATATTGGAATTGAAACCAGAAGTACTGGTTACATTTTAAGTCATTCTATTTACTGAGCATTAAAAATCTAAAAAGTAAAAAAATTGACCCCATATAGATGTTTCTCTTTTCTTCCTGCTATGTGAGAAAATCCAAACATTTCCTTCTCTTTCTCCTTCCATTTTTATACTTTTTGTTGATTTAAACTGTAATTTTAGATAATAATGCAATTGAATTTTTGAAATGTAAATGTGTTTATTAAATTTTAAAATTGACATTGTACTAAGTCTTATCCATGATTATTTGGGTTTAACTCTACATTTTACTGGTTACACTGTTTATCTTCACTTCGTTTATACCATGACTTGCAGGTTTTTTATTTGGATTGATCCCTTGGTCAGCTGAAACGTATTACACTAGATATTTCAAGAAGAGTTCATGGTTGGTATAATTTCTGAGTCCTTCAGTGACCAAGAATATCCTTCTTCCCATCACATGTAATCACTAACTGATTTGAGCATGAAATTCTTGTACTCAGTTTGCTTCAAAAGTCTGTAGACTTTGCCTTGTGACTTTTTGCCATTTAGTAGTACAGAGATGTTTGTGGTCCCTTAAGATAGTTTTCCTTGGCAAATAGCTTTTTTCCTGCCTGGATGGTTTTAATAATTTTTATCCTTGAAATTCAAAAATTTTATCAAAGTATGTCTAGATGTTTGTCTCCTCTCATCAACTTTGTCAGTAATTCTTGACCTCTTTCAATTTTAATGGTCAGGTGTTCCTTCCAGCCAGGAAGTTCTTTTTATTATGGAATTCTTAAAACACATGGAAGAGTGAATAAAATCTTTATAATGCATGTCCTTAAATCTACCATTCAGTTTTAGTAAATCATATTGATTTGCCACATGTGCCATGAATGATTTATAATAAAGTAAATTTTTCAGCTATATTTGAAACTTCTTGCACACCTCCCACTATTCCATTCTCCTATTTCTCTATACTGTTACATATATGAGTTTTAAAAATATATTGTTTTGCATCTTTTAATTTTAAATGCTTTGGGATCATATTGCATCTATATTTCTGAATCTTCCTTTTTTCAGCCTACGTTATGTTTTTGAGACTTTGATATAGTGGTAGCTGCTTTTTCTTCATTTTAATCTGCTGCCTCATTCTGCTGCGTAAATGTATCACAATTAATTTATCCATCTCTATGTTGATGGACATTTAGGTAGTTTCCAAATGATCACAAATATAAATAAGGCTGCAATGAATATTCATTCACATGTCTTCTGTAAAAAGTTCTCTAGGTTTTGTACTGAGAAGTGGATTTCCTTCAATAGTAATATCATTCAGGAGGTAGTCCTTGCAGAGATCTTACTATGTACCAGGCACTGTTCTAAATATTTAACTGACATAGACACATTTACCCTTTCAGAATAACTCTGTGAGGTAGGTACTAGTTACTATCCACATTTTAGAATTAAAATATGAGGCACAGAAATTTTAAGTGACCTGTCCAAAGTCTTACAGATTCAAGTACAAGAGCCAGCCAGGATTAAACTCATGTAATCTTATGTGGAGTCTGCACATTGAACCACTATGATATACTGGACAAAAAATATTCTGTGTCTTCTTGATTCAGTTTTAGGGTCGTATTTTATTTAGAAATTTGTTTTGTCTAAGTTTTCAAATTTTTTTTCACATAATATTTTTCATTATAAATTTTTATTATCTTTATCATCTCTGTTATATATGAGTTTATGTCTTTTTTTGTACTTCTCATGTTATTTATTATGCCTTTTCTCTTCTTTGAACATATAAAATATAATTATATTTTAACGTTCTTGTATGAAAATTCTAACATCTATATCAATTCTGGTTTGGTTTCTATTTATTCATTTTTCTCCTCATTGCAGGTCATAATTTCTTGGCTCTTTCATACTTGATAATCTTTAATTGGATGCAAATATTGATGTTTTGGCTTTGTTAGAAGCTGACATTTTTGCATTCCTAGAAACAGTTTTGTACATCGATCTGGGATGCAGTTAAGTTACTTGGAAACAGCTTCATCCTTTCCGGTCTTGTTCTGAAGATGTGTTAGATGGGACCATAGCAGCTAATTTAGTCCAGGGCTAATTCTCCACTACAGAGACAACACCCATCTGAGTACTATACCCAGTGACCTGTGAATTACTAGGTTTTCCAGTCTGGCTGGTGGAAACAGGCGCTGTTCCTACCAGGTCTTCTGTGAGTTCTGGCTGCTGTTCCCTCTGATCCTTGAAGATAATTTTTTTCCCCTAGCCTCCAGGAGTGCCCTTTACATATGCAGTAATCAGTGCTCTGAAGAGTACTCAAGGGAGACGCTATGCAGATCTCTGAGTTCCTGCTCTGGGCAGTTCTTGCCTTTATGGAGGAATTTCTGTCCAGCGAACTCTAACTGCTTCAGGATCTTTGGGTTTTCTCTTCTGTTGCTTCAAATTCAGAGTCAGATGGCTCCACCTGGGTTCTTCCTCCCTATATTACTGCCAGGAAACTCAAAAGTTTCTGGCAATTGTAGGGCTCACTTTGTTTTTGTTGTTCAGGAACCATACATATATACACATACACACACACACACACATGCACACATACACATATATATACACATATACATACACATATACATAATATATATATACACACACACACACCCCTACATACATACACCATCTTGGCTTAAAACAGAGGTTGCCTTTTTTTTTTTTTTTTAAGAATTAGAATTAGATTGGTTTCTTATTGCTGAGTTTTAACAGTTCTTTATGTATTCTGGCTACAAGTCCTTTGTCAGAAATATGATTTGCAAATATGTTCTCCCCATCTGTAGCTTGGTTTTTCAGTCTCTTAACACTGAGAAAAAGTTCTACATTTTAGTAACATCCAAATGATCACATTTTTCTTGTATAGATGGTTATTCAGGTGTCATATTTAAAAATCCTTTGCCAAACCCAAGGTCACAAAGATAGTTTTCTGAATTTTTCTGCTGAAATAATTACAGTTTTATGTTTTACATTTGGTCAGTTTTGTTAAATGAATAATGTTGAAGGTTGATTTTTTTTTTTTTTTTGCATATGAACATCCAGCTTTTCCAGGATCACTTGTTGTAAAGACTATCCTCTCTTCACTCTAATTATTTTTGGATTTTTGTCAGAAATCAGTTTATATTTGTGTGAGTCTACTTCTGGCCTCTCTTGTCCTGCTGATCCTTGTTTGTGTCTGTTCTTTTGCTAATATCATGATGTCTTGACTACTGTAGATTTATAGTAAATCTTGAAACCAGGTAGCCCAAGATTTCCAACTTTGTCCTAATATTCTAAAATTGTTTTGAATATTCTAGTTCCTTTTCCTCTTTACAGACATTTTGAAATTGTGTTGTTATTTATTTTTAAAAAAGTCTGCTGCCATTTTTTGAGATTGCATTGAATCTATAGATCAATTTGGGGAGACTTAATTTCTTAACAATATTAAATTATCCATTCTGTGTACATGCTAGATCTTTTTATTTAGATAATTTATTTCTCTAATGCTGTTTTATAGTTTTGAGTGTAAATGTTTCACACGTTTTGTTGTATTTTTAGTTGAGCATTTTCTTTTTTCACAGCATTTAAATGGTACTTAAAACTTTTTAAATCCAAATTTTTTATTACCAGGGTATAGAATTACAAAAGCTTTTTAAATATTTGTTTTTTGTCCTGAGAACATCATGAATCATCTATTAGTTTTAGAAGGTTTTGTAGCTTATTTGGTATTTTCTACACAGAAAGTCATATCATGTGTGAATAAAGACAGTTTTTATTTTTCCTTTTGAATATAATTGCCTTTTTAAAATCATGTTCTATTTTACTGCCTAGGATTTCCAGTACAATATTGAATAAGAGTTATGAAAAAGACTAGAACAAATCATAATAAAAATTATATGGAACCATCAAAGACCTAGAATTGCCAAAGCATTACTAAAGAGAAAGAAAGAGGCTGGAGGAATAACTGTCCAAGACTTCAGACAATACTATAGAGCTACAGTTACCAGGACAGCATGGTATTGGTACAAAAACAGACATATAGACCAATGGAACAGAATAGAGAGCCCAGAAATGAACCCACAAACTTTTGGTCAACTAATCTTCAACAAAGGAGGCAAGAATATAAATGGAATAAAGACAGTCTCTTCAGCAAATGGTGTTGGGAAAACTGGACAGCAGCATGTAAAACAATGAAGCTAGAACACTCCCTTACACCATACACAAAAATCAACTCAAAATGGATCAAAGACTTAAACATAAGACAGATACAATAAATCTCCTAGAGGAAAATATAGGCAAAACATTATCTGACATACATTTCAAAAATTTTCTCCTAGAAGAAATAAAAGCAAGAATAAACAAATAGGACCTAATGAAACTTACAGGCTTCTGCAGAGCAAAGGAAACCAGAAGTAAAACAAGAAGACAACCTATGGAATGGGAGAAAATTTTTGCAAGTGAAACTGACAAAGGCTTGATCTCCAGAATATATAAGCAGCTCACACGACTCAATGAGAAAAAAATAAACAACCCAATCCAAAAATGGGCAAAAGACCTAAACAAGCAATTCTCCAAGGAAGACATACAAATGATCAATAAGCACATGAAAAAAATGCTCAATATCACTAATTATCAGAGAAATGCAAATCAAAACTAAAATGAGGTATCACCTCACACTAGCCAGAATGGCCATCATTCAAAAATCCACAAATGACAAATGCTGCAGAGGCTATGGAGAAAGGGGAACCCTCCTACACTGCTGGTGGGAATGCAGTTTGGTGCAGCCACTATGGAAAACAGTATGGAGATACCTCAAAAGACTAGGAATAGACTTACCATATGACCCAGGAATCCCACTCCTGTGCTTATATTCAGAAGGAACCCTACTTCAGGATGACACCTGCACCCCAGTGTTCATAGCAGCACTATTTACAATAGCCAAGACATGGAAACAGCCTAAATGTCCATCAACAGATGACTGGATAAAGAAGCAGTGGTATATTTATACAATGGAATACTACTCAGCCATAAAAACTGACAACATAAAGCCATTTGCAGCAACATGGATGTCCCTGCAGAATGTCATTCTAAGTGAAGTAAGCCAGAAAGAGAAAGAAAAATGCCATATGAGATCAATATATGTGGAATCTAAAACAAAAACAAAAACAAAAACAAAAGAACAAAGTATAGATACAAAACAGAAATAGATTCACAGACATAGAATACAAACTTGTGGTTGCCAAGGGGGCGGAAAGTGGGAAGGGATAGGTGGGATTTGAAAACTGTAGAATAGATAAACAAAATTATACTGTATAGCACAGGGAAATATACACAAGATCTTATGGTAGCTCACAGAGAAAAAAATGTGACAATCAAAATATGTATGTTCATGTATAACTGAAAAATTGTGCTGTACACTGGAATTGGACACAACATTGTAAAATGATTATAAATCAATAAAAAATGTTAAAGACAAAAAAAAAGACTTATGAAAAAGAACATCCTTGACTTGTTATCATATTATGGGAAGATTTTCAATCTTTCACCATTAAGGGTGATGTTAGCTGTCTTTTTTTTTTTTGTGGGGTAATATTTCTTAATATCTTAAGTAATTTCTCTATTATTTGAAGGTACTGAAGATATTTTCTTGATAGGATGAAAATTTTGTCAAATGCTTTTCGTGCATTTATTGAGATAATCATATGCATTTTGTCTGTTAAGATGGTAAATTACATTGATTTTCAAATGTTGAGGACCACTTTAATTTTATTCCTCTTTCTGAGGTTTCTTAGATTTATATGAAGTATAAATGTGAAACCAGACCCATGTGAGAGCAGCCATTGGTTGCAGCTTCTCAAAAGAACCTTCCCTCTTCCCTTTGGAGCCATGTCAGAGACAGATTTTCTTGTTTTCCTATTTTTTTTCTCTGCCAAATTTCTTTGCAGGAGGTGAAAACTCTTTCATTTAAAGTTCCAGCTTTATGCAGAGGTCTGAACGTCAGATATTTTCACTGCATGTGTCCAATGCCACATTTCCTGTTTCATTGCACATTAATATCTGAATTTATTAAATTGCATTTTGGCATTTTCTCAGAGTGTTATTGGATTCCTTTATCCATCTGGTTTAATGATCTAGGCTTTTATTGTTTTTAACCCTTGGGATATTTTTTCTTACATTGTTGCGAATGCCACACTGCAAATTTAAATATCACTGTCAGAGTTTATTTGGCATTTTGGTGTTTTTCAGTTGGATAAATTTTCAGAAGATTTAAACCCCTGAACTATCAGGAGTGATTGCCCCACCTTACCGATATTTATTTATATAAACTTTTGGCTGTAGTTTTCCTTTAGGTGTATTTCTTTAGGACAGCAGGTAACTTTTTGCTTTTAAATCTCTCCTGAGAATATGTCTTTCAGCAGATTAATTGAATCTGTTTACGCTGTTCTTGTAACTAATATATTTAGATCCTTTCCTTTGTTTTATTTTCTCAAGGATCTTCTGATGATACCAGTCAGCTACAGCTGCCGAGATTTTGAGTTTTCTTCTTGCCAGATGATGTCTTGGCATGAGAAACCCAAAGTGCGTAGGTAGCTGCTGTAGTTTAAAGAATCAGTCAGATTCTTGCTGTCATGCCTATGAGAAGCAGAGCCTCCCTCTGGGAACCAGGTTCTCGATATGTACGGAGCCCAGAATTGAATGGACAGAAAGCCCAAATTCTCAAGTGGCTCACTGGAAGTGATGTTATGCCTGAATTCTTCTTTCATCCCTTTGTTTCCTGACCCATATTTTCTACCTACTGGGGACATGGAATCATAGAGCAATCATTGATTTAGAGTATTTACTGCATCCTGGAGGATGGCGCCCCTCTTAGCAGGGTATTGTCTATGAAAGGACACCTCTCTGTGCTCCCAGCCGAACACTCCATCCCTCTGTTAAGACAGCATCGTCAGTGGAGCAGGTACTGCCCATTAGTGGCTTGCATCACATACTGGGCCAACCCATTAGTTTTTTCTTCCTCCTCCCTCCTCTCTCTCCTATCAGTCAGTCACAAAAGTCCCCCACATGCACTGGGCAACTGGTAAATTGCCCTCAGCCTGTGACTTCCTGTAATGAGCCTGTCTTCTCGCTGAACTGTCAGCTTCCACTGCCTGCTTCTAACCTGGAGCTTACTTACCACTTAAACTTTCTGCTCCATTTGGTGTTCATTTTACATTTCTCTAGGTTTTCAGCTCTACCTATATCTTTTTTGCTTTCTCTTGTTATACTTCATTTGTCATTGGTGTTTGGAGGCAGAGGGCTGATAGCAGAAAATTACTGCACAATCTTCATCAGAAGTTAATTTTTTATTTTACAATTTCTTTGATAAGTGTTTTGTGTTCATTTGCTATTTCTTTTCATCAGAGTGGTTATTATATGTCATATTTAGATCACCTTTTTTCATAATTATTTCAATATGTTCATCATTTGCTGTTTTTATCACTTTCCTCTGACTTCTGGAAGGAATTCCTACCACTTGTTACCTAATTTACAATCTTTTTCAGTAGTATTCAGTCTGCTATTTCCTGTTTATTTACCTATTTTTTAAAATGTAGCAATTGTGTTTTTATCTCCTGCTGTCTTAACTGGTTTTAGATTGTTCCTTATTTATGCTTGTCTATTCTCCTTCCCTAGTAATTAATTTGGTTGCATAATTAACGTGCACCACATATTTTTGTGGTACATAGATGAATTATTACATTTAAAGTGCACAACAACCCTATTTGGTAAATACTGCTGTTGTACCATTTTACAAATGAAACTATGGAAACAAGGTAGGTTTAGTATTGACTGATGATCATGAGCAGCTCATAAGTAGCAGAGTTGTGGTTTGCACTTGCTGAAGAAGCCCAGAGTCTTAACCACTCCTCTGCATTGCCTGGCAATAGATGAAAAGCTCTCTTAGATTTTCTCGAGAAAATGAGTTGTCTTCCAGATTCACAAGAGAAAGACAATGTCTAAATTCTCCTCTGCATTCACCATTTCATCAAAGACATCTTTGTTGATTCCTCAGCCTATCTCTTGCCTTGGAATTTAATATTTTTTCACATAACCTATGATCTCTCTGTTTAATCCTCACAGGGGACAATCTATCCATGGTTAGCATTGCCAACCAACATGTTTTTTCTCAGAATTTAAGAGCCCTGTTTGAGTACTCCAGACCTAGTGGACCAAGGGAGAGGGGACCTGTGGGTTTATTGTAGTGTTTTGTTACAGTTCAGATAGCCAAACAACTTGTGAGGAAACCTGAGGAGTAAGAACAGAAGAGATTTGCAACCCATAGTTCCCCTTCTCTGCTCACATTTTTATTTCCCATATTTGACGTGGCAGCAATTGTCTTCACCAAACCACTTGCCTCATACGAGTCTCTTATAATTTTTCAGAAGGAGCCTATACTACAAATGAAAATCGACTAAGCATCACTTTAGGTTTCCTGTTAGGTATACCCTCTTGTGCCTGGCGCATTTCCCAGGCCTGGCGAGACCAAGAGGAAGGTCCTAATTGATCCATAGCCCACATGTGTTTGCAGTCTTTGCCTGCCTCATGCCAGGGGTGTTAGTGGAGTTCTGCTCCATGGCCTCTCAGGCAAGCTGGTATTTCTCATGCAGGCTTGGGAGATGATACCGGCTTGGGGAGATAATGTGCGCTATGGGAGATGTGGGCTTTAGGTGATGATGCAGGCTAGGGGAGATGATGTGGGCTTGGGGAGATGAGGGCTTGGCTAGATGATGTGGGCTGTGGGAGATGACTCAGGCTTGGGGTGATGATGTGGTCTTGCGGACATGACGCTGGCTCAGGGAGATGATACGGCCTGGGGAGATGATGTGGGCCGGGGAGATGATGCTGTCTTGGGGAGATGATGTGGCCATTGGAAGATGTGGGCTTGGGGACATGATGCGGGGTCGGGGAGATCACGTGTGTTAGGTGAGATATGATTTCAGGGAGATGACGTGGGCTCGAGGAAATGACGTGGGTTTGGGGAGATGATGTGGGCTCACGGATATGACGTGGGCTTGTGGAAATGACGCAGGCTCGGGGACATGATTCTGCCTTTGGAAGATGATACGGGCTCAGAAACATGATGTGGGCTTTTGGAAATGATGTGGGCTTAGGGAGATACTGCAGGCTTGGGGAGACATGGGCTTGGAGAGATGATTCGGGTTGTGGCAGATGACTCGGGCTTGGGGTGGTGACGCGGTCTCGCGGACAAGTCACGGGCTCGGGTAGATAATGTGGACTTCGGGAGTTTACGGGGCTCTTGGGGAGACAATGCAAGCTTGGGAGATGATGTGGGCTTGGGGAAATGATATGGGCTTGGAGAGATGTGGGTTTGGAGACCTGATGCGGGCTGTGGCAGATGACTCGGGCTTGGGGTGATGATGCAGTCTTGCAGACTTGCCACGGGCTCGGTGAGATTACGGGGCTTTGGAAGTTGACGGGGTCCTGGGGAGATCTGGGCTCAGGGAGATGATGTGGGCTTGAGGAGACATAGGCTTGGAGAAATGATGCCATTTTGGAGAGATGATGCAAGCTGGCGGAGATCACATGGCCTTGGGGAGATGACGTGTGCTTGAGATGATGTTGGCTTTTGGAAATAATGTGGCCTTGGGGAGATGTGGGCTTGGGGAGATGACGTGGGCTTGAGGAGATGTGGGCGTGGAGTGATGTGGGCTTGGAGAGATGATGCGGGCCACGTCATCTCCAAAAGCCCACATCTCCCCAAGACCACATCATCTCCACAAGCCCACATCTCCACAGGCCCACATCATGTCCCCAAGCCCACATCATCTCTCCAAGCCTGCATCATTTCCTTGATCCCACATCATCTCCCTGAGATCATATCTCCCTTAACCCACATGATCTCCCCAAACCCGCATCATGTCCCCAGTCCACATTTTCCAAAGCCCACATCATCTCGCCAAGCCATGTCATCTCCCTGAGCCAGTGTCATGTCCCCGAGCCCGTGTCATCTCTGTGAGCCAGCCTCATGTCCGCGATCCCAAATCATCTCCCTGAGCACGCATCATCTTCCCAAGCCCACATCATCTCCCTGAGCCTACAGCGTGTCCACGAGACCGCTTCATCACCCCAAGCCCGAGTCACCTCCCACAGCCCGCATCATCTAGCCAAGCCCACATCTCCCCAAGGCCACATTATTTCCAAAAGCCCATATCATCTCCAAAGCCCACGTCATCTTCCCAAGGCAACGTGATCTCCCCCAACTGGCATCATCTCTCCAAAACAGCATAATCTCTATAAGCCCACATCTCCCAAGCCTGCAGTATCTCCCCAAGCCCACATGATTTCCAAAAGCCACAACCACATCATCTCCCCCAGCCCGCATCATGTCTGAAGCCTGCATCATATCCACAAGCCCACATCTCTCCAAGCCCACATCATGTCCTCAAGGTGACATCATGTCCCGGAGCACACATAATCTCCCCAGGCAGTGTCAGCTCCCTGAGGCAGTGTCTGTCCCCGAGCCCGTGTGATCTACGTGAGCAAGCATCATGTCCGTGATCCCAAATCATCTCCCTGAGCCTGCAGCATCTTCTGAAGCCCACATCTCCCCAAGCCTGCATCATCTCCCCAAGCCCGCATCATCTCCTGAAGTTACCTCATCTCCCAAAGCCTGTGTCATCTCCCTGAGCATATGCATCTCCCTGAGCATGTGTCAGATCCCCAAGCCAGCGTCATGTCCCCAAGCCAGCATAATACCCAGAGGCCATGTCATCTAAGCAGGCCCGTGTCATCTCCCAGAGCCCACATAGCTCCCTGATCCGGCATAATTTCCCCGAGCCACAATCTCCCTGAGCCCACATCTCCCCAAGCCCACATCATCTCCTCAAGCCCAAATCATCTCCAAAGCCCATGTCATCTCCCCAAGAGCCCCATAATCTCCCAAAGTCCGTGTTATCTCCCCGAGCCCACGGAATGTCCACGAGATCGTGTCATCACCCCAAGCCCAAGTCATCTGCCACAACCCACATCATCTCTCCAAGCCCACATCTCCACAAGCCCACAGTATCTCCCTAAGCCCACATCATTTCCAACAGCCCACATCATCTCCACAAGCCCACATCTCCCCAGGCCCACATCATGTCCCCAAGCCCACATCATGTCTCCCAGCCTGCATCGTCTTCCTAAGGCAGCGTCACGTCCCTGAGCCTGTGTCATCTCTCCAAGCCTGCGTCACTTCCTTGAGCCCACGTCATCTCCTTGAGCCCACGACATCTCACTGAGATCATATCTCCCCTAACCCACATGATCTCCCCGAACCCGCATCATGTCCCCAGCCCACATCTTCCAAAGCCCACATCATCTCCCCAAGACAGCATCATCTCCCCAGCCCACATCATCTCCCCAGGCCATGTCATCTCCCTGAGGCAGCATCATGTCCCCGAGTTCGTGTCATCTCCGCAAGCCAGGATCATGTCCGTGATCCCAAATCAACTTCCTGAGCCCGCATCATCTTCCCAAGCCCACATCATCTCCCAAGCCTGCATCATCTCTCCAAGCCCCCATCGCTCCAAGCCCCCATCTCCTCAAGCCCACGTCATCTCCCCAAGCCCACATCTCCCCAAGGCCACATTATTTCCAAAAGCCCATATCATCTCCAAAGCCCATGTCATCTCCCCAAGAGTCCCATAATCTCCCAAAGTCCACGTTATCTCCTCGAGCCCATGGAATGTCCACAAGATCGTGTCATCACCCCAATCCCGAGTCATCTGCCACAACCCACATCATCTCTCCAAGCCCACATCATGTCCCCAAGCCCACATCATTTCTCTGAGCCCCCATCCTCTTCCTAAGGCTCTGGGAGATGATGTGGGCCTGAGAAGATGTGGGCTTGTAGCGATGTGGGCTTGGAGAGATGATGCGGGCTTGGGAGATGATGTGTGCTTGAGGAGATGATGTGGGCTCGGGGAGATGTGGGCTCGGGGAGATTGTGGCTCAGGGAAATTACGCAGGATTCGGGAGATATGTAAGCTCCGGGAGATGAAACCGGCCTGCGTAGATGATGTGGCCTCTGGGTATTACACTGGCTTGGGGACAAGAGGCAGGCTCGGGGAGATGACACGTGCTGAGGGAGATGACATGGGCTTTGGGAGATGAAGCAACTTTAGGAGATGATTCGAGCTTGGGAGATGATTCGGGCTTGTGGAAATGATGCGGGCTTGGGGAGATGGTGTGGGCTCAGGGAAATTTGGGCTTTGAGAGATGATGCGGGCTGCGGCAGATGACTCGGGCTTGGGGTGATGACGTGGTCTCGTGGACATGACGTTGGTTCAGGGAGATGATACGGCCTGGGGAGATGATGTGGGCTGGGGAGATGATGCTGTCTTGGGGAGATGATGTGGCCATTGGAAGATATGGGCTTGGGGACATGATGCGGGTTCAGGGAGATCATGTGTGTTAGGTGAGATGTGATCTCAGGGAGATGAGATCCGTGGGCTCAAGGAAATGACGTGGGTTTGGGGAGCTGAGGTGGGCTCGCGGATATGACATGGGCTTGTGGAAATGACACAGGCTCGGGGACATGATGCTGCCTTTGGAAGATGATACGGGCTCGGAAACGTGATGTAGGCTTTTGGAAATGATGTGGGCTTAGGGAGATACTGCGGGCTTGGGGAGACGTGGGGTTTGAGAGATGATGCGGGTTGTGGCAGATGACTCGGGCTTGGGGTAGTGACATGGTCTCGTGGACATGTCGTGGGCTCGGGGAGATAATGTGGACTTTGGGAGTTTACAGGGCTCTTGGGGAGACAACGCAAGCTTGGGAGATGATGTGGGCTTGGGGAAATGATATGAGCTTGGGTAGATGATGTGGGCTTGGGGAGATGTGGGCTTGGAGACCTGATGCGGGCTGTGGCAGATGACTCGGGCTTGGGGTGATGACGTGACTTCAGGAGATGATGCAGGCTTAGGAGATGATAGTCCTAGTCTTTCTTATAGTTCCACTTGTCAAAATTCCTCAAAATTCTTGGCATGGTTCTGGAATATCTAGTATCCAGCAAATAATATATTTGGCCTTCTTTTTTAAAAAAAAATTGCATTTTACTAGGAATCTGAAAAAGGGACTAGGAGAGTTAGACATGTTCAAATTTGCTCTTTTGTTCAGAATCCTAAGTAGGAAATTACAAGTTACCATTAGGTAACAGTGAAAAGTAGACTATAACTTTTGTAATTTTCCAGACACAATGTTCTAATGTTACCATGTAATAGTTACATCGATGCATCAGGGCAGATTTGTGTTTTGGTAAGGTTCTTGCAAAAACTGTTCACAGAGACTCTGTAAATTCAACAGTAGATGTTAGTTGGAGAGTTTATTCCCATCAGAGACTGGAGTCTGAGTATTAGATGTGCAGGAGGGAGAAACTAGCATAAATGCCTTTAAACTGGCTTCCTTGGAAAGGCTTTGCTGAGATGAGCAATTCTATTTAGAATGACTGCTGCTCATCTTTCTACTAAGATAATCATCCAATGGCAACACGAAAAAGCAGATGTAGCATTTGAAGGGACATTCTGCTTTTTGAACTCTGAATGCTCTTGAACTCCAGTATGACTCCCAGGGAACCTGTAAGTTAAAAAACAATCACCTTGAAATTCTGGTATAATGTGAAGAGCTACAGGAAGCTGAGTGCCTGACTTTTACCAAAGAGAAGATCTGAAATCTAAGCATCATATAAATGGGAATTTTTGCTTCCTCAGTTGTCTTCCATATAGTCTCTTGCCTCTTTGCTAAATATCAAAGATATTTATGCTTAAACAAATGTTGTCTCCCTCTCAGTGCATCCTCTCCTTCTGGCAGGGAAGTCATCATGCTGAATTGGTGGCACTTTCCATGGCAACAGACTGTGATGTCAGAAACGCAGTGCCAAGCAATTACATTTCAGAGGTGCCGCAGTTGGGAATCTGAAGCTCCAAGGATGATGGTGAGACAGAGCAGTTGTTGTAAAAGAAAAAGAATGTCAGTAAAAACTGAGCATCTAACGTGTGCTCTCAGAGGTCTGCTGCTGAAGTAGGGTGACAGCAAATGAAGCCAGGTGAGGCAAATAGGGATGCAGTGCTCAAGACAAGATTTCAGAGGAGAAGTGTCTTGATGAAGACAATTTGCAGAAGGTCACATCCAGATGGCTGGCACTCTGCCACGTTCTGTGGCTTTGATGCTTCGCAGGTGCTCTCTAAGGCGTAGAAGGGAGAAGCTCCAGAGACTCCCTGTCTCTTACTGAGAGAGACAAAGGAGTCTGGACAGAGAGAAAGAGCAGACTTTGCTTTCCTCTCTTTGTGAAGCAGGAGTGTGGCAACGTCCACAGTCTTGCTGCTTTCAAGGAAAGAGCACCTTGACATCAAGACCTTTTGACACTTGAAAACTGAGGATGCTGTGGGGAGGACACCCAAAGAGGCATTAAGTTTTCAGCAAAACCTTCCAAGGGGAGGCAATGGCTAGTGGTCCCTAATGTTACTGGGAGAATTTGGAGATGGACCCTTTAAAAATCTTTGCAGGTCCTATGTTGAATATGCACAGGATAAAACCAACACCTGTGAAAGATCATGGATGAAGTTTTAAAATACACATTTCAGTGATACAGTATGGATAAATTTGGACTGCATATGGCTTCTTATGTAAAGGAAAATTTCTTCTCCTTTTAGTAACACATTGTCTGCTGCCTGTGCTTAGCACCTTCTGCCATATGCTCCTTAAAACAAGCTGCTGCAATTCAAGAACCAGCCCTAGTAATTAAGATCAAATGAGCCAGATGAAGAAAATGAGAGGAAGAAAACCACATGCCCATGGACAGCCCAGCCTTTTTATATTAAAAAAAAAAAAAAGAAAAGAAAAACAACTATTTGCCAATGGACTACTCAGAGGATTTACATGAAATCTACACCCAGCATTATTGCTAAAATATATGCATACATTTTGAATTGTTTTGGGCTCAATTGATTAGCTCCATGGAAGTACTTGCTGTTTGATGCTGGGGAATCCCTACGGAATACAAATAATAGTGCTCGAGACTCAAGTACAATTTATTTCATGCAAAAAATACAGAATAACGTGAAAGATATTATAAAGCAGTTTGAAATTAAGTCTTAAAAGATCCTTGGAGATATGTGACCGCTCATCCTTATATTGTAAATGGGAAGCTGAGGTCCAGAGGCTAAGATTCCCTTGGTCACTGAAATACCTAGAGACAAATCTCAGATTAGAACATGGGATTTATGACTCGCACACTAGTTCAGCAGTTTTCAAACTTAAGTGCGCATCAGAAATGCCTCCAGGGCTTGTGAAAAAACAGATTGTTGGGTGTCACCTTCAGTGTTTCTCAATCAGTAGGTTTGGGTTGGGGCCCCATATTTTGCTTTCCTATCAAGTTTGCCGGTGAAGCTGATCTGTAGACTTTGCTTACTGATCTACAGGCCACCCTTGGAAAACCACTGGTTTTGTTATCTGTTCCTTACATTGGGGTTTCTCCAGCTGTGGTGGGACCTATGTCAGAATCACTTATTAGAAATATAGATTTTTAGCACATCCCAGATTTACTGAATTAGAATCTCTGGAAGTAAGACACTGGCATCTCCATTGTCTACAGTTACCCCTGCTAATTCCTTTTATCAGCAAGGTTTGAAAATCACAATATCTGAACACATCGATTCACTTAAAAGGGTCATATTATCAACCACCACCAAAAAAAGAAAAAGTCAAAGGCTGAACTTCTTAGTGAGATGATAAAGTTAATAACAGTTGACTGACTTTTGCTCCATCCTCTCACATCTCCAAGCAAATGACCAGAGATGAAGAAGAATTAAAACCTGTATTTAATTGAGGAAGATGAGAAAGGTGCCAGTCCTATGTCAAAACGTCTAGGAATTTTTTTGTGAGATGTTGTGTCAATGAGACTCAATTGAGCAAGATGTCAAAAAGACCTCCCAGCCTCTAGAGAAAGTGGCTCAGTAGAGAAAGCTGTAGTGCAAGTGAGGAGGAAAAGCCATAGCAGAGCCCTGCGAATGCCCACTGACATGGGGGAGGCAAGCTGACATCACAGAGTGTAAGATGTGAAGTCCCACTTACTGCTATGGATAAATTGCATTCTACCACATCGGTGTGGAGAATCCTGGGTTTCCATAGTGAAGGCCCACAAATTCAATTGTGTATGATGGCATCATGACATAGGCAGACAAAGCACCATGTGGGTAAAGATGGGCAAAGTGCCACCATGACGACCGAGGCAAAAATTTGAGTACCAACCCAATAGTGGGGCTTGGTAATAATCAGGGAGAAAAAACTACTCAGAGGTGATTCTTCTGCTTGGGGGCTCCCTTATGTAGAGTTTTATTCATAGTTATCCAGCCTGAGTGGTGACTGGATTGAAGATTACATTAACCAGCCTGGCAATTTAAGACTCCTTGGAACTATAACCGCAAATGAGTGTGCTGCGAGAGAATTCAGGCAGTACACGTTTGCCTGACAAGAGCGAAAGGGCAACTGTAGGTCACCTTTTCCTGCTTCACTGTGGGAACTAAGAATTCTATACCAAGCAAACTGTCAATGATATATGACAAAAATAGACATTTTAAGGTATGCAAGTGATCATAATGAAACACCTATGTACCCTTCCAGAAGATATGGCATATTATAAACAACCAGATGATCGGTCTGACAAGGAAAAAAATATGCCGATAGAAAAATGGGCAAAAGGATACACAGGCAATTCACAGAAGAAATAAAAAGTAAACACATGAAAAGATCCCTAGTTTCACTAAAGAAATGTAAATTAAAACAATGAAATGCCAACGTTTTGCCCACTGTTTTTGCAAAAATTTTAAAATGTGAAAACATTGAAAAGGATATGAGGAAGTAGGCATTTATACTCTTTTGGAGGGATTTTAGACAACTTGGAATACAATTTTAGAAGGCAGTTTCACAATATGTATCAAATCATAAAACACTTAGAACTTTGAACTGATTATTCCACTTACAGTAATTAATTCTAAGTCAGCAATAATAAGAGAGACAAAATATTTACATGTAAGGATGTGCATTATGACATTATTTGTGTTAGTGATTAGAACAACTTAAATATCCAAATATGATATGGTAAAACAAAATTCTACATGTACCTATCTATATGCACTACTATATAATCACAGTAGTTACTGAAGAATATTTACAGATGTAAAATGCGTTCACTATTTTAAAATAATAGTTTAGGTTACCAAATCATATAATAAGTTTGCATTGAAAGACAATATATATGAGAGAAAAAGAACTAGAAACATAAGCACCAACATGTTCTATCTCTTCCACATTTTGTGCAGTAAGAACATTCTCTTTTAATCTAAAACATTCCTGAAACTAGCCATTGTCTGGGTCCATGAATTATTCTGGATAAATAGAATAGGATACTATGCAGCCATCAAAAAGACAAAATCAACTTATGGTTATAAATAGAGAATAATCACAAGATTAATTGTTAAGTGAAAAAAGTAATGCAAAATATATTGTATAACTGTGTTAAGAAATAAGAAGTTAAAATAAGGCACACTTAGCTAACACTGATTTCACTCTCACTCCAAACACATAGAAGTGGTGAAATAGTAACCATTATTACCTACCAATCTCAATAAAGAAAACCCCCCATGCATTAGAAACTAAGAAGAAATGGAAATCAAGTTACTAGGTTTGCAGACTGAGAAAGCTGACATGATCCATGGGAGCACTGGACACAGAAATACACTTTAAACTTCTGGGTGCGAGGTCTTAATGACCATGTGGGGTTAGATAACATTTACTGAAGCCCACCCAAGGCACTGAGCTGGACATGATACCCCTTCAATAACCTTATAACTGGTACCCCATTGTGAATAGGAGACTATAAAATCTTTAAAATAGAAAATAAAGGTTTTTTTTGCCTTACCTAAGGATACCTTTACTTATGGATAAATGTATAAAATGCCTTATGAGTTGATATCCCAAATATATGGCATATACAGTTGTGGAATCTGAATTTACGCGACCTAATAGTTCAGAAATCTTAAGCTGAGAAATTAACATATAAGAGGTCCCGGACCAATGAAATTCTTGGGGGCAGCAAACAGAGGCATATGTAAAACCACTCTTTTGGGATGTTTCCATACCCTAGAGAACCAGGGATTCCCTCAGATACAGCCACGTTGAAAACAAGCCAGGACTTAAGAAAAGAGAGCTATCTGAAAGAGAATATAGGACTTTGAAAAGAGTTAGGATGTTAAGAAAGTAACTAAAGTCACAGTGACAGACAAAGATACTTTGACAAACAAGATTTGCAAATAAGAACGTGTAGAATGCTAACTGTTAATAGAGCCACTGAATAAAAGAAACATTTAAAATGTGGATGAGATACCATTGTAGAGAAAATTGGTAAACTGAATATATTTCAGAGGATATTATATAGAATATAAATGTTATATAGAATGAAAAATGACTGGGACATGGAGGATAGAGAAACTGCAATGTGAGTCCAACAGTAGGTCCCCAGAGACAGAAGCCCTAGTGGGGGAGAGACAGAATGGCTGAGAGTTTTATGGAATTGAAGTGTGACATGAAACTTCATACTGAAGAGTATGATAAGTAAAAATAAATATCATACTGAAGTTGCAGCTAACCAAAGGCAGATGGAAAACTTAGTCATTATGGCAAATAAGGGAAAAAAGAGACATGATAGAAAACTCAAAATGAATTGAACTGTATCAGTAATCACAATAAATATGAACAAATTAAATTCACCTACTCAAAGAAATTTAGATGTACCCCCAGCATATACCTATTCTTTTTTATTTTTAAAAGTACAAAGGTGAAGGAGCTAAGAGAAGGAAGAGGGTGCTGGTACACAAAGAATATGACACTGTTGTTTAGGGATATTAAAATGAGGCAAAGCAGGAGGTAAAGCAAAACAAAACGAGGAGCAAAAAAACATTCTAAGGATAAAGGAGTCATTATAAATCATCTGCGTCTTCTATGTCTCTAATAACACTGGCTTAAACTACATGAAATTGTCCTAATTAAATAGAGAAACAAACTTAAATCAAAATGTAAAATTTCAGCACACCTCTCTCAATAATTTTGAGGTCAAGAACATCAAAAATTATTAATGAACCAGTATCTGATAACATGATCAACAAACATATATAGAACCTACACTATAAAATACACATTCTCCTCAAGCAAAAGGGATATTTAGGGTAAATGATTGTCTACTACACTGTCAATAAAGTTTCAACAATAGAAAAGAATTAATATAGAACACATTCTTGACCATAATTGAGAAAAAAATTTATAAACTGATAATAAAATTGTCTCTAACACATCATATATTTAAAAATTTTAAACATTTAACCCAAGGAAAGAAAAAATAAATTCAAAACCACTGGAATGAAATAATACAGACTGTATTATATGTCAAAACGTATATGATGATACTCGAGAGTGAATTTAGAAAATTTTTATTAGAAAATAAAAATATGGAAAATGAATGCCCTAGTATTTAATGCAAGACAGTAATAAAACTGCGTGGTAAACCCAAAGAAAGTAAAAAAGAAATGAAGTAATAAATGTAACAATAAATATTGAAAAAGAGAAAATATAACAGGGAAGACCAATACAACCTAAAATTTTTGGAAAAACTCAATGAGACAGGCAAATAAATTAAAAGATAAAAAAAATTTAAAGAGATAAAAATTAAGTTGGGAATTGGGGCAGAAAATTGGAAACTATGAAAAGTGGATATTCTAGAACTGAAAGAAATAATAAATGAATCAACAACTAAATGGATATAACTAAATGGTTGTAATAAATTAGAATTGGTAAACTGGATGATAGGTTGAAAAAATATATGAAGAATGAGGCACAGAAAGAAAAACATGATGGAAAAATAATAGAATAATGGATTCAAGATATAGAGAATACACAGAGAAAGTTTAGAATGTGTGTAATCTCCAAGAAAAAAAAAAAATGGGCAGAAGCAACATCTAAAGACATGATGGCTGAGAGCTTTTCCAAATTGATTGAAGATATCAAGCCACAGTTCAAGGATCCCTAAGAACCCAAGCAGGATACACGTAAAAAACAGGATAATAGCTTAAAGAAAAAAATGAGGTCAATTGCAAGCAGAAAAATATGGTATATTTCAACCCAATCATGATAAAAATTACTAGTAAACACAGTTTAAAAGTTAGAATGAAAAAGAACCTCTTAATTGTTAACAGGTATCTATTGAATGCATACAGATACATATTTCATGGTAAAACAGAAGTATTCTCATCAAAATAATCCTTGAGAGGTGAGGCAGAATATTTTCTATTACCATGGGGTATTTGCCAAAGTCTTAGTAGTCTTATGTAGTATCCTAAGGAAGAAAGTGAACAGTAAGAAGAATCTAAAGAAAAAAGTAAAATCTTACCATTTGCACCCTAGGGATTCTTTAGGAAATCTAGAAAAGTATATAAACTACTTGAAAAAAATGGTTTTTAAAGTACACTGGCTATAATACTGATATGCTTGAATCAATGAGTGCAAAGAGTAATAAATAGAAAATGTAATAATAATGCTGAAAAGATCAAATTCACAATAGCAACAAATACCTAGGAATAACTAGATTAGAGTATGATGTCTTTTGGGGGCCCATTTTTTAGTCTCCCATAGCTGCAGTCTGAATCACAAAGATTCATGTCCATTGCATATGCAAAATACATCCATTTATCCCAACATGCACAAAAATCTTAACCTATTACAGCATTAACTTAGTCCAAAATCTTTTTATCATCAGTCCCAGATCTCATCAACAGAATTAGGTATGGGTAAGACTCTAGATATGATCCATTTGTCCAAAATTCATCTCCATCTGTGGATCTGTGAAAATATAATGATGAAATAGACTATAATAATTAAAGACATTCACATTACAAAAAAAAAGCAAAAAAGAAAGAAAATGGAAGGAATAAAGCGGCCACTGTTGCCAAAAATTGTGAAGTCCAGTGAGGAAAATTCCATGAGGTTTCAAATCTCTGGGGCTTAAGAATCTGCCCTCTGGGCTGTAGGCTCTGGCCTCTACCCTAGTGCCCACAGTTCCAGCCTCTGTGTCAAGTCTGTCTTCTCAGAATCATTCTTCCTTTTCCTTGACAGGTAGCATCTGTTTGCAGCCGAGTAGTTTTACCAGCCTGTAATACTGAGCATGGTGCCCAGATAGTTGGTCAGACATTACTCTGTGTGTTTCTGTGAGGGTGTTTTTGCCTGAGATTAACATTTAAATCTGTGAATTATGTTCTTCATAACTTTGGTGGGCCTCGTCTAATCAGTGGAAGGCTTGACTAGAACAAAAGGCTGACCTTAACTCCAAGAAAGAGGAATTCTCCAGAAGGTGGCTTTGGGACATGAACTGTAAAATAGGTTTTTTCTGGCTCTCCAATTTTTTCTTTTAAATATATACATACACACACACACACACACATATACATATTTCTTTATACACATATGCATATACACATCTTATAGTTTATGTTTCTCTGGGAAACACTGTCTAATACAAACATTCTCAATATTGTGTATGTCACAGGCATTCACATCACCAGACAGGAAGGACCTCCACAGATCTTTCCTGATAATCTCATCTCCATTTCTGGCTCCTGTTGAGATGGTTAAGGCATATGCCTAATGCCTCCAGCACTGACAAAGTTTACACAACCATGCTTTTGGACTACTTTCCAAAGCACATTTTCCTTAGTGAAGCTTCCAATTTAGCTTTTTTTTTTTTTTTTTTGCTATCTGGATAGGATGAGAATTTCCAAAATCATCAAGTCCTCATTCCATTTTGCTTAAAAGTTCTTTCAATTTATCTCTTTCCTTTCACATTTTACTATAAGCATCAAGAATAAATCAGGCTGCACTCTCAACACTTTGCTTGAAAACCTTCTCAGATAAATAACTAAGTTCATTACTTATAAGTTTTACTTTCTACCCAGTGGTTGAACACAGTTTGGCCAAGTTTTTTTCCCACTTTATATAAAGGCTTGTCTTTCTTCTATTTTCCACTAATACTCTTATTTACTTCTGAACCCTCATGAGCAATGTCTTTAACATTCACATTTCTACAGACATTCTATTTAAGGTGTTTTCTCTAGAATGATATAGATATTATCTGCTGTGTTTCTCATTTCCTTCTGAGCCTTCACCAACGGACCCTTTAACACACATCTTTCTGCCTACAGTCTATTTAAGGAAATGGAGGCTTTTTCCATTATTCCATCAGCCTTCATCCATAATTGAATCCTAAAGCCATTTCCACATTTTTGAGTATTTTTTTAGAGCAGGACCATTTCTAGGTGTAGTTTCCTGTGGCAACTGTAAAAAAAAAAAATGATTGAAATATTGGCACCTTAAAATTGCAGAAATTTATTTGTGAAGTCTGGATGTCCAAAATAAGTGTTAATGGGCTGACATCAAAGTGTTGGCAAGGCTATGTTTCCTTTGGAGGCTCTGGGAGAGACTGTTTGTCACCTGACATCATTCCTTGGCTTATGGGTGCCTCACTCTGATTTTTGTCTCTGTCTTTATACCACATTGTGTGTGTATATGTGTGTGTGTTTTCAAACTTCCTTCTACCTCTTTTCAGGATACATGATTACAATTAGGGTTCATCCAAATAATTTAGAAAAATCTTAGAGATTCTTAATCACATCTGCAAAGATTCTTTTCCCAAACAAGGGAACACCCACACTGTCCAAGGATTAGGACATGGTTATCTTTGGGGGAGGGACATTATTTGGCTTATCATAATCTCTCAACAATATTTCTTTGAATTTGATAAACTGATCCTAAGATATATGTGGAAGAATGAAGTGTCAAAAGCAGCCAAAATAATTTTGAAGAAAAACTATACAAAGGAGGGAGTAACCTTGCAGATGGCAAAACTTACAAATATGCTTTAAGAAATGAAATATGTTATTCACAGAATAAACAAATAGACCAGTGGCTTGGTATGGATAGCTCAGGATGTGAGCCACGAAGATAAGGGGATTTGGCATATGACAGACTTGGCATTACATATCAAAGTGTGAAAGATGAATTAATCCATACATGATATTTGGACAATTAACTATCCATGTGGTAGAAAATGAAATTAAAACATGATACAGAACGTTTTAGGTAGATTGAAGATCTCAATGTTAAAAGCAATACTTTAACTTTTATAGGAAAATATCTTTATTATCTTGATATAAAATAGAATTGTTTAATTAAGAACACACACTTAAGAGACAACACATCTTAGTGGAAAAAAATGAGATATGTGGTTATATTAAAATTATCATTTTCTTTTGTTCAAAACCAAATATCAATAACAAAGTTTAAATATAAGCCACAGGTGGAGAGAAGATATTTGCAAATCATATAACCAACAAAGAATTAGTATCCAGAATGTAGAAAGGACTCTTGAAAATATTTAAGGAAAAAACTACAACATCTAATGGAATAATATTCATAGAGTAAATACTATGGAAATTTATTAAAAATTTAAAAATAGACTCAGCATCACTAATTGTCAGAGAAATGCAGATCAAAACTACAATGAGATATCACTTCACACCAGCCAGAATGGCCATCACTGAAAAGGCTACAAATGATAAATGCTGGAGAGGGTGTGAAGAAAAGGAAACCCTCCTGCACTGTTGGTGGGAGGGTAAATTGGTGCAGCCACTGTGGAGGACAGCATGGAGTTTCCTTAAAAAACTGAAAATAGACCTACCATGTGATCCAGCAATCCCACTCCTGGGCATATATCCAGAGAAAAATAAAATTCAAAAAGGCACCTGCACCCCAATGTTCATAGCAGCACTATTTACAATAGCCAAGACATGGAAACAACCCAAATGTCCATCAACAGATGACTGGAAAAAATAGAAGTGGTACATATATACAATGGAACATTACTCAGTCATAAAAAAGAATAAAACAATGCCATTTGCAGCAACATGGATGAATCTGAAGATTGTCATTCTGAGTGAAGTGGGCCAGAAAGAGAAAGAAAAATGCCATATGACATCTTTTATATGAGGAATTGAAAAAAATTATAACAATAATGGCACAAATGAACTAATGAACTAATTATTTTGATTTCTTAAATATGTGTAAGCACATTTGACTGTCCTTTATGATTGGATTACCATATTCTGTTGATTCTTATTTTGTAGTTGGCTTTATTCCCTTGATAACTATGTAAGTTTAAAAAGCTAAAGATCTAATCTGTTCTTAGAAACAATAATTAGTACATATATGTAAACTAAAAAATGTGCAGCATACTGTATATATGTATTTACATGCAATATAATGTGTCTCTGTAATAATTCTACCTAATAAAACTGAAAAAGGAGAAAAAAATTAAAAATAGAAGAAGGTTGCTTGGTTGCACCAGGCACACCCATTAGAATGGCAAAAATAAAAGTCGGAGAATATCAATTGTAGGTGAAGATGTTAGCAAATAAAAGTTCTTATCAACGAGTATAAATTTTGCTAATTACGTGGGTGAGTTACTAAAGTACTAAAGCAGCAGAACTAAAGATATGTGTCTTCTATAACCTGGAAGTTTCACTGGTAGATTTATGTCCTTGAAGCGCACTGTTCAAAATAATTTTTTATGATAATAAAAATGTTCTTTATTTCTACTGTCCAATATGATAGTCACAGCTCAGAAAGTGACCAGTGTGGCTGAGTACTTGACATGTGGTTAGTGTGACTGAGAAAATAAATGGTTAATTTTAAAATAATTTACATGTAAAACACATGTGGCTAGTGGCTGCCGTATTGGACAGCACAGCCTTAGAAAAACTCTCACTGATGTATAAGGACAAATGCAGAGAGATGTTCAATTCTGTATTTGTTGCAAGAACTAAGAACTGAAAGCACTGTAACTGGTCATAAATAAGGAGACAGATGAATTCATTCGGGTATACTCTAGGACAGTTAAAATGAATGCGCTTGAAACACATGTATAAATACCAAGCTGCTGTAAAAATGAGAACATAAAATTCTTTGGCTTAAATAACATAAAAGTTCATTGCTTTGCCACATAGAAGCCCATAAACGTGGTCCAGCTTGGAGGGGCAAATGTATCATCAAGGAAATCAGGCTCTTTCTGTCATTTGTTCACCTATTCATGGCCCTCGTCTCCATGATCAAAGCTTGGTGACGAGCAAGACCTCATACCAGAAAAAGAGATGGAAAAGAGACGAAAGAGGGTAATCATTTGCTTTTAAGAAAGTGAACAGGGAGTTTCACACAGGATTTCGGCTATTGTTCTAAAACAGTAGTTACAGGGGACCTGGGAAATGCAGTCTCTCACTGGGCAGCTGTGACCTGGGGTGAAAAACAACCTATTTGCGGTAACAACCAGCACCGTGCCTCAGTCTTTTCCACTGGCCACCCAAATATCTGTAGACATATTTATTGCTACCAGTAGAACCCTCTCTTCACAAGACAGGCAATTCAAAGCCCCAGAGAGTTGGGGCAAGCAGTTCCAGATTCACAGTTTCTGGGTGACATTTGGTTGTCTCCACTGGGTCTGGCTGTGTTGCCTCATCGCCTATCAATCTATGGTGACAAACTGTTGTGTGCCACCATTCTGTACTGTGATACAGACGTACCTAGAACGCAATGGAGAGGAAGAACAGCAATGAAACATCCCTCTCAAGGCCCGGAGAAGTTATCCAACCCTAGTGGTCAGTAACTGCAAAGCCTCCTTGTCCCAGCACTAAGTCCCTTGTTCTGCCCACCTGCCTACACCTGGTTTTACTCTCTCGCAGAGTCACTCCCTTGTCCGTTTTATTCTATGGTCCCTGTCATGCCCTCTGAGTGTCTTCCTCGTCCACCTAGAGCCACGTCTGAAGGTGTTCAAGAGTAAACCATTCTTGGAGACGCCACAGGTGAAACAGTCATGGAATTTTGCAAGTTAGGTTTTTAGATTTTTTTGATAGCACAATTGTCTCAAAATTTTTCATAAGCTTCTAAATCTACTCGCTTCCTGTCCCAGTAACCACAACCTGAACTGTTTGTGGGCATTGTTCTTTTTGTTGTTGTTTTTGTTGTCATTTAATTGAAAAATAATGCCACTGTAAAATGCACAACTTTTAAGTGTACAGTGTGATAAATATTTAGATATGTACACACTGTGTAACTATCACCTAGATAAGATATAGAACATTTTCAACATTTCAGAAATACCTCTCATGTCCCCTTTGAGTCAATATCCCTTCCCCCAAAGGAACATAAAGGAACCTCTATTTTGACTTTTATTACCATAGACTATTTTTATCTGTCCTTGAGCACAAATGCTAACACTCCAGCCATCCAGTTCTGTACCTTGGTTGTTTTGTTTTGTTTTAGCCCATAAAGAGCTTCTTCATCAGAAAAACTGTGGTAATAAGAATGCCTACCTTACAGAGTTGTTGCACAAATTAAATACATTTGACATACACAAAGCACCAAGAAAATGCCAGGCATTTTGTAGCCTCTATATTAGTTTTTTATTGCTGCATAACAATTACTACACACTTAGTGGCTTAAAGCGATACCCATGTATCATCTCACAGGTATGTAGGTCAGAGCATCATCATGGCTTAGCTGGCTTCTGGGCCTGGGTCTCATAAGGCTGAAATCATGGTGTCAGCTGGGCTGCATCCTCACCTGGAAGCTCACCAGGAAAGAATTTGCTTCTAACCTCTCTCAAGTTGTTGGCAGTTGTAGAATTTATGGTAGCTTATTTCTTCAAAGCCAGCGACGGGAAAGAGTCTCTCTGCTTCTTGGAATCTTTGTCCTCAGAGAATTCCTAGGTCCACTATTTTTTTAAATTCAGATATAATTCACATATCATAAAATCCATCCTTTTAAAGTGTAAAATCCAGTGGCTTTTAGTACATTCACAAAGTCGTACCACTATCACCATACATACTCCAGAATATTCTCATCACCCCCAAATAATCCTTTACTCATTAGCAATCCTGCCATCATTCCCCTTCTCCTGCTGCAGATCGATCTCTCTGTTTCTATGGATTTGCCTACACTAAACGTTCATGTGAATGGATTCATACAACATGTGGCTTTCTGCGTCTGGCTTCTTTCACTTAGCGTGTTTTCAGGATGCATTCATGTTTTCCTTTTACTGATATACCCTATTGATAGATATGTAGTTTGCTTCCAGTCCTTGGCTATTACAGACAACACTTGTTATCCGATTACAAACAACAACGGACATCATTGAAGAAACATGTCAACATTTCAAATGTGAATGAATATATGTGTGCTACAAATTTCTAGAAGTAAAAGCGCTAGGTCAAAGGTTTACGTGTCAGTAATACTGACAGTTTTGCTGAGTTATACCATTATATTCTGTCTTTAAAAGTACTGTTTTGAAGAAGGGAGGTGAAATGGTGTGGTGATTAAAAAGCACTGAGTTCAGGACTTTGTTTTGCCACAAACAGGAAAGGTCAGCCTAGAGTGGTTATTAAGAGCAAGGGCTTTGAAGGCATGGGTTACCTGGGTTAGAATCCTTGTTCTGCCACTTAAAATCTAAATGACATTAAGGAAGTTAAATAACCTCGCTGCCTCAGTTTTCTTTTCTGTAAGATATGGATATCATTAGGTCTTTTTGTGGGGATTAATGAGACAATACACCTAACACTTTTTTTTAAACTTTGTTTTTCTTTTTTAAAAAATCTTTTTTTTCTTGGAAGAAAGTAATTAATTAGTCATCTGTTTATTTTGATGGAGGTACTAGGGATTGAACTCAGGATGCTAGGTGCACACTCTGCCACTCCCCTGCAAACGTAACACTCAATACCAGTGCCTGGCACGTAGGACGTGCTCAATGAATGGTAACCCTTCTTCATAGCTTGTTATGGGATCTCGGGCCACTGTCTTCAGATTTTTAAAATGAGGAGTTGAACTGGATTATTTTCATGTTTCCAAGTTTAAAAAGACAGTTGTGGTCTCTGGGTATTTAATTATATACTATCTCATTGTTCTCTAGTGTTCCTCACGTTGTTATTTTGTCTATTATGAAGGGTAGGGTATTTTCAAACTTTGGAAGCTCTTTCTCCGGAAGCTTGTGCATCTGTGGTAGCCCCTCCCATTGTACCCACCCCTCGCAGGGTTTGTCTAAGTATGCATATATAAACAGATATGTGGATGCCCTCTGTATCTCACTATGTTAGTTTTCCTGAGATAGGTGGGAGTTAGCAAGTTTATGCCCCCTCTATCCCTCTCCTGTAGCTGACACTTCACCTTTAGGTCTCTGCTTAGCCATTAGCATAGATCCTAGATTTATATATATTCTCCACTGAACGGTAAACATGAAAGATGTAACCATAGCCATTTGCTTCGGAATCATATCCTTAGCATATAGCAGTGCTTAGCCTCCAAGAAGCAACTGAAAAATATTTCTAATATTGAATAATAGTGTTATCTAGCTGAATACAAATTTTTTAAAAGGTTTTTGTTTGTTTGTTTGTTTTATTTTGGTAGAGAGGTATTTTTTATTTATTTTCAATGGAGATACTGGGGATTGAATGAACATTGTTCTCATCCCTTGCCTCCTTTATATCCTGACTTCTATGTTCTAATAACATACCAAAGAAGAAGAGTTGATGGGAATGTCTGTTTAGGGTACAGGCCGCAAGGGGGTGTATTATCTGTGGAAAATTTGAAAGCGATGATACACCAAAGCATGGACTGCTGTTTATTTTCTCTGTACTCTGGCAGTTATAAACGATCTTAGTGATATAATACACCTCTCCACTGAGGCAGAAAGCTCTCATAGCCCCAGCTCCTTTGGAAGACTTGCTTTTCACCAATCCTCTCCATCAATATAATGATTGCTAACTTAAGATAATCTAAAACAATAAGCTTGGGTGGGAAGGCACCCCTTAACTTGAGATTTGCCCCAGCCTTACCTCCACTTGACAAAGAATTCTTAGTTGACCTTTGAGAAAAGTCTGTTCTTGCCTAAACTGATCTCTTTTTGTTAATACTTTGCTAAAGTCAGTGGAGAACATCCAGTGAATCATAATAATCTGGTGCCTGTACAGCAACAGACTTGAGAAGAATTCGACTTGGGCTCCAAGCCATCAAAGGCAATAGTTGTACCAACTGTATTATCATAGGACACAAAGAAGCACCTGTTTTCCAACCTATGAGCCTGGTTTCCTTGTAGACAACCACCCGTCCTCTCAGTGAATACAAAGTGTGTGTGTATGTGTGTAATGATGGCAGTATTCCACTTCTGTTACTAATATTAAAAACTTTTAAAAATATGAAAGCTTGGCTAGTGTCCATACACACTGATTTCAGGATAATGTTAACCCCAGGGAAGGAAAGGAAACAGGCATGTTGGTAGATTCAACTGTGTCTGCAACATCTTATTTCTTAAAAAAAAAGTATTTGAAACAAACATCAGAAATATGTTAAGCTTTTAAAAATATTGATATTAAGTGCAGACTACCTACTATATTATGCAATTTCTGTATGTTTGCAGTGTTTTCATCTTCTAAAGAAATTTTAAATGTTAAAAATATATGTATGTACTAACTCAAAAAGGTATCTGGCCCCCAGCCATGTCCATAGCAGCATTATTTACAATAGTTAAGACATGGAAAGAACCCATGTCCATAGATGGATGAATGAATGAGGAAGTTGTGGTGTGTGTATTTATATACAATGGAATATTGTTTGGCCATAAAATACAGGGAAACCCTACTGTTTGCAACAACATGGATGGACCCTGAAGGCATTATGCTAGGTGAAATAAATCAGAGAAAGATGAATACTGTATAATCTTAAATATATGTAGAATCTAAACAAACCAAAAAAATCCCCAGAACAAATCTTACAGAAAAAGAAATCAGACTTGTGGCTATCTGAGGCAGAGGGCAGAGAAACGGGGAACTGGGGAAAGGTGGCCAAAAGGTACAAACTTCTAGTTATAAGTACTAGGGATGTAATGTACACCATGATGACTATAGTTGGCAATACTGTATGATATCTAGGAAAGTTGTTAAAAGAGTAAATCCTAAGAGTTTTCATCAAATAAATTTCCCTTTATCCTTTTCTTCTTCTTTTTCTTTTGATTGTATCTACATAAGAATATGGATGCTAGCTAAAATTACTGTGGTAATCATTTCACAAGATATGTAAATCAAGCCATCATGCAGTACACCTTAAACTTGTACAGTGAATGATGTGTGTCGATTATTTCTCAATAAAACTGGAAAGTATGTGTGTATATGTGTATACATGTATTTGGTGTATATATATATATGTGTGTGTGTGTGTATGTGTATACATATATAAATGTGCTTAGGTATGCATAAAATACTTCCAAAAGATTACACAAAAACTGGGGAAGGAAATGGTATACTAAGGTATTAGGTGCTGAGGGAGATCGAACCTTTAAAAATTCTGTGCTACTTGTATGAATTTACTAATCTAACTAAATAAATAATATACCAATAAACATGATTTTCTTTGAAAGTCAGGGCACTTTAAGTCATTATAAGGGATTTCTCACAAGGTTATCTTAGATCATTTCTGGGCATTATTTGTATTGCTTTATGTGTATTGTTAAATGCTACCATTTTGGAATTCTGTCTCTGGAAATCCTTGGGATAACAATGTTTTAAATATCTAGTCCTCTTGCCCCCTTCATCAAGAATTTCATTCTTGAAATTTCTCAAGAATTAATCCCGCTAGAATTTGACAGCCTGGATAGTTGGTGAACATACTCTTTGCAAAAACAAACAAAAAACTCTTAAGAGATAATGAGCCACAGACTCTTGGATTTCTTTCCAGGTTAATGATAAATGTTACCTCCTCCTTTCATTATATCCACAGTTGGCAATTCAAATACGTTAATTTACCAGAAAACAATAATGTGCTTGGTTTCTTAAAAATTCTTTAAACCTTGGTTTTAGTCTTGACCTTCTAATCTAGTTCTGTTCACACACCACTTAAATAGAGATATATTTCTAGAGTTTCAGTTTTAGATATAGGAACAATAGGAAATGTCTTGATCCACAAAAGGATGCTTTATTTGCTAAACTCCTTCCTCTGCACTTTGAAGCTGACCATTTCTTTCAGTTAGAGTCTACTTCCTCCCTTACAACTGTCCTCAAACTCTTTGGTTCATGTTCAATGTATTCAGTAAGAGTACAGACTAGTTGAGAGAAGAAGCGTTCTTTTCTTCTTAGTTATTCCAAAGCAATTTAAAAGAAAAAAATCACAACTTTGTGTTAGGCACTGTGACAGGTGCCAGATGTAAAAAAGCACCTGTGACACTGGGCCTCTGAGAGGTTCACAGTGTTCTTCCTCTATATCCTTTATTAAGTGTTCAATAAACTCTTATTTTAAAGACAAAGAGAGAGAAACCAGTCTTGTTCATCTACCCAGTCAAGGGAGAATCTTGGTAAGAAATATAATCCTATAATCCCCTTAACAATGTCTGAACATACATTAATTTAATCAATCATATACTACATTTGAGGAAAAAATACTTCAATTAGGACCCCAGATTTCTCTCTTCTATATCTTGGGGAAATGACCAATTTGCATCAAGGTCCTCTGTCTACATCATGAGTAGAATTTCATTCTCCAACATTGTGCTTCTGTTTTTTGAACAATCCAAACTGTAAGCAACATTTTCTTGATTTCTAACTGAAAAATTATTTCTGGTCTATCGTTGAATGGAAATAATGTGTCCAACTATTCCAACAACACAGAAAACCTGCCATTTATGACCTTCTCTTGATTGGTGCACTGGATATAATACAAATTACTTTCCATACTCAGATCCTGAAATGCTTATCAACTATGGACAGGCCCAAGACAAACAGAAATTCCACTAGGATTTAACTGGTTCTTTCACAAGTTCTCCGAAGGGGAAATAGATAAAGCAAGAGACTGTCATTTTGCATCCAGCCCAGTGAAATTGTGTAACATAAATAAAGGGTGAATGGAACTGCCTTCACCCTTTTAAAACTTACTTCCTAAGCCAAAGGAGAAGCTATTTTTCAAAGGCACTACAGGAAGTGAAAGAAAAATGCAAAAATTGAAACTGGTCAGATTTTGTTTTTATGAAGTCAAATGAGAATTTTCAATTAGGTCACACCAGGTATACAGTGGAGCTTCCAGGAGAAAGACGATCAAGGGTTGGGCAAGGTTTCTGGTGTTTGCACTTAGAATAAAAGAAAGAGGTTCATTAATAAAAATTTTAGGTAGGGCCAGTCTGAAATTCAGAATGGAACTGCATGAAACTCAGTGTGACTGTATTCATTGTGAGAGTTCTTATCCAGAAACAGAACATTCATTCTTTAGTTCAAAATTCCACTAGAAATAGGTCGTGTGAATTTTTGATCATTACAATAAGCATTTATAGTCACAGCATAAGTAGCTGAAGCAGATTTAAGGGCCTGCGTCACAATTGGGGGTGAGTTCTGTGCTCCCTGTGTCAACATGGTGAGTCCGGAATCTTCTTTTCTGGGTTTGGGCAACATTCCAGCTTTCTACCTTTCTGTTTTGAGCAACAGTATAGTCCTCTGTTTTTCTTCATTCAGTAAGGGCCTCAGCTGGTAACCCATACTCCATTCTGTCTTAAATTTCTTTCTGTCTTTCACATACTTGGTAGAATCTAGTGATTCTGGATATTTGCATCAATGGAGAATGGCTTTGGGGAGAAACACAAGTGCTAAGACGCCTTAAGGAACAGTGTTGGAAGAAGTCAAGCAATCACAAGGAGGAGACCCAGTGGAGAGAACAGGGGCAGGTGATGTGGCCTGTCTCTCCTGTGTAATCCCTCCAGCCCTGTCATGTGCTGCGGGTGGTTACGATGCTGTCATGGCACAGAGCAGAGAGTGCAAAAAAGATCTGAGTAATACTCTGCTACAGGAAGGGGTTTTGTGGTATACACAAGTCCTATTAAAATCGACTGCGTTGACAGCCTTGCATGTGGTTCTTGGGCTATTCAAAGAAAATAAAACCTCCTAAGTTATTTCCAGGCACATGGGTCTTTCTCTTTTGAATTACTCAGAGATTACGAAGTACCTTGACAATGAAAACTGGGTCCTGATGACTCAACCTCCCTCAACCAAAGTTGTGAACATTGGAGGAAATAATACACATTGTTAGGCACTATCTGACAGAGAATAGGCATGCAATTAATGTTTGTTTTTAAAAAGCTGCTGAGCAGTAAACTTGAAGTTGGCATTTTTTGTTCCTTAAACTTTAAGGGAAAGGGACATGCAGCTAAATTTGAAATGATGGACAGCGTGACCCAGAAAAGGCCTTGCTATATTGTGAGATACCATTGGCTGTCCAAAGGATGAGGTAAGACCATAGTTGCTCCATATTTCCTTCACTAACTACAGATTTTACCTCATCAGTAAAGACAGGCCCAGGAAAGAATGTGCAGAAACCCATTTTCTTGATTGAACACAATGACATTCTTTTGCATAACCTCTAGGGAAAGAGAGAAGACAGGCTTTTGTCTTTCACGGGCATGTTCAAAAGCATCCCAGTTCGCTAGAGGGAAAGGTAAGTAAAGCAGACTGAAGGGCACTGAGAGGCTGAAGAACTTATCTGCTTCAATGCAGTTTTATCCATACAAGCGAGTTCATACATATCTTTGCATTTCACATCAGATGGCAACCTAGTGGAGAGAGATTTGGTGGTGCAAGTGAGAGCTGTAAACTTACACAGGATTGAAGAACACTTTATTTAATTTAATTAATTTAATTACTAAATTTCAAATGCAAGGTCCCACTTAAAAGTAGGCGGAGGAGCCCACCTATATTTAAGAACAAAGAAGGTATCAGTGAAATAGAAACAGAAAAACAATGAGGAATCAGTGAAACCAAAAGATGGTTTGTTAAGAAAGTCAACAACATCAATAAAACTGATAGATTAGGAGTATTTGAGCACATTGCAAATGGATTTATGACATTTATACCCAAATATCTTTTGCAATAACCCATATATCAATATTATCCATCTCATTAATTAAGACATGAGATCTACTGTTAAAACTGAGAAACAAGTTTCAAAGAATAAACTATGAAATAATCACAAGCGATTAACATCTCCGGGCTATTATGTTGCTAGATTTATTGGGCCCTGAGAGATAGGACAAAGAACAGGTAAGTTTTTATCGGAGGTTTGGGGGAAATTAATATTCATTCTTGTTGAAGGCAGGGCCAAGGCAGTAGGAAGAATTATGCCTTATGCTGAAAGGTGATTCTGATTGCATCTCCAGAATGTTTTCTCCCATTTGGACATTTGGATGAATGTGTAGATTGAACTGTGACTTGCATTGAGCCAGCTCTGTTAATTCTTTCATTTTTACCCTTTATGTATAATAAGATGCAAAGAGGTTTAGCTCTCTGTTGTCAGAAAGTATATACTACAGAACAACAGAGAAGGCTACTACTTGGAACAGTTAAAAAAAATACCATGTTTGAGGCACAGAATCACACACACACATATCTGCATCTATGTATATAGGCATGTGCATAAGTCTCCAAATGGCTATCTGTGACATTTCACTGAAGACAAGCAAGTGAGTTGGTGTCCAAAACATGACATATAGTGTAGAAACCCACTTTGGACAATGAGATGTGTGATGGCCTTCATGAAGCTATTATGGTAGTTGGAAGCCTTCAAGGTCCTGCTGCCCATAATGGATCCTAGAAGTGAACGTGTTTGGGCCTCAGAGTTATCCTATATGAGTCTCAGCCTGTCCTAGAGAGTGTGTCCTAGGCTGGAAGGCCAGTCTCCTGGGACTCAAGTGTAGAGTCTATGTTTCTGCTCATGAGTATCCTGGACAGTGGAATGGTTAATACTGACACAAGACCTTGGACCTTGGCTCTCACTCTCTTCCCATCTACGCTCAATTTCCATCAGCTACTTTGATCAGATTTGTAACCATTTTCCTTGTCTAGAACTCTGGCTGAAGTTGTCTAAAGGTCTAGATAGGATCCAGTCTGCTTGAGTGGGGCAGGTATAAGATTGTTTACATCTTACTTCTGAAAGAAGTAATTTTGAAAAGGGTGCATAAAGCCAGAGTGACAACACTGCAAATGTAAGTGACAGAAATCTTTATGTGTGTGTTGTTTATACCTTTAGCAAAAGCATTGCTTTAACAACACAAAAAAGTTGAAATCATCACTCTGTACTCAACATAAAGGCAAAGTGAACAGGTTATGAATGAATTAGTGGGTAGTAAGAGTGGTGAGTGTGAACACCATAAAAAAAAATCAACTGAAATTTCTTGGAGCATAAATAATGAGACTGAATGAACAATTTTTTTTTTCCCTCACCACCTTGATTCACCTCAGAAGAAACAAGATAGAAATACTGTCATGTGTAAGGGAATCTTTTCTAGGCTTATCGTAATTTTGATAATTCATTCTTGTTTGTGATCATTCTCTCTGAACTGGATACGTGATTGAAAACTGTTGTCCCTACTTGCTCTGAAGTGGCAGATCACCCTTCCGGGTATAAAGAACTATTGCCTTCACATGGATCTATGTTGACTTTTTTCAGGAGAGACTGTGAAACATTTTCAGAGGAGGAATCCTTTGTTTTAAAATTCCTAATGTATCTCAAGTTGTCTGGTTGACATATTTGTTTGATAAAATCATTAACACACTGTATTTTCCAATGGAAATCACAGATTTTCTCTATCCCCAAATGGTTCTATTTTTTTTCTCTTCTATAAATTTAATTTTCACACAATTCTACAAATCACCATCCTTAAAACTGGAAGTCATCTCTAGTTTTTCCCCTCTTCCTAAGCCCCACAACCAACCCATCTCCAACACTTGATGATTTCTCCTTCCAGTCTTTTCTTTGTTGGCCCTTCCACTAAGTCACTTTAATTTTAAAATTAAAATTTCACTTTAATTTCTTATCCATCTTTTCATTCAAAGATGACTGTAAAAACTCCAAAATGATATTCCTGCCTCCAGGCTCAACTCACTCACCTGTCTGACACAATATAATTAAAGGAAATTAACCCCCTTTCTTATTCTTCATTATTTACATAGCTACCCAAATAAAAACCTTCAAAATCTTCCCATATTTTTATTTTGTCATCCAAGGTCTTCCATAGATGTCTCTCCTGCACAGGCAATAAAGAAGCCATGCAATCTTTTTGAAAAGACCTGGTTCTGGGGTAAAAGCATTATTTTAAGAAAATTAGGATCATCTCAGTTTTCAAGTGTGTTTCCATATAGAGTGAAGCTGGAGATAAGGGTTCTTGCTCAGGTGATTAAGGTAGTAATCCAGGCATGGGGAACCAATCTGTGTCCTCTAGCAGGAGCCCTGAGACTGGAAGGGAAGAGCTCTATGTGATGCAAGCAGAAAAAGAAATGAGGACACACAAAAATAGCAGGTGATGGATAGCATAATAACAGAAATAAAAATGAGCCAATTTAGGGGCTGGAGAAGGAAAATTAATTCTAATTTGGCTGTTCTGAGTTTGAGGTGAAGGGATGCAACCAAGTAACAATGGCCAGTAGGTAATCCAGGACTGGAACTCAGGAGATGAACTTGACTGCAGATATAGATTTAAATTATCCCCCTAGTTAAATTGTTGATTGCGGATAGTTTATATGTGGGAGAAAGTATAGATGAGGGAGAGCAGAGGTAATGAGGACTTATTTTGTAAATAGCTATAGTTAGGGAGAGATTTAAAAGAAAGAAATTGGACACAGGGGAAACTGTGAAGTAGAGGGGACACTGCATAATTTTGTCACAGAAACCAATTAAGAGCGGAGTTTCAAAAGAAGAAGTTGAAGACAAAGATAATGAGCAGTCAGGATGTCATGAAATTGATGACGAAGGCATTGGTGACCTCTGTAAGGGCACTGTCAGACCCGTGATGGGGAAGGAAGCCAGATTTCAGGATGTTAGAATGGGTGGTAAGGAGTAGAAAACTGGACTTTAAGGAACTGACAGCAAACACAAGGAAAATAAGATGGTAGCCTGAAAATTCACGATGGTCATGCTTCCCCCTCTCCAAACCAAGGAAGACTTGAGCTTTATTTGAAGTAGAACAGAAAGAAGGAAATGGTGTAGATGCCCCAAAGGGGGGGGGGGTACTAATAACAGAAAGAGTGAAGACAGAGGATATTTACTTGAGAAAGAATGTAAGGCCCCTCTCCTCTGGAAAAAAACACAAGAATATAGATCTAGAGGAAAAAAATGAGTTTTGGGTGAATAAAGGGGTCATGTTAGCTGTTAGAACAAGACTGCCGTGGAGGACATGAAGACCGGTTTGAATAACCACTTGCTCTGTGTATATACAAAGTTTAAAACTAACCCAATAAAAGATGTGAGAACAACAATAAAATCCTGGCTGAACACAGTGGTGTGGCTTTTTAATGATAAACATTCAAAGAAACCACATCATTGTTCATCAACATTTACTGATGTACCCTCTGTTACTACTTGCTAATTAATTCACTAAGATTGATGAAGATTAAATTGGGATAGTGAGATACTGGAAAATTTTATTTCCTGATCCTACGCGCTCACACTCAACGTGAGCCAAAGCCCTGGTTGTCAATGGTTACACCACTGCGATTCAGAAGAAAGCTGTTCCACATTAGTAAATTAGATGAAAAACACACTGTTACTTTCAACATTAGCAAAAGCCACATGGTGTGTTGCAACAAAGCCGAGGATTAGGGATCATAAAATCTTTCCACGCTAAGCAAGGCAGCAGGAGTGGGTAGTCCTTACTCACTTGGACCCTGGGGCCGTGAGAATTGTTCTTACTTAAAAGGCAGAATTAATTCTGAGGAAAGAGAAGAAAGGCACTATTTATCAGAAAGACCAGAAAGTGAGACACAGGTGAGGTAGAGATGGAGTTCTGTTTAAGAAGTGTGAGGGAAATTGGTAAAAGCAATGATATCCTGAGAAAAAGAGAAAAGCAATTTAAAAAGTAGGAAACCAGTGGCTGCTGTGATTAACTGGCTAAGAAAGAGGCAAGAACTAGAAATCCAGTCAGTATTATAAGTTGAAATCTAGGACAGTTTTCCTACATTCGTTTTTCCCTTTATTAAATAGGAATTGAATTGAAATTTGAATGTAGCTTCCCAGAACAAATCTCGAAATGTGTCCAACCCTGTTATCCTACTTACAAGGTCAATCTACTAATATTTTAACAGCACCCATTTGTCTATAATTTAGGATTATTTCAAGCTAGGTTATTACAGAGGAGATTCTTCCTGTATTCTTGACCCCTTAGTGTGGCCCATCCTGGAGGGGACATGAGTCTGGACACTTGCAAACAAAGAAAATGACCTGAATCCATTCTGCTTTGAGCTTAATGACATACGTTATATATGCAGCCTTTAATTATGATAACAGCATGATCCCTGGTGTCTCACACATGTTGAACCAAAGATAAGACACCAAGAGACTTTTCTCCCCAGAGAAATTTGATTGGTGTCACAGAAATCAGTAGAGTACTTCCTAACAGAACACTTTTATGAGCATGCTTTCAGCTCTGGAGACAAGGATGGACTACTGGAAGGGCTGGAAACATAACACACGGATTCTACTTAACACTAGCAATCAGTTTCTGTTGAAAGCAACTGCACCAGTGGCTCAGGATCCGAGCAGGGACTACATCAAGTAGGAAGCCATCTATTTCATTTAAACACATGGCAGGTAGCAACATTAGGAAAGAGACCAGGCATGATTCCTTCATGAACCCAGAGTGGATGATGGATCAAAAAGACACCTCATGAGTGAAAATTTACAGATAGCTCAGAGGGAGAGGCTGGAATAGTCCATGTTCTAATTGATTAGAATTAGAGACATCAGTATAAACTCATGTTTATCTTAATGTTGATACTAATTTTTGCATGTGGAAATATTCATACACACACACACACACACACACGTTAGATTATACATACATAATTTCCTTGCTCTGTAATCTGAAGACTCAGTAGCAATAAAAACACCAGTATCCAGATCTTTGTTTCTAATATTTTTTTCCAGTAAAAGGAACTAGGGCCCTTTGGTGAAATGGTTAATTCTAGGACTGGAGTAGTGAATAGACAAAATGAGCCTGGAGTACCAGAAAATAAGGAAATATTAAAAAGAAAAAACCCCACAGTGATGGGACATGCCAAAGGGACACAGGAGCCAACTAAAAGCACTCCCAATAGCCAAATAATTAATAATAATAATAATAACAACAACAATAATAATAGTTTGAGAAATAAATAATTAAATAAATTTAACCCAAAGTATAAAATAAACACACATGAGTCTGGATGGATATAAATAAATAACTGGGTAAATGAATATGTGAGGGGGTAACAGATCTCCTATGCAGAAACATCTCCTAATAATTTATGTGGATACATGGTCCTCAAGGAGGGTAAGCATGACTCTCCACTACTTAAATGTGGGCTGGGCACAGTGACTTCCTTACAAAGATTACATAGCATGGAAAAGGGGGTGGTAACATTACAATGGGGAAACCTGGTGAACGCTACCTCAGGCAGGTATCAGTCACTCAGGGAGCTAATTGAGGCCAGTAGAAAGGGGCTGTGTTTAAGCAGTTTGTTAACTGTAGGTTGTGGTTTTTGCTCAGTTTCACTGTTTTATTACTTGTGTATTCTTTAGCTTTCCATTTCTCAGACAATATTTTACTGCAAAAATATTTGTGGCTCCAGATTTTGATCTATTTTCCTTTAAAAAAATGGTTTACTAAGCTGCTAATGACAGCTTATCATTAAAAATAAACCCTCCTGATTAAAAATCTTGATTGATATTGAGAGGGAACAAGGGATTCAACGAATCCTGTTAATGGACAAATATCCCACCTGGAAAGTTTCCTCATCCAAGGGCGAATAAATAAAAAGCATCATAGAAGTTTATGAAAACATTGTACAGCACAAATAATAAAAGAAAAGTTGCATGGGATGATGATAAATTTAGAAATGATTAAACAAGAAAATAAGTAATTTTAAAATGATTTTGCTTTCATCTAAATGAAATAAACCTAATTATTCACCCCCCAAAATGAGTTAAAAAATCACTGAACTAACCTCCTAGAGGAAAATTAATTCCAATGACTTTATTTATTTATTTTTATTAAGTTATAGTCAGTTTACAGTGTTGTGTCAATTTACAGTGTAGAGCACATTTTTTCAGTTATACATGAACATACATATAGTCATTGTCACATTCTTTTTTGCTGTGAGCTACCACAAGATCTTGTATATATTCCCCTGTGCAATACCGTATAATCTTGTTTATCTATTCTATACATGCCTGTCAGTATCTACAAATTTCAAGCTCCCAGTCTGTCCCTTCCCACCCTCTCTCCCCTGGCAACAACAAGTTTGTACTCTATGTCGATGAGTCTGTTTCTGTTTTGTGATTATGTTAATTTCTTTTTTTTTTAGATTCCACATATGAGCGATCTCATGTGGTATTTTTCTTTATCTTTCTGGTTTACTTCACTTAGAATGACGTTCTCCAGGAACATCCATGTTGCTGCAAATAGCGTTATGTTGTCATTTTTTATGGCTTAATAGCATTCCATTGTATAAATATACCACTACTTCTTTATCCAGGTGTCTGTTGATGGACATTTAGGTTGTTTCCATGTCTTGGTTACTGCAAATAGTGTTGCTAGGAACACTGGTGTGCAGGTGTCTTTTTGTAGTAGGGTTCCTTCTGGATATATGCCCAGAAGCTGGATTCCTGGCTCATATGGTAAGTCAATTCCTAGTCTTGAGGAATCGCCATACTGCTTTCCTCAGCGGCTGCACCAAACTGCATTCCCACCAGCAGTGTAGGAGGGTTCCCTTTTCTCCACAGCCTCTCCAGCATTTGTCATTTGTGAACTTTTGAATGATATGGCCATTTTGACTTGTGTGAGGTGACACCTCATTGTAGTTTTGATTTGCATTTCTCTGATAGTTAGTGATATTGAGCATTTTTCATGTGTCTATTGATCATTTGTATGTCTTCCTTGGAGAATTGCTTGTTTAGGTCTTCTGCCCATTTTTGAATTGGGTTGTTTGTTTTTTTCTTATTAAGTTGTATGAGCTGCTTATATATTCTGGAGATCAAGCCTTTGTCAGTTTCATCTTTTGCAAAAATTTTCTCCCATTCCATAGATTATTGTTTTGTTTTGCTTATGGTTTCCTTTGCTGTGCAGAAGCTTGTAAGTTTAATTAGGTCCCATTTGTTTATTCTTGCTTTTATTTCTATTGTTTGGGTAGACTGCCCTAGGAAAACACTTTTGAGATGTACGTGAGATAATGTTTTGCCTTTGTTTTCTTCTAGGAGGTTTATTGTATCTTATGTTTAAGTCTTTGACACCTTTTGAGTTTATTTTTGTGTATAGTGTAAGGGAGTGTTCTAGCTTCATTGCTTTACATGCTGCTGTCTGGTCTTCCCAACACCATTTGCTGAAGAGACTGTCTTTATTCCATTGTATATTCTTGCCTCCTTTGTTGAAGATTAGTTGACCAAAAGTTTGTGGATTCATTTCTGTGCTCTCTATTCTTTTCCATTGGTCCATATGTCTGTTTTTGTACCAATACCATGCTGTTTTGATTACTGTAGCTCTATAGTATTGTCTGAAGTCTTGGAGAGTTATTCCTCCAGTCTCTTTCTTTTTCTTCAGTAATGCTTTGGAAATTCTAGGTCCTTTGTGGTTCCATATAAATTTTATTATGATTTGTTCTAGTTCTGTGAAATATGTCCTGGGTAATTGGATAGGGATTGCATTAAATCTGTAGATTGCCTTGGGCAGTGTGACCATTTTAACAATATTGATTCTTCCAATCCAGGAGCGTGGGATATCTTTCCATTTTTTAAAAGTCATCTTTAATTTCCTTCATCAGTGTTTTATAGTTTTCCGTGTATAAATCTTTCAACAAAAAACAACTCAGTTAGTAAATTTCCGTATATAAATCTTTCAACAAAAAACAACTCAGTTAGTAAATTTCCGTGTATAAATCTTTCAACAAAAAACAACTCAGTTAGTAAATTGACAAAGGACTTGAATAGACATTTCTCTAAAGAAAACATACAATAGCCAATAAGCACATAAGAGTCTTACCATGATTAGCCATTAGGGAAATGCAAATCAAAACCACAGTGAGGTACCATTAGAATGGCTTTATAAAAAAAAGAAAAAAATTAGTGTTGGGAAAGGATTTGGAATAAGTGGAATTCTTGTATATTGATGATGGGAATGTAAAATGTTACTGCTACTGTGGAAAACAGCTTGGTGGCTCCTCAAAGTTAAACAGAATTACCATATGATCCAGCAGTTCTACTCTTAGATGTATCCCAAAAGGATTGAAAGCAGAGATTAAAACAAATACTATATACTAATGTTCATAAGAACATTATTCACAGTTGCCCCAAAGTGAAAACAATCCAGGTGTTTATCAACAGATGAGTAAGTTTGTAAAATTGTGACATATACATACAGTAGAGTATGAGTCAGCCTGAATAAAGGAATGAAAATCTGATGCAATCTAAAACATAAATTAACCATGAAAATTTTATATTAACTAAAGTAAATCAGATACACAAAGACAAATGTTGTATGATTTCATTTATATGAGTTACCTAAAACAAGCAAATTAATACAGAGAATAGAGAAGAGGTTATTAAGAGTTAGGGGAACAAACAATAGGGGGTTATTGTTTAATGAGTACAAGTTTCTGTTTGGAAAGATGAAAATGTTCCAGAAATGGACAGTAGTGATGATTTCGCAACATTGTGAATGCACTGAATGTCACTGGATTATACATTTAAGACAATTTGAATAGTAAATTTCATGTGTATTTTACTACAAGAAGTGTATTAAAAAAAAGGAACATAGCAAACAACTTGAAGGGACTCCTCCTATCAAAGATGAGATAATGTGAACATCAAAAAGACTAGTTAGGGTAGTGGACTAAAACATAACAAATATATAATAAACCATGAGCTCATAATTGCATAAAAATAAAAATAAAAATGATAAATAAAAGGATAGCTAATGATTTATTTGGCCTATCATATAAACTCTATTTCATTAAAAGAGTTAATTAGGGAATGTTCTTTTTCATAGAAAAATTATAAGTAATACATTCAGACAGAATGAAATTAGAAAATTACCATCTTTTTCACTCCTCATGGAATAATGGATCTTGACAACAATGATTAAAAACTCAGCAATCATAGTTGAAAAGTGGAAGTGGGAAGATCAAATTAGCACCTTAACTCACTGATCAATCTTAGCATCCTTAAGGTAGAAGCCCTGATGCCCAATACCATGCTGTTGGAAGAAGCACTACCTTTGAGGTATTTTTTAGATAGATGATAGACAGATAGATAAATGGATAGATAGATAGATAGATAGATAAATTTCTTTCTCTGAAGTCCAATATGGTAATCACTAGTCACATCTGTCTATTTAAAATTAAATTTAAATCTAATTTTTTATTGAAGTTTGTAGTTGATTTGCAATGTTAGTTTCAGGTGTACAGAAAAGCAATTCAGTTATACATACACACACACACATATATATGCACATATATTTTCATATTCTTTTCCATAATAGCTTATTATAAGAAATAGAATATAATTTCCCTTATTAAACAATATGCTCCCATTGTTCATCTACTCTATATACAGTAGTGTGCATCTGCCAATCCCAAACTCCTAATCTATTCCTTTCTGTACCTTTCCCCCATAACTACAGTCCATCCTCTATGTCTGTGAATCTATTTCTGGTCCATAAATAAAATTTGTACTTTTTTTTTAGATTCCACATTTAAATGACATCATATGATATTTGTCCCTCTCTGTCTGACTCACTCCACCTAATATAATAATCTCTTAAATCCATCCATGTTGATGCAAATGGCACAATGTCATTGCTTTTTATGGCTGAGTATGTATATCTGACATCTTCTTTATCCATTCATTTGTCAGTGGACATGTAAGTTGTTTCCATGTCTTGGCTATTGTAAATAGTACAGCTATGAGCATTGGGGTGCATGTATCTCTTCAAATTATGGTTGTCTCTAGAAATATGCCCAAAATTGGATTGCTGGATCATATAATAAGTCTACTTTTAGTTTCCTAAGGAACCTCTATACTGTCCTCCATAGTGGCTGCATCAATTTACATTCCCACCAACAGTGAAAGAGGGCTCCTATTTCTCCACACCCTCTCCAGCATTTATTATTTGTACACTTTTTAATGATGGCCATTCTAACTGGTGTGAGCTCATACCTCATTGTAGTTTTATTGATTTTTTTCTTTTTTTATATCTCTATTTTATTTATTTCCTCTCTGATTTTATTATTTCCTTCCTTCTGCTGACTTTGAGTTTTGTTTGTTCTTTTTCTAATTCTTTTAGATGGTAGTTCAGTTTGCTTTTGAGATTTTTCTTATTTCCTGAAGAGGACCTGTATCATGATGAACTTCCCTCTTAGAACTATTTTGCTGCATCTCATAGATTTTGTCAGACTGTGTTTTCATTGTCATTTGTCTCAAGGTATGTTCTGAATAACTTGTTGATTTCATCGTTGACCCACTGGTTTTTTAGTAGTATGTTTTTCAGTCTCCATGTAATTATTTTTCTTGTTTTGCTTTCTGTGGTTGACTTCTTGTTTCATACCCTGTGGTTAGAAAAGATGCTTGAAATAATTTGTATTTTCTTAAATTTTTTGAGGCTTGTTTTGGGTCCTAGTATGTGGTCTATCCTAGAGAACGTTCAAGTGCACTTGAAAATGATGTGTATTCTGTTTTTGTTTTTGCTTCTGTTTACCATTTTGTGTTTTGACGGTTTTCTATTGTATTCTGCTTGAGGTCCTTTCTTTTTGCTTTTTGTGAACTGTTATATGATTTTGATTTGCAGCTACCTGGTTTTCAAGTATATTAACCCATACTACGTCTACTTGCCTAGATAGTCATGTAAGTACCAACACATTCTAAAAGATCTGCATTTTTTACTCCCCTTCTCCACATTTTGTGATTTTGATGTCCCAAGTTACATCTCATGAGTATCCTTTTGCTGTTAATTGTAGTTATAATCATTTTTACAAAAAAATTTTTATTGTTTTTAATCTGTGTACTGATTTATTTAAGTTATCTTCAATCCTTTTAAATATTTGCCTTTCCTGTTGCATTTTCCCCTTTTCTATAGATTATTGCTTCTTTTCCATTTGGAGAAGAATTTTCAGTGTTTCTTTTAGGTTAGGTTTAATAGTGTTTGTTTGTTTGTTTGTTTTTAATTTTTGTTTGTCTGGAAAATTCTTTATCTCTCCTTCTATTGTAAATGCTACCCTTGCTGGGTAGAGTATCCTAGGTTGCAGGTTTTTCCATTTTAGGATGTTGAATCTATCATGTCACTCCCATCTGGCATGCAAAATTCCTGTAGAGAAGTCAGCTGATAGCCTTAAGGGGGTTCCCTTGTAACTGACTCTTTGTTTTTCTCTTGCTGTCTTTAGAATCTTGTCCTTATCTTTAACTTTTACCATTTTAATGATATGTCTTAATGTGTGCCTGTTTGGATTCATATTGTTTGGGGACTCTGTGCTTCCTGTACCTGAATATCTGTTTCCTTCTTTAGGTTTGGGGAAATTTTAGCCAGAACTTCTTCAAATACATTTTCAGTCCTCTTTTCTCCTTCTTCTCCTTCTCCAACCTCTATTATGTATGGGTTGACATGCTTTATACTATCCCATAGATCTCATATGTTGCTTTTATTTTTTTATTTGTCTTTTTGTCTGCTGTTCTGATTAAGTGATTTTCATTATTCTGTCTTCCAGATTACTTATTTGTCCTTCTGCATTATTTAGTCTGCTATTTATTGCCTTATCTAGGTTTTTATCTTGGTAATTGAGTTGCCTAATTTTGATTGGTTCCTCTGTATAGTTTCTAGTTCCTTGTTACAATGATCTGCATTCCTATCTGTAAACTTGCTTAATTCTTTTATCATTTTCATTAACTTCTGTTTGAACTCTGATAGATTGGAGACATCTGTTTCATTGTTTGTTCTTTCAGGGGATTTCTCTTGTTCTTCGAATTGGGAGTGGTTTCTCTGTTTTTTTCATTTTACTTAAAGTCTCTGACTATGAATTTAGGAGAAAGAGTTACCTACTGTGGTCTTCAAGGATTGTTTTTATGTGTGAGCATTCCTGCAAAGACTCTGTGAGTCCAATCTTTTTGGTGCAAGGGCTGTTTTTGGTATGGATGCCTGCCATGTCTTTCTCAGAGTGTTCTGTCTATTGTCCCCTTGATAGGGGATGTGTTTGGTGTTGTAGTGACCAGAATCAGCACTGGATATTGGGGGAGGACTCCCATGGCTGTCACAGCCCTGGTTCCCAGTTGTTGGAGTAGAAGCCCTCAGAACTGGTTCTAAGTTGTGGCATAAGGTAGGTGGGACTGGAGCACTCCCACTGAGAAAGGAGCCACTGTGTATTCCTCCCCAGGTTCTGTCCACTGGGGATGAGAATATGGGATTCTATGATGCTGCTAGCCACCTGGTGTGGTGCCAACAAAATCACCTGCTTCTGGAGTCACTCTTAGAACCACTCCACTGAGGGAGCACTCATAATCAGTCCCACCCCCGGTAAGTGTGCACTCACAAAGCCCACTTCTGCTGAAGCCATGCCCCACTGTGAGCACACTGACAATGGGACTGTTTCACAGCTCCTTCCCAGGAGTGCTGGTCCCATCCTGATTCCTTTTTGCTTCCTTTTCATCCTACCTAGTTATGTGGGGATCTCTCTTACAGTTTCAGTTTTGTAAGAGATCTTATCTCAGCTTTAAGTTGGTATTCTGTGGGAATTATTCCACATGTAGATGTATTTTGATGTGCGTATGGAGAGAAGTGAGCCCCACATGCTTCTACTCTGCCATCTTAATCTCCCTCTGAATTAAAATTATTATAATTTTTGAGAATCTGGTTGAAGGCTTCATGGTATCACCACAAACAACATTATTTGAGAGCCTAAAAATTCCATTCAGTCATTTCAAAAGATTTTAGTGGGGGCTTATTTCTCAATAAATCTGACTTTCTGAAATAGAAATTATCTTTAACATTTCTCCTTGTCTTAAGTGGTAATAATGTCAGGTGCACCATTCAGGTATTTATATGGTCAAATCATCAGGTTGTTATGATGAACTGCAGGATGAATTTAAAAAATAACTCTTTTCAAGAATAATGTACTGTCATGGCATTTTAGACCAAGAGTAAGACCCCCACAAAATACTTGTTGAGTGTGTTAATCAACATCTTGAAGATTTCCTTTTTCAATCATAATAGTTTGAAACATTCATAACCTTTCTTGTACTCTAGTACCATCACATATATGAGCAACTAGATGATTATATTAGAATGGAGTTGACTACCTCCACCTTGGGTAATGTGTAGACATTAATGAAGATAGGAGACCATTTACAAAACTTTCCCAAAGTTGAGCCTGAAATTTCATGGAAAAAAATCTAACTGAAGTCTCCTTACTTCCAGAATGAATGTGTTTTATTATAATACCTTTCCTTTTTTCACAACTTCTTGGAGGTTAAATTAAACCATTAATGTGTATTATATGACAAATAAATTGCTTTTTTGTTTCAATTCCAAGTACAATTTCAAAAATAAGTTTACAGTTGAGGTTGGATTGCCTTCTTTTTTTATTGAAATTTTAATTTTCTTAAAAATTCTGTAATGTAATTGCATGATAAAAAGAAATTGAATAAGGGTGTAATTATTCCTTGATCAGTCATGCTAATTAAGACCTACCTTCACAAATCCTTTGATTTAAGATGCTTTCTATGAAATCAAACAGTTTATTTCTTTAATTTCCTAGTTAAGCCCTCAAAAAAGCTGGGTACTTACATATCTAGTAGCTTTTAACATCCAAAATGTTTATGACTACTATGATGAAAACTTATGGAAAAAATGAATTCATTAAGCATGAACTCATTATGGCTAAAAATACATCTTTTTCTGTTGTTATTGATAACCCAGCCTTAATAATAATGTAGTAAAATTCCTTTATATTGCTTGTTGATTGTAGAATCCCAAGGAAACCATCAGATAAAAACACTGACTAAGCAGAGCTAAGTTTGTCCCACATACTGTACTGAGAATGAATACCACCTGGATGGGAAGGTAGATGGTTGGATACGTGCCTGCATGCATGAGTGAATAGATAGATGATAGACAGACAGGCAGGCAGGCAGACAGACAGAAAGATAATAAATGGATGGATGAAAGGAAGTGTCTTGGTAGTATATTGAAAGTAGGAAGTCAAGAGAAGAAAGATTTTTTGGAAATTTGTTTTCAAGTGGATGAAGGTAGGGAGATGATGGGATTGGACACATTCATGACATGAATAGTTAGGATTCATGGATACAGCAAGATAAGGGTCTGCAGTCTTGATAAGAAAACTGTTTTCTGAAAAGTGAGTTCTTTGCTCAAGTGAGCAAGCTATTGTCCAAGTAGGAGAGCAATTTGCCCACAGAAGCAAATTATTAGCCTGAATAAATTGGTTGGCAAGAATTTTTTGAAGCAAACTGTAAAGTAATATGTTGATTTAAGGTTTTATCTTCCTGGAAGAAACTGTCAAATCATGTTGGCACCAATGGCCTTAAATCTTAGTCCCAGAAGATAAACTGTTGATACAGGTTGTATCAGTACTTACTTGAACCTGTTTTCCCTTGTATCAGGCTGTCCTCAATAACACTCCTTTAACAGATCCTAAAATTAAGAGGTGGTGAACATGCATTATGGTTTAAGCCTGAGTCTAACTTCAAGTTGCCCCAGTGTGATTAGACTTTCTCCCACAGAAGAGCAGAAGAGCTAATGGTACATTGGGACTCAGACTGCTGATTTCCTGCTTATTCCAGCTGTCAGGCTGCTGTTTCACTGACAAGAAGCTTAGTGGGTCATATATTTTATACTACATACTATCATAGCTAAAATGGAACATGGAAATACCTGGGCAGATGTTTAGCTTCATAGGGAAGAGCTTCACGGGATGCCAGCTCAAGTGAAACTGGAGTTCAATCACTCCTTTCTAATAATTATTGAGAAAACAGGAAAACTGATGGAGAAGGCAGAGAGAATGGTGGGGGTTGGATGCCCGTGGCTTGAAAAATGGCCCAAACCCGAGTTTTCTTCATTCACGATTTAACAAGGCTACTTAAAGGAATCCTTATAAGTAGAAGTGAAATTGTAATGCAATGTATGGACCGTTTAAGATAAAAGGAACACTGCTAGTCTTCGTGTCTTAAATACTATACTGGACTGTAGAGAGGTGGCAGGACTATACATTAAACTCAAGTCTGATTTTCTGTGACAATGAATATATATATGTTCATGTATAACTGAAAAATTGTGCTCTACACTGGAATTTGACTCACCATTGTAAAATTATTATAAATCAATAAAAATGTTAAAGTCAAGTCTGGGAGGAGGAAAATTGGGTGAGGAAATATAGGAAATCATTAAGGAGCTTATAGAGTGAGAGATGAGAGAGGATTTTCCATTCTAAGTAACCTTGCAGGCACTTTAAGGCACTGGTTTATTCAGTTTCTGTTGGCAGGTCTTTTAATGGCATTGTATGGCACCCTGGCCCCCAATTCCCCAAAGCTGTTCTATCCAAAAGTTACTATTTATTCCCCTCTAGAAGTAGAGTTGCTCCCACCTGCTATTTCTAAAACTACTATTAATAGAGCCCCCAAAGCACTCCTGTCTGCTGAACAAATCACAGAAATAGTAACGTATTGCAATCTGCTATGGAAACTTGTCAATTAAAATAATGGATCTTTAGCCACAAGTCGTTATCACAGTTTGACTTTAAAGTGAATGGATGAAGTATGACAAGGGTAAAGGAAGGGCAATGACAAAGAGAAACATACCAAATTACTCCAGTATTGGGTGGTTTTATTCAGAATGCAGGTTACTGTGGGGTTGAAACTGGCTCAGTGGGTATTAACTCTTCTGGCAGACCGAGAAACCTGGGAATTCTAAAGCTTCTTAGTATTTCTTTTTTAAAAAATAAAAATGTTCAATTGAGGTAAAATAAACAAACATATATGTTACGTATACGTGCAGATAAGGACCAAAGTTCACAAAACAAATATGTCAATGTCACCAGCACCCAGAAAAGGAAAAGAAAAGGAACCGACCATCAAACCCTCAGTTTCCTCCCTTCCATTCCCAGCAAACCTCAGATGTATTTCTGTCTTTTATTGCCACGGATTATTGCTTCCTGCCTTTCTGCTTCTGTAAATGGGATCATATCACATTTACTCTTTTGTGCACGGTCTCTTTTGCCTGATATTACGTCTGGTGAGGCTTATTTATATCATTTGTAGTTTATTCATTCTCATTGCTGTCTAGCATTGCGTCTTGTGAATACACCGCAATCTACCCTTTCAGCTGTGGAGGGACGTTTGAGTGGTTTATAGTTTTTGGCCACTAGAAAATCATATTGCTGTGAAAATTCTAGTACATGTCTTTTGTTGAACATATACACACTCCTCTCTGTTGGGTATTTTACTAGAAGAAGAAATGGTGGCTCATAGAGAGCATGTGCACAGTTACCTTCAGTAGGTTCTGCCAGCAGTGTTCCAAGCTGGTCATGCCAGTTTACACACATAGTTAGGAGACACAGTTCTTGAAGACTGCAGTGTGGCCAAGAGGCTCTAAGTCAAACACCGGGACCCAGATATAGTGGTGAAACAATGTCAAAGTTCTGTGGGGTGAAAGGAGGTAACGTTCAGGAGGCTAAGCCTTTTTTTCCTGGTCATGAAAAATGAATATTCCCATTACAGAATTTTGGTCATGAAGTACAGCAAAAATCATCTTAAATTTATAAAAAGGGAAGTTTATACACAGAGGCTAAATGTCAAAGGCCAACACCCTTAAACTCAAGTACATATGTGCATCTATGGTGTTTTTCCAGAAGGCTAGATTGCTTTTTTGTTACGAGATCATGTATACGCTCTTTTAAGTGGTAATATCCCAGATTAGCTCTGCTGAATGTTTCTGTCACTCCATACATGTGCTTATCTTTGTATTTCCTATTTAGTTATTCATCAATTTGTTTCATTTTTCATTATCTGACTTCCTGACTAGACTATATTTCATAAGGGGAGAAACTGTTTTACTTATTCACTTTTCAGTATCCAGTACTTTGATCTATCTTTTGCACAGAGTAGGTACTCAATAAACATTTTAGTGGGAATAAAGGAATGACCACTGAAAGGAGTTTCGTAGGTACACAGAAGGATGAAGATTTTAAAACAACTGAATCTGATGGGAGCTAGCTTACATTTAACAATTTAAGATTAAACCCTTTATGGCAAGATATTTTGAGTCCATTGTTAAAACAAGTCTGTAGACAGCCTCACCAAGAGTTGGACAAGCTGGCATGTCAAGACTGAGGAGGTTAGATAGAATTACAAGGGCAACTTCTCAGTGTTCTTTCCTGTCTTATTCTGAGTTACGATATTTGCCATTAGTTTCATGTTTCTTAACTAATTAATCTGTACTTTTTTTTAGTATCTAATATTGTCTTCCAGTGATGGGGGAAGCTTATTTTGATCCATAAAGCAGCTGCTACATTTTCTCACTATTTTTAGCTCTTATGAGTACCAAGTTTAGATATAAAGTGTCAAAGTATTATTGCATGTATTTGTTGTTTGCTGTTTTATGACTGCGCATCTAAAGAAGTTATGTAATTTGTTCTTCTATTTCCAGGTATTTAGTGATTTCAGATACATCGCCCTCTACCAAATTCTTAAATTTTTTATGGAATGAAACAAAATAACATTATCTCTTTTGGTATCACACTGGAGCCTCGTATCCCTAAGCTTTAGCAATCTTCTTTCTGTTTTATCCTTTCTTGTGATATTATAGTTTGAGTTTATGCCTAGCTCAGAAAAGTGCTTTCCCTTTTGAGTTTTAAAAAATCAGATGGCCTTTCTTCCCCTTGTTGCCCTCTGACCCAAAGGCACACTGTCCTGTCTCATGCACAGTTATGCTGGTTCTGTCTTGCTGCCCCCTCTAATTTGCATTGTAGCTAATGTAAAGGTGGGTGCTGTGGTTTGTAGCCACAAGAATAGCAAATGTAGAGGTGTTGAAAATACTGTCACAGTTGTCGGAGAGAGTCTCTGTCAGCATTTTTCAGAAGGAAACAGCAGGAGCCCTTTATAATGTAACTTTAATTATAATGGCCAAGCACCCTGGCATAGGCTGAGGTTGTGTTTATGATACACCTGCCAAGACTAATTTGAAATGCCTAAGACATGTGTCTCATAAGTGGTGTCACCCCCTACAGGTGCTAGGCAGCACTCCTTTCTTTCCTTCCTCTGTCCCTGGTCTCTGTTCCCTCTTGGTCTGGCTGCTCAAATACATAACAACTTAAAAGAAAATTAAGAGCCATAATCAATGAGGCGAGATTAACAAGCCACGCAGTAAAACCACCGTATACGTGACAAGGCTAATTACCTCCAATTTTCAAGTTGTGGTCTGTGGAAATCTAAATTAAAAAACACACAAATGAAATGGATCATTTCTCACCTTCTAATATTAAGTTTATTTGTGGAAACTTAATATTTTGAATGTGACCTTCAAAAAGTCAGATCATGAAGCCTCAGAACACCAACCAGCAGATGGCAATGTACAGACTTTCCTGATTGTTCTGTATAAGAGACTGTTAAATATGTTTAGTTTGGCCAGAGATAAGCTTTAATCCAAAGGAGAGCGAGTAAATTTACCTACTGGTGTTTCTAATAATTTTTTGCAGGTAATTTTGCATTTTCTTTAATCCTTGGGGATTATATTTTAGGTAGTAATCACTAGGATTTCTAGTTCTCTGTTTTTAGCATAACTCCTTGGAACGTAGTTGCCTAGAAAGTTAAACTTAGGGGAATCTTTAAGCATTTTGAGCAAATTGCCATATTTGGGGTTTTATTAACCATAAGAAACATTCAAGACATTGTTAAACTTCCTGATGAATTTATTTTTCACAGTCCCTGATGTTTGTACAGTCTACCGAAAACATTTCCAAAGGAGATTTTCAAAATATTTCAGAATTATACACTAATATCCCAGTAAGAGGAATATATGACTGTCTGTTCCAAGAGGGGTTATTTCAGTGGAGGAGTTAATGAAAGCAAATGCCTATGCTTCCAGGCCATTGAGAGGCTAAAACCTGCTCTTCTCTCTTCAAACTCTTTCTCTAACGAGAACAAAAATGAGAAGTTATAGGATCTCCTCTTCCTCTCCTCTCTGAACACTGAAGGCACCTGTCGCTAATCAGGTAGGGACGGATGAAACAGAGTTCATTATTGTAAGCTGATAATTCTGACGCTAGTCTGCCTCAGAACACAAAATGAAAGGTGTTGAGCCCGTTATTGAATATGGCACAGCTCTTTCTCTAATGGAATTATAATCTGCTAGTATTAATTACCAGCCAGCACAGGAGATCTAATTCAGAGCACTATTACAGCATTCTTTTTCTCCTTGTATATTCTGCTAACTCATGCACACCAGGGATATGAGGGGATACTGGAATCAGTAGCAGATGAATGATGGATGGATCATAAATTGGATTGTGTGTTGGTTTATTTAATTAGTTTATTAGAGTTCTCTAGAAACATCTAGGCACTGTGCAAAATTAATATATACAAGAATGTTTAGCTGTCCAATTAGGAAAACATAAATTAGTCATATCATCTATGCTATAAAAACCACAAATGCCAAAAGCAATTAAACAAATGAAAGGCTAATAAAAATAAATGTTTGGCATGTGTTCTGAATGCCCTGTGTATGAAGGCAGTGAAGGAGCCTCAGTTTATTAAGAGGGCAACTTCTTTCAAATGGACCTGGTCATTTGGAATGGTCAACTTCACCTATTTTTAAAATTTATTTTCCTGCGTATTGATTGATTGATTGGCTGATGATTATGAGGAGGTCTTTGCAGTAGCAGAATTTATGAAGTTTCTGATTGTCTTTTATACATAAAATTTTATTACAGAACTAGAAAAACTGTTAGAATATATCCTTTTCTTACATACTTATCTTTTTAGAAGCTAAAAATTCTACTTGGATTAATCATCTGTTTTGTACCTGTCTGCCTTGAAGATCATAAGCCATTCACTGAACATGGATCACCATTGTGTTGAGCAGTAACTGTATTTAAAAGGAAACTTAATTCACATTCACAAGGTGATCTGGTTTAACATGAGCTACATAGACTCTGAAATGTGCTTTTCCTATCCAACAGTCAAATTTTTTTCTCAGTACTTTCTCCTTATCAATAAATCATTGAACATAAAAAATTACAGAATCTGGACTAGAAGAAAAAAATGAGTTAATTCAATGACTTTATATCCCATGTGACAAGTTTTAGGGTTTAACCATTTCAAAACCTTTAGGTTTTTGGTAATTATCAGTTAATGTTAAAAATGAAGTGACTACCCATCAGGAGAAAGAGGTGGTGGATTTGAACTCAGTCTTTGTTTCCAATATCTCTGAAGATTAAATAACTAATTTTCATTTGCAATTCTGGGATCATAGGGCTTTCAGAGGTCTGGAAATATCTGTCACTGACTGTACCACCCAGCAGACAGAATTTGTGTAAAGCAGAGCAGGTGCTGCCCACTCAGAGCTAGATGAACTCACGGCAAGTTTCTGGCAGAGGAACAAAGAGAAACCAGTGAATTAAATGAAAAAATTGCCAGGAATTTATGAACCCTTTGAAAACATGCACATAAGCACACACCAAGGAATGGCTAAAAACACTCGGGCTGTTCTGAGTATCGATTGACAGTACTGAAGGTAGAATTTAGTCCTGTGGACAGCTCTGGAAACTCTTACCTGAATCCCTTACCACCAATCCATGTAACTTCAAATCCAGCAGCAGATAGCTCTCTTTTCATTTACCTAAATGTTTAACTATTTCTTTGCTTACTTTTTCTGTACATTCTTTTTTTTTTTTTTTTTTGCATTTCAGACCTTGCTTCTGGAATTTTTGAGGCATACACTTTAGCAGTTCCATTAAATAATGTCCATTGGTGGTGAACCTGCGTTTGTTTGCCTGAAATATCTTTATGCAACATTGTTACGGGTTGATAGCTTAGCTGGAGCAGAATTCTGTTTTTCACTTACTTGATACATTTATATTGCTACGTGATTGCCATTGCATTGCAGAATTATCATTTCTCCTAGTGGTGGGAACAATTAAGATCTACTCTCTTAGCAAGTTTAAGATTTATAGTCTATTATGTTGTCTGTAGTCCCCATCCTGTCTAATTAGATCTCTAGGTCTTATTTATCTACTAGTTGCAAGTATGTAACCTTAAGTAACATCTCTCCCATTTCCCCATCTCCCAGCCCCAACTAATCTCCATTCCACTCTTTTTTTGTTCTGAGTTCATTTGAGTTTCCACATATAAAGGATCTTATACAGCATTTATCTTTCTCTGGCTGACTTATCTCAGCATACTGTCCTCAGGTTCCATTCATGTTGTCACGAGTGGCAGGATTTCCTTTATTCTCATGGATGAATTGTATTCCATTGTGTGTATACCACATCTTCTTTATCCATGGATGTTGCGATTGTTTCTTTATCTCGGCTGTTGTGGATAATGCTACAATAACCATGTGATGGCATATATCCCCTCGATAACCTGTTTTCATTTCCTTTGAATAGATACTCACAGATGGGATCACTGGATCTTACAGTAGTTCTATTTTTTATTTTTGAAGAACCTCCATATTGTTCTTCAAAGTGGATGGACCAGTTTTTAATTCTGCCAGTGGTGCACAAGGGGTTCCCTTTTCTCTGCATCTTCACCAACACTGATCTCTGGTCTTCTGGATGATTGCCATTATAACAGGTGTGAGGTGATCTCATTGTGGTTTTGATTTTCATTTTCACAATGAGGAGTGATGCTGAACACATTTTTATGTATCTGTTGTCCATTTGGCTCTTTGGAAAAATGTCTATTTACTTCCTCTGATTACTTTATATATATATATATATATATATATATATATATATATTTATATTTATATTTATAAATTATATATATATATTTTGTTGTTATTGAGTTGCATGAGTTTTTTAAAATAAATTTTATATATTAATCCCTTATCTCATACATAGTTTGCAAATATTTTCTCCCATTTTGTACACTGTCTTTTCATTTTGATTGTTTCTTTTCCTGTAAAGAAGCTTTTTTATTTTATTTTATGAAAAATGTTTTAATTTTAAATCAAAGTACAAAGCAGATACTTGCAAAACAGCATACAAAGTAGAACTCAGATGCCTCCCGTCCCCAGGCTGCCTCTGAGCCCCTCAAATCGAAACCCAAGCACAGGACAGCCCCTGCTGCCAGGGCTGAAGGGGAGGAAGGGGTGGGTGCTGACAGCGAGACGGCCTTACCCGCAGAGCCGGTGGTCCCTCAGAGGACAGTGGGCCCCTCCCCACACCCTGGGGCTTGGGGCCCGCCGGACACAGAGTCCGCAGGAGTGGCTCCGGGCACCTCCGAGCGTCAGAGGTGCCATGAGGGGCTGCGAGTCGACTCTGAAGCCTCCGTGGCTTCCATCTGTATGGCTCTGAAATGAACTTTCCACCCAGTGCCCCACGGCCTGCAGGTGTGGGCGGCTTTTGAGGACACGGCAGGTCTGACGGGGACAAAGGCACCAAGGACAAGACACCCAGTTTTGTTAGCGACACGGCCTGCCACAGTCTGAGCCAGACGCCCTCGGGGTCCCACTGCTGCGTGTATCAGAGATGAGGCTGGAGGAGAAGCGCGTAACAAACGAGGAAGTGACATCGCGCGGGAACCGGCGACCCGTGACAACGGCCGGCCGAAAGTGACGAACAAAACAGCCTCAGTGCTTGACGTGGGGCGAGGGTGCTGAGGTGGGGTCCTGGGCCCCTGACGGACACAGGACAGATGGACGGAGCCCAGGTCCCTTCAAAGTGCAAGGCGGACAGTGGCTTCTCTCCGGGTCTCTGCAGGTGACAGGAGGCCCGGGGCGGCCGTGGGGACCCTCTGCTGCAGCAGCTTGAGGCAGGGTGGCCTCTGCCTGGTCTTCTCCTGAGTCCAAGAGCAGAACTGCAGCTGGCCGGCTGGTCCACACAGCCTTCCGCGGGCATCTGGGCACCTGCTTTGCCCCGCGCTGGCCCCCAATGCCCTGGGGCACAGTGTCAGCCAACGGGGTGCAGCCCACCTCCAGGTGGGGACAGGGTCCCGGGGGCTGAGGCTGCCACACTGGCCCCAGCAGCACAGGCGCTCGTGGGCCCCCATCGAGGTGCGTAAGCACTGGGTGTAGACCCGCTTTCCCACGCCCAGGGCTCGCCCGCCAGCACTCCCTGGAGGCCGTCCCGACAGCCCCTATGGACAAAACACTCTGGAACCAGAGCAGAGAGGGAAGCCTAGGCACTCAGCATCGCTTAGGCTGAAAACACTATCAATCTGACTTCCTAGAAGCCGACTAAGGAGTTTACTTAAAAACACCCACAGAGCGTGTGCAAGAGCCCGAGCCCCGAGCGCCTGCTGGGTGGTGGGGGGCGGTGCCCCTCTCTGACCCAGGCTGCTCAGGCCCCTTGGCCCTCTGGCCAGGCAGGTGCCGGAGGCCTCATCCCGACTCCACAGCCCCCCGTAAAGAAGCTTTTAATTTTGATGTGGTCCTATCTGTTTATTTTTTTCTTCTGTTTTTTGTACTTTTGTTTTCTTATCCAAAAAATTATTGTGAGACTCAATGTTGAAGAATTTCTTTTATATGTTTCCTTCTAGGAGTTCTATGGTATCAAATCTTATATTTAAGTCTTTGGTATGTGTTCAATTAATTTTTGTGAGTGGTTTAAGAATAGGGTCTAATTTTATTGCTCTGCATATGGTTATCCAGTGTTCCCAGGACTGTTTTTAGAGGAGACTATGTTTTCCCCATTGGATGTTCCTGGATTCTTTATCAAATATTAGTTGTCTATATATGCAAGAGTTTAATTCTGGGCTCTCTATTCTGTTTAGTGTCTATGTGTCTTTTTTTTTTTATGCCAGTGCCATATTATTACTATAGCTTTGTAGTATAGTCAGAAATCAGAAAGTGTGATGTCTCTGATTTTGTTCTTCTTCCTGACTGATTTGGCTATTTGGGGACTTTTGTGGTTTCATAAAAATTGTAGGATTGTCTTTTTTTCCTATCTCTATAAAAATGTGTTGGAATTTTGATAGAGATTTCATTGAGCTTGCTGATTGCTTTGTGTCACCTGGACATTTTAACAATGTTAACTCTTTCAGTCCATGAACCCAAATGTGCATCCATTTGTTTGTATTTTTGTCTTCTTTTAACAAAGTTTTGTAGTTTACATTGTACAGATCTTTCACTCCCTTGGTTAAATTTATTCCTAGGGTCAAAAAAAAAAAACGTTTACAGAAATCATAGTAAATTTTTGTTAAGAGAAAAAAAAATTATTCCTAGGTATTTTATTGTTTTTGTTGCAGTTGTAAGTGTGATAGTTTTCTTTTTCAGATGTTTCATTGTTAATTTATAGAAATGTAACTTATTTCTGTGTATTGATTTCTATACCCTGAATTCATTGATGAGATCCAACAGTTTTTTCAGTTGTCTCTGGGATTTTCAATATCTAAGATCATGTCATTTGCAAATAGCCACATATGTACTTCTTTTCTTGATTTGGATGACTTTTGTTTGTCGTCTCTGTTTGTTTTAGCTAGGACTTTCAGCAAAATGTTGAATAAGAGTGATTAAAGTGGACACTCTTGTCTTGTTCCTGATCTTAAAGGAAACGCTATCAGTTTTTCTTCATTGAGTGTGTTTGTCACATATGGCTTTTTATTATGTTGAGATATGTTCTTCTATAGCCAATCTCTTGACAGTTTTTCATCATGAAAAAATGTATTTTCTCAAATGCTTTTTTCTCTATCTGTTTAGATGATGTAATTTTTACCTTTCATTCTATTAATGTGTGTATTACATTTATTGATGTGTATATGTTGAACTATCCCTGCATCCAAGGGGGACATCTTCCCTTTAATGAGTTTTTCACTTTAGTTTGCTAATATTTTGTTGATTATTTTTGCATCTGTGTTCTGTATGTTGCTCTGTAGTTTTCTTTTCTAGTACTAGCTGGCTTTGATATTAAGGTAATGCTGGCCTCATAAAACGAGTTTGGAAGTGTTTCCTCCTCTACAATTTTTGGGGAGAGATTGAGAAGCATTGACATTAAATCTTTATTTATTTTGAAATTTAATTTTATTATCTTTTTTTTTTTTTAATGGAGGTGCTGGGATTGAGCCAAGTGCCTCATGCATGCTCAGCACGCACCTTTCCACTGAGCTACACCCCCACCCAGCCTCAAGTCTTCTTTAAGTGTTTGATAGAATTTGCCAATGAAATCTTCTGGCCTTCGGGTTTTCTGTGTTGGAAGGTTTTTGATTACTGACTCCATCTCCTCACTCATTATTGATCTGTCCAGACTTGTTCTTTCTTCCTGGTTCAGTCTTGGTAGGTTCTGTGACTCTAGAAACTTTTCTGCTTCTTCTAGTTTATCTAATTTGCTGTTGTATGATTGTTCGTTGCATTCTCTTGTGATTCTATATGTTTCTGTGGTGTCAGTGGTAATTTCTCTTTTTTTATTTCTGATTTTACTCATTTGAGTCTTCTATCTTTTATTCTTAGCCTTGCCATAGGTTTGTCAAATTTGCTTATCTTTTCAAAAAACCATCTCTTAGTTTTATTGCTCTTTCTATTGGTTTTCTGGTCTCTATTTCATTTATTTCCTCTCTGATCTTTATTATTTTGTTCCTTCTACTGACTTTGGGCTTAATTTGTTCTTTTTCTAGTTCCTTGAGGTGTAAATTTAAATTGCTTATTTGCAGTCTTTCTAATTTCTTAATATGTGCAATTATCGCTATAAACTTGCCACTGTGGAAAACAGTATGGAGATTCCTCAAAAGACTAAAAATAGACTTACCATATGACCCAGGAATCCCACTCCTGGGCTTATATCCAGAAGGAACCCTACTTCAGGATGACACCTGCACCCCAATGTTCATAGCAGCACTATTTACAATAGCCAAGACATGGAAACAGGCTAAATGTCCATCAACAGACAACTGGATAAAGAAGATGTGGTATATTTATACAATGGAATACTACTCAGCCATAAAAACTGACAACATAATGCCATTTGCAACAACATGACCATTACTCAAATCTGTGGACAAATTGCTCCTGGAGAATGTCATTCTAAGTGAAGTAAGCCAGAAAGAGAAAGAAAAATACCATATGAGATCGCTTATATGTGGAATCTAAAAAAAAAAAAAAAGCATAAATACAGAACAGAAATAGACTCATAGACATAGAATGCAGACCTGTGGTTGCCAAGGGGGTGAGGGAAGGGAAGAGATAGACTGAGATTTCAAAATTGTAGAATAGATAAACAAGATTATACTGTATAGCACAGGGAAATATATACCCGATCTTACAGTAGCTCACAGAGAAAGGAATGTGACAATGAATATATGTATGTTCATGTATAATTGAAAAATTGTGCTCTACACTGGAATTTGACACAATATTGTAAAATGATTATAAATCAATAAAAAATGTTAAAAAAAGAACTGCTTTTGCAATATCACATAGGTTTTGATATGTTGTGTTCTTATTTTTATTTGTTTTACTCTTTGATTACCCTTTGACTTCTTTGATCCATTGATTGTTCAAGAATGTATTTATTAGTTTTGACATATTTGCAGACTTCCAACCTCTCCTCACACTGTTAACTTCTAATTTTATACCTCTGTGGTCACAGAATATACTTGTATTATTTCAGTCTTCTTTAAGTTGCTAAGGGTTGTTTTGTGTCTTCTCATATCATCTGTCTTTGAGAAAGAACAGAATTCTTACTTTAAAGTTATTTTCACTCAGAATTTTGATGGTGTTAGTCACTACAGTCTTTCATGTTTGCTGTGTATATGTATGTATATGTGTGCATATGTATATATATACTATATATATGTATATTTCTAGAAGCTCAATTTATTTCTTTGACACTCTGTCACTTTTTATAGTTCTTGATCCTAGCATAAGTTTTGGATTCCCACTTTTTTTTCCTTTAAAATTGTAATTATTAACCTTATTCCTGTGTCTGCTAATTCCAGTACTTGACATCCTTGGGGTTCTAATTATGGCTTTTTGTTATTTATGCAGCTTTTTGGCCAATATTGCTAACTTCTTTGAGTGTTTAGTCATTTTAGGCTAAGAGTTTAAATTTGGTGTATCTCAATCTGTGGACAGATTGAGGGGCCTGGCATCTGGATGCTTTATTCCTGAGAGGTTATGAGTATCTTTGTGCAGGCATCCATGGCAGCATAGACCAAAATTAGTTTCTTAGCTTTATCTACTCCAGGCCACCCAAGGAATGCCAGTAGGTAAGTATTTTATAGCCCTCTCTTTGACTCAGTTGTAACTTTTGATGTCCCAAGCTTATGTGAAGACCTCAGTTCCAGTTTCCCAAGCTTTTGTGTCTTATTCCTTCTCAACCGCCAAAATCCGAGTAAGCCAATGTCTTCAGGGTGTCATTGACCTTTTTTCTCCCCTTTGCTAGAGATAAAATTCACATACCTTAGAATTCATCTTTTACATAATTCAGTGGGTTTTAGCATATTCACTAGGCTGTGCACCTAACACCACCACATAATTCCAGTGTATTTTTATTTCCCCCAAATAACCCACACCCATTAGCAGTCAATGCCCATGCCGTCCTCCCTCGGATGCTGACAACTACTAATCTGCTTTCTGTCTCTGTGGATTTGCCATTTCCAGACATAGCACATAAAATGAATTATGAAATTAGAGTTTTTGTGTCTGGATTTTTTCACTTAGCATAATATTTCTGAAGTTCATCCCTGTTGTAGCATGTATCAGTCCTTCACTCCTTTTTTATGGCTGATTGATACTTTGTTGTGTGGATATGTCATATATTGTTTATTCATTCATCAGCTATGGGCATTTGCATTGTTTTTACTTTTGGACCATTACTAATAACGTTGCTATGCATATTCATGTACATGTTTTTGTATGGAGTTTTTCATTTCTCTTGGATTTATATCTAGGATTGGGATTGCTGGATCATATGATAACCCTGTTTTTAACATTTTTTAAAAAACACCAAACTGTTTTACAAAGCAACTACATCATTTTACATTCCCACCAGCAATGTATGAAAGTATAAATTTCTCCACATCCATGCCTACACTTGCTATTATTTCTCTTTTTTTTATTGCCTCTTTAGTGAGTATGAAATGGTGTCTCATTGTGGTTTTAATTTTCATTTTCCAGTGACTAATGATATTGAGCATCTTTTTGTATGCTTATTGGCTATTTGTAGATCATCTTGGGAGAAATGTCTATTCAAATCTTTTTCTCAAATCTTTTGCTCATTTTTAAATTAGATTGTCTTTTTATTGTTGAGTTTAAGACAAGCCCTTGTCAGATATATGATTTGCAAATACTTTTTCCCATTCTGTGGGCTGTCTTTTCTCTTCCTTGATAGTGTTCTTTGAAACAAAGAAAAATACCGTATGAGATCGCTCATGTGTGGAATCTGAAAAACAAAAACAAAAACAAACAAAAAAACAAACAAAAACAAAGCGTAAACACAGGACAGAAATAGACTCATAGACAGAGAATACAGAATTGTGGTTGCCAGAGGGGCGGACGGTGGGAAGGGATAGACTGGGATTTCAAAATTGTAGAATAGATAAACAAGATTATACTGTATAGCACAGGGAAATACACACAAAATGTTATGGTAGCTCACAGAGAAAAAAATGTGACAATGAGTGTGTATATGTCCATGTATGACTAAAAATAATTGTGCTGAACACTGGAATTTGACACAACATTGTAAAATGATTATAAATCAATAAAAAATGTTAAAAAAAAACGTTAAAAAAAGTTCAATTTTGATGAAGTTCATTCTTTGGTCACTTGTACTTTTATGCCATATCTAAGAAACCATTGGGATACTTCTTTACTTGTCAATTATGTTTTAGCTCCTTCTTTAATTTTGATCCTTGAGGATTTCTCTTACATTTGTGTAGGCTCAGGCATGCATTTAATAGGCAGTATGTTGTAATTTTTTGCATTTCTAGATTTTTTTTAGTGGGAGGGAATATCAGAACATCGTATGCCACTTATTTTCAGAAGTGGATATGACAATTTCCACTACCTTAATGTTTGAAGTCAGTAGAGCACATGCCAAACAGCGCTTTCTTGGGAACTGAAGAGACCTGAATTCAAATTTTTTTCTGCTGCTTAATAGCTATATGCCTTTGAGGATGTTATTTAATCTCACAATCTGAATATCCTCATGTTAAAATGGAGATAATAATGATACCTAAGTCATACAGTTGTGAGGGTTAACAAGATAATACATACGGCTGAAAAATTCTAAGAACTCAACAAACGTTGTGTAGTATATCATGATTAGTAATGCAGTTCTCTTCAAAGTGTCTTTAGAAACTGCATGTGTCAACTATTTACCCATTTCTTTTCTTTTAGTAAGAGTGAGATATTTTGAGAATGCTACATTTTCCTGAATGTTAATTTATTGAGCACTCCTGTATTTATTAACTTGCTTTACAAAGAAGGACACTGAGGCTGAGGGAAACACACTGATGAAGTTCACAAAAATCAGTAAGTGAGTCGAACTGAGATTTGAACGCAGCTTGTCTGACTCTGATACAAATCCATTTTTACTAACTTAAGAATCCCTTAAATCTCATTTCTCATTCTGTGTAATTATTCTCCACAAGTCTCCACATCCTATTATGTGTGATGGTTTTCTCTTTGGATCTGTTCAGTTCTACAGCTACTAACAATAAGAAGTTATTTAAATTCAAATTAATTTAAGTTGAATGGCATTAAAAATTAAACATCTCAGTTGTACTGGCCACATTATAAACACTTCCTAGACACATGCATCTATCATATTGAACAGCACAGATACAGAACACTTCCATCACTGCAGAAAGTTCTATCGGACTTACTCTAAATTTTTTTCGTTGAGAGAACTATATCATGGACACTATTGCAGCCTTAGTTTGCTCCATCATTGCCCTGCAAAATCATATCAGACATTTTTGCTCACTGCACTCTGCACTTAACCATACCAAAAATTGCAAGCTGGTGAAAAGACCTCAGTGTGGTTGGCACTGGTACACTGACTGCCCTGTGCTTAGGGGAGTGAGAGAGGTGCTGCTTTCCCATCTGATGCTGGCGCTTGGCAACCATTTTCTTCTGGGGCATACAACAGCATTTCAGATCATAATGACTCACTGCCTAAATATAATTTTAAACACAGCCAAATGAAAGTGTATAAAAATTACATTCTCCGAAGAGTGAGCCCTATGTAAGCATTTATTTCTATTAGACAAATTCTAGTATTTATGGAAATTTACTGAATCCTGTATATGCCAAGCCTTTCTTTTACAAAAAGAAAGAAGAATATTGCATCCGTAAGCATTCATTTCAGTTTTAAAGAGAATAAGATATCGAATAGTAGGACAAGACACTATTAATAGACACTCTAATATTTGATGTATATCAAGTAAAGATCAAAGATCGCCCTTTACTTACTGTTCTTAACAACAGGATTCCTGGCAGAGATATTGAAACAGATTATAGCAAATATATTGCTTAATGCCATTTACACAGGTGAGGATGGGGTAGACTTCTCTGATTCTTGAATCAATGATTTAATGAGGCTTTGCTATGTTTCTGTTTTAGGGGACTTCATGGTCAGTATAATCTTGATTTCAAGATAACTCATTAGGTAATAATGGAAGAGAAAGGGGATGAGAGCCTCTGCACTTAGGGGATACTAGACACCAAACTCTGATTTGGCATCATCCTCATTTTACCAAATTGGAACCGTACAAATTTTTTTCTCAGAAAAAGGAGTACGATTTAATTAATTGGTCCTCAATGATACTGAAGTGCTTAGGAAGCATAGCACTTATTCTTATAATTTTAATAGCTGTGAGGAAAAAGTCACCTTTTAACGATGGAAGTTAATAAGAAGCAGCAGAAAGCAGATATATTAAAGGAAAGGGCATCTTAAAGGAATGCTTTGTAGGGAAGAGGCTCATTGAGGACAGTGATGGGTCTGTCTTACCACCTCATCTTTTGCTACTTGCACACAGCACCTGGCAAATACTGGTCACTCAGTAAATACTTGTAAGTTCATGTGATCAAGACAAAAGAGAGAAATCCTAAATCTTATCTTAAGACATTTGGCCTTTCTCACCATTATTAGAAAGAATAGAAGATCAACTGCTATTTAGTTGATTATAAGTGTGTCAAAATGGATGATGGGTTGTGGCCTGCATGGAACATAGGAAAAGAAAGATAAAGTTTAGAAAATGTTAAAGTGATGTGTCAGCAACACTAATGGAGGTGGGGTGGGGTGGGAAGTAGCACTCTGGTGTAAATGGCCCAGAATGGACGGTTCAATTCAACTCTGAACAGAAACATTTTCAAAGAAGGATGGATAGTTCATAAAGGCTGCAATTATTTGATGGAAATATTTCATAAGAATGAGTATATGATTTTCTCTCCTTTACTTCATTACTTGTCACCCGAATTCATATTTGATTTTCCCATGTTAATCATCCGTGGAGGCCACATACTCTAAATACATGGTTATTCTGACTATTACTTTTCTAATGATTATTTTATAAATCAGCTTTCTCTTTTATATGTCAATCTCTTCTGTCTTGGGTTAATGTGACTCAGTTCTCCCTAAACTGATCATTCTCCAATGAACTAATGACCGAAGACTTCTAGGCCTGGAAAAGTTGGGGGACCCTTAATCTGTGGTGACTCCCAAGGTGCAGAAATGCAATAATACTCAAAGAAGCAACTACTTTCTTTGGTTTTTAATCAGTGTTCTTCTGTAACTACACCATGACTGACATAAAATCAAAAATCAGCTCCTGGCTTCCAGTCCTGACATATAAAGAGCTTGGAAGACATTACTCCTTCTTCCAAATACACTGAACAAAGCTGAACAAACTGAAAATCAACAACTCTTCTTAGATACATCAGAGAATTGAAGTCACAGGGCAAATTGCTGCCCTGAACACTGGAGAAATGGGCAAATATTGAGAATCACAGTTTTTTGGGAGCAGGCATAGCCAGAAGCCAGCAATTGGTAGGAAAATTTAAACACTATTTTTTTTTTAATTGCTGGAGATTGAATGTGGGATAGCTTGAGCAATTCAAAAATACCTGGGGTCCCAACCTGAAAAGGCATCCACATTTTCATGAGTTTTACCTCCAGGAACTCAGGGTGACGATCAGAGAAAAAGTCTCTCCTGTTCCCATGAGGCAGAGGAAAAGTAACCATTTTGAATTACATCCAGATCATACTGTTCTCCTTAACAAAGGCCTGCCCTTATAGAAAAATACTTTACCGTTCTAACCCACATCAGATTTAACAGAGCCTAACTGATCTGGGGGAAGGGAGATGCCCAACTGTAGCCCTCTCTCTAGCTATCTGTGTGACCCAAAGTGAGTGGTCAGGGAGAGCCAATAAGTACATGTGAACATCATAGCCAAGGGGCACAGGCTCACTAAAAGGCTGAGACCTAATTGTAAGACTATAGAATGCTTCCCTTCCCATACCTTACTACCACATCAACAGGGCTCCTATATTATAGTAGAGGATTCCAACAGAAAGAACTGCTAGACTCAGATTCTATTTAAGAAGGAGTCTCTAGGGAAAACCAAAGACAGTAAGGGAGATAAAACTAAAGGAAATTGTAGCCAGCATCTGCAACTGTTGCAAGCAATAAATACAGCCAGCTAAACATAAAATCTTACATTAAAGGTCTATTTCCCCCAATTCCTTTGATTTAATACATCACATCAAGCTTTCAACAAAAAAAATCACAAGGTAAAATAAAAGGCAAAGAAAAAAACATATTTGGTAGAAGCAAAGTAAGCATCATAACTAGACACAGATATGGCAGAGGTTTTGAAATGATCTGAGCAGAAATTTAAAATAAATATGATTACTATGCTCAGAAGTCTAATGGAAAAGGTGGGCAATGTGCAAGAACATATGAGTAAAGTCAGCAGATATATGGATACTCTAAAAAAAAAAAGGCTAAAAAAGGAATGCTAGAAATCAGAAGCAGAGTAAGAGAAGTAAAGAATGTCCTTGATGAGCTCCTCAGTAGACTAGACATGGCCGAGGAGAGAATCAGTGTGCTTGAAGATATGCCATCATTTACCTTCTCACACTGAAAGACAAAGAGAAGAAAAAGAAAAAAAAATGGAAGAGAATAGCTAAGAACTGTGGACAATTTCATAAAGGCAGTATATGTGTAAGGGAACTACTGGAATAAATCAACAGAAAGAATATTTGAAGTAATAATGGCTAATAATTTCCCCAAGTTAATTACAGATGTCACCAAGCCACAGATATAAGCAGCTCAGAAAATGCCAAATAAGATAAATACCCAATCTCCACCTAGTTATGTGATAGTGAAACTGCTGATAATCAATGCTAAAGAGAAAATTTTTAAAGAAGCCAGAGGAGGAAAAACCTTAAATACAAGGAACAAAGATAAAAGTTATATCAGATTTTTCTTTAGGAATCTAGGAAGTAAGAAAGAGTGGAGTTAAATATTAAATGTTGAAAGAAAAAAAAGCCCACACTGTCCTAGAATTATGTATTCAGGGATAGCATCCTTTAAAAGTGAAGAAGAAAAATACTTTTTCAAATAAATAAAAATGGAGAGGACTCATTACCAGTAGACTTGCCTTGCAAGAAATATTAAATGAAATTCTTCAATGAGAAGAAAAATAATACAGACCAGAAACTCAGATGTACATAAAGAAAGCAAATACATTAGAGAAAGAATAAATGAAAATAAAAATTTTTTATTGTATTATTTTAATTGTTCTAACCTGAGAGCAGTTTGTTCAAAATCATAATAGCAACAATGTATTAATTGATTGTAACTTATAAATAAATACAATAAATGACTGCAGTGGAATAAAATACAACACAGAAGAATTAGGAATACTCTATTATAAATTGCCTGCACTACACATGAATTGTATAGTGTTATTTGAAAGTGTACTTAAATTAGTTGTAAATGTATATTTTAGACTCTAGGACAACAACTAAATGTTTTTAAAAGTATATTGATATATTAAGAAAATAAATCGTTTCTCGGCCTTTTGGCTAAGATCAAGTGTGTATTAAGAAAATAAAGAAAATAGGATAGTATAAAATGCTCAATTAAAAACAAAGAAGGCAGGAAAAAGTGGAGATTAAAATATAAACAATGAACAAAGACAATAAACAGAAAAGTTGCAAATAAGATAGATATTAATTCACCTATATCAAAAATCTCTTTAAATGTGAATAATCTAAATACATCAATTAAAAAACAGGTACTGTTTTAAACGGTGCCAAACTATATGTTGTCTATGAGAAACCCACTTTAAATATTAAAAAAAAAACCCAAATAGATTTAAAGTAGAGGGGTGGGAAAAGATCTGCCATGTTAACAAATAAACTGAAGGGTGGAGCAGCTATGTTAATTTCAAACAAAGCAGACTTCAGAATAAGAAAAATTGTCAGAGGTAAAGAGGCATTAAATAATAGTAAAAGGGGTCAGTTCTTCAAGAAAATGCAATACTTTTAAATGTGTTTGTGCCTAACAACAAAGAATTAAAATAAATGAAACAAAATGTACAGAACTATAAGGAAAATAGACAAATACACTATTGTAGTTGAGAATTAAATATCCTGCTACCAGTAAATAACAGATCTAGCAGGCAGAAAATCAGGAAAGATGTAGTTGAACAAAATGGCACCATCACTCAACTGAATCTAACTGATATTTATAAATTATTTTATCCAACAAGAATGGAATACACATTCTCCATAAACTCCCTTGGTCATTCACTGAAGTAGATCATATTTGGGGTCATAAAACACATTTTAACAAAATTGAAAAAAATAGGTACAATACAAGATATGCTTCTCAGATTACAACTGAGTTAAAGTCAATAATAGAAAGATACCTGGAAAAAATCCCCAAATATTTGAAGATTAAACAGCACACTTCTAAATGTCACATGGATCAAAGAAGAAGTCTCAAGATAATTTAAAAAAATATTTTGAATTAAATGAAATGGAAATACAGTTTATCAAAATTTATGGGATGCAGCAAAGCAGCGCTTAGAGGGAAATGTGTAGCATTAAAATAATATAATAGAAAAGAAGAAATAACTAAAACCAGGAATCTAATTTTCCATCTGAGAAAACTAGAAAAAGAGGAGTAAATTAAATCCAATGTCAGTAGAAGGAAAAAAAACAACAACAGTGTAGCTATCAATGAAATTAAAAACAGGAAATTAATAGAGAAAAATTAATGAAACCAAAAGCTGATTCTTTGAAAAGATCAGTAAATTGATAAATCTCTAACCAGTGTAACCCCCCACCCTCCAAGAAAAGAGTGAAGACATAAATTACTAATATAAAGAATGAAAATGTGGTCACCACTAATGATCCCTTAGACAGTAAAAGAGTAACAGAAAATATGAAAATTCTGTGCCCACAAATTTAATAACTTAGGTGAAATGGACCAATTACTTGAAAGATGCAACCAAGCAAAATTCACACAAAGAGAAAAAGATGAGTAATAGGCCTATATTTATTGAATAAATTGAGTCAACAATTAGCCTCCCAAAAGAGAGAGCACCAGGCCAGGATGGCTTCCCTGGTGAGCTCTAACATACAGTTAGGGAATAAGTGACAGCAGTTCACATATTCACTTCCAGAAAATAGAAACAGATAAAACATTTCTTAATTTCTTTTATGAGCCCAGCATTACCCTAATAACCAACCCAGAAAAAATTTTATTGGAAAGGAAAGTTACAGACTAATATCTTTCATGAACATAGATGCAAACATTAGCAATCTAAAGAAAACATTAGCAAATCTAATTCCACTATGTATAAAAGAAATTAGACACCATGAAAGAGTATGATTTATTCTAGGTATGTAAGACCAGAACAATATTTGAAAATCAGTTAATGTAATCCACCCATCAACAAGCTAAAGAAAAAAAGCTCTATATAATTATTTCCAAAGGTGCAGAAAAAGAAATAAAAGACATACAGACTGGGAAGGAAGAAATTAAAGTGTCCTTGTTTGTGAAGGACATGATTGTCTATATAGAAAATATCAACAAATCAACAACAAAGAAACCCTGAAAACAGTACTTATAGCAGATTTTCAGAATACAAGGTTAATATTGAAAAGTCAGTTGCTTTCCTATATATGAACAATGAACAATTGGAATTTGAAATTAAAAACAGAACATTGTTTACATTTGCCCCCAAAAATGAAATACTTCAGTATATATAAATCTAATAAAATATGCATAAAATCTATATGAGGAGAACTACAAAATGCTGATGAAAGATATAAAAAAATTCCATCTAAATAAATGGTCAGACTGGCAGACTCATTATTGTTAAGACATCAGTTCTTCCCAGCTTGACTTACAGATTCAATGTAATTCCAATCAAAATCCCAGAATGTTACTTTGTGGATAATGATGAACTGATTCTCAACTGTACGTGGAAAGACAAATCAGAATAGCCAACATGAATATCACCACTCAAATTCAGGGTTTACTATAAAGCTATAGGATTTACTATAAAGATTCTGTATGGTATCGGTGAAAGAAGAGACAGATCAGTGGAACAGAACAGAGAGCTCAAAAATAGTCCCAAACAACAACATCAACTGATCTTTCACAAAGGAGGCAAGGTGATTCAGTGAAAAAAAAAATCTTTTCCAAAAATGACTTTGTAGCAACTGAACATTCATATGCCAAAAAAAGAATCTACACACAGACTTTATATATATATTTTTGCAAAAAACTAACTCAAAATTTTGATCATACATAAATGTAAAATGCAAAGCTATAGAAGTTCTGGGAGAAGTATAACAAATCTAGATGATCTTGGGTTTGGCAATGAGTCCTCAGATAAAATACCCAAATCATGATCTATGAAAGAAAAAAATTGATATTGTACTTTGAAATTAAAAACGTCTACTCTTTAAAAAGACACTGTTGAGAGATAGATAAGTCACAGACTAGGACAAAATATTGGCAAAATATGTATTTGTTAAAAGACTGTTATCCATAGTATACAAAGAACTTTTAAAACTCAACAATAAGAAAATAAGCCAATTAAGAAATAAGCAAAAACCTAGAACAGAGACTTCAACAAAGAAGATATACAGATGGCATGCAAGCATATGGAAAGATGCTTAATGTCATATGTCGTTAGGGAAATAAAAGTCACAACAACCATGGGATACCACCATATTTATCAGAATGGCTAAAATTCAAAAGACTGGCAACATCAAATGCTGTTGAAGATGTACAGCCTCTGAAACACTCATTTATTGCAGATGGGAATGTAAAATGGCACGGCTACTGTGGAAGACAGTCCAGCAGTTTCTTACAAATCCAAACCTAGTCTTAACATATGATCCAGCAATTGCATTTCTAGGTATTTACCCAAAATGAATTGAAAACTTATGTTGTTACAAAAATCTGCATGAAAATATTTGTAGCAGCTTTATTTATAATAATCAAAAATAGAATCAAGCAAAGTGTACTTCAACAGTGGAATGGATAAACAAAGTGCATCCATACAATGGAATATTATTCAGCACTGAAAAGTGAACTCATAACCCACGAAAGTAGATGGAGGACATTTAAATATATACTGCTAAGTGAAAGATGCTGGTCTTAAAGTATCCTTCCAGTGTAATCAACTATATGATATTCTAGAAAATGCAAAGCTATCAAGAGAGTAAAAAGATTACTGGTTGCCAGACATTCAGGGAGAGGGAGCATTGATAAATATGTGGAGCACAGGGCACTTTTAGGGCAGTGAAACTATTCTGTATGATACTGTAATGGTGGATATATGATATGCATTTGTCAAGACCCATAGAACAATATAACACAAAGAGTGGACTCTAATTAAAACTAATAAAGTATCAAATTTAGTTTATCAGTTATAGTTAATGTGCCATACTAATGCAAAATACTATTACTAGGAGAAACAGTGCAATATGTGGAAAAAGTGTGTATTTGGGATCTCTCTGTATTTTCTGTGCAACTTTTCTATAATCCTAAAGCTGCTCTGAAAAATAAACTCTGTGAGTTAAAAAAAAATTAGTCCCATGACTATTAGAACTAGTTGAATTATTTTCATGGTATAACTTTAAAACAATGACCAATGAATAACATTCAGTGAGCTACATGTAATCTGTCATTCTGATGTACTAATCACTTGAAAGAACTAACAGCAGCCCCTGATGATGTCTGGCTCATAACAAAAAGAGAGTTGGGAATAAGAATCTGGCTCAAATATGATTTCCTGCATCATCCCACCTTCAGTGCTGTCTGCCAATATGACTAATTGCTTAAGTAACTAGATTTAAAGATTTTTTTCATGATTGCATTTAGTGAAAAATTTGGGAACTTAACGTGTTACTATTATACATTTCATGATCTGGTAGTATCACTGAAAAAAGAATTAAAAAGAAAATCTATTACTAACGTACAAGGAAGTGCTTCCATGCCAATAACAATGTACTGTCTTGCCTGCACATCCCAAAATTCAACCTGTTCACTTCTCAAAATAGTAAAAATATTCACACACAGCTGTCAGCATAAACAAAACTGTGCTCTCTGCATCACAGAGAGAGTGTTTGTAGAAACTAAAACACAAGCATGGCTGAGTCTGTCTCTACACAGGTTTAAAAAGTTATCATTTACGTAAGAATCAGCAGTATACAGCATGTTTAAAAAGTTTGAAATAAAAATATGTAGCTAAAGGCTTGCAGCTGAAACAAAAAATTCTGAGATATTATCTAACTGAAAATAGATTTTAAAGCTTATGGTACAACTTTACCAATACATCATATCACGTAGGTAGTCCCTAACCATCATGTAACATATATGTGTGTGTGTGTGTGTATGTATAACATAGCAGAATCCTTGGAAGTTAGAGGTCACAAAAAACATTATCTCTGATAAAGTTCAGGGACATTTAAGAGTTGGTAGGATGAAAAGACCATTGATTAACCATTAGCAAATTGAGATACTAGCTTCACTCACATTCATCTTCAACTAGACATATAGCCTTAAGCAAGTCATTTGGACTTTCTGAGACTCAATCCCTAAAGAAGAGGCAATTATACTTATTGTAATAATCAAATGAAGTAATAAATGGAATATAAATGAATGTTATTAAACACCTATAAGAACGCCTGGTAATAAATGAATCAATTTTCTTTTCTATTGATGGCTAGATAGGGCAATTTTGGTTTTGGTATGGAATTTTTTGGATTTATTTACGTATTTATTTTACAATATCATATATTTTAAATTGAAGGATAGTCAATATACAATATTTTATGTTGCAGTATACAATATAGTGATTCACAATTTTTAAAGGCTATATTCCATTTATAGTTATTATAAAATGTTGGTTATATTCCCCATGTTTACAATACATCCTTGTAGCTTATTTTATACCTGATAGTTTGTACATTTTAATCCTCCACCTCATCTTGTCTCTCCCTCTTCCATCCCCCACTGGTAACCACTAGTTCCTTCTCTACATCTGTGAGTCTGTTTCTTTTCTGTTATATTCACTAGTTTGTTGTATATATATTTTTTAGATTCCACAAGTAAGTCATATCTTACACTATTTGTCTTTCTCTGTCTGACTTATTTCACTTAACATAATGCCCTCCAAGTCCATCCATGCTGTACACCAGAAACTAATACAACATTTAAAATCAACTGTACTTCAATTAAAAAGCAAACAAACAAACAACCCACTTAAAATATAGGCAGAAGAACTGAACAGACATTTTTTCCAAAAGAGGAAATGCAGATGGCCAATAGGAACAGGAAAGGTTGCTCAACATCACTAATATCAGGGAAATGCAAATCAAAATCACAATGAGATAGCATCTCACACCTGTCAGAATGACCATCATCAAAAAGAACACAAATAACAAATGTTGGCAAGGATGTGGAAAGAAGGGAACCCTTGTACACTGTTGGTGGGAATGTAAATTGCGGCAGCCACTGTGGAAAACAATATAGAGGTTTCTCAAAAACCAGAAAATTGAACCACCATATGGCCCAGCAATACCAGGTTTTGGTAGTAGTATTTTTAAGAAAAAACTAAGTTTAGAGGAAGGGATAGAATGATGAATAGGTACAGTATAAGGGGATTTTTAGGACAGTGAAACTATTCTGTTGATACTGTAATTATATTTGTCAAAACCCATAGAACTATAAACAAAGAATAAACTGTAATGTAAACTATAAACTTTAGTTAATGATGTATCAATATTTTTATATCAGTTGTAACTCATGTACTGCACTAATGCAAGGTGTGATAACAGGAGAAACTGTACGTTGTGGGAGGAGTTTACGGGAACTCTGAATTTCCTGTACAATATTTATGTCGACTCAAAACAGCTCTAAAATCTGCACCAGCTTAAAAACTTACTTCACAACTGTTTAAAAAGAATGAGAATGTGAAGGGAATGAAAAGGAGGAATAAGGGTGGGTATGACAGGGAGAGAAAAGTAGGGTATGCAGCTTGAGGAAGAGATATCCAAACCGAAGGGGTGGACAATGTGACAGATAAAGAACAATGAAGGGAGAAAGCCAGAGATGTAAGGAGAGAATGTGAAAAAAAAATTAGAGAGAAGCAGGGAAAAAGGAAGAGCCAGAGTCAGAATTATTTTCTGATGTCACACTTAGGTTTGGCATATGGTTTATGAGTGTGTCGTAAAAAAGAGAGATTCAAACTGGGATACACCTGCTCTAGCAGATATTCAGGGACTTTCCAGGGGATACCAAGAAATCATAAGCCTCCAGTCTCTCCTTGTTGCACTTGTATTTCTGTTAAAAATGTTAGAAATGGAGTATTCTGTCATTCTTGGGATGTGAAATATGAAAGTAACTATTTTTGATGTGAGAGTAGGGGCAATGATGGCAATTTTTGTTTAATGACCTCGCTTCTTCTATCCCTCAACTATTAGAAAAGGATGCATTGTCTTGTGAACATGGGTCCACTCAAGTTTAGGGGCTTGAATTTCATAAAATCTGGGGAACCCTCATTATGAAAAAGAATACAACTTTTTTTATTAAAAGATTATGTGCAAAAATGACTACTTGGAATGAGGAAATAAACACCCAACAAATTACATTGGTTTCAAATTTGAAACTGCTGACAAATGCTAGAAGTATCACAGTTCAGAAAAACAACTCTTGATTACTACCCAAGTGAAAAAATTCCTCATCTTTCCTCTCTGTTTTTTGCCTGCATATGTTTTGAACATTTCTTCATTAAACAGTTGGGTAACGTCATCTCCTATGGACAGAATGGAAAGATAATTCAATCTTTTCTTCTAGCAGGCTTGATGGAAAATTATTTTCTTAGTATTGACAACATAGAACATTTTCCATCAGATTTACAACCAGTACTGGTACTATTGGTGACTGTTTAAGATTGTTGCCAAATGTAGGAAGTGTCTTTCTTATACGAGTGCTGAGATTTGCAAGAATTTTCTCAGACTAGCTTCTTGTTTTTCCTATGCTACCTACAAATTTCCTGTAGCGATGATGAGGAAGGTTGCTTCGGCGGACAAGTTCACATTTTGGCACTGTAAGTTCACATCGTGTCATGATGTGAGGAGCATGTCTGTATTAGGACAGCTATAGGAGCAAGTATACATGATCGCGACTACTTGACAGTAAATCATGTAAAAATATCCCATCAGACCCAAAGTAAATGTTTCTTCAACTCCCTTTTCCTTTTGTGATTTTTTCCAGAAAGCCTGAGGCCACTGCAAGCACAAAGTTAGTGATGAAGGAAGGGAAGTCAAAGTGAAAAGAGTCAGCAATTAGGGCTGCACTATCTTACTGTTACACATTTTGTAAAAATGTAATGACCACGTGACCACACTGCTTGCACGCCTCCGAGACCTGGCTTTGGAAAGCTGTGTCATCCTTGTTGTTTCAGCTTCTTTACCTTCACAGAGTATTTACTAAAGGGAGAGGCAAATGGCAAATCAAAAAAAAAAAATTAGAAAAAGTATGACCAGCAAGAATTAATGAATACTAACAATGATCTCTTTTCCACATATTTAAACATAAGCAATTTTAAAAACAGTTTTCAATTTCCATTTCCAGGCCTGGGTATTAGCAGGGAAGAAATGAACCTTTAAATATCTGAAGAAGCTTAATGAGCTGATTCTCTTGAAAGTTACTTGACTATTTTCAGGGGCTACCAAAATTTTCAATGTACACTGGATGAAACCTATGGGTAAAATTTTGTGTGATTTCTTTAGAACCTGTGTATATTATGCAAAAGGAATTTTATTCTACTTTACCAAATCAGATAATTGTAAAACAACAAAAAACTAAGCCAAGAAAGAATTGTACCATACAAAAAATTTATTACAGTGAAGTTATTCTAAGTGCATTCTGTCATCAATTTAATTCATTTTACAAAAAGTTTAATATAATCCACTTCATCACAAAAAATACAATTATATTCTAAGTGCTCAATCAATAATTAATTTTAGAAGTAGTTTATTATTTCATGAAATATATAGAAAAAGTATAATTGTGATGTTTTAAGATATTGATGTTATCTCAGGGCTTTAAAATGTGGTTTTGATTTAATTATTCTCACATGCTAAGCAACATTTATGGGAGGCATATAATATGTTACTTCATAAATAAATTATAATCTTTAAACAGTATATTGGATTATAACAAGCTATAGGACAAGAAATTAATTTTCTTATTTTTATGAATTAGTATGATGCTAACAAGTTGGTTATATTAGTGAATTTAAAATTTTGCTGCCTTTTGTTCTCATTTCTTGATATGAATATTAAGACTGTATCTGAATAAAAAATGAATAGACTTTTTCTGAAAGTTGGATTGGAGTGACTGTTGACAACAGATAACTAGGCTTGCTTATTGAGATATATATAAACTATTCCCCACAAATTGAAGGACCTAAATCTGCATCTTGAAGATTTGGACTGATCAAGTTATTTAAACATCTGATGAAATAAGAGCATTTAATAAAAATTATTGTTACAGCAAAGTTGTATTGAAACAATCAATGTTTAGATTTTTCTTTCTGAATCTATTGGATTATGTAAAGTGCTTCAAGCAGGCATAATTAATAGGCATTTGATAAATCTTAGTGAAGCCTTTTGGTATACTTCCCAGAAGTTGAGAAACTGAAAGATTCTACTGACTAACAAAGATTTTTGCAAATTAGGTCATTTCCAATTCTTTTCTTTCAAGATATTTGAAGGGAGGACTATTCAAATTGTCGGCTCATACATCATTAAGAATAATTTTGACAATACATCACTATATGATACTTGGCATATACGTCAAGAAGAATGTGAAGAATTGATTATCATTAGTACACAATTCCTTTTATTCTCATCTCCTTATTTAGATGAACAAGGTCTCTCAGTCTTTACAAAAATAATCACAGGAATTAAATTGAATTTGTGCTGTGCCCTATTTCACTCTACTAATAAACAGTATTCATTTACAAATACATGAACTGATTAAAGTAAAGCAGCTTTAGTTATTTCACCATGAGATTCATTTCCAATTAAACTTACTCTTTTCTTCCAATACATTTCCAAGTTTGTAGCATATTATATTAATTGTGTTATGTTAATGTATTACTAATAAGTCTAATAATAATTCAATCCAGAAAATCATTTAGTGCCTTATGGTTAGAGAGAATTTAACAAAAATAAAATTCTAATTTATATACACATTTTGTGACAGATATGTATATTTTATAAAATCAATAAGACTCAAGAATAAAATATAAGGGGATAAAAATATAGAGATGGTAAAATAGAATTTCAATGAGAAAATGAAATGTTATAACTTTTCCTAATAAAGAGTAGCCTGTTCATGAATTTTTTAATTGAAATTGTGGGTATTAAATTATTATGACATTTGGAGTTCCTTGGATACACGTATTTTTATTTTTATTTTTATTGTGGTAACAGCATGTAACATGACATCTTCATAGATTTTTAAGTGTCCGATACAGTATTGTTAACTATAGGCACAAGGCTGTACAGATCTATAGAACTTACTCATCTTGAAAAACTTAAAATTCACACTCATTGATGAGAAACTTCATATTTTCCCCTCACCCTGGTCACTGCTTTTGTGAGTTCAGCTTTTGCAGATTCCACATGTGAGGTGTTTGTCTTATGCCTGGTTTATTTCATTTAGAAAAACGTCCTCCAGGTTTATGTAAGTTGTCGCGTGGAGCAAGATTTTCTTCAATTTTGAGGCTGAGTTATATTCTGACAAACACTTAGATTGTTTACGTATCCTGGATATTGAAAATGATACCTCATTGAATGTGGAGGTGCAGATATCTTTTTGAATTAGTGTTTTCCTTTTCTTTGCAGAACTATCCAGAAGTGGGATTGCAGGATCATGTAGTAGATCTATTTCTAATTTTTCGAGAAAACTCCATACTGTTTTCCAGAGCAGTTGTATCATTTTGCATGCCTGTTAACAGTGTACAGGGGTTTCGGTTTCTTCACATCCTCATTCAGACTTGCTATCCTTTTTTTTTTTTTGATAATAGCCATCTTAACAAGTATGAAGTGATATTTCATTGTTTTGATTGCCTTTCCATGATGATTAGTGACATGAAGCATCTTTTCATATACTTGTTGGCCATTTTCATTGGCTACATTTTTTTAAATTTTAGTTTTACTTTTGTTTTAAAACAATATTTATAGTACACCTGAATTTTCATCATCTGAAACTTACAATTAAGATTCTTAGATGACTATTTTAAAATATGCAAAATGTACATAGTTTTTAAAAATAATTTTAAGGAATACAGAAGAAAAATATTTGAAGGTTATTACTATAAGTGCTATAAAAAACTTCTGATACTATGGTTTTTAAAAAAAATAATTTCATTATTCTTGAGGGAACACATAACTTATAATTTATATAATACTATTATGATTATAATGAAAATTAGTTGTCTTTTCCCAAGGGTCAGCACACTAGACCCCACCAGCTATTTTTGCTTTAAAGGTTTTATTAGAACACAACATCTATGTGCATATGTTTCTAAATTGTCCGTGGCAGCTTTCACACTATAAGGACAGAGGTGAGTAGCTGCATTAGAGAGCAGATGGCCTGCATATGCTAAACTATTTAGTATGTGGTCCTTTCTTGTAAATGTTTTTCAGCCCCTGCTCTATCACATCCTGCTCCACTCTGAGTGAAGAAGAAACTAAAACTCTTTATTTCTTCTGATATTTCACTCTACGTTTATGAATGTCATGTATATTGTTATTATCCTACATTAAAAGACAAATACACACACATACACACACATGCACACACGCATACACAAGTGCTCCCAGCAAACATACAAACACTTCCCTTTTTGCTTAAATTAGTATTTAGAATTTTTCAATTACTGTGACTAATTGTTAAAAACTGACACTTTTTATTTCCTTCCTGTGCAATCTTGACTTTCCTGAAATTAAAATTATTTTGATGTGTCCAAATAAAAAACAATATTAATATAACCCTCAAAAAACCTTTCTACATTGCTGGGAGTTTTCAGCAGGATTTCACTCATATACTCCTAATATAAGTGTAGAATAGTGTACAAATCTTGTGTGTGGCTTGACAAAATTTTACAAAATGTAACTGCTACCCAGAACAAGATATAGAACATTAGGAGCACCCCACAGTGTCTCTGTGTTCCCTCCCAGACATTCCAGCCCCCAAAGTAACCACTACTATGATTGCCATTATGATAGATTTGTATTCTCTGTTCTTGAACTTGTTATAAATAAAATCATACAACAAAACTCTATTGTATCTTTTGTCATTCATGACAGTGAGATTTATTCATGTGGTTGTATGCACGTCATTACCTCCCGTGCCTGGCTTTGCAAGAAACTGTCAAACCCTCTTCCAAGATGGCTACGCCATTTTGCATTCTCATCAGCAATGAAAGAGAGTTCCCATTGTCCCACATCCTTGCCAGCGTTTGGGTTGTTGGTGTGTTGGATTTTGGCCATTCGAATAGGTGTGTTCTGGCATCTTGTTGTTTTAATTTGAAATCCCCAATGACACATGATGTGGAGCATCTTTTTTGTATACTCATTGCCATCCGTATATTTTCTTTGGTGGTGTCTGTTCAGATCTTCGGCACATTTTAAAGTCAAGTCGTTCATTTTCTAATTGTTCACTTTTAAAAGTTCTTTGTATTTTTTTGGAAAACAATCTTTATCAGATGGGTCTTTTGTAGATATTTTCTCTTAGTCCCTGGCTTAACTTCTTGCTTTCTTGACAGAGTCTTTTGCAGAGCACAAGTTTTTTTGTTTTTTGTTTTTTTTTATTCAGTTATAGTCAGTTTACAATGTTGTGTCAATTTCTGGTGTGCAGCACAATTCTTCAGTTGTACATGAATATACATATATTCTTTTTCACTATAAGCTATTGAATGTTTCACTGTGCTATACAGTATAAACTTGTTTATCTACTTTATATATACCAGTCAGTATCTGCAAATCTTGAACTCCCAGTTTATCCCTTCCCACCACCCTCCCCCTCCAGCAACTGAGAGTCTGCATTCTATGTCTGAGTCTGTTTCTGTTTTATATATAAGTTCATTTGTCTTTTTTTTTTTCAAGATTCCACATATGAGTGATATGATATGGTATTTTTCTTTCTCTTTTTGGCTTACTTCACTTAGAATGACATTCTCCAAGGGACATCCATGTAGCTGCAAATGACATTATGTTGTCATTTTATGGCTGAGTAATATTCCACTGTATAAATATACCACATCTTCTTTATCCAGTCATCTGTCAATGGACATTTAGGTTGCTTCCAAGGCTATTGTAAATAGTGCTTCTATGAACACTGGGGTGTAGGTGTCTTTTTGAATTAGGGTTCCTTCTCGATATATGCCCAGGAATGGGATTTCTGAGTCATATGGTAAGTCTATTCCTAGTCTTTTGAGGAATCTCCATACTGTTTTCAACAAACATTGCACCAAACTGTATTCCCACCATCAGTGTAGCAGAGTTCCCTTTTCCCCACATCCTCTCCAGCATTTGTCATTTGTGGGCTTTTGAAGGATGGCCATTCCGACTGGTGTGAAGTGATAACCTCATTGCAGTTCTGATTTACATTTCTCTGATAGTTAGTGATATTGAGCATTGTTTCATGTGCCTATTGGTCATTCATATGTCTTCATTGGAGAACTGCTTGTTTAGGTCTTCTGCACATTTTTGGATTGGGATGTTTGTTTTTTTCTTATTAAATCATATGAGTTCTGTATATATATTGGAAATCAAGCCCTTGTCCGTTTCATCTTTTGCAAATATTTTTTCCTATTCTGTAAGTTGTCATTTTGTTTTGCTTATGGTTTCCTTTGCTATGCAGAAGTTTATAAGTATTACTAGGTCCCATTTGTTTATTTTTGCTTTTATTTGTATTGCTTGGGTAGACTGCCCTAGGAGAACATTGCTGAGATGTATGTGAGATAATGTTTTGCCTATGCTTTTGTGTAGGAGGTTTATTGTGTCTTGTCTTATGTTTAAGTCTTTAATCCATTTTGAGTTTATTTTTGTGTATGGTGTAAGGGAGTGTTCTAGTTTCATTGATTCACATGCTGCTGTCCAGTTTTCCTAACACCATTTGATGAAGAGATTGTCTTTATTGCATTGTATGTTGTTGCCTCCTTTGCTGAAAATTAATTCACCAAAAATTGTGGGTTCATTTCTGGGCTCTCTATTCTGTTCCATTGGTCCATATGTCTGTTTTTGTACCAATACTATGCTGTTTTTATTACTGTAGCTCTATAGTGTTGTCTAAAGTCTGGGAGGGTTATTCCTCCAGCCTCATTCTTCTTCTTCAGTAATGCTTTGGCATTCCATATAAATTTGTGATTCCATATAAATTTTTATGATTCCATATAAATTTTTTTTTATCATTTGTTCTAGTTCTATGTCCTGGGTAATTTGATAGGGATTGCATTAAATCTGTAGATTGCCTTGGGCAGTATGACTATTTTAACAATATTGATTCTTCCAATCAGGGAGCATGGTATGTCTTTCCATTTTTTTAAAGTCTTCTTTTTATATATATATATTTATGAAGAATTTAATTATCTATACACATAAATATTGAAAAGATTGTATTACAGTTGTTAAAGCTGCAGGTTTATTTATTTATATATTTTACATTCATGTTCATGAAAATACTGAAGCACCAGGGAACAAGGAGGAGACCTCATTCCCTGCACCGTGTGAGCGGAGAAGAACCTCTGCACAATCACCAGCACGGAGTCCCCCAAGGGGAGAGACAAAAACAGACCACTACTGTTACAAAGTCATTAGCAGAACCAGCAGATGGTACTCGAGGCGCCCCTCCCCCCGCCCACCCCGCCCACGCCGCCCCGCTTTCTGTGCTGTCGGCAACGGCGTTTTTATTGAGAGCTTCCAACTAGTGTTTAAAAGACAAACATGGCTTCAGCTACAACACATCCAACACATCAACGGACCATGAGCTCCATTCATATTAATCTGTAGAAATTCCACAGTCTAGTTAAAAAAATGTAAACATTGGAAATTAATTGCAGGGAGACTTCTATACAGACTTTCTTGTCAAAATTACTTGTTCAAAATATGTCATTCTAAGGCTCTTTTCAGTGTGAGAAGTGAATCTGTGCAAACTGTTCTGCTGAACTTGTTTTAACTGGTCACTGAGTATCTATTTTTCTGGGGTAAGTTTTCCAAGCATTTGTTGAGACTCCTGTAATTGCTGCTGTAGGTGGGTGATTTCAGCAATTCTCAACTCTCTAGATTTGTTTGTGCTCTCAGTCTCGCCTCCGGGTCGTCAGTCGACATCTGATATCCTGAAGCTTTCCTTCTAGTTGATGCTTTTTATCATTTAGAGCTTCTGATTCAAATTCCAAAGTCTTCTTTGCTTTTATCACAACTATGTCCTCTTGTTAACTTTGTTTCTTTGATTTAATAGTTCTTGTCTCCGGTTCCGTTCCCATTCAAGTTGTCGTTGCCCTTCAAGCTCCCGTTTTGCAGCCTCTCGTCTCTCGATTTCTTTCCTCCGCTCCTCCTCCCTCTGCCGTTCTGGTTCCCGCTGCTCTTCCAGCTGCTTCTCCAGCTCCAGTTGTCTTTTGCGCTCTTGCTCCTGGCGCTCCCGCTCCTTCCGCCCCTGCTCCGCCCGCTCCAGCTGGGCCAGGCGCTCCGGCTCTTGGCGCTGCTGCTCCAAGAGCGCTTGTCTCCGCTTCTCCAGTTCCAGATGGCCGCGCTCGGAGTCCTCACGCTTCTTATCTTCGAACGTGACAGGTAGTTTCATTTCTAGTTGTTGCTGTTCGTCTTCTAAAACTGGTTCCTCCGGCAACCTCTGATCTACCGATGTTGAGCTTATGACGGATATCCCACTGCCAGACCGAACTCTTCTAAAGGAGGGTGGAATGTATTCTGGAGGCAGGACCGGTGGCAGTGGTTGGCCAGACATGGCTACATCAGTCAGGTGCATAGCCAGGATAAATTCTTCTGCTGTGAGTTTTCCATCTTGATCAATGTCAGAAAGATTCCATGTTGAAGCCAGCTGAGCCTGTGGTAAACTTGACTGCATAAGTATAGTTCTTGCTTGGGGACCTGTTAAGTGTCCACTCATGGTTTTGTCATGACTATTGAATAACTGTCTGTATTTCAGTCTGGAGGACTGGGGAACGGCCCACTCTGCGGCTGGAGGGACACTAGCCACGTCAAATGACTGTGCCTTCTGTACTTCAGTGTTTAGCTGTGACCCTGGACCAGATCTACTAAAGGAAGAACTCTTTGGCAATGTGGCGGTAGGATGAGCAAACGCAGGCAGAGGCTGTATGACCGGGGGTGCCCCATCTTTTGGTGGCACCTACCCATGCCCTGCTGCATGAACTCTAATCACTAGCTCCAAAGGCCCTCCGGTGGCACCCCTGGTCTGTGCTGCTCCAAGTGCTGGTCGACGGGTGACTCATGTCTCCTCCCAGTGCTGACTGGGCATCCCACTAGTGCATGTTAGGTGAGCAGGTTGCTCCCCCGCTCAGTGCAGCTCCCCTCTGCACATCAGGTCCGCGCTCTGTAGGCGGGCTCTGAGAAAATGGCAGCACCAGCCTTCGCCCTTGCTCTGTGCCAGAACCCCACTCCTTGTTCATTTGTCTTAGAGGCACAAATTCACAGAGGCACCAGGGCAAAGTGTTCCTATCTGCCTGGGGCTGTAAACAAATCTCAGTATCGCCTACGAGGTGGTGGAGCCCTTAGGTAGGGATTCAGGTTCCCACCCTGCCTCCACCTGGGAGCCGCACGCTGGAGGACACGGTGGCTGTGGCTGAGCCCCACCTCTCTTCTCCTGAGAATGCACCAGTAATGGTGCCCTCGGGATCTGCGGAGATAAAGTCTAAGGCAACCCTCCCCTCAGGGCACACCAGCAGTGTTGCTTTGCTTTTTTTTTTTTTTTTTTCATGTTTAATGGGACACTCAGGTTCTTCTGATCTGTATAGCCTCCCAGCAACGGCACACAGCACACTGCAGGTTGCCTTTGTACAGTCGACCCAAGTCCTCCACCCGGCTCGGGAAGCCTGGCCCGTCCCACACCTGCCGGCTCACGTCTAGGGTTGGGGGTCACGGGGACCTTCTGTGCCCATTTAATGTAGTTCTGTGGGTTAAGAGCTATTCCATACAGATCTGAGCCTCAGCGTATTCCCCCTGCATTCCGCTAACCTCTCCGTTGGAGAAGGGGAGACCCAGCGAACAAGCGCTATTTCTCCTTTGCTGCTCCCTCCCCATGGGACCTGTCCTGCATTGTTTTCCTTTTTCTTCCTTCGTTTTTCCTTTTCTCCTACCCGATTAGTGGCGTATTTTGTCTTTGAAAAAGGGAATGTCCTGTCAAAGTTCAGCAGGTGTTCTGATTGGCTGAGTGGGCCCGTGGAGGTTAGTCTTGGTGTATTTGTGGGACAGGGTGAGCTGTGAGTGTCCTGCTGCTCCGCCATCTTGGCCCTTCCCTGAGCACAAGCTTTTAAGTCCAGCTTATGTCTTTCACAGATTGTGCCTTTGGTGTTACATCTAAACATTCATCTCCTTACCCAAGATCATATAGGTTTTTTCTTATGTTTCATTCCAGAAGTTTCATAGTTTTGCATTTTACATTTACGTCTATGATCCATTTGGATTTAATATTCATGAAGGGTGTGAGGTCTGTGTCTACTTACATTTTTTTTTGCATACGAATGTCCATTTTTTTCCATTACTATTTGTTGAAAAGACTGTCTTTTCCCCATTATATTGCCTTTGCTCCTTTGTCAAAGATCTGGCTGCTTTTAAGATTTCTTTCCTTCCTCACTTCCTTTCTTCCTTCTTTCCTGCCACTAGGCACAGAGTATTTTGTCGAAGTATATAGGGGGTATGTAGCTGTCTACAATAGGATGTGCCTAGCTCTAGTTTTCTTTTTTCTGTCTCTTGTTTTGGATTTGTAGGCCTTCTTGATTGTGTGGCATAATAGCTTTCATTATTTTGAAAATTTTCAGTCAGGATCCCTTTTAGTATATCTTCCATTCCTTTCCTTATTCCTCTCTTTCTAGAACTCGATTTACATACATATTAGATTATTTTCTTTATCTCAACGTGACGTAGGTTTCTTTTCTTTTCTTTCATTTTCTTTTATTTATTTATTTATTTATTTATTTATTTATTTATTTATTTATTTATTTTTGCATTTCCTTCCATTCTGCCCTTTAGGCTAGGATTTACATTCTTTACACTATCTTCCAGTTCAGTAATCCTCTTTTCTGTGTCTAGTATGCTATTAAATCCACCACTAAATATGGTTCTTGATTTTAGTCATTGTATTTTTCAGTTCTATGGTCACTGTTAAGCTTTTTTTTTTTTAAAGACATCTCACATGTCTCTTGAAAATCCCCATCTTTTTTTATATATTCTTGAGTATATTAAACATAGTTGTATTTTAAATTGTATTTCTTATCACCTGTGGATTTTTTTCCTTTGTCTATCTTTTTCTTTCAGTTTTGTTTTTTTTTTTTTTAGTATTGTTTCTGTCTCCTGGCATAACTAACCATTTTTGATTGAATGTTATACAGGAGGTAAATCCAAGTGGGATACATCCTAGAATAAAAATGATTCTCATTTTAGACTCCCCAGTCACAGATTTGTATGTGAATAACAAAGCAGGTATACACAGACATAGTATTTACTTTAATGATATTTTTTCCAACTGGCCACCTTGTAGTAGACATTTAACATAATGTGGACATAATTATAGTCAACTACTTGTCTGTAGGTAGTTAACTTTCATTACTCAGAGACTCACTCAGTTTTTGGCCAGCGGATACTGTTTTAAGAAAAGATTCTTTCGGTCTTACTGTTGGTCCAGTTTTATGATCTTGTTCAGTGTGGTGGCTTACATGCTAAGTAACTCAACACCAAATGTTCTCTCCTCAGAACCCAGCAGAATTCTCTATATAGGTCAAGAGTGTACCCATTCATTTCTCTTCCTCTTCATCTTTCTCTCCGTCTTCCATGTGAATGTACACACACACATATGTGTCAATCCAGATCTAACCAGGAAACAGAAACCACATGTATTATTTTAATAGAAAATTTAATATAAATTATTGTTAGCTAGGTACTGAAGAGTACAAAAGGCAAATACTGACCACTTAGAGGTATCCCTGAGTAGCAGCTATTGGATCAACCAGCACTTCTAGGGCTAGGAAAGAAAAAGAGATGAGATTGGAATTACTATAAACAGATAGCTTGGAGATGGAACCCCATGGAGCTGATACTGAGAAGGGAGCATCACCTGGCTGATGCTAGTGTCTCTGAGAGACAATGATTCTGCTTGTGAGAATGTTGTAAACCTGAATCCTCTAAACAATTGCTCCTCCACATACAAAATATTGATCCTAAATAGAAGAGTATTGCTAGAGTGATAATAAAAAGAATAGAAGCTGGAAAGCATAACAAGAAGAAATTATTTTCTTCTTCCTCTAGCCTTCCATGGTTCCTCTGACAGCCTCTAAGGAAGAGTCACTTGGAAAAAAAAAATGACAGTCTTATTTCTCCCACTTTGGAATGCACATTATTTCACATATAAACATATTCAAAATCAGCATGAATCTTAGAGTAGGTGGCATGTCATGGTTCAGTGATGGTGATGTTTTTCTTTCTTAATGTCATATAAAATAATGATGCTTCTCATTATCAATAGTTTCTATAATTCTATGCAATATGATATTTTTGAAAGCATAAAATACTTTATATCACCAAACTTTCTGACCCTGGTAATGATTTTCTCTTTTAAGTTCTCACACACCATCTGTTAAATAGTTCTATAACTTTGCAAGAATCCAGTGTTAATCTTTCTGATTTATAGTTTCTGCATTTTATTTCTCTAATTAAAAAAAAATTTCCCACCTCCAGGATTATGGTAATCTTCTCATTTTCTGTTGAATCCTCTCTCAAAGAACATGATGGCATCCTCTACATTTAGTCACTGAGAGGAGATTCTGCAGCCGCATATATGGGCCCCTTTAATGTCTTGGGGTTTGAGTCACATGGCCATAAAAAACTGGCTTAAGACTCTTTCACTTCAGGTTCAAATTCCTGGTTAATAGATTTTGTTACTCTCCCCAGTTTAAACGGTTTTCTTCAAGTTTATGGAAACTTCTCATTATTCTTCAAGAGCATCAACTCTGACATCATGATAAGTAAATCCATGGTTTTCAGGACCTTTCCAAAGAAAGTTGAAGCTGAGTCTACAACCTTACTTTTACATTAAGGGTCACTACAAAAGTATTTTGTGTAAATCCTGTTGCCTATTTTTAAGCTTGTAACGTTTTGTGCGATTCTGGAGTTACACCTCTTCACTAAATTTTGAGTTTGATTTGAAAATGTTTTACATTTTCCCAAGAAATGTAAATATGTAGTTTATTGAAGAAGAGGTCAAACTATCCATTTCTATTTGTATTTGACGTAACAATACACAAGAAAGGAAGAAACATCACCAGGGAGCACTATTGGAGAAATACAATGATTTTGCCAACCAAAACACAGGACTCTATATTATTTATTAGATTATAAATTAAGTTAGCCATTTCTGTTAACAAACTGTCTGCAAACTGAGAATTTTTGTCTGAAAATCTCGTTCAATGAGAACATTTCGTTCTGTATAATTTCTATTTTCTAGGTTATTACAGGTGGCTTTAATCAAAATTGTACTGCCATATAATATACAGTAGACCTTTGAACAACATGGGTTTTGAACCGCAAGGGTTCACTTATATGTGAATTAAAAAGAATAAATGCTACAGGACTTTATGATCTGTGATGCAGAACCACAGATACAGAGGGATGACTATAAAATTATATGCAAATTTTCTACTGTGCAAGGAGTTGGTGCCCTTAACCCTCAAGGTGTTCAAGGTTCAGCTGTAAATCACCATTTTCTCAGGCTACTATAGGTTTTCTCACTATTTGTCTGGTCTTTTGTAACAGTTTCATTATCCCCTACTGCCTACACCCTAAGCCAGTGCCACATATTTTAGGTTTCTTTTTTACAGAAGGATTCCTCTTGAGGATACTGGTATCTATATTAGCTAGTTACCACTGCCTAAAAACGGACACATCCCCACCCATGAAAAAATAAGTGGCACATAATTATCCTTTATTTAAATCTTATGGGTGTATGTTCAGTTGGGATTTGGTTGATCAAGTCTAGACTTGGCTGGTCTTGGCTCTAAGATGCAGGTTGGTTCAGGTCTGCTCCACATATCTCTCACCCTCTTTGGACCAACATGTTCTCCTCATGGCAGTGGCTGAAACAGGAGAAGGCATACCCTTTTGCACAAGCATGTTTCCACCTCTACTTACATCATTTCTGCCAATATCCCATTGCTAAAGCAAACTCAACGGGTAGGAAAGCACATTCTACCCACAGCAGGGGAAAATGGTATGTATATTTGCTGAACAATAATTCAAACTATTCTAGAAATTAACCATAAAGTAAACAGCACAGTCATGTGCTTTAGTGATTTAATCATGGTGATCCAAGCAAGAGTCATTTGTAGCATATCCATCCATGACATGGATGGTAGCACAAAGAGAACAGGCTTTAAGCTACATAGAGTGTTATGGACTGAATTTGTGTGACCTTCGAAACTCATCATGTGGAAGCTCTGACCCCTAATATTACTGTATTTAGAAACAGCGCCTTGAGGGAGGTAACTGAGTTTAAATGAGATCATTAGGATAGTATCCTAGTCTGATGGTACTCATGTCCTTATAAGAAAAGGGAAAAGAGAACAGAGGGCTCTTTCTCTGCACAAGCTCAGAGGAAAGGCCATGTGAGGACACAGCAAAAATGTCAGACCTGTAGTTGACAAGTCAGGAAGAGAGAAATCAGAAACCAACTTTACCAGCACCTTGATGATGAACTTTTAGATTCCAGAACTGTGAGAATGTAAATGTCTGTTGTTTAAACCACCCAGTCCATAGTATTTTGCTCTGGCAGCCTGAGCAGACAGAGTGTTAAAGAAGGGTCATGACTGACTGCTATGTATGACTTAAAAATATTCACAGAGGACCACAAGGTGAGCATAAATCAGTATTGTAACTGTGTTGTTAGGTTACCAAACTCAGATGCTGGGAGTGGGCAATTAAAATATACCTTTGACTTAAGTAAGATAAAAGAAAATAAGGAAAGATAAACCTTGTGGTGATTGGGAGAGTGTATACTCTACTGAAATGCATTAGAAATTCAACTTTTATTTAAAAAACTAGTAGGACCTTAAAAAATCAGTTTGGATTCAGGTTACAGTCTGTCAGCTTGCACCTAGGGCTTAGACTACTCTCCTACCAGATACAAGAATTCTTTCTACCTAATTAAACTTACAAGCTTTTGCATAGCAAAGGAAACCATAAGCAAAACAAAATGACAACCTATGGAATGGGAGAAAATATTTGCAAAAGATGAAACTGACAAGGGCTTGATTTCCAATATATATAAACAGCTCATACGACTTAATAAGAAAAAAACAAACAACCCAATCCAAAAATGGACAGAAGACCTAACAAGCAATTCTCCAGTGAAGACAAAGGACCAACAGGCATATGAAAAAATGCTCAATATCACTATTTATCAGAGAAATGCAAATCAAAACTAAAATGTGGTATTTCCTCACACCAGTCAGAATGGCCATCATTCAAAAGTCCACAAATGTCAAATGTTGGAGATGCTGTGGAGAAAAGGAAACCCTCCTACACTGCCAGTAGGAATGCAGTTTGGTGCAGCCACTGTGGAAAACAGTATGGAGATTCCTCAAAAGACTAAAAATAGACTTACCATATGACCCAGGAATCCCGCTCCTGGGCATATATCCAGAAGGAACCTTATTTCAAAAAGACACCTGCACCCCAATGTCCACAGCAGCACTATTTACAATAGCTAAGACATAGAAACAGCCTAGATGTCCATCAACAGATGACTGGATAAAGAAGCAGTGGTATATTTATACAATGGAATACTACTCAGTCATAAAAACCAACAACATAATGTCATTTGCAGCAACATGGATGCTCCTGGAGAATGTCATTCTAAGTGAGGTAAGCCAGAAAGAGAAAGAAAAATACCATATGAGATCACTCATATGTGGAATCTAAAAAAAAGAAAAAAACGCACACACACAAACAAAGCATAGATACAAAACAGAAATAGACTCATAGACATAGAATACAAACTTGTGGTTGCCAAGGGGGTGGAGAGTGGGAAGGGATAGATGGGATTTCAAAATTGTAGAATAGATAAACAAGATTATACTGTATAGCATAGGGAAATATACACAAGATCTTATGGTAGCTCACAGAGAAAAAATATGACAATGAATACATATATGTTCATGTATAACTGAAAAATTGTGCTCTACACTGGAATTTGATACAACATTGTAAAATGATTCTAAATCAATAAAGAATGAAAAAAAAACAGATGACTGGATAAAGAAGATGTGGTATACTTATACATTGGAATACTATTCAGCCATGAAAATGACAACATAATGCAATTTGCAGCAACGTGGATGTCCCTGGAGGATGTCATTCTAAGTGAAGTAAGCCAGAAAGAGAAAGAAAAATACCATATGAGATCACTCACATGTGGGATCTAAAGAATAAAAAAGGACATAAACACAAAACAGAAACAGACTCATAGACATAGAATACAAACTTGTGGTTGCCAAGGGGGGTGGGATGGGAAGGGATAGACTGGGAGTTCAAAATTTGTAGATACTGACAGGCATATGTAGAATAGATAAACAAAATTATATTGTATAGCACAGGGAAATATATACAAGATCTTGTGGTAGCTCACAGTGAAAAAAAAAGTGACAATGAACATATGTATGTTCATGTGTAACTGAAAAATTGTGCTCTACACTGGAATTTGACACAACCTTGTAAAATGACTATAACTCAATAAAAATGCTAAAAAACAACAACAACAACAAACTACAATGAAGTATTATCTCACACCAGTCAGAAGGGCCATCATTCAAAAGTCCACAAGTAATAAATGCTGGAAAGGCTGTGGAGAAAAAGGAACCCTCCTATACTGTTGGTAGGAATGTAGTTTGTTGTAGCCATTGTGGAAAACAGTATGGAGATTCCTCAAAAGACTAAAAATAGACTTACCATATGATCCAGCAATCCCACTCCTTGGCTTACATCCAGAGGGAAGCTTAATTCAAAAAGACACCTGCACACCAATGTTCCTAGCAACACTATTTACAGTAGCCAAGACACGGAAACAACCTAAATGTCCATCAGCAGATGACTGGATAAAGAAGTAGTGGTATATGTATACAATGGACTACTACTCGGCCATAAAAAAGGACAACATAATGCCATTTGCAGCAACATGGATATCTCTGGATAATGTCATTCTAAGTGAGGTAAGCCAAAAAGAGAAAGAAAAATACCATGTGACATCACTCATATGTGGAATCTAAAAACAAAAAAAGAAACAAATGAACTTATATATAAAACAAAAACAGACTCACAGACATAGAGTAGAGACTTGTGATTGCCAAGGAGGAGGGGGGTGGGAAGGGATAAACTGGGAGTTTGGGATTTGCAGATACTGACTGGTATATACAAAACAGATAAACAAGTTTATACTGTATAGCACAGGGAAATATATTCAATATCTTATAGTAGCTCACAGTGAAAAAAGAATATGAAAAATGAATATATGTATATTCATGTATGACTGAAGAATTGTGCTATACAGCAGAAATTGACATAACATTGTAAACTGACTTAATTCAATAAAAAAAGAATTCTTTCTGTAATAAAATAAATGAATTCTTAAGGTCATTATAGAGATGATCTATGTATATATACATATGTATATATATATACATTCCTGTTGTAACCCATTCTAAAGCAATAATTTTGATTCTGTTTCCTGACTAAGTGAGGATGTCAAGAATCCAAAGAAGAATTAGAAAGGTAGTTTGAAATTGCTCATATAAGACAAGAGTGGAAAAAAAATTATTTAGTAGATTAAAGAGGAGATGGCACCTTGCATAAACATGAGCTTTAAAATAGATTATTTGAAATTATAACCTACAACCTCTGTGGAGATTAAAAATGTTAAGAAGCACATCTAACGCTCAACATGAATGGTGTTAATTCAAAGAAAAGTAACTAGAGAAGAAATACCTCTGAAGACCTGTTGAGGATCCTGGCTTCACATCAGCAAATGATAGAGAAGTAAGGATTGTGCCTAGCCGATCACAACCCCAATAAATAAATAAAGCACAATGAATATTGAACAAGTAAAAGTAAAAGGCGCTAAAATGGAAAATATATATGGAAAATAATTTTTCTTCCTATGAAATATATTTATGGTATTTATAGACACACATGAATGCATGCCACTACATATACATCTCCTTTCTGACCTTTAGAAACAGAATTTTCTTGAGGCGGAATGCATGCTCATAGAGAAACCCACAAGATTTCTCCCAAATCTAAGCTATGCCCATCATTTGTTCAGATCAGGTGCCTTTATTTGGATGGCCTTAGAAAGAATAGACTCAAAAGTGTAAAGTAGGTTTAAAAAAGGTCAAGCAATGGGAACACAGCAAAATGCACAGCCAGACACAACAGTTCATAGTAAAACTCTCTGTTAGAGGCTAACTTCTTTGTAGCAATGAACATGTATTAGTTTTCTTTTTGTGTACAGGTGTTTCAGGCCTCTGTGCTCCCGGTTAATTCTGTGAGTTCTGTCTCTGATATGCTCTCTCTGGCTGATCTCTCTTTGTTATTACTGCACATCACTTATCCCAGGGACATTTACTTTGAGATTATGAATGAAAAAAAAGAAACATTTTACTTGGTAAAACAATTCTAGAAGGCATAAACTTCCCATCCTGAAGTTCCCTCAGTACCAAAATAGTCCACCACCTTCACATCACACAAAGTGTCTGGACTGCGGTTACAGAAGAGGTGGTAACTTTGAACTCTCCCTTCAGGCCCCAAAAGAGAAGAGATCACTTTGATTCTCCCAAGTTTCGTTTGGAAATGCTCCCAAACGATTTCCACATTGTGATAAATAATGTCAACCAATTCCCCAATCCAAATAACGTGTAACACTAAGACTTATTGGCTGTGTCAAAGAGTTGTCCAGAAACTGAGACATCCAGGAGGTCACTCTGCTCCTAGGATCTGATCTACAAATACATCTTTGGAGCTGATTTTCTTAAAAACGGAATAATCCAAATAGCCGAGGTCAGACCAGCTGTATCTGGAAAGTCTAAGGGGCTTTTCTCGGACCACAGGTGGACCAGTTCAGTGTGCTCTCCCCAGGTGGGAGAGGAGGAGAGGAGAGGGTGGTGGTGATGAAGAGCGAATAGTAGAAGCCAATTTACATGAAAACACAGAACAACTTTCTCTTTCCATATGTGCAGTGAATTAGCTGAGTGGTACTCCATCCCATGAGATCTGTTCTCTGAAGCATGTGTCTACCTCCCATTAGCATTGTATGAATGAGCCTTTTGTAATAATAATGAAGCTCAGAGAAGGAAACCTTTCATATCTATTCCGTAGGGGTATATTCTTCTCTTGATGGACCTATAATTCCTGTCATAGCTAGTGGGTGTTCTAAACTGGCATCAAAAAAGCTGTCTGTCCCATTGTGTGAAAAAGGAAAAGGTCTCTCTTTGCAGCCTTATTATCATTCAAGCCCATCTTTTCTCTTCTGCTTCTCTCTCAAAGGATGTACCTCTCCCTTGAGGTACTTGTAAGAAGGGAGGGCCTTGGAAATTACACATCTGGTACATAGAACAGATTTTAATGTGGTTTACTCTACAGTTCTTAGTCTGTTTCTCTTGGATACCAAAGAAAAGGCTTTAAACTTAGAAAAGACATTATTCTTTCAACAAAATGGGTTCACATTTACTGAAAGAGCATATGTTCTGCAAATGTGATGTAGCAAAGGTTATTCTGAAGCCATAAAAATTTATGAATTCTTTAGTTCTAATGAATGAAATCAGGCAAGCTATTTCAGATCTCTCTGTGCACATTATAGTCCTTCTCTCTTTTTTTGTTCCTGCATAGAATTTTTTTAAAGCTATTAAGGGAATGGAAGTAGAGAATAGGAAACAAAACTGATATGAAAAAACATTCTTTTCAGGGCAATTTTTTCAGCATTTTCAATTTTTTGGCTGGTGCATTTATTCTGACAGTTGGTGAAATGCCACCTTGCATTGTCAAAAGGGCCATTTTGTCTTTCCTTTGAGATGTTGTCCTCCTCATAAACATGGACTGTGTATACAATGTATTTTGCATCCCCTGTAATACCTTAACATAAAGTTCAGCAAACCAAAGGTAGTTATATGACCATGGTGGTTTGAATTATAGCCACAGGTTCTAAGCTGAACTACAATTCCCAGAGTCCTCTTTGCTATATGTTTCTGAGTTAGGGTGGTACAAAGGAGAAATTCATACGAAATTTGGAAGGTTGAAGGGAAGCAGTAGTTTCTGCATTCTGTAGGTTGCCATGTTAGAACGCAGCCTGACACACAGAGCTGCTGGGGGATTTCAGCTTGTCCTCACTCTCCCACTGCACATCCAGTGACGCCACGTTCTCCACTGGATGCAGAGGCAACACCTTTCTCCATATGTGTAAGTGGACCTCTCCACAAGCCCCCCTCATGGCCTCACCTAGCATCTGATACATTCCCATTAGCCTCCTTGCACCAATACTTCAGAGGATCCTACTGTTACCACTGCACCCGCATAATGATCCTACCATTCACCCAGCTTCTCTACAGTCATGTCTAGCTTTATTCTTAAAATAAATCACTTATCCCATTGCTACTTACAGGAGTTTGTCATCCTTGATTGAATCCTTTTTTTCTTTTTTATTGGAGTAGAGTTGATTTACAATGTTGTGATAGTTTCAGATGTACAGCAAAGTGATTCAGCTGTACAAATATGTGTACTTTCAGATTATTTTCCATTATAGGTTATTACAAGATTGAATATAATACAGTAGATCCTTGTGGTTTATTTTATATATAGTAGTATCTGTTAATCCCAGACTCCTAATTTCTCCCTCCCCCTGCCATTCCCCTTCCATAACCATAAGTTTGTTTCCTATATATGTGAGTCTATTTCTGTTTTATAAATAAGTTCATTTGTATTTTTTTTTTAGATTCCACATATAAATGATATCATATATTTGTGTTTCTCTGTCTGACTTACTTCACTCTGTATAATTATCTCTAGGTCCATCCATTTTATTGCAAATGGCATTATTTCATCATTTTTATGGCTGAATAATATTCCATTGTGTGCGTATATGTGTGTGTATATATATCCACATCTTCTTTATCTATTCATCAGTTGATAGATGTTTAAGTTGCTTCCATGCCTTGGCTATTGTGAAAAGTGCTGCTATGAACATTAGGGTGCTTGGATCTTTTTGAATTAGGGTTTTTATCTTTTCCAGATGTACACCCAGGAATGGGATTGCCGGATCATATATTAACTCTATTTTTAGTTTTTTAAGGAACTTCTACACGTTCTCTATAGTGACTGCACCAATTTATGTTTCCATCAACAGTGTAGGAGGGTTCCCTTTTCTCCACACCCTCTCCAGCATTTACTGTTTGCAGACTTTTTGATGATGGCCATGCTGACCAGTGAGTGTGAGGTGATACCTCATTGTAGTTTTGATTTGCATTTCTCTAATAATTAGTGATGTTGAACATCTTTTCATGTGTCTGTTGGTTGTCTATGTCTTCTTTGGAGAATTGTCTATTTAGGTCTTCTGCATATTTTTTGATTTTTTTTTTTGGTAAATTGAACTATATGAACTGTTTGTATATTTTGGGAATTGAACCCTTGTTGGTTGTATTGTTTGCAAATATTTTTTTCTCAGTTCATAAGTTGTCTTTTTGTTTTGTTTATGGTTTCCTTTGCTGTAGAAAAGCTTTTAAGTTTAATTAAGTACCATTTAAAAATTTTTGCTTTTATTTCTATTGCTCTAGAAGACGGATCCAAAAAAGATGCTACTGCAATTTATGTCCAAGAACGTTCTGCCTCTGTTTCCCTCTAGAAATTTTATAGTATCCAGTCTTACATTTAGGGCTTTAATCCATTTTGAGTTTATTTTTGTATATGGCATGAGAGAACGTTCTGATTTCATTCTTTTATAGGAAGCTGTCCAGTTCTCCCAGCACCACTTATTGAAGAGACTGTCTTTTCTCCATTGTATACTCTAGACTACTTTGTTGAAGATTAATTGACCATAAGTCCATGCCTTTAGTTCTGGGCTCTCTATCCTGCTCCATTGATCTATGTGTCTGTTTTTATGCCTGTATCATGCTCTGGATTATGGTAACTATATGATAACGTTAAAGTCAGGGAGCTGTGCTCTTCTTTCTCAAGATTGTTTTGACTATTTGGGGTCTTTTTTGAGTTTCCATACAAATGTAACTTTTTTTTTTTTTTTTGGTTCTAGTTCTGTGAAAAATACCACTGGTAATTTGATAGGGATTGCGCTGAATCTGTAAATTGCCTTGGGTAGTATGGTCGTTTTAATAATATTGATTCTTCCAATCCAAGGACACAGTTTATCTTTCCACCCATCTGTGTTGTTTGCAGTTTCTTTCATCAATTTCTTACAGTTTTCAGAGTAGAGATCTTTGCCTACTTAGGTAGGTCTATTCCTAGGTGTTTTATTCTTTTTTGATGTGATGGTAAATGGGATTGCTCCCTTAATTTTTCTTTCTGATATTTCATTGGTCGTGTATAGAAATGTAAGATTTCTATATATTAATTTTGTATCTTGCAACTTTACTGAGTTCATTGATGAGCCCAGTTTTCTGGTGGCATCTTTAGGATTTTCCCCTTGATTGAATCTTGACACATATGACTCATACACGTTAATATACAATGTGAAACTTCCAGTATTTCTTTGGAAAATAAAATGGTTCTGTGCATCATAAGGATTTAAGTACAGCAAAGACCGACTGACTCTGGAGATAATGCTACTTCATTCATTTGAAGTTGAGGGAATTGAACCAAAGGGTAACTTTGTGAAAGATGGGTACACCAAGTAAATTCATAGTAGAACAAGATTTTAGAGGGAATAGCTTCCTAATTGAGAGGAAAAAGTCATTTTCTCCACTGAAACTATATAGAAAAATTAGTAATATTAAAAAACGGATAATTTTACCTTAACATTACTTATTTAGGTAATTCAACTTATATCAAGCACTAAAAATGATACAACATCACTTAAAATATGTTCCGTAAATTGTTGGTCTTTCCCATTGTTGAGTTAATAAATATATCATACATTCCATTCTGTAAAAAGGGAAAAATAAGAAAAAAATATTCTGACCATTGAGTGAATTAGTGTCCTGCCAGGCTAGTTATTCTTAATGTGACTCGAATTATACATTTATAATATTAAAATATATTCTTTGTTTTGCAATTAGAGCAAAATATTTTGAGAAATAAGTGTAAGTTGTAGTGTAGAAGAGAAACTTAATTCCGAGATCAGACCCTGGAGAATGTCATTCTAAGTGAAGTAAGCCAGAAAGAGAAAGAAAAATACCATATGAGATCGCTCATATGTGGAATCTAAAAAAAAAGAAAAAAAAGGAACATAAATACAAAACAGAAACAGACTTATAGACACAGAATACAAACTTGTGGTTGCCAAGGGGGCAGAGGGTGGGAAGGGACAGACTGGGATTTCAAAATGTAGAATAGATAAACAAGATTATACTGTATAGCACAGGGAAATATATACAAGATCTTGCGGTAGCTCACAGAGAAAAAAATGTGACAATGAATATATGTATGTTCATGTAGAATTGAAAAATTGTGTTCTACACTGGAATTTGACACAACAGTGTAAAATGACTTAGCTCAATAAATAATGTTAAAAAAAAAGAATAGAGACTTAATTTATCTAAGTTTTAAATAGTTCTAGTAGTATGTTTAGGCCTTTTAGACGGCATTGGTTTAACAAACGCTTTTCTAATTCCCAGATAATTATTTGGCTCTAATCATAATAAACCCATGTGCTTCTGTAGTCATATTTGGTTCTAAATGCTTTGATCTCAAATTTCTTAGCTTGAGTTTGGCAAATTTTATGTTTAACTTAACCATCACTCTATCTTTATATCATACAATGTTCTAAGTTTCTACCCTTGATGTTAGCCCTCTTCTATTTATACCATTTAACCTGTAACAGAATGGAATGATCCAATGTTTCTTCTTCACCTTTGGCAATAAGGAAAACATTTAGAGGAATGTATCAGTGTTTTACCATTTGTCCCAAGCAATTTGCATGTTAAAAACCTCATGGTCTCTACATGGTTCTTTTATTCTTGAAGAGCTAAACAAACTGTAAAGTATTAAATCTTGAATTATAACAAGAGATATAGGGAGTGTGATCTGATGGTACTTGCTGGTGGGGTATTAAAACAGATATATAGGATATGCGATCTGACTCTGCTGAGTGGTAGAGCAGGTATAAATCTTTGCAAGCTGAATTGTGATAACAGGCACATTTCTCACTCTTAACTATAGCACTTATGGTGCTAGGAGTAAATATAATAACGTATTGACTGAGAGGTAGCACTGAAGGTTCACGCCAGAGAAGGGTGTCCAAACAGATTGTCAGGAGAAAGGAAACTGAAGAAAGAGGGCAGAAACTGGGAGCAAGAGGGAAAGCTGAGAGATAGGAAAGCTAAGAAGGTTGAAAGTAATTTTTTTTTTCCTGGTGATAATAGAGAAATAGGGTGGAAAACCTTGAAAGAATCCTGGAGACAGGGAGCTGTGCCCGATGCTGCAGTTTTATGCCCTCTCATTGACGGTATTTGTGTGAGAGGGATGGGTGAATTTAAAAGGATCCAGAGTGAGTTAGAACAGTGTAACTAAAACAAAGACAAGAAAGGCTTTTAATTATTCCCTGAAATCCTTTCTCTGTCATTGATTTAAGGGTCACAGATTTAGACAGTGCTTTCTCCAGCAAAGTTCTCTTTCTTCTTTTTTCTTATCCCCAATCCCTTGAAAGAATAATTGAGCACTATTATTCCAAATCTTGGTGCCAAATATGCTCAGAATGACCTTGACCCAGTCATCATGGTCTTCACTTTGCCTTATGAGTTTCCTGGCCCCTCACTCGGACTGTGAGATGGAGAATTCTCTGTCCTTGCTTTGGAATCAAGCCTCACTGTGGCCACACAGATAAGGACTGCCAGACCTCAAAGTGGCCTTGAATCTGTTTCCATTTCCTCAGCCTGGTCATTCTGATATGCAGAGTCCTGGCTGGGAATTCTGGAAGGCCAGCCAGAGCGCTCTACAGCGTAAGTGAGGTTAATTCTAATAGCCTGCTTAAGAATGTAATTTAACTGTATTTTGGAAAATAGAATCCCTTCTCCAAACAAACACAAATAATCACTCATCAGAGACTCACTGAAATGCGTATCACAAAATGAGGAAGTGTGTTCCCCATCTGTCTCCTGAGTCTAATGTTGAGGGCACAGTGTTACAAAGGTGCTGACACACATCTGGCATCAGCAATACCCAGGATGGAAGGAAAGTGGAGAGAAGGTGTCAGAAAGCATAATAAGAAAGAAAAACTGAAATGGAGACTGAACACAACAAAGAGAACAGGGAAACCAAGAGGAAATACATTCTTTCTGTTCAGAGAGGCAACCGTTACACTAAAGATCTGGTCCTGGTCCAGTAATTTTTCAGCTTTGACAACCGAACTGCATAATTGAGGCCAAAAGTAGGAAAACACACCCCTGACAGTCATTAGCCAGTTTTTGCCCGAATTATCTAGACTTTTAGCATATTACCTTTCCATTCAACCTTGTATGGAATGTCCGGTGACAGAAAGAGTGAGAAAGATGAATCCATTATTTCACAGGGATTTCTCGGCTAGTCAGTGAAAAGACAAGGGCAAAACAAAAATGAGATGAAGAAGGAAGTAGTGTAGCACACTTGTGTGGTGAAAACAAACACACACACACACCAGTCATTTCACACTCTCAGTAGAGAAAACTTTAGGAATTAACTTCTGGGTGTCTGGGTTTTTTTTAATGGGATACAAATCAGGAAGAAAAATGATACTCAAATTCCCAAAAAAGTGCATATATATGTTAACTAAAATTGAACAAAGGCAGTAAGAACAGGAAAAATATATGTGGGAAAAAAACAGCACCTAATTAATGACAGGTCTGTGTGCAAAGTAGAGCTTTTATATATCTTTCACTGGCAAAAGAAAAGTTTGCAGACGTCAGAGAAAAGCTGGGAAACTCCATCATCTATGATCTGAATGTCAACGTTGGTGCATTTTCAATTTTGGCAATGTGGATGAATCGTACACCCAGTAAGGACCCTACGAAGCTGCCTAGATCATCTGAGAGTAAATAGATGGCGGGAGAATCATAGGACAGTGGAAATGGAAGACCTGTAATAATTGGCAACTTCTATTCATATAGAGCAGCTGTATTTGATATACACAGGCACACTTAACATAATAAAACAATAAAAACCATGGTACATACATACAAAATTGTCTGTTTATTCTTTGTTGAGACTTTCTTTGTGCATAACATTTTCACTGACTTTTTTGAGCCTGTGAGAAGAATCAAATTATGCTTATTAAAAATATGTGTATTTCTGGAGGGATATGCGTTCCTATAACCTTCATTACGATGCTCTTAATTAACCAATATGCCTCATAATAAAGTATCTAGCTGTCACCGAAATCAACACTTTTCAGTTATTAATAGATTAAGGAAAGAATGTTAATTTCTTCAAGCTCCATTTCATTTGGTCTCATTACTTCAGGAGCCAGATGGTTACAGGGCTGGACCTGTCAACAGTTACTGTGAGCAAGAATACATTCAGAAACACCAAAATGAAGTATGAATAACAGCTGAAAAATGAATTCTGAGGTAGCCGTGCACAATGCATAAGGCAAGGCAGAAAGTTATTCTGCCGAGAAATGGAGAAAATTATGAATCAGGCACATTTTAATTGATGTTTTATTTCCCCCCCCCGAGCACACTCTCCTTTCCTCCCCCCACCCCATTAAATTTTCTCCCCCCAAATTATAGCCATAAGGCTCCAGCTGTGCTGTAGTGAAGCTTTCCATTTTTCAGGTGTCTAACTATTTCTCTTGTCCCTCACGCTGCCGGAATTTGACAGTTCTCCTACACTGTCGGTTGATTGATGATGTCAACTTGGAAGAGACAGTCCCACCAGCAGCCAATTTTTTCAAGATGTTCTCTTCTTTGATTTTAAGAATTACTTCTGAGTCCTTCGAAAGGAAGTCACCTTGAAGGGCATCTCCTGCTTGATCCCTCAGCCTGCTCTGTGGCTGCCCGTGGTTGGGAATGTCAAACGGATGAGTTAGCTGCTCATTCTGTCTTACCTGTTGGGTGAAACAGACGCCCGGTTTCCCAGCAACTTTCAGGGTCCATCATTCCATAATTCAGCTGAGTGATGGTCAGTATTCAGAGCTAAGAGTCAGTATGTTGGAATGTTAAACCTTACTTTTGGTGAAATGTCTGTGCTTTCAAGTAAGTCATTTGTTTGGAACACACCACATTCTCTATTATCCACCAGGTAGGGTCAGTATTTTCTCCTGGTAAAATATTTTGTGATGTTCAAATGTGAAGTGTTACATGACTTCCATTTCTGTGCCACAGTAATTCACCTGCTACAGTTTTGTATTTCTCGTCATTCTTAACTACAGGTGTGTCTCAAATACTTGGTGCCTACGGGACATGAAACAATTTGCAACCTGATTTTCTTTTCTTTCTTTTCTTCCTTTTCTTTTCCTCTTCTTCCTCTTTTTTTTTTAGGGGCAATTTAAATAACATAGATTTGCTGATCTTGAGTCATTAGTACCCATGAGCCTTCCAAAAGAAAATTTTAGCCTCGTAAAGTTTGGACTAATTTTAGAGCCATCTTGACCAAAACTAGCACTTTGAATAAGAAACTCGAGAAACCACAAGAGTTCGGAAGATCTGTCTGCAGTTCTAGATGTTATTTAAACCGGCTTCAGTTTGGTCAAGTAGAGAAAACAAAGCAAAACAAAACAGAATCTGTAGCTGACTCCAGTATATGAACCTTAATAAATTTAAAAAGGCTACATCTTTATAAATTCTGAAATTTATTCACATATTCAAGCATTTTTAAAAATTTTTAAGAACATACTATGCTCCAAGCAGAATTACAGATGTTGGGGATGCCTGGTAGCATATTACCCAGTGATTATTTTTAAAACAATCTTCTCAATGTCTATAGAAATTAACTTGCCCATAAGCAATTGTTTCATTCTTAACAACAACAAATGCTTAATTAAAGATAAAAGTGTCTGACTTTTAAGATACATTTTCCTTCATACAAGGAGAAAAATCCCATTCTGTGATTCTTTCATTCAGGCTGGTGAGAGTCTAGTTCAACTGTAAAAAGAAAAGATATTCTAGGAGATCTGAAGAGGAACATTTACTGCCCACGAGCTCCTTAATACTTGTCTCTGAAAGGCATGAGGGTCTTCAATCAGTTCTGCCTTTAAAGTTTCTCTCCTTGTCTCCAGATTGATAAAAACTAGTCTTCTAAAAAATAAATAAATAAAAATGAAGGTGTGGGCAAAGGGCAGTTGGTCCTAAATGAGTGGTAGGCAAACTTTTTGCACAAGGATAACTTTCAGAAAAAGTGTTAATGGGATACGTTTTTTTTTTTCTCCCTCAAATTCAAAATGATCATAGATGTACTGAATGTCATGGAAATTTAAGGTATAGTCTTCCAGGCAAACTTGTCTACTTGACTGAGTAGAGCAATGCCAGAATGGGACTTGACACTGAATTCACTGAAACCAAAGTTAACCAAATAGTCAAAAATTGGAGCAAAAATGAGTCTTCTTTCTATTCTTCCTCTGGGCTGGCTGTATTCATCTTGGGCCTCTAAACAGCTCATTGCTGGTATAGACTGAGAACACCACTGGCAATCAGACTTGTCTGAGTAAACAAAGGAGACAGGTGGGCCGGACCCCGGAAACGTTTATTTGTGTGAGCAGTTGAGCAGCCTCTTGGGAAAGACCTCATCTCAGGGAGGAGTGAGACTTGCATATTAAGTCTGGTTGTATAGTGTCTCAGCCAGTGGAGAGCAGGTTAAATCTTGACATAGTACGTTGTTTGTCATTCATATTTTCCCAAGCCAATTCACCTACCTACATGTGCTTGGGGCCTAGAAGGAGAAGAATTATTAGAAGAAACTGAATATGCTGTTTTCTCACAGACTCCCTGGAGTCAGTGAAGCCCAAAGTATCTTGGATGACAATGAAAAGTAAGGCATTCTGTCCCCTTGGGCATTGGGTATCTGCCACACCTTGTGCTCCAGCACATCATTCCCACCATGACTGCAGCTGCAGTGAGAGCTGGGGTCTGCATTTTCTGACACTATCCATCACCCATAGCTTTAGCAGCAGCTAGAGGCAGGGCCAGCAGAGTCTAGTGGTGCCAGATACCGAAACAAAGGATGACATTGACTCAGACTTTCATTGACAATATCCTCCAGCAAGAGCAGGGACGAGTGTTCAGCTGTAGGGGATCACCAAAGGGGGTCAGAGCAGGAGGGAAAGACAGTGGGAGATGCCTCTTGCAAGCTCAGTGGGTTTGTTTTGCATACATAGTAGCAGATCCCCAGGGGCTTTCAGAAATAGCTTGTGGAAATAGGTTGAGACTTTGAAGGGAATAAAAGGAGTTGCCAAGGGTTCACAATTTCAGTAATAAAGCCCAGGAAATACGTTAAGAGGCTCTGTTTTACAGTCAGAATGATGTGACTTAGGAGTTAAAAAAACAAAACAAAACAAAACAAAAACTTTTCTAAAGGTTGTAGGGTAGTCCTTTACAGAAAACAAAGAGGAGCCACGGTTTCCATATTTAGACTTTGTTATGCCCCCGGTTACCAGACCTTGGAAAGCTCACTCCATTTTTCAACTCATCACGTTAGAAGGTTAGAATCGGGTATTGTTCAGGTCTTTGTGGGACCGCATTTAAAGGTCCCAGAGCTGTAGCTATTTATTCTCTATTTTAGACAGGTTTCCTCCTGACTGAGACCCCCGACCTCCCTTTTCTCAGAGCATTTACTTTAGAAAACTTGAGATTGTAAATTCTTATCTGCCCCTTTGAAATATACATCTTTCCCCAGGCTCCTGACAGTCTCATAAGCCAGGGATGTCTTTTTTCCAGATCTGGGAGTCATCCCTTTGAAATGTAATCATCAAGAACGATGGCACCTCTGTCTTCCAGTATCTTCCAGGGGCCTGATCTCCATGAGAAGCAATTAGCAAATAAAGGTGGCCTATTCACATTGACCAGCCTCCAGCTAACATTCTTTAGCACTTTCCGCTTGGCCCATCCCAGAGCTTGAAACTCTCCTACCTTTTGTTGCAGTGGAGTTGAGTTCAATCTGTCTCCCCTAAGGCATTAGTCTTGAATAAAGGCTTCTTTGTTTAATTCTGTCCATTACAATTTTTATTTGACATCACCTGTAGACCAGACCCTTTTCCCTGTTATTCAGACTAATCCTGGCCAGAAGCAGGAGGGTTTTTTAACCTGATTTAAGATTCCTTTGCTGTTATTCTGACCCTGATATATATGAGCTTCCATCTAGATCTGAGGTCCGAGCCGACTCTCCCTCCACCCGGGATGTCCCCGTTTTTGTAAGTAGGACTTGGCCTTGATCCACGTTTCTCAATTTTCTCTCTGGGAAGCTGCCTGGCTCTTGTCTTTTGTCCTGGCTGGTTTCTGTTCCAATGGGTAGCAATTCTATACTGTTTTCATCTTGCCTGTGGATACCTCCAAGTTCCTCATACCAGCTTGATTTCCATGTCATCAGTTGCCTGCCTGGACTGAAACTGGACCTGATGGTGAGAGCCCTTGGGAACAGGGCTTAGCATCCCAGGTGGCACAGCCCTCGAGCATTTATAGCTGGATCACTTCCCTTTGGCCCTTCCCCCACCTTGACTCAATGAAAAAATCTATTTTCGGATCCCTGCTCTTGTCTACCGGGCTTATCTTACTGTGGTCTAGTGAAATTCTCCCTGTTGATCTTAGGAAGGTTTTGAAAAGAAAAGATAAGCAGTCTCTGGGTAAGATTTTAAAAGGTAGATTATAGGCATTATTTATCAGAATCTTTTTAACATCCTATGAAGAAAATACAGTTGGCCCTCTGTATCTGCGGGTTCTACATCCATGGCTATGGAGGGCCAACTGCGGGACCTGAGCATCCGTGGAATTTGACATCCCTGTGGGTCATGCAACCAATCACCCATGCATAGGAAGGAATGACTGTATTGTTATCTTCATTTTATGGATGAAAAAACTGAGGCTTAGCAGAATGATAACTTTTCCAGAGGCATAAAGACTGTACTCAACAATACTGCCTCTTTTTTAATGTTTTTTACTGGAATCTGCCTGCTTCTAAATCTTGTGCCCTTTCTTCTGTATCATGCTGAATTCCTTGTTCTCGATGGTATTCATGAAACACCTTCACAAAGTTTTCAGGAAACCAATGTAAAATTTAATTCAATTTTGGATGCTGTTTTCAATGGCAATTTGATAAAATTACGAGTTGTTGCTCACGTATATAAGTTTGGGAATCATTAAAAACTGGTTTTGATGAGTCTTTTAGTAAATATTTTAGAAATGTGTACTTGTGCTTTTTTAATATGTATACTTTTTGTTTTTGTTAGATGTATTTTTCCTTAGCATCTGCTTCTCTTACCCTAAAACATGTATTCTCCCACGCAGTTTACTCATCCTGCATTATGCCTTTCTGTTAAATATTCTTGCTTCCTACTGAGCTGTTTTCTAGGATGCTACTGTCATATCAATCATATTTAAATTCCCAAGATGAGACCTGACGAAGCAGTATAATGATTTTGGTTTATTTAAATCTGAGGAGCGTGGGGCAGTTCGGAAAGGTGGGTCTAGTGTTTCCTAAGTGCCTTTTGGTTTCCGAATATGATGGGCTCCTTCCCCAGGGCAAGCTGGCCAACTCTCAGAATTGCAGCCACTGGCTGGTATGTTCTGGGGCAGTATATCCGGCTTCCTGCTACAGCATGAGGATCGAAGTAGAGATCACTGCTCACTTGTCAGAGTTCACTTGGAACCCTTCTTTGATCTCCAAAGCCAGTAATGTAGCATATCTTCTCCTTCCTTTTCTTCTCTGGGCTAATTCAGGATAATCTCCCCAACTCAAGATCCTTCATCTAATCACATTTAACAAGTCCCTTTTAACATATTAGACAACATATTCATAGGTTCTGGGGATTCATATTCATAGGACTTGAACATCATTGGAGAACTGTTCTCAGCCAACAGCAAATGGTTTCTCTCTCTCTCTTTTTTTTTTTTTTGTTGAGGTTTTTATTTTATTTTCATTTTTTCTATTTAACATTAAAAATTTTAAAATGAAGGATAGTTGATTTATAATGTTGTGTTGGTTTCAGGGGTACAACAAAGTGATTAAATTGTATATATACATACACGCACACACACACACTATATATATATATATTCTTTTTCAGATTCTTTTCCAGTATAGATTATCACAAAATACTGAATATAGTTCCCTGTGCTATATAGTAGGTCTTTGTTGTTCATACATTTTATATAGAATATGAATATGTATATGTTAATCCTAAACTCCTAATTTATCCCTCCCCTCGCATTTCCCCTTTGGTAACCATAGTTTGTTTTCTATTTCTATGAGTCTACTGTTGTTTTGTAAATAAGTTCATTTGTATCTTTTTTTTTTTAGATTTCACATAAAAGTGATATCATGATATTTGTCTTTTTCTGTCTGACTTCACTTTAAAGTATTCTCTAGGTCCATTCATGTTTCTGCAAATGGCATTACTGCATTACTTTTACAGCTGAGTTATATTCCATTGTATATATAGATACCACATCTTCTTTATCCATTTTTCTGTCAGTGGGCATTTAGGTTACTTCCATGTTTTGGCTATTGTAGAAAGTGCTGGTATGAACATTGGGGTGCATGTAGTTTTTTCTGGATACATGCCCAGGAGTGGGATGGCTAGATCATATGTTAACTCTATTTTTAGTTTTTTAAGGAACCTCCATACTGTTCTCCATAGTGGCTGCACCAATTTACATTCCCACCAACAGTGTAGGAGGGTTTCCTTTTCTTCACATCCTCTCTAGCATTTATTATTTGTAGGTATTTTCATTATGGCCATACTGACCAATGTGAGGTGACACCTAATTGTGGTTTTGATTTGCATTTCTCTAATAATTAGCGATGTTGAGCATTTTTCCACTTATTGGACATCTGTATGTCTTCTTCAGAGAAATGTCTATTTAGGTCTTTGCCCCATTTTTTTATTGGATGTTTGTTTTTTGTTATTAAGCTGTATAAAAAGATGTTTGTATATTTTGGAAATTAATCCCTTGTTGGTTGCATTATTTGCAAATATTTTCTCCCATTCCATAGATTATCTTTTAATTTTATTTATGGTTTCCTTTGCTATGCAAAAGCTTTTACGTTTAGTTAAGTCTCATTTGTTTATTTTGCTTTTACTTCCATTACTCTAGGAGATGGATGCAAAAAAATGTGGCAATTTAAGTCAAAGGGTGTTCTGCCTATGTTTTCCTCTAAAAGTTATATAGTATCCAATCTTACATTTAGGTCTTTAGGTTTCTCTTTTCTAATGTCCACAGCAAAACTGGTGGAATAAATAGCCTGATGTATCTTTCTTTCTCTTCTTTTCTTCCTCTCTTCCTCCTTCCCTTCTTTTTTCTATGTCTCCTTTCCTCCCTTCTTCCCTCTCCCTCTCTCTCTCTCTCAACATTAAAATATCTGATCCTGGTAGAAAGAGTGGGTTAGAGGGTGTTGGAAAGATTGAGTGGAATGATAAACTATAAATGCTAGGTCCTAGTTGTAACACTCCCATTGTTATCAAAGAATCAGAAAGGTTGCTCTCTTGTTTTTCTGTTACAGATCTGAAACACAACTGTGATAGGTGCATGTTTATTGCCATTGTAATGTACATCAATCCCATTCTCCTCCTTCAGGGACAAACGCTGGTCTAAAAAGAGGTGATCCAAAGATCATGTCTCATATTTTCTAAAATTTAAGAATAATTATTTTAGTTGTGTTGAAATGTATATTCTACAATATATCTTTCAGGGAATCTCAAAAATATAAATCCCCCATAATAGAAAAAAAGGCATGTAATTATGTTAATTAAAACCAGAAGAATTTATTACATGAGATTTTTTCTAGATTCCTTTTTATCAAATTTTGGCTGGGTTCCTCTACATTTTGAGGGTTTGTTTTTTTTTTTTTTTGACAGCTGAACATATTCTTTCCTAAATTTCACCATGCTTTAGGGGATAATCAGTAGTTTTCAAAAGCTGATACAATAACTCCAACTGCCTGCATGCAGCAGATTACTTGTTCCAGTTCTTTCCTAGAAACAAATACACCATAAGGCCAATGCACTTGTAACAACTGTGGATCATCTGGAACTTTAAAATCTGAGAAAAGAGCTATTCCCATTGGTCCTAATAAGCAGATGAAAAATAGGATTCTCTAAAGGACTTTACCTACATACATTTAAAATTTTTTCATGTCAGAAGAAACCTCTTCAGCCTTTAATATAAACAAGGGACAAAATTAAATGCAAAAGAGTCTGCTAATGTAAGACTGAGATTCTCAGAGGAACATCACTTTTCCTACATTCCACACATTCTGAATATTAAGGTATCATATTTAAGAGACTAGCTAGTTCTGAAAAGCACAGTATTTGAAGCATAACGGGTTCAAATGAAAGGAATGGCAACAAGTCTCACTTCTTTTGTATGTATGACCACAGCAGAGTCAATTTTTGATTTTGGGGTCTAATCAGTAACAGTATGACACTTGTCTCTTTTGCTTTCCTCTTCCTTTCTCGTCGCCCCTTCTTCTAAAGGACTTTCAAGCTCAGGGAGAAGAAATAAAATGAGAGCAGGCAATTTGGTTTCCAATTCGTTGCTTGATTACTGGTTTGGTAGATGTGGATGTAGGGCTGGATTGAAATTGTCATTAATCAGGAAGTATTACCCATATCTTGTCCCTTGAGTAACTTACCATGACAATCAGGGTCCTGATGCTTTCACTCCTAAATTATTCCCACAATTGGTCTACACATGACCACTGAAGACGATTTTCTCTAAAATCATTTGAATTTTTAAAAATTACTCTGCTTTCTATTTCAAAGAAAAGTTGTACACACAGGAAATAGGATAGAGGCAAACTCAGCAGACAGTTTGCTGGGGGTGGAAACAGGTGCATGTCATATGGAATAATCCATACATTCTGACTTCACCACCTTTCCCTAGTTTTGAGAAATGTGCAAAGAATTTGCAGTAAAGAGGCGGTTGACTAACAATAGCAACAGTCTGTATTTATACAACACCTTTCTTTCAGAGAGTTCAGAGTGCTTTATAAACAGTATCTCATTAATCTTCACAACTTCCCTATATGGAAGGCGGTTTCAGCTATCATTACTCACATCTTTATCAACAAAGGAACAGTTGCCTGCAGAGCGGCTAAGCAACTTGTCCAAGGTCACTGAGGGAGCGAGTGGCAAAGCCAAGAATAAAACTCAGAGCTTTGACCTTCCAGTTTAGTATTCTCTCCAGGAGGCAACCTTGAAGAAAGAGCAGATTCTTACATGCATATTCATAAATCTCCAAAAAAAATCTACCATTTCTCAGTATTTTCATCAACCAAATTTTGATGCTAATTTGTGACCATTTAAAATAAAATCCAATGGCTGATAGTGAGGGGGAAACATTGAAATCACATTGAGAGAATACACAAACCTCAGTCTCTAAGCCTCATTAATCACCTGGAGACCAGCAATTGGCCACACACAACTCATTAGACCCACCAGGTAAGAGGATGCTGAGAAGCAGGCCACCCAGGATGTGAAGACCCTGTTTGAAATGGCCAAATTCTCAGCCCCTTTCCCCAAAGGTAGGTGGGCAATACTCATTAGGATAAATTACTATTAGTTCATTGAATTACTAGTTGTCATTTATCATATGTTATGCACATGCTAAGGGCTGCATACCTGTCCTCAGGTAGCTTATAGTCTAGCAGAAAGACATGCAAATGAGTGCACACAGTGTCATAAGAGAGGAAGATTCATAGCTTACACTGTCTGGGGAAATTGGAGAAGGCTGGAGCTAAACTCCAACTCCCAGAGATCTTGTCCAACCAAGCATTAAATTTGAACATGGTGTCTTGTTTTCTTGGACTCTCTTCCACTTTCTTCATGTGGTAGACATGTTCCAACCTTAGTTATCATAGAGCATCTCTTCAGAGAGTTCCTCCTGGATTTTGCCACCAAGGGAGTTCTCTTTGTTGTTGTCAATCAAGGAACTCTTCGTTTTCTTTACAACTTTCATCTCAGTTGGTAAAATAGGGCTTTGTTAACCAGTTTATGACATATCTCTCTCTCCAAACTGTAAGCTCTGTGGAAAGCCATAATAGTGATTATCTAGTAGTATGTGCTCAGTGAATGGATGGTGCTGCATGGATGAAACCCCTTAGCTTCTCCTTCCTCCTTTATAAAATAATGATAATGATGCTTACCTCTTAGCATCGTTGCGAGAACTAAATGTACAAATACCCAAAGCTGCAGTGCATCGTGCTAAGCACTGAATTCAATAAATGGTAACCTGAAAGTGGTATTAAATGTCTGTAGCCTGAACAATTTAAGTTATTGGTTATTTAGTTAAATATAATTATTTTGTGAGGAACAATAGAAGTGAGGTTGAAGATGGAGAATTAATGAGTGTTTACTATTTTTATAGAAGCATAATGGTGAAAAGAAAAGAGAAGGTAAGAGCTAGGATTGTATAGGATTATATAGGCTTGCAGGGAGTGTGTGTGTGTGTGTGTGTGTGTGTGGTGTGTGTGTGAATTTTTTTCCATGCTGAGAGGCTGAAAAATACAAGACAAGAGAGGTAGAATTGATGGAATATGGTATCACTGAAGCATAATAACATGGAATTAGTCTTAGCTAGGACAAGGGGCATCTCTCTGAGATAGGAGAGAAGGATGCAGAGATGTTTATCTATTCTACATTTTGAAATCCCAGTCTATCCCTTCTCACTCCCTACCCCCTTGGCAACCACAAGTTTGTATTCTATGTCTATGAGTGTATTTAGCACAGGGAAATATATACAAGATCATATGGTGGCTCACAGAGAAAAAAATGTGACAATGAATATATACATATATATATATGTTCATGTATAACTGAAAAGTTGTGCTCTACACTGGAATTTGACACAACATTGTAAAATTATTATAAGTCAATAAAATGTTTAAAAAAAAGGATGCAGAGATGAATGCAGGTGTAACAACAGCAATTACTTTTATAATTATTTTTATAACACTTACCGAGTACACACTAACTGGGAAGCATTATGCTAAATTTTCTCTCTCCATAACAGATTTCTTTCAATCCTTACTTGAAAGCAATCTTGAAGGTAAATTCCTTTATTTTCATCAGTGTGTATGTGAGGAAACTAAAGATTAGAGGTGTTACATAACTGCTGAAGGTCATACTCATAACTGATGGTATAAAGAGGCTGGGCTGCCACCAAGACCCAGGTCTGGATCACACTGCTACGTTGTTTCTTACACAAGTAAGTCGATGGAGACAGGTTCTAAGTTGAAAGCATTGGATCCTGATAATTTTTAATTTATCTGGGAGGGAAGAGATCAGGCTTTTTTGAGATTGTACATATGTCTGAGAGGGTAGCCAAGTGACATGATATGATATGGGAGGACTTGAGAAGAATGGTGAAGGTTTGGAATAATGACCATGGGGTTTGCAACAGACTTTAGACACAAGAATTTGTGCATTTCCAGTATCACCAATCTTTTCAGGAGCCTGATCAGTCTCAGTATTGGAAGGAATAGGTGAATGGTTAGCCGGAGCCAAGATTGGCCAGTTGTTGCTGAAGGTCAAGGGAGAAGAAAGGACTGATGATTCTAGGAAGACAGTAAATAAATTGGTTAACCATGAGATCTAGACTGGGTAGGCAAACATGCAATGCCAGGAAGAGACTTATATTGCTTAGGGTTTAACAAAAAAGAGAGAAGACAAATAAATGGAAAACTGTATGATCGGAATGGGAATAAGGTCACTAGAAAAATAAAGGATCTCAGTTAATAATTTTAGACATATACAAAAAGTGAAAAATGACAAGACCCAGGAGAGGCTCTTGAATTAAATAAGGATGGAGATCTCAAAACAATACCATGTGGAGCTATCCAGGGAAACTAAAATTAAAACGAGGCTTTCATGGTGTATGTGCCTAAGTCCTGTGTATGTAACACGTGGTTTCCTAATGGAGAGGATTTTTGTTTGTTTCTGATGTACCTGGAATATATCCTGGAAACCAGAAAGGAGGCTGCCTACTTTTCCTTGGTTGGTAGTTTGATCATCTTAAATAACTATAAAAAAGCCCTTTGTCTTTATCTCTCACACTAGTTGGCATTCTCTTAAAACAATCCACAATTTCTGCCAAAATATGTTCAGGAAATATGAGCGACTGCAGCTGGTGACCCCTTTAGATAACCACAAACTGAATCATGGAATACAGTTCAGCTGAGTAATAAAATATAATCAGATTGGCAGGCTGCATCAGACTCAGCCATGCCCATACAGATCTTCTTTTAACCCAGTTTAACAAGTGGCTCTCCAGGAGTTATTTATTTCCCCTGTCAACATTCCTATTGTGAAAATGACAGCCATCAAATCTCTTTTAGATCCTAATCCTATTCTTTTCTCTTCTGCCTCAGGTAGCAGAAAGCCTCATATAAGCAATATCGTTTCAGTCAGTTAAGTGATTTGTTTGACACTGATCATTTGCTTGAAGGAATAGCTATCATCTTAAAAAAAAATAAATGTAACATCCCCCTCATTAGCCATGTAGTAAATTCAAAATAAATATCTGCAGCCAAAATCACTTTGAAATCTTATGAGGCTTGGATTAGTGTAGGTAGCCGTCCAACCAGCGGGAGTCTGCCACCCCATCCCAAAGTGCGTAATAAACTGCCAGTCTTAGTACTGCATCACCACAAGGTACTGTCAGACTGAGTTCCACATTTCACTCTGAACACCACTCTTAGCAGAGATCTGGTGCTAATGGGGCCAAATGAGGACAGCGATCAGGAGGAGATGACCTTCAAACAGAATCCCAGATATTTAATAGCAATGACAAGAATAAGATGCTATTAAATGGATTCATAGATTAAAAGGATAAGAAATTACAGGAAATCAATTTTTAGTTAGGGCCATCCCCTAGACAGATCCAATCTTAGGTCTAACCAAATATCTTTCATAATTTGGTTTGATTTTTTATAAAAAGAGCTAGTATTTATTGACTGTTTTCTCTGTGCTATGTATAGTTCTTCGTCTTTCTTGTGTGTATGTGTTTTTTTTTAACAATATGCAATATGTAATATTATTAGCTTCATTCTATGAACTAGAAAAATGAAGCTTGGAGAATTTAAGCAATTTGCCCAAAGGCTAGAAAGTGGAAGATCCAGAATTTGGACTTGGGTAGTTGGACTCTAGAGATTAAACTTAGTAGCACCGTATTAGTCTACCTATGCGGGCCCCTCTTTAGAACTGGATCCGGACCAGAAACGGAAGTATGCTGCTCAGGAGTTCTTAAATCCTAAAACAGAGAATTTTGAGCAACCAAGTTACTGAAATTAAAAGAAAATAGTGAGTTGTGCTTCTGGAAAGTTCTATATGGTAACAAAGGCTGCCATTCCTGGTGTGACAAAAGAAAACACTGGATAAATGGAAAAAAAATCGTATTTTCTCTTTAGAGGTATTAGAAGCAATGGATTCTAGAGTGAGACAAGTCTTTCCCTGGTAAGAAGGGATCAGTGACAGCTTTCATTACTAGCACACTTGCAAAAATTTCAGGGCATGAGCCGAGGCAGAAATATGCCTTCCATAGACAGAAGATCTTTGTTGAGACAAGGAGAAGCCAGCTAGATTTCTAATAGCTATTCATAGGTCAGTTTGAAATGTGGAGGGTGACTTCACTGATAAATTGTATCAAATATTAAAAAAAATTATACCCATCTTATACAAACATTTTCAGAGAGAGAAGAGGAATGATGTTTTATGAGATTAACATAATCCTCATGTCAAAACCTGACACTGGTATTACAGGAAAGAAAATTATAGACCAATGCATCTCATAATATTAGACATAAAAATCCTTGAAATTTAGCCAATTGAATGCAGAAATACATAGGATTATACCTCTTGAACAAATGGGGTTTATACCCAGATATCAAGGTTAATAGTCAAGAATCAATCAGTGTAATTCACTAGCAAATAAAGAGAAAAAAATGCACTTCTCAATACGTGTAAAAAATAAAGGCATTTGTTACAGTTCAGCACCTATTCATTATAAAACCTTTTGGAATAGAAGGGAATTGTTCTATCTAATAATGAACATCTGCAAAACCTATAGGTCACATTCTACTTAATGGTGACATGTAAGCATTTTCTTCTTAAGATTTGGGATGTGACAACAGTTTCCACTCTCACCCACTTCTATTTGATATTGTACTCAAAGACCTAGTTAGTGCAGTAGGGAAATAAAAAATAAATTTTTAAAAATCTAGATTTTTATTAGATTCTTCTAAAATATCCAAAACAATTTTAAAAATGAAGAAAGTCTGAGGAGTGATACTACAATTTCAAGATTTACTATACGTATAGCAACAACAATTAATACAGTGTGGTATTGAGAGAAAAATAGATATAAATTAATAAAACAGGGGATAAATATAAATAACTTATTTTATATAATTTTCTTCTACTTAAGAGATTTTCTGTTATTTAACCATCAACCAAATCACAAATACATGATCATTATAATATTGGGTATTCCTTTTCATTGATTTTTATGCTTTAATATCTTGTAGCAGGCAGAAATTTAAGATCACTCCATGACTTTAACTCCCTCATAGTGTTTTATTACATAGTAAAGGGATTTTGAAGATGTAATTCAGGTTACTAATCTGTTGACTTTGTTATAGGGACATTATCTTGTTGTGCATAACCTAATCACACGAGCCCTTTGAGAGCAGAGTTTTCTTTGGCTGGTAGCGCAGAGGAGTGTAGAAAGACTGAAGGCACGAGAAAGATTCAATGAGGGAGGTTCATTGCTGAGATGGAGGGAGTCACAGGGAAGGACCTGACAGCAGCCTCTAGGTGCTAGAGCAGTCCCCACAGGCAACAGCCAGTAGGAAAATGAGGAGCTGAGTCCTGCAGATACAAGAACTCAATTCTACCATAAACTTGAAATGAGCTTGGAAAGTGGATTCTTTCCTAGGAGCTCCAGATAAAAGCCAAGCCTGACTGATACCATTAACTTTAGCCTCGTAGAAAACTCAGATGAACTTGCCTGTATTTTTTTATCTACAGACCTGTGAGATAATAAGTGAGTGGTGTTTTAAGCTGCTAAATTTGTGGTAATTTGTTAAACAGTAATATATAATTATTAAAGACTATTAATAAAGTTTTACAGTTTCTTCAGAAAGGTCCTGCATATCTCTTGATAGATACGTTTCTAATTTATTTTTTATTACAATTGAAAATGTCAAGCTTTTTTTTTTTAAGTTTGTACTTTGCAGTTTTGTTGCTTATTCATACATACAAGGTTTCTGAATACTGATCTTATATTTAGCTGTTGAATCATCTGAATTGTTTTAATCATGTTCTTAGAAGTTCTAATAATTTGCATGGATTATCTTTGAGTTAGTCATATTGCCTGAAAGTAAAGAGAGCTTGCTTTCCTCCTTTCCAGTCCTCGTGTCTTTCATTAATTTTTCTTCTCTATTTCTAGTTTGTAAGCACCTTAAAGATAATAAGTATCGAATTTTACTAGATGCTTTCTCTGCTTTGAAATCAATGATTATATAATTTTTCTCTTTTAATCTATTAAATTGTTATTGAATTCCTAGGATATGCTTTGGTCACGTTCATTTATCTTCTTTAACTATTATTGGATGGGGTTAAGCAAGATACTTTTCGTGATAATCTCGCTTAGTTTCGCTATCCTAGTTCCTAATTTCAGAATTAGTTGAGCTATAGTTAGTTTTTAGATTTTTTACTGTTTGGCTCACAAATGCATAAAATTTAATCACAATCCTTACTTCATGACACACCATCATCTCTAGTCATTGCATCCATTTAATATCTATTTTTGTCTATCCATTTAAATATTTAACATTCATATACCCACTTCATACTTCAGGACATATAATATTATTCATAACTTATACATAAACTATGTTCTAATCCCCTACCCCATTGTCTACTTATTCCTCAAAGACAGCCATTTCTGTGATTTTTATACTTTTCACTTCCTTTCTCAGTTATTTGATTGCTTCTACTCACATATATGTAGGGATAAATAAGAGTATAGTGTTTCTCATTTTTGAGTATTTAAAGAATTGATCGTATTCTAGGTCATCTTCTGAGACTTGGCTTTGTCATTTTGAGTTACATTACTAAAATTTATTCATAATGCTGAATGTAGCTCTAGTTCTTTCATTTTCACAGTTTGAAATGGGAAATATCCTGGGAATATAATACAAAAGTGCACAAATCACACATGTTTAGCTCAGTGAATTATCACAAAGTGAACACAGTCAGATAGCCACCATATAAATTGCAGAACAAAGCTTACCAGCATCCCAAATGCCCTCCACATGCCCCTCATAATCACTGTCTCCCACTCTACAGAGGTAATCCTCTACTGACTACTAACGTCATAGGTTAGGGTCCAGGTTTTTTGCATTTGTCTGTTAACTCACAAGGTTGAGCACTTTTTATATGTTTAATGGCCACTTGGGTAGTCAGTTTTGGGAGGTAACTGCTTATGTTTTTAGCTAATTTCCTATTAAATTGATACATTTTAATTAGAGGAGTTTTTTAAAAAATAAGTTCTGAATATGAGTCATTTGTCAGGTATGTGTCTTATAAATATCTTTTAATACCCTATAGCTTGCACTTTTACTCCCTTACTAGTCTTTTGATTGAAGAGAAGCACTTATATTTAACTAAATCAGTATAAATCTTTCCTTTAATGGACAGGCTATGTATATATAAGAAACTTTTCGTGCTCCAAGATGAGGAAGATGGCATCTTGTGTTACTTTCTTTATTATCTGTATCTTTATTATGTTTATCTTTTGCATTTCAGTTTACAAGCTATTTGAACTCGATTTTTGTAATGGCACAAGGTAAAGATCAAAGTTTACTTTGTTCCATACAAACAACCTAATGTTCCAGCATGATTCATTGAAATGATCACTCTTTCCCCACTGCATTATTGTGTGACCTTGTTATAAATCAGGTGACTGTACAGGTGGAGGTGTGTATGTTAAGTCTCTTTCTGGACTCTCTGTTCTGATTATTTGTCTATCTTTATACCAATTCTAAGTTATATTTATTGCTGTAGCTTTATAATTCTTACTATCCAATGGAGTAAGTTCTTCAGCTTTATTCTGTACATTCAAAGATCTCTCAATTATTCTTAGCCCTTTGCATTTCTATACACATTTTAGGATCTTCTTATCAATTTTTTTCACAACATAAAGACTACTGGGATCTTGGTTAGAATTACAGTAAATTCATAGATCAATTTGGAGAGAGAGGATATCCTGATAATCTGATCTCTGAGCACAGTATATAATTCCATTTATTTAGGTCTTTAATTTCTCTCAATAATAGTTTTAGGTTTCTGTGTTGAGGTCTAAAACACATTTTACTACATTTATTCTTAGGAATTTAATGATGTTTGATGCTATTATAAATGGTACATTTAAAATTTTCATTTTTGAATTGTTTGAATGTAGAAATTCACTTGGTATATGCATATATTTATGTGTATAAATGTGTATGTGTCTTAACTGCTATCTATTAGTTAGTTCTCTCCCAACTGATTTACCTGTGACTCTAAAAATTACGATATGCATCCCTGACTTATTAAATTATAATCTAGTCTGTACTTTATTACTTCTTGTGTGATTTAAGGACCTTAGAACATTTACCTCTATTCATTATGCTTTATTTTTTGTGCTATTGTTATTATGCATTTTAATTCTATATAAAATATGAATGCTGAAAGTCAAGATTATCATTGTTTTTTTACAGTCAATATTCTCTTTATTTTCCACTTGTTTACCCTTTCTTTTGCTCATTTCTCCATGCTTCTTTGTATTTCTTTTTTTAACATTTTTTATTGATTTATAATCATTCTACAATGTTGTGTCAAATTCCAGTGTAGAGCACAATTTTTCAGTTATACATGAACATATATATATTCATTGTCACATTTTTTCCCTGTGAGCTACCATAAGATCTTGTGTATATTTCCCTGTGCTATACAGTATAGTCTTGTTTATCTATTCTACAGTTTTGAAATCCCGTCTATCCCTTCCCACCCTCTGCCCCCTTGGCAACCACAAGTTTGTATTCTATGTCTATGAGTCTGTTTCTGTTTTGTATTTATGCTTTGTTTGTTTGTTGAAACTTGGACACAAACATAGAGGGAAGAACATAAGACACAGGGAGAAGACAGCTAACTGTAAGCCAAGGAGAGAGAACTTGATCTTTGATTTCCATCCTTTGAAACTGTGGGAAAATAAATTTCTGTTGAAGCCACCTGGGCTGTGATATTTTGTTATGGCAGCCCCAGCAAACTAGTACAATCTTCTGCTGCTTCTGTTGAGAAGTCAGCTGTCTGTCTCATTGTTTATCCTTTGAAGGTATCATGTGTTTTTCTCTTGGCGATTTTTAAGTTTCTCTCCACGTATTTTGTTTTCAACATTGCAGTGTGATAAGCATAGGTATGATTTTCCTGTTTTATTCTACCTGTGCTTTGTAGTGGTCCTTGAACCTGTAGACACCTTGGGTCAGTTTTATAATGTTCTAGACCATTATCTCTTCAAATATTGATTCTTCCCTATTCCAGCTGCCCTAATTTCTAGGACTTTGATTTTTCAGGTATGTTAAAAATTTTAACTATATGCCATAAATCTTCTATGTTCTTTTTTAACCTTTTGTCTCTGTTTCAGTTTAAATATTTTCTTCTTATCTATAATAAAATTCACCAAAATTGTGCTGGCTGTGTCTAATTTGCTGTTAAATCCACCTGTTTATTTCATAATTTGTTATATTGTTCTGTTTCAGTATTTTCATCAGATTCTCTTTTTATAATTTTCAATCCTGACAAAATTCATAGCTATTTTAAATTACTATTGCTATTCTAATATTTTGATTTCCTCTGAAACAATTTCAATTCACTGTTCTTAATTCTGCTCATCAATTTTCATCTTCTTATTCACCTGGTTGTCTTTTTCTGAATCCCAGGGATTATTAATGAAACCCTGAAAGAGCTAAATTGAGATTTTGAATAGTATATTTTTCTTTACAGAGGACGTAGTTTCTAGCAGACATTTAGGATACAGGCAGATCACTTTAAAGCAAACAGGGATTCACTTGCTTCCAAAAGTTGGTTTTCAGTCTTCCTGTGCGTAGATCTATTTCAAGTTTATCTTTACACTCACGTGTTGCCTTTTCACGGCCCTGGTTGAAAGCCTGAAGTTTCTTTTCTTTTCTTTCTTTTTTTTTTTTTTCACAATAGCCACTATTCATTATGGCCATTTACCCAATCCAAGCACAACTTTCTTCTAAGCTTTTCAGCCTCTCAGATGTTGCTTTTGAATTAGCAAGTATTTTATGTAAAAAAGGAGCATGAAATGCTCTGCTTAATCCTCTGGATTCTACAGTTTATGCTGCCATCGGGGACTGTTTTCTTTTAAGAGTTAAGTATTTCTTATAGTGAGGGTCTTTTGGAAAGACTATCCACTGTTATTTGTCTTGGAATATCTTTGTTTCATTTTGGAAGCATGGGTATAGAATTCAAGGTCAGTATTTTTTTTTTCACTACTTTAAAAATATTGTTCTGTTGTCTTGGTTTGCATACTTTCTGCTGTGAAAGCAGTCAGATACCTCATCCCTATTCCTATGAAGACACATCTTCTATTCTCCAGCTGTTTCAGACTTTCTATTTGGTTTTGACCTTGCTGTGGTTTTCTTTTTATTGATTCTCCTCTTGGTTCCCTGAGCTTTTAGAATTTGTGGATTGATGTCTTTCATTGGTTTCATTTTTTTTTTGACAATTATATCTTCTAATGTTGCTTCTGTCTCATTTTTTATCTACTCTCCTTCTGATACTCCAGTTGTATATATGTATGTTAATCTCTGTTTTGTTCTTTACAATTTTTCCCTCTTTGTATTTTGGGATATTGTCTTTTAATCTACATTTTATTTTTTATTTCTTTTGTGTTTTAGGCTTTTTCACTAACTTATCCTCAGGTTTACTCATCCTGTCTTCTGCTGTGTTTAGTAAAATTTAGTCCATCTCTGGTTCATCCTTGTGCCTCAGGTTTTGGCTCTCCTTGACTTTTGATCTCTTTAGCCCCAAGATTCATACAAGAATCAGTTCTGTTCTTTGGGGATTTTTAGCTCAGTGCTTTAGTTCCTACCCTACATGACTCAAAATCTGGCACATGTCTTGAGAAAAAAAATATTTATGTCTAGTTTTCTAATTCCAGCAATTCTTGTGCACCATAGGAGATTTTATTCTGTCATCTATAAATTTCTTGGCTACTCCTTAGTGTCTTGCAGAATTCCAGAACTTAGCTAACACCTCATGGTATAAACTCACCATTTGTTTGGGAATCTTCCCATTTCTAATTGATCACATCTGTCAAAACTCTACTGGTTTCTCTTTTCCACACTTGGGTGCCTTTACCTGAGCTGAGTGGATTCTCACCTCCCTTTAGAATCAGTAAATGCCTCCAGGGCTGTAAATGGCTAGCATTTATCAACCCAGACAAGAAGGGATCTTTCTTAGTGGAAATTTAGTTAACTGAATTCTTATGATTTCTGTGGTAAGTTAACTGAAATTCTTATGACTTACATAAACCCATTTTTTGTTTGTTTGTTCTTATTGTTGCCCTGCTGAAGTACAACAAGCCCTATTTAGAAGTAGACGTGTGTGACTGGTGAGAACAGATCTGCTATCCTTTGTGCTACAGTTTCCCTGTTCCTTGAGTCAGGCGGTCAGTGTGGGGACTCTTTCAGTTGTTCAGGGCATTTAGTCCATCTATGTTATGCAAGAGCTTGGATAAGATTTACTATGTATCTTTGGGTACATAAGGCCTCCTAAAAATAGCCAAACTCCATTTATTACCTGAAACTCCATTTACTGCTGTTCTGATACAGTCCACAGTTATATAGACTTGATTATTGTGCATTTATCAATCTCAAGAAAATAATATTGGCTAAATTAGTATAAAAATCCTCTAATCCCCCCCCCATTTATCACCAACATTTAGTTACTTCCTTTCTCTAGGTGCTAGTATGAAGGTCAGTGGCTCCACATCCTTTAGTAAAGGCTAGGAGGAATGCTCACAGTACACTCTTGTATGGTGTAACAGAGCCTTTCACGAGGTACACTGAGCTTCCTGACTTTCAAGGGCTCTACCTTTGTGAACGGGACCAGCTTGAGGGGTAGGGTAAAGGATTATGACAAAACAAGTAGTTCAGGTGAGGCCTCTGATTAGATATCTTTGAGAAATTTTGTGTTACATACCAAATAACTCTTTTATGAGTCCCTTGCTGATTTTATTTCTACAAACCCTGTGATTATTTATCCATAACTAGAGATATCTGCAGTTTGAACAAGTCTTAAAGATATGATGACTAGACCTTTCTCTTGCCTATCAGTCTATCTGCCCACTTTATTTCTTTGTTTAGGGTTTGCCTCTAGGCTGAGCCACTCCAAAGACCTATTCCTATTCATTACATTTCCACTCCTCTCTACCAGAATTCATGGCCTACAGAAACCTGCCTATAGACTGATTTTTTTTTTTTAATGTGAGTGCTTCTCTCTTCAATATATTCCGTAAGGGATAGTTTGGGGAACATGGGAGAAAATAGAGAAAGAAAAAAGTTGCACTTGCATTTCTGAGATAAACCCTACTTGATCGTGTTGGATTATTCTTTAATATACAGTAGAGTTGAATTTCAGTTTCTTTGTGTTATTTAGGATTTTAACAGCCACATTCATAAGTTAGTATAGTTTCTTTTCTATGTTAGGTTAAGTTATAAACTGCTCCATCTTATTCTTTGCATTCTGTTCCTTAAAACTAGAAGTTTAATTTGCAAGAATTCATTCATTACAGTAACTGAGAAGACTGTTTTAGAGAAAATTCTCTGACAAATTTTTAAATGTACTCAAATTTTAATTTCTCAATTAAAATTTTGGTTATCTTATTTTTTTTCCTGAAAACCAAATAAGATTTTCAAAAATCAAAACCACTGTCATGAATATTATTCCCTTGTGATTTTAATTCCCTCCATATTTGTTCTCTCTGTTTGTATTTGTTCTATTTTAGATTTGCAGTAGATGTATTTCTAATATTTTTATTAGATGTAGCTCCTATATTTATTTATAAAAATGGCTGTTTTCTCTAGTTGTGCTGTTATGTTTACTTTCACTCATAATATAATGTGGCTGTTGTCATCTTCCGTAGATCTTGAATTTCCCCTTTAGTTGATTCATGTTTACTAATGAAAATTAAAAAAAATATTTTTATTGAATGAAGGAGTCTTTGAATTCTTTTGTGCTTTACAATTTTCAAAAGTTTCACAGACATAATTTCATATAACCCCATAATAACTTTCTTTTCCTCCTACCTCTATATTGCCCCTCCCCTCTTCTCTCTCCCCACTGGTAACCACAAGTTTGTTCTCTGTATCTATGAATATACTTCTTTTTTGTTTTATTAACTAGTTTGTTGTATTTTTTAGGTTCCACATATAATTTGGTTGTATTTTTTTTAGATTCCATAATACAGTATTTGTCTTTCTTTGTCTGACTTATTCCACTTAGCATAATGTCCTCCAAGTCTATCTATGTTGTTGCAAATGGCAAAATTTCATTCTTTTTGTATGGCTGAGTAGTATTCCACTGTACAAATGTACAACATCTTCTTTATCTGTTCATCTGTTGATGTACACAGGTTTCTTCCATACCTTGGCAACTGTAAATAATGCTGCTATGAAGATTGGAATGCATGTATCTTTTCAAATTAGTGTTTCTGTTTTTGTTTTTCTGGTGTATACCTAGCAGTGGAATTGCTGATATTATGTTACTTCTATTTTTAGTTTATTGAGGAAACTCCATAATGTTTTCCACAGCGACTGCACCAATTTTCATTCCCACCAACTGTGTATGAGGGTTCCCTTTTTTTCCACATCCTCACCAACATTTGTTACTTGTGCTCTTTTTGATGATAGGCATTCTGATCATTGTAGTTTTGATCTGCATTTCCCTGATGATTAGTGATATTGAGCATTTTTCATTTGCCTGTTGGCCATCTGCATTTCTTCTTTGAAAAAATGTCTATTTAGTTCTTCTGTCCATTTTTTAATTGAGTGGTTTTTTTTTGGTATTGAGTTGTATGAATAGTTTATGTATGTTGGATATTAACCCCATATAGGTTATCATTTGCAAAGATCATCTGCCATTCAGTAGGTTGTCTTCTTGTTTTGTCATTGGTTGAAACTCTAAATTTATAAATTTTCTTGAATATAGTTTGGAAACATAAAATAACTTTTGTTATAACTGAACATACAGTATTTGCTTAGTGTAAGCATCCATCAATCTCTTCTCACCCACCACCTAAGTTTGGTTATTTCCCTTTCTTTTGATGATTATTTAGGTTAGTGGCCCCCCATTTTCTTTAGAAAAGGCTAAAAGAAGTGTCCATGGGAAGTCCTGTGTAAATCCATTGTGATTTACCAAAGTTTATGAGTGGAGCTTTAACCTATTTCTATTTTTTACTACTAAAAATAATGCACAGTGAATAAACTATGCATTAGTCATTTTATGCTTTTGCTAGCATATCTTCGGCATAGAGTCAAAGAGGTAGGGATACTGTGTCAAAGGGATATACATGTCAGCACATTCAGATATTTCCAAATTCCCCACCATAGGGAGTTACACAAATTTGCATTTATATGCTTATTACCAATATATGAAAGTATTCCTCACAGTCTTGGCTGAAGACTATATTGCCAAACTTTCACATTTTAGCCAATTGAACTGAGTAAAGAGATTATTAGATAGATCTTTGATGGAGTACGTTATGTTTTCCATCTATTCATCTCCACAGAATTGATCATCACAACAAATTTTGTTATTTTTAGTAAGAAGTAAAAGGCAAAAGTGGTATATTTTTCTCTGTGTTTAAACACAGATAAATGAAATAGAATGGTTACAGCAAAAGTGATAGATACATATGGTCATTTCAGAAGGTCTATATTAACAGTGAAAAGGGAAAGGGTGTACAATACAATTTAAAACTCTTTGATGAATATTATGTAAGTATTCAGATAACCATTTGTAAATGTGCAATCCCAAACTGTTGTCTAAGTTTCCCAAGTTTTAGTAGAAAGAAGACAAAAGAAGGTGATTTCTTATCCTGGCTTCATAATCATGAAACAAGAACAGGACACCAAGGGAGAATAGAAGGCTTTGCCAATATATCCTGCAATTTTCTGTTAGAAAATAGAGCTGGGAAGATAATTTCCTGTTGACAATAGGATTGTAAAATCATCTTTCAGTATTGCATATTAAATAAAATAATGTAATCTGGTGCATGTTCTGAGTATAGCAGTTTATTAAGTTAAAACTTGTAGAATCTTCAACTTTCAGTGTCTTAATATATTATGTGACTATTTCTTACTCACAAAATATTCATATGTAAGTGTCACCAGTCAATAACAACTTTCTTACACAAACAGATTTAGGAACCAACAGTTCTTTCATCTTGTGGCTCCACCACTACCTTGAGTCATGGGATGTAGAGAATTGAAAGATAGGTGTCTTAGTCCATTCAGGCTCCTGTAACAAAACACTGTAGACTGGGTGGCTTATAAACAACCAAAATTTATTCCTCATACTTCTAGAGGGTAGGAAATACAAGATCATTGTGTTGGAAGATTCAATGTCTGGTAAGGATCCACTTTCTGGTTTATAGAGACATCTTGCTTGTGTGTCCTCAGATGGCAAATAGAGCGAGCGAGCTCTCTGGGATGTCTTTTATGATGGTAGTAATTTCATGCATGAGGGCTCCACCCTCATGACCTAATCACCTCCCAAAGTCATCTCTTCCAAATACTGTCACATTAATGGTTAGTTTTCAGCATGTCAATTTGGGGAGTGTGGAGTACAAATATTCAGTCTATAGCAACAGGTGTCGAAAATAAATCCATCATTCTCCAAAATACTGGGCTAGAAGTGACACTCAACACTTCCACTTGCATTGCATGGGTGAACACTAGACATGTGGCTACTCTTGAAGAATGCAGTGAGCAGTAGGGAGTAAGCAATGATATATATTTTCTATCTGGGAGGCAGTTTCCCTGCAATAGCCCTATAGGTGGAAGCAGAATTCGTGGACCTGCCATAAACAGAAGGGAACTATTAACTGGTGAGTCAGAAACCATGAGCAAGCCACTTCTTTATTGTCTTTATTGATGGAGGAGTCTGGAAATCTAAAATACTAGCTTTTCCAGCCCAAATTCACCTAAGGATGATGAATGATACATTTTTGGATCACAAGATGTGGCTTAAAGTCCTTGTCCACCTTAAGGAGACAGCTCTTTATCCCTTTGGTCTTCCACCATTTTTTGCCTAGAGTATGACAGAGAGGCCCATAGCTAATGATCATGAATATGAAGGTCCTCACATCTAGGAGAGGAAAGATGGAAGGAGCTTGGATCAATGACACTGTTATGAGCTTGCATCAGCCTCAGTTACCTACTTCTGGACTTTTCTGTCATATGAAGATATTAACTACATCCCTCTTTCTTTCAATGATGATTTATTGAAGTTTCAGTTAGTTGCAGCAGCAACCTAACTGATAAATAACTAAAGTGATTGTCCCATCCATGCAATTAAATTTTCCTTGGGACAAAAAAAAGTTTTAAACGAACTGCCTGTCTTCAGCTATTTTTGATCAAAAGTCATTCTAAAATTCACACCACCCCAAGGTTCACAGTATTCTTTATCAAGATCAACAAAACAATGTGAATTCAGAATTCAGCTGTTCAAAGAACCCTTGTCACATTAATTAGGCAAAATATTCTCTAGAAAATTAAAAATTAAAACGACCATTATTGGTACAAACAAGTGTGAAAAATATACAAGAAGACAATAAAACCTTTAAAATGACATGTAATAATGTGACAGTTATGTATCATAAAAGGAAATATATTAGGGGGAAGGAAGAAAAAATATTTAATTGGGTGGGAAAGGGAAATCATTATCTGATTTCAAAGATCAGAGCTGTGAGTACACTAGGGACTGGAAGAAAAAAATGTAAGAAATTTGGAAGATAGAAGTGAGAATACAGAGGCGATAGACTAACCAAAGCGTCCTTGATATCCAGCAGGGTGGCACTGTAATACCCTGCCAGGCTGGAAACTAAGAATCAGTTTACAAACAAACAGCCAAAAGATTATGCACCTTAACGGCTGTCTTCACCTCAAGAACAAATGCCCAATAAGACAGACAACTGAGCATCACTTTCAGGAATTTTTAAAAAATTGATTTGAATGTGACAGGTATATTTCCAGAAAACACTCAATTTGTCAATCTAGTGCTTCTGCAGAATTTTACTATTGTTACTGAGGAAGAGATTGTTCCCCACTCTCACTTCATTTCTTATGATGCTCATTCATTGGCTTTATTTGGGGGTTTCATAATCTAGAGACTGAAATTGTGTACAAAAAAAATTCATCCCTTTCTGATTTCCACTGCCTCTCTGAGCTTTATGCAATATTGTATAAATAAGGCGTTTATTGCATACATATTTTTAAAAAATCTATACCGTTCTTCCTAACAGCTCCTCATTAGTGAAGACAGGCCCATAGTTTGGATATTAATTTCCCTCTGTCTCAGAGTGAATCGATGCTGCTTCACTTCTTGTTACTGCTATTTGTGACCTTCCAAAGTGTAGACCCTTGGAAATAAAAACCATAGAAACATGATTTGCTGGAAAGCAAGGATTCCCATAAAAATTTTTAAAGTTCCCTGACTCACAAAGTAATTGCACATTTTGATTTTGTTACTGTTGTCATGTGAGTAGCTGTTTCTGTAGCCAATTTGGTTATAAAATGTGGCTACTTACAGCACAGAACTGTTTGTTGAACCATATGAATAGATGTTATCACATAATTGGTATTAATACATAGAAATAGCTTTGGCATGTGGAAATTGGAAGGTACTTGGAGAAACAAACCCTAAATGTCACTTGGCAACAGTTGACGGGTGTTAAATTCATGCGTTTTGCTAAGATTCATTTGGGAAAGAGAATTATGCGTGAAAAATCTCATAATCTTTCACAAATTCATTAATATCTTTTACATTATGTGATGAATTTTTTAAACTCAAGTCTGCAAAACAATTTAGGCTTCCCAGTAAACTCTTTTTAAAATAAGGTTGAAGTTGAACAGAAAACAGGATCTAACGGGTCTGGTGGGCATGGCTAAATTAAACAACTTACTGTGCATATTTTGCATGGTACTTTTCACAATTAAACCTAGGAATTATATTAAGTTAAGAAAAAAACCTTTAAAGCCAGCATTAGATTTTTTTTTTTCTTCCTTACTGGGACTTTATTTCCCGGTCAGAAAAGGAGAAGCAGGGACAGGCTCCTGTGTGTTCCAGGCCCAGGCCTGACCGGGGAAGGGACAGGAGGGGAGGGGCAGGGCACGGCTCCAGCTGTGCAAGCTTGGTCCCACAGTTGTCCTGTCTGGGTCCGAGGAGGGCCTGCTGGGGACGGTGGCACCGAGCCTGGGGCAGAGGCGGCAGGCCGGTGGGCCCAGAGGACAGCACATACGGAGGCAATAAATACTGACAGGCCAGGCACACGACTCCAGGCCGGGAGGCCCAGGAGGGACGAGTAAGGCTCGGCCGCTGGCTGTATCCGCCGAGAGCTCTCTGGTGGGTCTGGGGGCTCTAGGCACTGCCCCCTGGGACAGAGAAGGCAGAGGCGTGAGGTCACCCAGCCTCCCAGGTGGGACTGGAGGCCACTGGAGTTTTGGCAGTTTGGCTTTCCTAAGCCCCTGGAGCCGTCCCCGAAGCCCTGGCCGAGGAAAGGGGGTTGGCCAGGCCCTGGCAGGTGGGGAGCAGCAGGGGCACATCCCACATCTTCCTGGGCCTCAGGGCCTGCAGACGGGGTGGGGATTGGGGGAGACCACATGCTCATGCATCACAGGGTTAGAGGTTAGTGACGCCCCCACGGCATACGTTCCACATGTTAAGGCATCATGGTTAGACGGTTACTGACAGCGATGGGAGGGCTGACCGGGAAAAGTGAAAGCTGAGGACGACCCTTGCACAAGGCCCTCCGTGGTACACCCCACCCCCAAGGTGGGGAGACAGATCGGGAGTCGGGGCAACCACAAAGGCCCAAGGGACCTGAACACCCTGAGACCTCGAAAAAGCCAGGGCCTCAGGGCAGGTCAGGACAGTGGGGGAACCTTAAGGAACACAGAAGGGGAGGTGGAGGCCTGGGTTGGAGCCCCCTCCCCACCCCAGCACAGGCGGAAGCAGCAAGGACACGAGACCACCGAGGAGGCTGGGGCCTGCGGGCTGGGAGGAAGGAGGAGGGACGGGCCAGCAGGAGGCTGCCCCGGGGAATGGTGGCGGTGGGGGCCGGGCCCTGTCAGCGCTTTGGTCTGGGGTGGGGGAGGGGTGGGGTGGGACACGTCCGTCTGTCCGTCCGTCCGCCCGCCCGCCTCCTGGCAGGGGGTCAGTCCTTCCACTCCTTCTTGATGGTGAGGTTCCACTCCCAGGGCAGGTGGTCTGTCCTGTCGCCGTCTGTGAAGCGGGACTTGATGCTGTAGGGGCCGCGAGCCAGCGTGCCTTTGGGCGCCTCCTCCGGCGGAGTCAGGAACTCGTACCCCTCGCCCGGGGCCGTAGCGCCCCACCACGTGGTCGGTCTCGTCAGTTCTGCCGCCTTTCCCGTACGTGCGCTGGATGTACTTCACGCCGGACATGACCTCCCGGTTCACCCGGAAAGCAGTTTTTATCCCGTACTCCACACCCTCCTTCAGCACAAAGGATCGCTTCCTGGAGCTCTCCAGATCACCTGCCAGGTCCAGCTCCAGGGGGCCCGGGGCGGTGCTACACACCAGGGTCCGGCGGGTCACCACGACGTCGGGGACGCTGCGGTCTGCGGGCACAGCCACGCGGCCCAGCAGGGCCTCCCTGTACTTGCGCAGACCCTCGTCGTCCTGGTCCAGCTCCTGGACCTCCTGGATGCTCTTCTGGGCCGGGGGCTTGTGGTTGACCGAATGCTCATCCTCCTCGGTCTCGGCCGCAGTCTGGGCCAGCTGCTCGGCCGTGGGCTCCCGTTCGGCCCTGCTCACCTCTAGCTGCGTCCGGGACGCCGGAGTCTCGACCGCGCCGCCCTCGTGCTCCCTCCCGCACGGAATGACGAACGTAGCTGCCCCCAGCATTTTAAATCTCCATTTAAAAAAAAATAGAATAAATAAAAGAAAAATTTAGGTATTAAATATATATACTATGCATGTATATTTTCAAACAAGAACTTCAGCAAAACTACAATTATCTCCAAAGGAGATAGTGAAAATTCCCCAAATACATTTAATAGAAAATCTTAAATACAATTAAACCTATCAATCTATCGTGTTAGGAAAGATAGTATTTGTGAAAACCAATCTGTATTTCTACTACTGTTTGCCATGATATTTTGCTACTCCCCTGATCATAGTTTTTTTTTAATATAATTTACTATGTAGCACTAGAAAGAAATATAAGCCATGATCAACACCCCAAAATAAACAAAAATAAGTATTTAAAGAACCCTGAGACTAGTAGACCTGAAAGTGAATTAAGTGTCCTTGCTCTATAATTTAGCATCCAGGTCATCCTTCTATCTCTCCAGCTTTGAATCATATCCCACATTTTAAGATTTTATCACCTACTACTTTTCAGTGTGGATGTTATCTGTGAACTTACTTATTTCTCTACAGTTTTAGGTCCTTTATCATGCCATTCTTTCCATTATTATTTTAAAATTTCAACCCACAAAGAGATGATCCTTCCAATCCTTTGGTCTCTCAATTCCATGAACTCCTCTCCAGCAACAATCATATACTCCATCCAACCTCAGGCTCACTCTCATGACCGAGCCCCAGACCTTCACATGAACAATATCTAGAATGCATCCAGAATCTCAGTTCCAACCCATGACCATCACCTCCTGTCATTATAGCTCCCTCCCCCCTGTATTATTCCAGGTCCAACAATCCTTTGTAACCATTGAGACTGCCAATTTATTAATGCCACAACTTCTTAACTGTCTTTAATTCAACTTGTGTTTTTTCTCCCTTTCTCTCATTCTTCGTCAAATTCCTTGGTCTTCATGAACACTCTGTTACATACAGTCATGGTTCTCTTGCATTATTCTTTTTCATACTCAGTTAGGGGGCAATCCTTCACATTAAGTGCTAGGTTTTATCCTACCTCACCTACTCAAAAACATTGCTCCAGCAATTTCTCTCCCCTTCATCATCAACGTTTTGTGCTAGATTGGATTATTCCCATCAGCATGCAAATATATCATTATTTCTCTGAAATTACTTTTAAATTGTTTTCTTGATCCCTGTTTCATTACCACTTACTTCCCTATTTCTTTGTCCCTCTTTGCAATAGAATTTCTTAAAAGAGTTATTGTCTCACTGTCCTCTACCTCTATCCCCCCAGTTCCTCTTATAATCCTCCAATTTACTACATCAAAGTCATTAATTATTACCTCTGTGTTGCTGAATCAGCCAATTCTGAGTTCTCATTGCTCTTGAGCAATGAAAACTTTGATATAGCTAGCCACCCCCTTCTCTTTATTTTTAAAGGTTAGTTATTTGTGACAAAATATACATAACATTTTAGCCATTTTTAAGTATACAATTCAGTGTCATAGGTATATTCACAATGTTGTACAGCTATCACCACTGTTCCTTTCCAGAACTTCTTCAGCATCCAAAAAACGGAAACTCTGCACCCATTAAATAGTAACTCCCCATTTTTCCTTCCTTTAGCACCTGGCAACCTTTATTCTATTTTCTATCTCTATGAATTTGCCTCTAGTACATACCGCATATAAGTGGAATTAGAATATTCGTCTGTTTGTATCTGTCTTACTTCATTTAGCATGAGGATTTTGAGGTTCATTCATGTTGCAGCATGTATCAGAATTTCATTCCTTTTCAAAGCTATGGCATTCTATTGCAAGTATATACATTTTATTTATTCATTCATCTGTCGATGACATTTGGGTTGTTTCCACCTTTTGCGTGTTGTGAATAATGCTGCAGTGAGCATTGGTGCTCAAGTATATGAGTTCATTTTTCATTCAATTGGGTATCTACTTGTGGGTGAAACTGCTGCATCAAATGGTACTTTTACAATTAATTTTTTGAAAAATCATCAAACTTTAATACACTGTACACTATTTTACATTTCTACCAGCAGTATATGAGATTTCCAAAATTTCCACATTCTCAGCAACACTGTTTATTTTCTGTTAGTTTGGTAATGCCTGGTGGGTGTGAAATGGTATCTCATTGTGGATTTGACTTTTATTTCTCTAGTGTCTAGTGAGTTGAACATCTTTTTCATGTGCTTATTGGCCATTTGTATACCCACCCCTTTGAAGAAATGTCTATACACACCCTTTGCTCATTTTTGAATTTGCTTGTTGCTTATTTTTATTGCATTATAGGACTTTTATATATTATTAGATAGATTATTTTAAATATTTTCTCACACTCTGTGAGGTTTTTTTTCACTTTCTTAACAGCATCTCTTTTTTCCTTTTGTTTCCTGTGCTTTTGCAATGTCCAATAAGTTATTGCCAAATCCAAAGTCATGAAGATTCCCCCCTATGTTTTCTTCTAAGATTTTTCATTTTAGTTCCTAAATTTGGGCTTTTGATTTATTTTGAGTTAATTTTTGTATATGATGTAAGGCCCGTCTTCATTCTTTGTTTAGGAATATCTAGTTTTCTCAACACCATTTGTTGAGAACACGTCCCTCACTGAATGGTCTTGGCACCTTTGTTTAAACTCAGTTGACTATACTTAAGGATTCAGTTCTGGGCTCTGTATTGCATTCATCTATGTCTGTCTTTATTCTGGCACCATACTCTTATAATTATTGTACCTTGGTAGCAAATTTTGAAATCAGGACATGTCGACATTCCAACTTTATTCTTTTTCAAGATTGTTTTGGTTATTTTGGGTCCCTTGAGGTCCCATGTGAATTTTTGATCGGTTTTTAACTTATGCAAAAAATGCCACTGAATTTTTGATAGATATGGTATTGAATCTGTAGATAGTTTTTGGTAGAACTGTCATTTTGACAATATTAAATCTTCCAGTCTAGGAACACAAAATGTCTTCCCTTTTATTTGTGTCTTATTTAATTTCTTTTAGCAATGTTTGTAATTTTCACTGTACTAGTCTTCTGCCCCCTTGGCTGAATTTATTCCTAAGTATGTTATTAATTTGATATGATAAAGGGAATTATTTTCTTAATTTCCTTCTAGAATTGTTCATTGCTAGTGTATAGAAACTGATTTTTGTTTGTTTATTTTATGTTCTATAAATTTGCTGAATTTGTTTGTTGGCTCTAACAGTTTATGGTACTTTTTAGGGGTTTTTACATATAAGATCATGTCATTTATAAATAAAGATCATTTCATGTTACTTATTAAGAAAGATAATTTTCCCTTTCTAATTTGGGTTCTTTATTTATTTTTTTAAAATTTCTTTATTTAGCCTAACTGCTCTGATCAGAACTTCCCAGACTATGTTGAATAGATGTGGGAAAAGTGGATGTCTTTTTCTTATTTCCTGTTCTTAAAGGGGAAACACTAAGTTTTTCACCATTGAGTATGATGTTAGCTGTCGGTTTTTCAAATATAGCTTCTATTATGTTTAGAAGTTTTCTTTCTTTACTGGTTTATGGTTTACTGTTTTTTGTTTTGCATTTTTTTAATCATGAAAGGGTGTTGAATTTTTTAATATGTTTTGCTTCAAAAATTGGGATTACACAGCTTTATGTCTTTATTAATGTGATGTTTTATGATGATTGATTTTCCATATGTTGTGCCATCTTTGCATTCCAATAATAAATCCTACTTGGTCATGGTGTGTAATTCTTTTAACATGCTGCTGAATTCTGTACTAGAATGTTGTTGAGGGTTTTTGTATCCATATTCCCGAGTTTTCTTGTTGTAACTTTAGCTTTAGTATCTTCCCAATGCTGATCTCATAGAATGAGTTGAGGACAAATTCCTACAAATGTACAATCTCCCAAGACTGAATTAGGAAGAAATAGGAAATATGAAGAGACTGATCTCTAGTAGTGAAGGTGAATCAGTAATTTAAAAAAAACCTCCCCAAAACAAAATTCCAAAACCAACTTCACAGGTGAATTCAACCAAACATTTAAAGAAGTGTTAACATTTATTCTCAAACTGTTCCAAATATTGCAGAGGAAGTAATGCTTCTAAATGCATTCTGTGAGGCCAGCGTCATTCTGATTCCAAAACCAGATAAAGATATCACAAAAAGAAAATTATAGGACAACTTCATTTATATACAGAATCTAAAAAACAAAACAAAGGAACAAACATAACAAAACAGAAACAGAGTCACAGATACAGAGAACAAATAAGTGGTTGCCAGACAAGAGGAGTGTTGGGGATTGAGAGAAATAGGTGACGGAAATTAAGAGGTACAAATTTCCAGTTATGGGTATGAAATGTACAGTATGAGTAATGTAGTTAATCATTATGTAGTATCTTTGTATTGTGACAGATTGTAACTAGACTTATTGTGATGATCATTTTGAAGGGTATTATTAAATTACATTAAATATTAAATCACTATGTTGTGCACTAGGAACTAACAAAGTGTTGTAGGTCAATTATAATTCAAAAACAAATAGTAAACTCATAGAAAAAGAGATCAGATTTGTGCTTACCAGAGGTGGGGTGTGGATGTAGGGGGAATTGGATGAAGGTAGTCAAAAAGTACAAACTTCCAGTTGTAAAATAAATAAGTACTAGGGATGTGATGTACAACATGATAAATATAATTAACACTGCTGCATATTATATATGAAACTTGTTAAGTGTTCTTATCACAAGGAAAAAATTTTTTCCTTTTCTTTAATTTTGTATCTATAGGAGATGATAGATGTTCACTAGACTTATTGTGATAATCACTTCATGATATATGTAACTCAAATCTTTATGCTGATCCTTACACACCTTAAACTTACATAGTGGTATGCATGTATCTATCTATATTTATATCTCAATAAAACTGAAAGAAATTTTTAAAATAAAATTATTAAAAATATTTATTTCAAGATGGCAAAATTCACTGCTCTCATTTTTATTGTCCTGCCTTCTATTGTCATGGGCTGTATTACTCATTTTTATCGCTAACATATATCACATGTTAGAAGTGTTATAAATGTTTATTGAACAGGGAAGTGAGAAGAAAATACTTTTAACTTTTTAAGTTCAAGTCTGCTTTTTTAAAAATGGTACCAACGTCAATTGGCTATTCTTCCTCTAGAGGTTCTGATATATCGATAACCAGAGTTAAGCCCCTTAAGGTATTTATGCTAAACAAACAAGAGTTTTATTTAACAAAAGCAAAACTACTCACTCATTAGTTTTGATCAATTGCTATGCAGTCACTTTCATTAGACTGTTTAATTTGAACCACAATTAGATTTTATCCTTTTAAAAGATAAAGCAGATTCCCCAGCCATTAATTAAAGGGTCTGACTAAAGTTGGTTACAAGATGGATGTTACATACCTTTCACTGATGATCCAGCTCAGCAAAATAGTATACTTCTGGTTTGAAAAGCAAACACTGTGACTCTAATAATGAAAACTTTAGTTTCTTACTGGAGCAGGCAGACAGGAACTCATAGAGTACTTTCAGATGTGCTAGTATATATAACACTCTGCTCCCTGGCCTTCAGTAAGGAATCACACAGTGCATCCCAACATAAAAAATCCGTGAATGATATTCTTTTATAGGAATGTGAATTTATAGATTTAATTTATAAATTGAAAATGGGATTAATGTCTAAATGATGTTCTATATGATTCTTGCCCCTCCTTAAAATGATGGAGTGAAATACTTGTTCTCAACTGACCAGATTCCTTGTGACATATTTGTCTCAAAGGCAGTGGCAGCTCAAAAGAGGAAGTTCCTGCTCCTTGGGGAGGCGGGACCCCGGCAATTGCCAGTAATACTCCCATCTGCTCTTAGCATTCTTCTGCCTTTATCCCTTTATGAAGGATCTCAAAGGAACTTTCCCATGTGATAAAATCTAAATAAATATTTTGAATAAATCACCCAACTGGAGGAGATAAGTTGAATAGGACATTTAAATTACCAAAAATATCACATGATCATATATGAAATGATCTATATGTGTATAACAAATCACTTGCTTAAAAATATCAAACTCCTATGTGATGCCATATGCTATGTCTTTTAAATGCTGGAAGCTTCTTTGCTAAAACTTGGGAAGAGAGTGTAATACACTGGTAAAGAGCATGGACACAGGTGTCTAGCTGCCTGCTCTTCTACTGCTACTAAAGACCCGGTGACCTTGTGCATCTATCTAACCCTGCAAGACTCTCGTCTTTAACACGGTGCCTTTTCATAGATTTGTGGTTAAAATTAAAAGAGATTTTCATGCACAATGTCAAGTACATATTAAGTACCCAGTATGTTTTACTTTTTATTATTAGTTGTGGTTCTTTGTTTTTCCACTAAGTATTGTGTAACATGGAGCCTACGTCCACCCCTGCTTGCTTGTCCTGTATTAGAAAGGGGGGGCATGTCATCATCCTTATGCTAATTCAGGCAAAAAGTCTGATGCAGGTGAAGGGTGAAGGGAAGATTCAGAAACAAAATCAGTGATAGGTGGTATTTCCTTGTGAGGCTACATAGGTTTATTATGCTTGTGCTCGGCTTTAAAATCAGAAAAGGAAGTAGGATGGATATCATTAGAGTGTCCCCCTATCCTAGTACTCATGAAGGTCTTATTGAATTCTTAGTCACTGTACAGCCAAGTACACAATAAAAAGGAAACGCTGAACATTTTCTGGGGCATTTCCAATCCCCCAGAGCATTCCGGATTAGGTTAGAAGCAAGTTTTATTTTCTCAGTTTGGATAGATACACTGTAGTACCAAGTGGAAGAAAAGAAGATAACAGGAGTCAATCATACTGTTTAGGTTATATTATCTGATCCCCATCAACCTTTTTTGCCTTAGTAATTGGTCCAGCCAAGGGAACGCATGCCCACCCCAAGACAGTAGGGGTCTTCCCCCTGGGTCTGGGTTAAAGCTTCTCTTCGCACTGGCAATGAATTTGAAGGTATATTATCCCAGAGCCACTGTCAGCTGTGACCACTGCCAAATAGAGGAAACTAGTGGGAAAGAATAAAGCCGATACAGACAAGAGATAGTGAGAACATCCTGGCAGTGGTAGAATTTATTTTCAGTCATCCCTATTCTTCTCAAGATAAGATAGCTTAGGTTATAAATTTATGAATTGCCCCTACAACCTTCTAGTAACTTCTCATAATGCCCTCAGTCCAACCTATCACCTTCCATGTTGTGTAGTTGGTAGGCACGACTGAACATAAAAAATATATATATTTAAACCTTAAAATCACCTACTGTTTATTTATTTATGGTCCAGCATATAATAACTTTTGGGAAATATTCCATAGACTTTTGTAAAAAAAAAAAAGGTAAATTATCATTGCTGGGTGATGTATTAGATATATGTCAATTAGGTCAAGGTTAGTAGTTTTGTTAATCAGAAATTCTGTGTTCTTTCTGGGTTTTTTTCTGCTTGTTTTGTCAACTCTTGAGAGAAATGAGTTAAAGTTCCCAACTATAATTTGATTCTTTATTACTGTGTTCTTGGCAATGGTGCTGGGGTCTTTTATAAATTATCCTATTTGGTCTTCACAAAAATCCCACACAGTGTTGTAGCAGAGAACGGGGGTACAAAGTGACTAAGTAACTTACACTGAGAGGAAGAATGACGACTCAAATTCTTATCTGTGTAGCTTATTTAGACTACTGGTAATGATGTTATGGAGTGTAGGTATTTTTAATCTATTGCACTTGCTGAAGCACTCCAAAACTAACAAAAATAAAATTGAGAATAAAACACTGTCTTTGGTGAAATTAGACCATGACTATGGAGACTATGACTCCGACACACAGAAAGAAATAGCTTCCAGATTTAGTGCAATTTGGAGCAAATTAAGAGAGGGCACAGGAGCTAATGTAAGCAGCAGATGTAGATATTTCTAAGAGTTAATAGTAAACTCCTAAAAATTCCAATTAGTATTTAATTTTCTTAGAAAAACAAAGTCTACAGGCCTGAATAGACCAAAGACAAATGGGGAAATTCTTGTAAAAAGTTATTTTGACACTATGAAAAGAAAACAGCACTAAAAGGAGAAATGGATTAATCCACCATTAAATTATAGTTGGGAACTTTAACTCATTTCTCTCAATAGTTGACAAAACAAGCAGAAGAAATCAGAAAGAACATAGAGGTTTTGATTAACAAAACTATCTACCTTGATCTAATAACATATATATATATAGTATATCACCCAGCAATGATAATTCAAATTCTTTACAAATCCCTTTGGAATACCTCCTCCAGATTATTATATGCTGGACTGTAAATAAAACCCTAATATACATTTCAGTGATTGAAATAATTCAGAATGTGTTCTCTAGTGTTCTCTAATGGCAGTGGAATCAAGCTAGAAATCAATAACAAAAACATAACTAAAATTCCCAAGCTACCTCAAAATTACATAAGAATTCTTAAAATGTTATACAGAAATTAATACAAAAAGACACCTCCAGAAACCTTCCGTTCAGTAAAGATAAGATATAAAAATTTGTCATCATTCTTCCTCTTAGCAGTTGTGTGTACAAGTCATTTAGACACTTTGTATGCTAGTTCCATTCAGTATCCTTTGCATATTCATAAAAATATCTTTATATTTGGCAATAAAGTAACAAATTACCAAAGGAGGAAACATGGTTAATTAATTCTATAAATATAATAAAATATTAAAAAATATAAGAAAACAATACTGGGATGTTAAAAATTTGACTTGTTTTAAAAAGGCTTTGGTTAAAAAAAAATAAAAACACAGTTGCATTTTTAATGTTATTGTAAACAACATAATTCAGGATGAATGGGGTAACATTTAATGCAGTGCTTTGAGGAAATTTCATAGCCTTCAACAGTTCCTAAAAAAGAATAAAAATAATTAAACATTCAGTGCAAGAAAATTATAAAGGGAACAAAAAGGAAAAGTACAAAAAAAAAAAAAAGACAAACAAAAGATTAATTCACCAATGAAAAACACTAGAATAAATAAATTCAATGCAAAAGAAAACATAAGAATAAATCTTACGACCTTAGATTTTGCAATTTTTTTAATATATATATAACACCAAAATACCAGGCAACCAAAGAAAAAAATACATACATTGGACATCATCAAAGTTAAAATTTTTGTTTCAGAAGATACTATATTAGTCACAGTTCTGCATAGAAACAGAAGCAATGAGATATCTATATCTATCTATATCTGTATCTACATGGAGAGAGACAGAAAGATTTATTGTAAGAGATTTAGCTCAGTCCCACAATTTTAGAGGCTGAAAAGTCCTACAATCTGCTGCCTGGATGCTGGAGGCCCAGGAGAACCAGTGATGTAGTTCCAGCCCAAGCTCAAAGTCCTGAGAACCAGGGGAACAAATGGTGTAAGTCCCTATCTGAATCTGAAAGCTGGAGAACCAGGAGCATAGATGTGGTGAGCAGAAGAAGACGGATGTCTCAACTCAGGCAAAGAGCAAATTCATCTTTCCTCTGCCTTTTTATTCTATCCAAATCCTCATCAGATGGGATATTGCCCACCCACATTGTTGAGAGCAGTCTTTATTTATTCTACCTATTTAAATGCTGATCTCTTCCAGAAACACTGTAACAAGTACACCCAGAAATAATGTTTTACCAGCTCTCTGGGCACATTTATCCCAGTCTTATTGACATATACAATTAACCATCATAGATACCATCATGAAAGTGAAAATAAAATACACAAAATGGGAAAATATATTTACAAATAATATATCTGACAGAACTTTTATTCAGTAAAATAGAACTCTTAGAACTCAATAATAAAGAGACAACACAATTAAAAACTGGGCAAAGGAGCTGAATAGACATTTACCCAAAGATATACAAATGGCCAGTAAGCATATGAAAAGATACTTAACATCATTAGCAATCAGAGAAATGCAATTTAAAACTACAATAAGATACTACTTCACATACACTAGGATGGCTAAAATACAAGGGGCTATAAAAAGTTTTGGCAACGATATGGAGAGACTGGAATTCCCCTACACTGGTGATAGAAATGTAAAATATGTAAAATGATGTAGCCACTTTGAAAAGCAGTCTGACACTTTCTGTAAAAAGTTAACTGTTGAATTATCTACCATTATGTACAATATAACCTAGAAATTACATTTCTAGGTATCTATACAAAAGAAATGAAAACATAACCACACAAAACCAGAATGTGAATGTTCATAGAAGTATTACTCATAGTAGCCAAAAAGTGGTAGCAACCAAATGTCTGATGAATGGATAAACAAAAACTCATACAATGGAATACTGCTCTACAATTAAAAGGAATGAAGTACTGTTACATGCCACCACATAGAAGAACCTTAAAACATGCTAAGTAAAGAAATAAGTCACAAAGGACCACATAGTGTATGACTGCATTTATGTAAAATGTCAGAACAAGTCAATGTACAGAGACAAAGTAAATTAGTGGTTGTCTAGGGCTGTACGGATGAATTTGAGGCTGACAGCTAAAGAGTATGAGTTCTGGGTTTTTAAACTGATGAAATCTACTACAGTTGGTTTAGTAACAGTTGCCTAACTCCATAAATATATTAAAATCCATTAATTGTGTACTTTATATGGGTGAAATATATGATATATGAACTGTATGTCAATAGAACTATTACATAAAAAGAAATTGATTCTTTGAGAAAATCAATAAAATGATCAAACTCTAGCTAGGCTGATCAGAAAAATAAAAACATAAATTAATATTCTCAGGAATGAGATCAATGACATCACTTACAACTCCACAGATATTAAAAGGATAATAGGGAACATTATAAACAACTTTATGCAGATAAATTTTAGAGCTTAGAGGAAATAAATTTCTTGAAAGACAGATTACTGAGCTCACTCAAGAAGAAATAGATGACCTGAATATCTTTATAAATAAGAAAATTAATTTTTAGGTAAAAATATTTACATAAAGTAAACCACAGGCCCAATGGGTTTACTGGTAAATTGTATTAAACATTTAACAACAACAAAAAATAGTAACAAATCTACAAAGGTCTTACAGAAATTCAAAAAGGAGAGAATACTTCCCAAATCATTTTGTGAGACCAGTATTATTAACTTGATACCAAAACCAAAGACATCACAGAAAAGAAAATTATAAACCAACATCCCTCACAAAAAAAGATGCAAAAAGTCTTCAAAATTTTTAGCACATCAAATACAATATATTAAAACAAGAGTACCCCATGAATAAGTAAGTCTCACCCCCAAAATGCAAGGTTGGTTTAACATTTGAAAATCAGTCAGTCTAATTCACCATTTTAAACTAAAAAATAAAAATCATATTATCATTTCAATACACGCAGAGAAAGCATTTGGCAAGCTTCAACTCCCATTCCTGACAAAAACTGTCAGTAAACTAAGAGTATCAGGAAACTTTCCCAAACTGATAAAGGGCATCTGTAAAAAAACATGTACTGTACTTAATGGCAGTAGCCTGAAAATTGCACCCTGAAGATCAGAACAAGAGAGAAATATCTGCTCTCAAAGCTTAAATTCAATATCCTACACGAAATCAAAGCCAGTAAATAAGGCAAGGAAATAAATTAAAGGCATTTAGATTGGAAAGTAAAAGTGTCTTTAATCACAGCCATGATTCTTTATGTAACATATCCACTAGAATCTACAAAAAAGCTGCTACAACTCAGTAAGTGAATTTAGCAAGGTTGAAGGGCACTAGAATGACATGTTAAATCAATAGTATTTTTGTATACTAGTTTTGAACAACCTGAACTTGAAATTATAAAAGTCATACCATTTATTGTAGAATGAAAATATGAAGTATTTAGAATACATTCTCATATTTTTGAATGCTGAATTATCCTGATACCAAAAGCCAGACAATAATAACAGAAACCTATAGGCCAATATTCCTGATGAATATAGATGCAAAACCACACAACAAAATACTCGAAATTGAGTTTAGCAGTATATTGAAAAGATCATACACCATAAGCAAGTAGGATTGATCCCTCACATGGAAAGGACATGTGGAAATTAATATGGTAAAATACATTAGCAGAATAAAGGATAAAAATCATATGATCATCTCAATAGATGTAGAAAAAGCATTTAACAAAATTCAACAACCTCTTTGATAAAAACTCTTGAGAAACTGGGTATAGAAAGAACATACTTCAATGTAATGAAGGCCATGTATGACAAGCTGACAGCTAACAACATATTCAATGGTGAAAACTGAAAGCTTATCTTCTAAGATCAGGAACAAGGCAAATATGCCCACTCTTGCCACTTCTAGTCATAAAAGACTGAAAGTCCTAGCAGAGAAATTAGTCAAGAAAATAAATAAAAGGAATCCAAATCAAAAAGGAAGAAGTAAAATTACCTCTGTTTGCTGATGATTGATCTTATATGTAGGAAACTCCAAAGATTCCACCTCCCCACCAAATTAGAATTAATCAACAAATTCAGTAAAGTTTCAGGTTACAAAATAAATATTTGCCAAAGACAAAAATTAATAAAACAATCCCATTTACAATAGTATCAAAAAGAAGAAAATGCTTAGGAATATACTTAATCAAAAAGGTGAAAGATTTCTATGTGAAACTCTAAAATATTCATAAAAGAAATTGAAGACACAAATAAATGGGAAGGATATCCCATGTACACAGATTGGAAGACTTAAATATGTTGAATTATTGATAATAAATCAATCTATAAATTCAATCATGTCCCCATCAACATCTAAATGGTATTTTTACAGAAATAGAAAAAAAACTATCCTAAAATTCATATGGAACAACAAAGACTCCAAAAATAGTCAAAGCAATCTTGAAAAAGACCAAAGCTAGAGGCATCACATTTTCTGATTCAAAATATATTACAAAGCTACATGAATTAAAGACATATGATACTGGCATAAAGATAGACATATAGATGAATGGAACAGAATATAGAGCTCAGAAACAAAGCCTTGTATATACAATCAGCTGATGTTGGACATTGGTGCCAAGAACACATGATGGAGAAATAGTATTCTTCTCAACAAATGGTGCTGAAAAAACTGTATAGCCACCTGCAAAAGAATGTAGTTAAAACCTTATATCCAACAAATTAAAGATGACCTAAAGAAATGGAAACGTATCCCATGCTCTTGGATTAGAAGAATTAATATTGTTAAAATGTCCATACTGCCCAAGACAATCTACAGATTTAATGTGATCCTTATCAAATTACCCAGGACATTTTTACAGAACTAGAACAAACAATCCTAAAATTTATACAGAATCACAAAAGACCCAGAATTGCCAAATCAATGTTTAAGAAAAAGAACAAAGCTGGAGGAATAACCCTCCCAGATTTGAGACAATACTGCAGAACTACAGTAATCAAAATAGCATGGTATTGGTACAAAAACAGACATTTGGATCAATGGAACAGAATAGAAAGCCCAGAAATGAACCTATAAACTTTTGGTCAATTAATCTCTGACAAAGGGGGCAAGAACATACAGTGGAATAAAGACAGTCTCTTCAGCAAATGGTGTTGGGAAAACTGAACAACAGCATGTAAATCAATGAAGTTAAAATACTTCCTCACACTATACACAAAAATAAACTCAAAGTGGCTTAAAGACTTAAACATAAGACAAAACACAATAAACCTCCTAGAAGAAAACATAGGTAAAACATTATCTCACATTCACCTCAGCAATGTTCTCCTAGGGCAGTCTACCCAGGCAACAGAAATAAAAGCAAAAATAAACAAATAAGACTTAATTAAACTTATAAGTTTTTGCACAGCAAAGGAAACCATAAGCAAAACAAAATGACAACCTACAGAATGGGAGAAAATATTTGCGAAAGATGAGGCTGATAAGAGCTTAATTTCCTGAATATATAAACATCTCATACAATTTAATAAGAAAAAACAAACAACCCAACCCCAAAATGAATGGAGATCCTAAACAAGTGATTCTCCAATGAAGACATACAAATGGCAAAGTCACATGAAAAAATGCTTGATATCACTAATTATCAGAGAAATACAAGTCAAAACTATAATGAGATATCACATCACACAAGTCAGAATGGCCATCATACAAAAGTCCATGAACAATCAATGGTGGAGAGGGTGTGGAGAAAAAGGAACCCTCCTACACTTCTGGTGGGAATGTAGTTTGGGGCAGCCGTTATGGAAAATAGTATGGAGATTCCTCAAAAAACTAAAAATAGACTTACCATATGATCCAGTAATCCCACTCCTGGGCATATATATCAGAGGGAGCCTTAATTCAAAATATACGTGCACCCCAATGTTTATAGCAGCACTGTATACAATAGCCAAGACATAGAAGCAACCTGAATGTTCATTGACAGATGATTGGATAAAGAAGCTATGGTATATTTATATAATGGAATACTACTCAGTCATAAAAAATAATAAAATAATGCCATTTGCTGCAACATGGATGGACCTGGAGATTGTCATTCTAAGAGAAGTGAGCCAGAAAGAGAAATTAAAATGCCATATGATATCACTCATATGTGGAATCTAAAAAAAAAAAAAGACCACTATGAACTCATCTACAAAACAGAAACAGACTTGCAGACATAGTAAACAATCTTATGTTTACTGGAGAAAGGGGGTGGGAAGGGATACATTTGGGAGTTTGAGACTTACAAATTTAGCCACTATATATAAAAATAAGATAAGAAAGAGTTTCTTCTGTATAGCACAGGGAACTGTGTTCAATATCTTGTAATAACCTTCAATAAAAAATATGAAAGCAAATATATGTATGTATATGCATGACTAGGACATTGTGCTATGCACCAAAAATTGACACTTTGTAACTGTACTTCAATAATACTTACATAAATAATAAATAAATAAACAAATTAAATGATTGTAAAAAATAAATAAAATGAAACCTATATCCTATAAAAATAAGCTATAAATGGATTAAGAACTTTAAGACCTGAAACTTTAAAACTCCTGGAAGAAAACACAGGGGGAAAGTCCTTGGTATTGGTATTGGCAGTGATTTCTCAGATATGACACCAAAAAACTTAACTAAAGCAGAAATAGACAAGTGAGGAAAATCAAACTAGAAAGTTTCTGTCCACAAAGAAAGCAACTAACAGAATGAAAAGGCAAGCTACAACATATTTGCAAACCCTTTTTCTGATAAGAGGTTAAAATCCAAAATATATAAATAACACCTACAACTTAAATGTAAAAAGCAAAAAAACCTTATTAAAAAATGAGCACTTGAATAGACATTTCTCCTTAGAATACTGGTATATCAAATGGGGATCACATAGCTAATCATCAAAGAAACCCAAATCAAAATCACAGTGTTATATCACAGCACTCCTGTTAGGATGACTTTTATTTTTTAAAAAGGATAATTATTCGGTGACAATGTGGAGAAATGATTCTCTTGCACACTGTTGGTGGAATGTAGAATGGGGCAGTTTTTATGGAAAATGTTTGGAACATCCTCAAAACATTAAAAATAGAACTAAATTATGGTCTAGTAATCCTTTAGGGATATATCCTAAAGCATTGAAACCAGGATCACAAAGAGATATCTACACTCCCATGTTCATTGCAGCCTTATTCACAACAGCCAAGATGTGGAAACAATAAATCCATCATTGGATGAATGGAGAAAGAAAATTTGATTTATATATGTGCATACATACACACACAAAGAAATATTATTCAGCCTTAAAAATGGAGGAAGTTATGCTATACACAACATGATGAACCTGGAGGACGCTATACTAAGTGAACAAAGCCAGTCACAGAAGGAAGATACTGCATTATTCCACTTTTATGAGATATATAAAATAGTCAAACTCTTAGAAGCAAAGAGTAGAATGGAGGCTGCCAGGGCTTGGGAAAAAGGGAAAATACAGAGTTGCTCTTCAGTGGCTGTAAAGTGCTAGTCATAAAGATGAGTAAATTCTAGAGATATGATAGCTCTCTTGCAAAAGAGTACCTATGGTTGACAATAATATATTGTACACTTAAAATTTTGAGAGCGTAAATCTCACGTTAAGTGCTCTCACCACATTTTAAAAGAAGGTATGAAGTCAAAATATAACAAAGTGAAGAAAATATTAAACACATAATTAGTAAATGTTTAATGGCCTTAATTTGCAAAAATCTCTACAAGTAAGTATCAGATTTTATAATTTTCACTTATCTGAAGATTGTGAAGTGATATCTCATTTCAGTACTGTTAAGATCTCCCTAATTACTAGCCATTTTTTAATGCCTAATACTAGAATTTTTTAAAAATATAGACTTCAGTCATTAGATGTATTGAATTTCCTATGTATATATTTTGCCCATTTTCATTGTGTTACAAACCTTAGAAACACTAGTGTGTAGGCTTATTCATGTTTGTTAGCTACTAATACTTTTCAGTGTGGCGACTTACTGCTTAATGATGGTTGTGGTGTTTCTTTAAACAGAAACATAATCTTTTCTCATTCATTTGTGGTTTTGTTGTGACTTGTTGCAACATGGATGTTCCTGGAGAATGTCATTCTAAGTGAAGTAAGCCAGGAAGAGAAAGAAAAATACCATATGAGATCGCTCATATGTGGAATCTAAACAAACAAACAAACATAAATACAAAACAGAAACAGACTCACAGACATAGAATACAAACTTGTGGTTGCCAAGGGGGAGGTGGAGGGGAAGGGACAGACCGGGATTTCAAAATGTAGAATAGATAAAACGAGATTGTACTGTGCAGCACAGGGAAATATATACAGGATCTTGTGGTGGCTCACAGCAAAAGAGAATGTGACAATGAATGCATCTATGTTCATGTATAACTGAAAAATTGTGCTCTACACTGGAATTTGACACAACATTGTAAAATGACTATAACTCAATTAAAAAAATGTTAAAAAAGATAAAAACTAGAAATCCAAAAAACAAGTCTTCCCTGTTTGATACCATATTTTTATTCTAAAATTTGAAAATGTTCCATTTGTATATTTGATTACTTCCAATCATACCTATTTCAACATCATTTTGTGTTCATTATCATGGCTTATTTTTGATTTTCATTAGGGTGAGTTTTACTGACCTTACTTTTTTTCATAAAACTTGCATAGTCTTGGTTCAATTTTCTTTTATATATAAAGATACTACTCTTTCCCCCATCAAGTTGTATTTGAACTTTTGTGGGAAATCAGTTGCCTGTATATCATGTGATGAATTGTTTCTACATTCTCAGTTCTGTTCCACTGATCTATATGGTTATCCTTCTGCACATACCACATGTCCTGATTGGTGCCGCTCTGTAATAAGTTGTGAAATCAGAAAGTATGAGTCCCTCAACTTTATTCTCCTTTTTCAACATAATTTTGGCAATTCTTTGTCCCTTGAATTTCTCTAAGAATTTTAGAATCAGCTTGTTAATTGCAAAAAAAAGCCAACTAGTATTTTGGCAAGTATTTTGTTGAATAAAAACACATCAGTTTGAAGAGTATTGCTATCTTAACAATATTAAGTCTTCAAGTTCATAAACATGTGATGTCTTTGCATTTATTTGGGTCATCTTTAATTTCTTTCAACAATGTTTTATAGTTTTCAGAGTATATGTTTTATGTTTATTTTGTTAAATTTGTTCCTAATTTTATGTTCTCTTGATGTCATTGTAAATGTAACTGTTTTCCTAATTTCATTTTTGGATTGTTCATTGCTAGTGTAGAAATGCATTCGATTCTTAGATATTTTGTATTGATGTTGCTCTTGCAGCTTTAGTGAACTAATTTATTATTTCTAGTTATATTTTTGTAACATTCCATAGGATTTTTCATATACAATATTATTTCAAGTGCAAATAGAGTTCTACTTCTTTCCAATCTGGATGCCTTTTACTTCACTATATCACTTAACTGCCCTGGACAGACCCTCTAGTGGAATGTTGAGTACAAGTTACAAGAGGGGGCATCCTTGTATAGTTCCTGATCTTAGGGGAGAAGAACTTAGTGTTTCAACCAAGTATTATGTTGGCTGTGGACTTCTCACAGATGCCCTTTAGCAGGTTGAATAAATATCCTTATACCCCTACTTTGTTGAGTGTTGCTATAATAAAGGATGTTGGATTTTATGAAATGCTTTTCTTGGGTCTATTGTGATCATTGCGTGGCTTTGTCCTTCATTGTATTAATGAGTTATTACATTGCTCATTTTTCTGATAGTAAGATATCCTTGAATTCCTGGGAAAAATGTCAGTTTATAATAATGTAGCATAATTATCTATGTTGTTGGATTCTGTTTGCTAGTATTTTGTTGAGAATTTTTGCATCTATATTCATAAGATATATTGATCTCTAGTTTTCTTTTGTTATGATGTCTTTGGCATTGGCATTAGGGTTATACTGACTTTATAGAATGAGCTGGGAAGTATTTACTGCTTTTCTGTTTTTGGACTAGTTTGTACATAATAGCTTGTATTAATTCTTCTTTCAATATTTGGTGGAATTCACCAGCAAAGCCATTTGGGCCTGAACATTTTTGTGAAACATTTTTACATTACTAATTCAATCTCTTAACCCATTATACAGCTATTCAGATAATCTATTTCTTTGAGAATCTATCACAGTAGTCTATGTTTTTCTAAGGATTTGTCCATTTTATCTAAGTTATCTAATTTGTTGTCATATAATTTATAGTATTCACTATAATTTATTTCATTTCTGTAAGGTTGGTCATAACGTCCTCTTTTTCATTCCTCATTTAAAATGCTTTAGTCTTCTCCCTTTTTTCTTGGTCTATATAGCTGAAGTTTTGTCAATTTTGTTGATCTTTCAAATAACCTTTGGCTCATTGGTTTTCTCTATTTTTTATTATCTAATTTATTAAATTGTGCTCTAATATCTATTGGTTCCTTCCTTCTGCTGGCTTTAGGTTTAGTGTACTCTTTTTTTTTTCTACTTGGGACCAATTTTTAGTATTTTATTTTCAACTTTTGATCCCAAACATGCAGACAGTATAAATTCAGCCTCAAAATAAGCAAGGAACACATTACTCGCCATCAATTCACACTCTTACTTTTCTGGTTTATTATTCCCACTTGATTTATTTGACCTAAATAATTTTCTTTCTATATATTTTTAAGCTAACATTTCTTGGTACTTTGACAGGATAAATCTCTGTTACAAACCAATAATCCCATTCACATCACTTACTATTTGTGGTTAGAGGAAAGTTGGGGCTCAGAACTTCTCCTCCCTGACAGTCAATTCTTAAGGATGAAGGAGAAGTAGACCACATGTGGGTAAGAAAGAATTCTGCTTATACCTTTAGCATTGAAGAGTAGAATATGGCTTTGGGTAAAGTCTCCATATTGGAGGATGTTTGCTTTGCAGAAATGAATATGAAATATAATTATAGAAGTATTAATTTTCTGAATCTAAGTTGTTTGACTATGTCTTCAAGTAAGCTTACATGTAACTTGCTCATTAACATAGAAATGCCTTTCTAATAAAAATGTTATATTCAACAGCAATAGATATTTATAATAAATTATTTTAGCAATCTCACTATTAATAGAGAAAAGCTAACAGAGAATGACACCATTTTCTAACTTTTATTGTTATTTTTATGCAAATTATTTATAAATTATAGAATTGATATTTTTAAAAAATTCATATGAACTGGACACTGGTAAAGTAAAATCTTTTTATCTCCCAAACTTCTAAGATCTTAAAAAAAATCACTCTTTACTGTGTATCTCATTTCTTTGTCTACAAAATATGATTAATGACATTAATCTGGGGACAATTTATAGCAAAGATGCAAGCGATGGAGCAGAATCTGAAATGTAATTTCTGCCCCTTATCAAGGAAAACTTGTACAATAAAAGACTGCATTATTCAGATGCTGAATATCCCAAGTGCTTCATGTTATTGGAACTGTGGGTATGCTGTAGAAAGTCAAATAGTTCACTATGTGAAATCCGTCTTTTTTTTTTTAATTAATACTTTGGAGAGAAAGAGATATCAATTAGATCAGATGTCTTATTGTTTTTCGTTTACCATATTTATAAATGCTTTGCTCTAGGTTTTGCCTAATTATATTTTTGGGTTCCTGTATACTTTTAATCTAGGTGAAATAATGAGCATGCTTCCAAACACTGAATGCTAAGTAAAGCCTGTTCGTTGCCCTTGGAAAAGGTTCTATTGTCATATTTGGTGGCCCTGTATTTTAGCTCCCGTCATTTTTCTGGTAGCCAAGGTACCAGCTCAGCTGCCAGGAAACCAAAGCACAGCAAAGGAAAGGATAGCTTCAGTAAGTCTGATATTCACCGCTAATTGTTAGCAAGCTACATGAAAAATAAACCTGAGCATGAATGAAATACACTTAATCTTTTAAATCAGATAAAGAAGAAAGAAAAACCAGTGAACCTGTGTCTGGCTTTAGAACACTGTTCACCTCCAAACAAAACTTACCCTATAGATTTATATATTTTTTAGTAGAATCTTTAAAAAGATCCTAGATTTACCCTTTCCTTTTGACTCCTGGGCTTAAGAACAAACTATATCCTCACCATTTTAAAATGTAGAGTTTGAGGCGTTCCAATTGTTGGGCCTCCTTTTCTTTATACCCAACCCAACTCAGAACCTTCTTATCACACTGTTAGCATGTTTTAAAAATCTAAGTAAGAGCTACATAATGGTTAGAATAACAGTAAGATCCTTTGACAGCTGGGACTGTGTTGTACCATTGGATGCATTCAGTAAGTATCTGTTCAACAGATAAAGTAGAAAAATACGAATTTATGAAAATCACAAATTGTCTATCAAGAACATAGCAGCTGCCAGCTGAAGTATTTTAGGAAGCTTTTGGTAAGTGGAATATGCAAAAGGAAAGTGTTCAGGTATCATCCATAGATTACTCAAGTCACAGAAAGAAAGAGTCCAGTGTAGAAGCATTTTTTCCCCTTATTTCCCAAAAGAGTAAAATCAGAAAAACAAATGAGATACCCATTTATATTAACATTGGTTCAAGCTATTCTTTTTGTTTGCTTGTTTGCTAAAGTTGGCACAAAGAAGTGAATACTTTCCCAATATAGTCATCATCAGGCATCCTCCCCTGCTATCATCTGGACTCTGCACAAATTAAATATTAGCTTTAGGAGAGAAGACAGGTAAAAATCATCATCTTGCTCAAATTTCCTACTTCTTGTCACTGAAAGCAGTTCACAAATGTACATAAATGGGAAAATATAATGTGTGATTCTCTTCTTGTCTTTTGATATAAGAGAAATTTCTGAGAAGAAAAAATTTTAAATGTTAGAAAGGAAAAGGTTTATTGGAACTCTCTGCCATCCAAAATAACAATATCAATTGTAATAATACTTCCTTGTTCAGGCCTTACAAAGTCCCACATAGAGGAAGTCACACCTTTATTACTGACTCTTATAAAAGCAAAAATGGACAAGAGAAATGAATACTTTTAATCTCTTAAGAGTGTATTATTTATGGTCTTCCAAATCAGTAGTCTTTAAGGGTGAATAACCATTAGAACCTCCACTCTTCATACTGTAGTGTTATCACAGTCTCCACAAAAGTGCTGTAATTTCAATTAGTCACAAAGTATCACCATGTAAGCCTTTACTCTATAGCAAACATGGAGCCCATTGTTGGAGATACAGAAGTAAACGTAAGTGTGTCCTTGCTTTCAGGGTGATTGTCTTAGTCCGTTTGAATTTCTGTAATAAAATACCACAGACTGAGTGGCTTATAAACAACAGGAATTTGTTTATCACCATTCTGGAGGCTGGAAAGTATAAGATCATGGTGCCAGAAGACTTGGTGTGGTGGCTGGTGAGGACTCACCTCCTGGTTCATTTTTGTTGTGTTGTCACATGGTGGAAGGGGCAAGAAAGTTCTCTGAAACTTCTTTTATAAGGACATTCCTCTGATTTATGAGGGCTCTACCCACGTGACCTCATCACCTCCTACAGGCCCCACCTCTTAATACTGTCACGTTGGGGGTTAGAATTTCAACATACACATTTCAGGGTGACATGTTTACATCATGGCAGTGATATTCTACTGGAGAAATCGAGAAGCAAATAGGCCATTACAAGGAGTGTTCTCAGTGTTACGACAAGGGCTTTGACGGGGCATTGAGTTAACTGGTGGAGTATCTGATTCACTCTTGAGGGGTCTGGGAACGTATGTGGGAAAAGTGGTTTTTAAGCTGAACACTGGAAGACAAACAAACTAATGAGTATGGAAGAATAAAAACAGACAGGACTAAGGCATTCAAAGCAGTAATTCTATTCCAAATCATTGGTTTCTTTGATTATTCTTTTCCTCTAATTTTTCACGTTCTCTTTATATGTGCTTAAGTAGACTTAAAATGCTAGCACGTAACTTATACAAACCAAAGTAAATGGATAAACTCTTTTATCCGTTAGCACCTTTAATTGCTCTGGCTGGAACTTCTAGTACTGTATTGAGTGGAAGTGGCAAGAGTGGGAATTCTTGCTTTATTCCTGATCTCACAGAAAGAGTTTTCATTTTCTTACAGTTAAGTGTGATGTTAGTGGTGGCCGTTTCACATATGACCTTTACCATGTTGAGCGACATGCCTTCTATACCTAGTTTGTTGAGAGTTTTTAATCATGAAAGTGTGTTTAATTTTGTCAAGTGCCTTTTTCTGTGTCGATGGCAATGGGTATATGAATTTTATCCTTCATTCTCTTATTTTATACTACCATTAATTTAATGTGGTGTATCACATTAATTGATTTTCATATGTTGGAACAGCCTTGTGTCCAAGGAATAAATTCCAAATGGTCATGGTGTATGATTATTTTAATGTGCTGTTGAATTCAGGTTGCTAGTATTTTGTTCAGTATTTTTTCATTTATGTTTATTGAGAATATTGGCCTATAGTTTTCTTTTTTTATGGTGTTCTTGTCTGGCTTTGGAATCAGGGTGATGCTGGATTCATAAAAATAGTTTGAAATTGTCCCCTTCTCTTCTGTTTCTGCAAGGATTTGAATAGGATTGGTATTAATTCTTTAAGTGTTTTGTAGAATTTGCCAGTGAAACCACCTTTTCCTAGACTTTTGTTTGTTGGAAGGTTTTTGATTACTGATTAGAACTCCTTACTAGTAACTGATCTGTTCAGATTTTCTGTCTTCATGATTCAGTTTTGGTAGGTTGTATGTTTCTGGGAACTTACTCATTTTTTATTGGTTATCCAATTTTTTGTTGTATAATTTTTCTAGTAGTTGCTTATTGGGTGAAGAACTTGAATAGACATCTCTCCAAAGAAGACATACAAATGGCCAATACGTATATTAATAGGCGCTCATTCACTAATAAAGAAATGCATATAAAAACTGTGGGATATTACCTCACACCTGTTAAAATGGCTGTTATTAAAAAAAAAGAAAAGTATTGACAAGGATGTAGAGAAATAGGAACTCTTGCACTGTTGTTGAGAATATAAAATGGTGCAATCACTATGGAAAAGATCATGGGGAGTCTTCAAAAAAATTAAAAATAGAATTACTGCATGTTTCCACAAACTCACATCTGGAATGGAATAAAAGAATGGAAATCAGGACCTTGAAGAGACATCTGCAGTCTCATATTCATTTCAGCATTAATCACCATAACCATGATATTGAAACACCCTAAATGTCCATCAGTGGATGAATGGATGAAGAAAATGTGGTATATACACACAGTGAAATGCTATTCAGCCTTAGAAAGTAAGGCAATCCTGCCATATGCGATAACACAAATGAACCTGAAGGATATTATGCTACATGAAATAAGCCAGTCACAGAAGATAAGTCCTGCATGATTCCTCTTATATGAGGTATATAAAATTATCAAACAGAGAAACCGAAGCAGAGTAGAATAATGGTGGCCAGTAGTTGGGGGAGGGGAACTACAGAGTTGTTGATCAATAGATAAAAAGTTTTAATTACACAAGATGAATAAATTCTAGAGGTCTGCCATTTATGCCTGTTGTTAATAGTACCTTATTATGCACTTCAAAAATTTATTAATGTTGTGTTCTTATCACCAAAATAAAAAAAATGTAGGCTAGATTTAGCCCCAAGTACTGTAGTTCGCTTACCTTCTTTATGATATATTTTTGTAGCAAAGACTCACTTGTGATTTTATTAAATTTCTTTACTTTTCATACTTTTTTCTACTCTTCTTACTTAATTTTCTTTGTGGTCTTTTTCTCTCTCTTGTACTTATGTTATTTGATTGTTTTAAATAATTGTGTTGCTTTTTTAGTATTTTGAAGTCAAGTAAGTAACAAATACATAAATTCAAACTTTAGAATTAAAAAATAGTAAAACATTGTAAAATACCTCCAAAAGAGAGATTAAACATGTGCACAGCAGAACCAGGGGCATTTGGTACCACCTGATATCATGCTCCCAGAACATGGACATTCAGGGAAAAAACAACGCAAAACACAAAAAACTTAAGAGTACATATAATTGGAATCTGGTTGGAAATAAGGGCACATGAAAAACCCAAAGAGAAAAGTAAGTTTGTTATTCATGAGGGAAAGGAAAGTTATTTTCTGAACCAGAAAAAGAGAATCACTTCAGGATACCCAAGAGTTAACAAAATACAACTTTACTGGCTGAATAAACTTTAATATTTAGTCTGCAGTAGAGTTATTTTGTAAAAATATATAAAATGGAATTAGTGTAGTGGTGAGTGCTTTTATTAGTGAATATTTTAATGGCACATTTTTGAGACTAAAATCCTCATATATTTTCTTAAAAATCTTCTGTACTTATGAGATATGTATAACCTTAATTAAGAATACACTTAATGGTTGGTATATCAAAATCCAACAGATAGTACAGAATTGTTGGCTGTGCTTTCCTTGCAAAATCACAAGTCACAGCAGGATAATCTGAGTTAATAATTTTTGAAACAGCTAATAGGTAAGGTACAAGAAATGACCTTTATATACTACTGACTTGCAACAATTCTTTCTTTTAGGTGATTAAAATAAAAGGTAGTTTCTTTGAAGAAGGACTAAAATAAAAAGCAAGCTTCATTTGAAAAGAAAGGAAAGAAAATATAAGAATAATTTAATTATATGAGTGGTTTCACATTAGGGAAATTTTCCTTCAAACCAAAGGATCCCTTCATGCCTTCCTTATTAACATGGAAAAGAAACAGAACGACTCTCCTCTTGATTTGAGCTGCATCACTGCTTATCTGCTGATTGGACAATCTGCTTATTCCTAATTTATCACTTTAATGTTACTGTTAGTACAAATAACTGGTCGGCAAAACCCTAAAACACAATTATAAATAGTGTGACCTGCTCGCAGAAGTGCCAGGGTAGGCAACAGCTCCAGTCCTCCATTTATCACCATTTGCTTTGATAGAGCAACATTCATTTCATTTATCATTTGATCCCTTTCTGTTACTTCTTTCATGGGAGGGTGTCTAATCAGCATTATTTGTCTCAAACTGTATTTTCTTGAAAGCTTTTCAGAAGCTCCTAACAAAGGCACAATAGCTGTACTCATCTAAGGAAACACCCAGCTCCACAAGACAGAGGTTCATATTCTGATTGCCCTTTTAAAAAGTGAATTGTTAGGTGAGAGTCTAAAGAAAGATTAAATCACACATAGCTTCCTGCTTGTGGGGGTGTGTGTGTGTGTGTTAACCAAAAGGACACTCATTAAAATGAACAAACTAATGAAATACAACTTATTAATTGACATAATCAGTAAAAAATGTGTGGTTAAAGGATGATTCTCTCATCCAAAGGTTAATATGGACAACAAAGAGAATAAACATAAAGATGTAAAAAAAAAAAGGGCATTAAAATCAGAAAAAGTGGGAGAAGGGAGAAAGAAAATATAGATTTTTTTCTCTTTTTCTTCTTTTTTTAAAATTCTTCATTCTTTTTAGGATGTGTTTGAGCCTATATAGCTACCAGTCTAAAGTAAACAGATACAGTAATAGGTTAGCATACCTGAAAAACAGGGTAACCACAAACCAAAAGCATACAATAGATTCACAAAAACCAAAAAGAAATAAAGCTAATACAAAAGAAAAATATCAAACCAGAAAAAGGAAAACAAAAAGGAAAAGAAAGAGACACCGAAGAACTACCAAATCAACTGGAAAAAAAGTTCAAAATGGCAATAAACCCACATTTATCAATAATTACTATAAATGTCAATGGACTAAATGCTCCAGTCAAAAGACATAGAGTGGCAGATTGGATAATAAAACAAAAACCTACAACATGCTGCTTACAAGAAACTCACTTTATGAATCCACCATCACCTGGATACCAAAGCCAGAAAAAGACACTACCAAAAAAGAAAACTATAGGCCAGTATTATTGATGAACATAGGTGCAAAAACCCTCAATAAAATATTAGCAAACAGAATCCAACAACACATAAAAAAGATTATACCCCATGGTCAAGTTGGGTTCATCCCAGGGACACAAGGATGGTTCAACATACACAAAAATAAAAGGGATCCAAATTGTAAGAGAAGAGATAAAATTGTCATTATATGTTGATGACATGATACTATATGTAGAAGACCCTAAAGACTCCATACAAAACCTACGAGAGCTGATAAAAGAATTTGTCAAGGTAGCAAGATACAAGATTAACATACAGAAATCATTCGCATTTCTTTACATTAACAAAGAAATATCAGAAAAGGAAAGTAAAGAAATAATCCTTTTTTAAAATTGCATCCAAAAAATAAAATAAAATACTTAGGAATAACTCTGACCAAGGAAGTGAAAGAGTTATACATGGAGAACTATGAAACATTGATTAAGGAAGTTAAGATAATTTAAAGAAATGAAAAGATATCCCATGTTCTTGGATAGGAAGAATTAATATTGTTAAACTAGCCATACTATCCAAAGAAATCTACAGATTTAATGCAATCCCTATCAAATTACCCAGGACATACTTCACAGAACTAGAACAAATAATCCTAAAATTTATATGGATTCACAAACTACCTAAAATTGCCAAAACAATCCTGAAGAAAAAGAATGAAACTGGAGGACTAACTCTCCCAGACTTCAGGCAATACTATAAGTAATCAAAACAGCATGGTATTGGTATAAAAACGGACATATGGACCAATGGAACAGAATAGAGAGCAATATAGATGGACTTAGAGATTGTCATTCTAAGTGAAGTGAGCTAGAAAGAGAAAGAAAAATACCATATGATATCACTTATATGTGGAATATAAAAAAAAAAGACAAATCTATTTACAGAACAGAAACAGACAGAGACATAGAAAACAAACTTATGGTTACAGTGGGGGAAGGAAGTGGGAAGGGATAAATTGGGAGTGCGAGATTTGCAGTTACTAACTAATATATATAAAATAGATAAACAACAGGTTCATACTGTATAAAAGAGGGAAATATATTCAATATCTTGTAGTAACTTATGGTGAAAAGATATATGAGAATGAATATATGTATGTTCATATATGACTGAAACATTATACTATATACCAGAAATTGACACATTGTAAACTGACTATACTTCAATTTTATACACACACACACACACACACACACACACACACACATATGTATACAAAACAATAAAAGAATAGTGGGATCTTTTCAGTGAATCCATCAGATTGCTGTGGATTGTAAATTATGCACACTGCAAAGTTATCCGCTGCTAGGAAAAGTGCTGTCTTTATCACTTACTGACCAGCTACCCATTCACTTTCTTACTTCCTCTGAAAACCAGAAACAGTAATAATCATCTTCTTTTTACATGATAGGAAAGATCTGAAACTCTTGGATTAAACGGTTGCTTTTGCAAATTTTCCTTCTATGATATTTTTTCTAACAGGGCACTCTCCCTTTTGTACTTTGAAATTCATGTTACAGCAGTGCTTTATTTTGTCTGTTCAAGTAGCAATGGTAATGTAACAATACCGATGAAAAGCAAACAGGTAGAATTAAAATATGGGAGTGGGACTCAAGAAAACTGATTCTAATCCAAGTTCTGGAACCAAGAAATTGAGCAACCTGTGTAACTTCTAAATTCCTGTAGAATTAGGAGATTAAGACATGTGTTATCAAGTTTAGTAACTTTCAGATCATTTGTTTCATATTCATGTTCAAATATAAAAACAACACACAAATATGCAGGACACTTTTCTAAGAACTTTAGATATATTAGCTCATTTAACTTCAGTATGATGTAGGTACTACTATGATCCTCATTACACGGATGCAGAACCAAGATCACACTGCCAGTAAGTGGCAGAACCTGGATTTCAGCCCAGACAGATCAATTTCAGTATGTATATGTTTATTCACTGCATTATAATGCAATTTATTGAAACTTTTTTGATATCAGTTCCCATGAATACATTTTTCCTATTTTGTTTTAAAAAATTAATTCAAAAGAAACCTTATGTACCAATCATAAAGGGAAAGCCAGTGCCATCAACACAAACAGAAGGTTACCATATGCCTTGAAAAGATACACAATAAGGTTGTTAATTTTAAAATAATCAATAACATAGAAGTAATAAATCTAATTATAGCAGAGGAGACTGAGACAGATTTGCCCTAGATTTCAGAGTGGTTTCATCACACGTTGGAAAGACAGTTTCCTGGTTCTGATTTCCAGCCCAGCGTTCTATCCACCACACCCTTGGTCATCCTTTCTGTCATTAGTAGTTGATCCGTCTGTTGGCTTCCCATCAGGTCTCCATTTACCAGATATCCCAATTTCTCCACTCTTACTGGTATTTCCTATTTCTTTGTCTCTAAAAGCTATTTTGCTCATTTCCTATTCTGCTTGCTTTTCCATTTCCTATCCCACATGTCTTCCCAAATATTTTTCTCTTCTATTATCCGTGGGGTGTAGCTCTTTTTTGGGGTGCTGAGTTCTACCACCAGAGTCCTTGGAGTGTCATGTCAGTGTGAATCACAGGAGCTCATCTCCCACTTTGATGCTTTATCCATCAGCCCTCTTCCCTGGACACGTTCACATTCTCTCTCCCTCCTGCCCTTTTACTCACAACCACCAATGTCCTGGGAATCAAACGCCTCTGCTTTAGTTCTAGATGGGTTTCTTAGCTTCTCTTTTTTCTTCTTCTGACTCACTTTTTCTTTCCCTTTACTTTCCTCTTTCATCTATCTTCTCCCTCCTTCTTCCTAGTTTCTGTGTCACCCAGGGTGATTATGCAATGGTGGAGAAATATAAACATAAAAGATATTTGATGCTGTACTACCTAAAACTATTGGCAGCACAAGCCCTACATTTTCAGAAATACTGTTTTCAGTTTTAAAATTATATGATCTGAAATGGGCCAAGTCAGCCACCTTCTCATCAGTAATCTTTCCCTAATAATCACAAGACTCATTACTGCTGGAACCAGTTAGGGGATTACTTTCTGGCTTGACTCTAATTAGCAACATTGAAATAATTGCAGCTCTTAAACTTTTCATGAGAGTCTTTCAACCAAAATCACACCCTCTACCCTAACATGACTGTGAACTATGGCAACAATTCTGTGGAACTAGGGCGTTTGTGTGTCTTCAGGAAAAGGAAGAAATTTGCAAAAAGGGGTTTGTACTGACTTGGATAGGCTAATGGCTTGGCTAAAAAGAATCACGACAGTTCAGAAAGCATAATTACTGAGAAACACTAACTTAATATGCAAAATGACACTTTAAGGGAGCAGGGCATACCGTTTGAAAGAGTTCTTGACCTTGGAGGAGCACCACCTCAAGCAATAATAAGGCAGGAAACATGAGGGGTGAAGGCTGGAAAACTGCACCTTAGGGAGTAAAGGATTAAGTTGAGAGTGTTTGGGGAAGTTTTTCATGAGTCTTGAGTTTGGAGTAATAGAATCTAGGGAGTACATGAAAATATAAAATCATTATTATTTATCCTACAGTAATAGGAAATGGCATGACTATGAGCAGCCTGAAACATATATATATACTACTTATATATAAACTATATATTTATATAGACATATATAATATTCATTTATATGTATGTATATGTGTATGTATATATTTACATATATAGATAAACGTGTGTGTGTGTGTGTGTATAAAACATATATATATATAAAAACATACATATATTAGTTTGAGAAAAAATCAATGAGTTAAATCCTGAGACTGGGGACCAATGACTGTTAGAAAACAGCATACCTCACAAAGGAGTCATTAGTTACAGAAAGATGTGGCAAAACTAGAGTTTTTATATAACTACTAAAGTGGGTAAATTTGAAATCCAATGTACGTAGTAAATGAGAAAACACACTTCTCTGAGAAGGGGGCCAAGATGGCGGAGTAGGAGGACTCTGGCAGCTCACCCTCTCCCACAAATACACCAAAACTCACATCCACGGACCCACTCAGCCAACCAGAGCACCTGCCGAACTCCAACAGAACATCGCCCTTGTCAAAAGACAAAGATGCCAAAAATCTGGGAAGAGAAAACGAAAAAAAAAAGAAGAAAAGGCAAAACAGTGCTGGACCAGTCCTTCAGAGAGGGAAAAGCAAAAGGAGGAATACTGCTTATTTGCTGGGTCTCCGTCTCTCCAAAGGAGAGGCCAGCAGGACAGAGGGGGAGTATCAGAGGCTCAGATCTGACGGAGCACCCCTTGACTGACAGAACTAAGTTAAATGGGCACAAAGTGTCCCTGCGACACCCAGCCCCAGACGCGAGCTGGCAGTGGGGGATGGGCAGGCTGTCCAAGCTGGGCGGAGGACTGGGGTGGCTGCACTGAAGCAGCCCCAGGGGACTGCAGGGTGATGTGCACCATGGTTGAGTGGGTGCACAGGGCAGAACAACCTGGGCAGACTGGATAATAAAGCAAGAACTTTCAATATGCTGCATACAAGAGACCCACTTTAGGGAGAAGAACACGTATAGATTGAGAGTGAAAGGATGGAAAAGGATATTCCATGCAAATGGAAAAGCCAAAAAGCAGGTGTAGCAGTACTTATTTCAGATAAAATAGACTTTAAAACAAAGGCTATAAGGAAAGATAAAGAAGGACATTTTATAATGATTAAAGGAGTAATACAAGATGAGGACGTAGGCACTCATTAATATATATGCACCCAATATAGGAGCAACTAAGTACATAAAACAATTACTAACAGAGATAAAGGGGGATATTGATGGGAATATAATCATTGTCAGAGACTTTAACACCACATTAACATCACTAGACAGATCTTCCAGACAGAAAATAAATAAGGCAACAGAGAAATTAAATGATACAATAAAAAAAATTAGATTTGGTGGATATTTTCAGAGCATTACCCCCCACCTACCCCCAAAATAGGATATACATTCTTTTCAAGTGCACATGGAACATTATCTAGGATTGATCATGTACTTGGGCACAAAAGAAGCCTCAACAACTTTAAGAAGATAGTGTTTATTTCCTAAGCCAGAGCCTACAAGAGAATGCAGATGAACATTAGAGTAGTCTTTAGGGCCAGCAAGACTTGAGCTGGAATTAAATCAAAGGCCAACTGAAAGTATTGACCTTAGGCTGCTAGTTACAGACTTCAGTCAAGACTTCAGTAGCTGATGTCAGAAGAGCAGTCACCACAAGGCAACCAAGGGCCACTGCAGAAGAAGCCAGAGGTGAGCAACAGCAGCCCAAGATCACAGTGCTTGGACCCCAAGTCCCTCTCCAGCATGAAGGCCTGTGTGCCCCGTGGTCACCCAGGTGCCATCCTGGAAAAGAGAAAAGTATAGGAAAACATCGGAAAGACTGAACATTTACCCAATACAGTAAGATGCCTGAATGAAATGTGGTCTTATTTGCTTTTCCTCTCTCCTTTCTTCTTTCCTTGATTTCTTTTCTCCATCCTTTATTAAATAAACACTTCATTAATTCCTCCTATGTCTCCGAAACTTTAATAGGTGCTTAGAATGAAAAGGCAACAACTGTAGATCCTGCCTCCTGGCATTGACTGTCTAGGAGAGAAGAAAATCAAGCAAATAAATAATTACATTGCAGTGTAATGCAGAATACAGACGTGAACAAGGTGTAGGTGAAGCAATTGGAGAAATTAGTTGCCTATGGAATAGAACATGGAATTTGAGTATGATTTTGTGAGGCAAATAACAGGATTTTCAGACAACATTATAGTTTATGTAGAAAATCCTAAAGGAGTGACTTTGGAAAGGTCACAGAATGCAAAGATAATATATTAATGTCAAGAAATGCATACTTGGAATTTGGAATTTGAAAAACAATCTCATTTACAATAACACCCAAAACAATGAAGTATTTAACCAAATATGTGCAGCATTCATACACTGAAAACTATAGAACACTAAGGAAAGAAATCAAAGATGTATACAAATAGAGAAATATCACATGCTCATGGATTCAAAGAGTCAGCATTGATGAGATGTTGATTCTCCTCAATTTTATCTGTAGATTCAACTCTGACAAAAGTGCAAAGGAAGCTCAATGGAGAAAGGACAATCCTTTGAACATATGGTGCTGGAGCAGTTAGAAAAATAAACCTTGACACAAATCTCACACGGTATGCAAATATTAACTCAAAATTGATCACAATAAATATACAATATAAAACTTTAAAACTTCTAGAAGAAAGCATGGGATCAAGTCTACATGACCTTGGGTTTGGTGATGAGTTTTCAGACACTGCTCCCAAATTACAAGCCATGAAAAAATTAGTAAATTGAACTGTATCAACATTTAAAACCACCATTTCATGAAAGACGCTATTGACAGAATGAAAAGTCACAAACAGGAGAAAATATATTCAAATCATATAACCTTTAATGGACTTGCATCCAGAAATATGTAAAGAACTCTTAAAACTTAGCAGTAAGCAAACAACCAACTAGTAAATAAAGGGCAAAAGGTCTGAACAGACACTTCACCAAGGAAGATAGATTCATGGCAAAGAAACAAATGAAAAGCTGCTCAACATCATTAATCTTTGGATAAATATAAATGAATTCCGTGAGGTACTACTGTATACCTATTGAAATGGCTAAATTTTTTAATACATAGTGAATAACATGCTGTTTTGAAATATGTGTATATAATGAAATGATTACTGTAGTCAAGCTAATTATCACATCCATCTCCTTACCTAGTTACCATATTTTGTGTGTGGTGAAAGCACCTGAAATCTACTAAGTAGATTTCTAGTATATAATACGGCATTAATTATAGTATTTTGCTGTACATTAAATCTCTAGACTTACTCATCCTACATAAATTCGCTTTGCATTCTTTGACCACCACTTCCCCATTTCCAACCCCACCCCACCCTGGTAATCACCATTCTACTCTCTGCGTCTATGTATTTAACTTTCTTAGATTCCAAATATAAGTGAGACTGTGCAATATTTGTGTTTCTCTGTCTGGCTTATTTCACTTAGTATAATGCCCTTGAGGTTTATACATGTTTTCACAAATAGTAGGATCTCTTTCTTTTTAAGACTGGATAACATTTCATTGTGTGTGTGTGTCTGTGTTTATGTGCCACAATTTCACTTCCTAGAATGGCTAGTTTAAAAAAAATAAATTGACAATATCAAATGCTAATGAGAATACAGAGCAATAACACTTGTATTCATCACTGTTAGAATGCAAAATGATACAGTCACTTTGAAAGACATTTTGGCTGTTTCTCACAAAAGTTAAATATATATTTACCACAAGACCTAGCAATCCTACTTCTACGTATTTGCCTAAGTGAAATGAAAACAAACGTTCTCACAAAAACCTAGGTATAAATTTTTACAGCAGTGTAATTCATAATTGCAAAAAACAGGAAACAACCAAGATACCTTTAATAAGAGAATGGAAAACAAAATGCAGTGCGTTCATGTTCATAGAATGAAACATGACTGGACAATAAAAAGGAAAACACTTCTGTTTCATGCAACAACAAGGATGAATCACAAGTGCATTTTTCTAAGTGGAATATTTAGGTTCCATAGGAAATATATTGTATGATTCCATTAATATGACATTCTGGAAATGACAAAACTGTAAGGCAAGAAAATATTTATTACAGCTTCATTTTATGCTGATGTGTTGGCCTACCGTATATACTCTCTCAACCTAGAGAACTTGGATCCTGCGTAGGACAGATCTGGGAGCTTAGTGCCGATGGAATTTGAGCTCCTGCTCTGACTTAGTCCCTTAAAGACACTCTAGGCTACTGCAGTCCTCTTGGTTGGTGTATACCTTTGAGGCAATACTCCTTAACTAGCCTCACTCTACTTATTATTAAAACCTCCTAGTCTAAGAAAGACACAAAACCAAGTTTTATGGTGTTTTTTTTTCTTATAAAGGCCAGCATCTGGCCTTTTCAGTATTGCCATAATCATTTTCCTTCTTTTAGAGAAGAATACATTCTTCATAGGAATAGTACAAGCAGTAGACCTGTAAAATCTCAGACAGGAGGAAAAATATTTAAGAAAAGACTAAGTGCCAACTAATAAAACATAAAACACTTGCACCATAAAAAACTTGGAAAATATCATTAGTGTGGTAAATTATTGGAAGAATAATTATCCCCAAGATGTTCAGGTACTCGCTACATCTTGCTTGCAAAGGACTGACATAATGTGATAAGCAGATAAAACTGTCAGCCCTCAAATGTTTGGAGGGATAAAGGTTTGAGCAAGAGATTAAACTTGCTGTACAAACAAGTTCAATGTCAGTGCAATGAAAATTGGACATTGCGGGTGTTTGGGTGTGTATGTGTGAAATGAGCATTTGAATGCACAGCACAGGCGACCTTGGATTGCTTTATTGGGAGGAGAAGAAGATTAAAATTTTCCTCTCAGATACTGCCATTAGTTACCTTTTCAAAGTGGAAAAGGCCCAGTGACTATATGTGGCATATTGGAGAGATGCTCTGATCAGAGTAATACCATTTGGATGTAGAGGTTTCTCAACAGTTTGGGGGAAAGTTGAAACATGCTGAGACTAGGTCATCAGGGGACTCATTAGATCTTCCATTTTAAAGACAGTCTTGACAGGAAATTATGCTCTCTGGGACCACTGCCATGCAAAGGCCCATGCCCCAACTTAGGGCATGAGGAGGTAAAGCTTCTGGGCTGATTTGGTGGCACTTATGACAGAATCTTATTTAAATGTAATTGTATTGGAAGGTCCTTTGTGGGGAACAGAAAGCTAAATTTTTAGGACAGTCAGGTCTTGATCCTGGTTTTTTCTTATTTCTTAATCATTTCCTAACTGTAAATTAGGGAAGCAATTCTTCTGACTTCTGCTTTAGTACAAGTCAACTGTTCTTTCTTTTCTACTGAACTAAAAGGATTCATATACAGTTGACCCCTGAACAATATAGGGGTTGGGGCAGCAGCCCTCTACATAGTTGAAAATCTCCATATAACCTTACAGTGTGCAGTCCATGTATATAGTTCTGCACCTGCAGATTAAACCAACTGCAGATCATGTAGTTCTACAGCACCTATTTATTGAAAAAAATCTGTGTTTTAAGTGGACTTGTGCAATTCAAATCGATGTTGTTTGATGGCTGAATGTATCACTAGGAAAAACAATGTTCTTTTTCTAAAGATATATGTCCATGGGTCAAGTGTTTCTGAAATCTGTGTCTTCACTTGGCTCATGGGTACTTCTCCCCTCCATGATGCTAGTTGGCACTACAATTGGGTGGGTCCTAAAGAAGTTTTACAGAACCAAATTGCATTGTGTGGCTGTTCAGTAATGGTGGCTTGTGTGCTATTGTTTCATAAGCAAAGATGGTTCATTTTGTCATTATGCCTATCCTCCTTGTTGGATTCTTTTAGGAATCTTCTAATACACGTTAATATTTATGTTAGGCCTTATGTTTGTTACAACACTTCCATGTATATTTTTCCTTTGGACTCTATTTATCATTGGGAAGTTTGATGACAATTTTATGGTAGCTGAGGAAACCAGGGCTTGCAGAAATAATCTGCCCAAGATCACTTGGTCACTAACAATAGGGCTAGGATTCAATCTCAGGGTAACTGATTCCAGAGTCCAAGCTGTCTCCAGTGTGCCACAATGGAAGATGATACTGTGTAAGGCTAGATGTGACATAAGGTCTAAGCCATCTTGTTCCCCAAATAGTTAATTACCAGTAGTCTCACTGGTATGTGAAGTCCCACTTGGTAATGTCAGAATGGAGCAAGGTGAGCTGGTTGAAGGAAAAGTGATAAATTCTACTTTGGACATGTGGTCTATTTAAGAGGAGATGGTCTGTTGACATTGGATGTACAGGTCTAGAGAGCCAGAGAGAAATCCAGCCTGCTGATAGAGATTTTAGAAACCTTAGTTACAGAAGGCAATCAAAGGTACCGGAATGAAAGAGACCTCTCTGAACAAGGATATTGCTGTAACTTGAATTATGGCATGAATGGTGTTCAGGTGAAAATCAGTTCCACTTACACTTAGCCTGTAGCTTTATATCTATTACTATATCAGAGAAAAAACAAAAGAAGGAATGCTGTATTTTAGAAGTACTATCCAGTGAACAACAACAATTTTTTTTTTGGTCTGCTACATATTACATAGTGATAAAACATGACATTTAGACTTAAGCACTTTAAATAGTCCCTTGGGCTATGTTCAGGGCACAGAGCAGCTGTATGTGTAATTAAATAAAGCTAATTTAAATAAATTAGATTAACCAGAAAAAAATCACTCAAAGTTTGCATTCATAAAAGTTTTTTATGTTGTGTAAGAAGTTGTCAATGCTATTTCTTCAAACTGCATTTTTTTGGGAAATAGTGGGCTCTGGGACAGTGCATACATTTTAAAGTAGTAAAATTGAATTTTTTTTTACAGATTTCATATTGAAAGTATAATTTTACTGATATTTTACACAGATGAGTTGCAAGAGAATGTTTACAATATAATTGTCATTGAAGGCACCAAGAAAGACAGTGAAATAGAATAAAAATATGCTTTTTTGGGGTTTCTTTTTAACTTCATATATTTTAAGCACAACCAAGCATCTGGGAAATGATATTACTCTTCTTTTCAGTAGAAGCTGTGGTCTGAACACATTTTCACGTCAGTATTTATGTGAGAATCTATATTCAAGAAATTGGTCAGTTGTTATATTTGTTCCTGGATTTGAAAAGGGAGATGTTGCTTTAGCAAAGCTAAAATTTTTTAGAATACAAATGAGCATATAACTAGTTTTAATGTTCCTGACTGTAAGACCATTATAATGTAATCATTGTGGGCTATGAAATTGTTTTCATCAAAAAGCTATAAGGATGGTTTCTGGGAACCAAGGTGAATTAAGGTTTGACCTTTAAAATTTTTTTTTCTTTCTCAGCACTGTCTCTCATAGATACTTGTTTTCAGGTTTCAGGAATGAAGTGCATTGATCCTGTTTTTAGAGATCAGTCATAGGGGTAAACAGAAGGCTCTGTGATTTATGACCAAACTTGCTTATAGTTCCTTAGAGAGGTTCAACATTCACAGATTGAGAACTGTTTGAGGAACCAGGGATTCAAACATTGCAGGGAAACTGCTCTACTTAGTCCCTGTTTCAGAAATGACAATAACTGCAAGTTGAAATTTATTACAGCCCAACGTAAAGAAATCCAATATCTAGTCAATCCATAATAAACAGATTTTTTTCTGGCCTTATGTGAGACTAATCACCTTGTTTTTCCTTATTTCTTTTTAAGATGGCCTTAGTGCAAGTGTTTAAAAAATGCACTAAGATCTGAAGATGAAGAGATAATTTTAAGCTATTTAACTTAATTCTGTTCTAGAACCAATGGCCAGGGGAAAACTTAAGCAACAGAAGAGCTTTAAGAAAAAATTTTCAACATAGTCAAATGAGGTATTGTCAGCTTTCAGAGTGATTTCATAGGAGCCATGTAAAAAGAAAATACTGTGTGCTAGCTACATCTTTATTAGTCATATTAAGTGTCATGGATATAAAATAAAGTAAATGTAATAATTACCCACAATGCACTAATCAAAATCTCTTTTTCCTCAATTCCAGTCATCCAAATTGAGCTTTATAAAAAAGTTCTTTATTTCAGAAAAGATGTATTATATTTACTGAAGACATATGCTGGTATGTTAGAAAGCTAGATGTTTCATTTGATTTAATATATATATATAGTGTGTATGTGTATATATATACACACTATATATGTATGTTAAATAATGTTGTTTTCAAAAAGCTCAGAATTATTAGGTTAGTTTTTGCTTTCTTTTTTCACCAGAACATAAACACAGCAGTTATTTTGCTATTCTCTTCAAATTCTTCTCATTATGAATGTAAATCTGATTTCTTTTTTCCCTTAAAACAATCCCAACATTCTTCTAATTCTCATGTGAGTTAGAATTTGCCCCTGAAACTAGAAAGCAAGGAATACCTTTTTTTCCATGTCCCTTTGTGTTCAGAGCTAATTCTGTTTTCCCAGTGTTGTTTGGGGCAAGTGCTTTGGTTAAAATGCACTTATGGAACCAAACAGTGTACTATTGACTGCGAGAAATACAGACGTGATTTCACATTCCCAGTCTGAAAGTATCTGAGCCCATAGTTTATTGGACACTTTTAGCTTTGTGTTCATTCTTAGTTTGCACGTAACCAAGCCTTATGCCTGCGATAGATCTCCCTGGGAGTTGGTTCTATACCTTTTATGGATACAACACTATATCTTTTGGGAGATTTAATGACAATTCCATTGATTATCTACAAAATACCCATATGTCATGATGAACAGATCAATAAGCTTCAAAAATCAACGTTTCAAAGTTTTTTAAATGGTGTAGTCAATGCACCGATTCCAGCTATGATCATTTACATCTGAGATATGTGTGTTTCTTCCTCTTGAAATGCCAAGTATTTTTACAACCACATTTGTTCACTGGTCAACATACAAAAAATTACATTTAATTTAGAAGCAAACTATTTTCTTTCTTAGAAAACAGCCCTTTTATGGCAAAAATTTTTGCTGTTTTTGTCATCCTGCAGTAAACACCAGATTATACTTCAATTAGTGTGCCTCATCTAGTTAACTTACTTAAGTTCTGTCAAAACAATTGCTATGGTCTCAGTTTCAATCAAAACATAGTTTAACCAGCTTTGTATTAAGAAAAATAATATCACAGGAATTTCACTTCCAAGACTAGAAAGAAGAAATACATATCTCAACATCCTCGCCACAGGGCCAAACAATGAACAATTATAGATAAAGTTTTTTAAATGCTTTTAGTTAAGGAGCAGGCAAAAGGTAAGAAATTTTCAAGCCAAAGAAAAAAAATCTATGGAGTGGTTGGGACCTTCTCTGTAGCTGGCTTTTGCCTTGTGCTCCTGTGCCTGAGATAAATCAGTGCTTAAAATTTCCAGGATTCTACAGATCATAGGAAACAAAATGCAAGGACTACCAAGAGCATTAAGTCTAATAGATCTTTCTCCTTAAAAGGTAGGACTCCATACAGGGTCATTTTGTAAGAGCAAACCAGAAGTAAACATATCCCCTGTAAGAGTTCTCACAGAGAATCAACTTACCTCAAGCTACCTGCTAAGAAGAAGATGCGAATAGTAACCACTGAACACTTACAACAAAAATATGGCCATTAGGAGACCTAAGGCTGAAATTCACATGACACTAGGTGCTCAAGAAGTCTCTGGGCAAAATGTAATTTAAAGTGATCTTGGACAGTTTTGTCTCCAGCCACCTAGAAAAACCAAATGCAAATTATCTATAGGGACATTTACCTTCATTCCCTGAAAAAAGTTACTGCTTACCCAGAACAAACTAGGGCATTTATGTAGGTTTTTTATAGTTAGTGTTGATTCAGATTGGGTTAATATCCCTTTAGATTGCTTGATATTGATGCCACACCAATTGTTAAATATTTTAAGTATCAATCTTTTTGGAACTAGAAACTGTTTTGATTTTATAGTGCCCATTTTCATAGCAGCTGCCAAATATTTTTAATTATAACTATCTCAGCCTAAGAGAATTCTCAAAAATAAAATCCCAAGGATATTGAGCTACTGGCAGTAAAAAATAAAATAAAATAAAGATAAAGAAAAAGAAAACACCTTCATAAAAGATAAATGGCAGAAACAAGAATCAGCAAGAAAAACCAGTAGATACTTTAAATTTTGTAGAATCAAACCCAGGTAATGAAAAAACAATGTAAACGTGCGCACAGAAAAATAATCTATAAAAAATGTCCAATCATAATTTGAGAAAGAAATTTCTTGTGCTTAGCATGCACAAGGTCCTGGGTTCAGTCCCCAGCACCTCCATTAAAAAAAAAAAAGAGTTACTACAAATGTCCATTGCTACCAAAAGCATTCTATAGATTCAATGCAGTCCCCATCAAAATTTCAGTGTTATTTTTCACAGGAGAAGAAACAGTCCTAAAATTTGTATGGACCACAAAAGATCCTAAAAAATTAAAGCAATCTTAAGAAAGAATAACAAAGCTGGAGGCATCATGTACCCTGATTTCAAACTATATTACAAAGCTATAGTAATCAAAACAGTATGATGTTGGCATAAAAACAGACACACAGGTCAGTGGAACAAAACAGAAAACTGAAAAATAAACCCATGCATTTATGGTCAATTAACTTACAACAAAGAAACCAGGAACATACAATGGGGAAAGAACAGACTCCAGTAAACAGTGCTGGGAAAACTAGACATCATATGAAAAAGAATGAAACTAGACCACCATCTTAAACTATACACAAAAATTATACTCATACACTCAAAATTAATTAAAGACTCGAATGTAAGACCTGAACAATAAAACGTTTAGAAGAAAACATGGTAAGCTCCTTCACATGTGTCTTGAAGATATTTTTTTAATTTGACACCAAAAGCAAGGTTAACAAAAGCGAAAATCAACTTGTGGAACTACATTAAACTAAAAAGCTTGGGCACAGCAAGAGTTCATTGTAAAGGAAACCGTAAACAAAATGAAAAGGCAATCTACAGAATGTAACAAAGTATCTGTAAATTATGAATTGATAAGGGATTGGTTAATATATAAAATACAAAAAGAACTCATACAACTTAACAGCAAGAAAACAATCAAATTGAAAAAATGAACAAAGGATCTGAATAAACATTTTTCTAAAGAAGATATTCAGATAAACAACAGGTACATCAAGAGGTGCTCAACAGCAGTAATCACCAGGGAAATGCCAATCAAAATCACAGTGAGTTATCACCTGTTAGAATGGCTGTTGCTGGAAGATAATAAAAGACTAGTGCTGGCGAGAATGTGGAGAAAAGGGAACCCTCACGCACTGTTGAATACACTGTTGAATGTGAGAATGTAAATTGGTGGAGTCACTATGGAAAACAGTGTCGAAGTTCCTCAGCAAATTAAAAACAGAGCTACCATTATGACCCAGCAATTCCACTTGTGGGTATTTATCCAAATGAAATGAAATCCCTATCTTGAAAACATATGTGCACTCTCACGTTTATTGCAGTATTATTTACATTGGCTAAGATATGGGAACAACCTAAGTGTCCATGAATGAAGAAAGATACACACACACACACACTCACAGTGGAATATCATTCAGCCACAAAGAAGGAGGAAACCCTGCCATCTGTGACAACAGGGATAAAACTTGAGGGCATTATACTAAGTGACAGAAAGACATGTATCATAAATACAGAGAACAGTTTGATGGTGGCCATAGGCAGGGGTTGGGGGTTGGCAAAATGAGTAAAGATGGTCAAGAGGTATAAACTTCCAGTCACAAAATACATGTCCTGATGGTGTAATCTATAGCATGGGCTATACTCAATATTACTGTATTGTATGATGGAACGTTGCTAAGAGAGCTCTCAGCACAAGAAAAAATTTTGTAATTTTTTATTTTGTATTTTGTATGGTAATGGATATTAGCTAGATTTAGCTATTGTGGTTATCATTTCACAGTATACACATATATAGAGTCAGTATATTGTACATCCGAAACTAGTTTAATGTTATATGTAATATCTCAATAAGAATGTTTTAAAATAGTGAATAAATGGAGTCATGTGGTACATAATGTTTTGTCATCAACTTTTTTCACTCAGCATAATTCTCTGAAAAGTCACCCAAATCATGTGTGTATCAATAGTTTGTTCCTTTTTGTTGCTGAGTAGTATTTTGTGTTATGGATATACCACAGTTGGTTTAACCATTCACCTGTTGAAAAACGTATGGGCTTTTTCCAGTCTGGGGCTATTATAAATAAAGCTGCCATGAACTTTTGTAATTTTGTATCAACGCATGTTTACATTTTTCTGGGATACGTGTCCAGCAGGGAAATTGCAGTTGGAAGATAAGTCCATGATTCATTTGCATTAAGTTTTGTATAAGGTGTGAGGTTTAGGGAAAGGTAGGTTTGTTTGTTGGCTTGCTTGCTTTTGTATGTTCAGTTGGTCCAGCATTTTTTTTCTAAAGAGAGGAAACTTCTTCCACTGAACTGCACATTTATCAAAAACCAGTTGGGCACATTCGTGTGGATCAGTTCTGGGTTTTCTATTCTATTTCATTGATTTATGTATCTGTCTTCCACCAGTTTTATTGGATAAGTTGTGGTAGTTTGTGCTTTTTGAGGAATTGGTTCATTTCACCTAAATGTGTTGTAACATTCCTTCATAATCCTTACTCTTGTCTGTAGGGTCTGTTTCACCCCTGATGTTTGTCATTTGTTTATTCTCTTTTTTATATTGGTCAGTCTTGCTAGAAGGTCATCACTTTTACAGATCTTTTCAAAGAATTATCTCTTTGTTTCATGATTTTCTCTGTTGTTTTGATATTTTCATTTTATCTGCTCTAATATTTATTTTTTCCTTCCTTCCTGCTTGTGCTGGGTTTATTTTGCTCTTCTTTTACTAGGTTCTTCATGAGAGCTCAGATTATTGATTTGAAATGTTTTTTCTTTTATAATTTAAGAATTTAGTGCTATAATATCCCTCTCATAACTTTCTCTGTGTTCCACAAATTTTGATATTATATTTTCATTTGATGTTTATTCAGTTAAATAAGCATTCAGTTTTTAAAATTTCCCTTGAGACTTTCTCTCTGACTCATGATTACTTGGAAGTATGTTTTATAGTTTCTAAGTATTTGGAGACTTCCCTGTTATCTTTCTGTTAATAATTTCTAGTTTGATTGCATTGTGATCATGTTATTTCCACTCTTAAATTCATTGAGGCATATTTATGGACCAAGACATGGCCTATCTTGTTATATATTCCTTTGGCAACTGAAAAGGTGTGCATTCTGCTATTGTTGGGTGAAGTATTCTAAAAATGTCTACTAGATTCATTACTACTGATTTTCTATCGAGTTAGTCTACCAATTGTTGAGGCATGGGTGTTAAAGTCCCCAACTATAATTGTGGATTTGTCTATTTCTTTTTTCAGATCTATTAGTTTTTTCTTCATATGTTTTTAACTTTGTTATTTTGTGTATATCCACTTAAGATTGTTACGTCTTCTTGGTAGACTAGCCCTTTTATCATTAGGTAATATTCAACTCTGTCTCCAGTATTTTCTATGCTCTGAAGTTAACTTTATATTTTATCTTGTAGCCACTCCTTTTTTCTTTTGGTTAATGTTTGTATGATGTATCTTTTTCCATCATTTTACTATCAACCCACCTATATCATTATACTTGATGAGATTTTTGTGTACAACATAAAAGTGGGTCATGTTTTTAAAACCATTCTGTCAATCTTTTCCTCTTGTGAATTTATACTTGTTATATCTCATCTAATTATTGATTTATTAAGGCTTACATTTTCAATTGTATTTCTTGTTTTCTTTTTTGTTCCCTTTTTATTTTATTTTTCCTTTCTTCTGGGTTACACATGTTTTAGAATTTTGTTTTGATTTATCTTCAATCTTTTTAAGTGTGACTCTTTGCATAGTTTTTTTAATAGCCACTTTAGGTCTTACATTATGTGTGTGTTTGTATGTATATATATATATACACACAAATATACATATACACACACGTATATAATCATCATCACCTATCAGTTTGAGTGTAGTATAGAATATTATCTCCTGTTTATAGATGTTTTAAAGTTTTTCTTTACATAAATTTAGAACTACATAAGACAGTGCTACAATTCTGGGTTCAAAACTCAAATACACTTTAAAAAACTCAAGAAAAGAAAATGTATTGCATTTAGCCATATTATACTCCTCCTCTTGTTCTTTCTTACTTCCTGATGTTTCATGGTCCTTAGTTTACCATTTCCTTTTTGTTTAAAAATTTCATTTAGCTCTTATTTTAGGATTGTTTTGCTGCCTACAAATTCTCTTACCTTTTCTTCCTTTGAGCACAGTGTCTGAAGTTAAAAAGGCTGTACTGTGCATTTAAAAATCTGTTACCAAGGTACATGTCACATTAAGTGTTCTTACCACAATAAAAAAAGAAAATTACATACAAGTGTTTGTGTGTAGTGGGGAGGGGTTTGGCATTGGTTGTGTAGATGTATGACGCACACACTATTAAATCTCCTAGCTTTATACTCCATGCCTTTCATTATTCTGTATTCTTTACCCGTGAATTCTGGAAAATGTTTAAAATTTTGTCTACTATTTTACAATTCGATTTTCTGAAACACCCAAACTGATGTACACTGCTACCAGTCTGATTTTTATTCTGCAATCATTTTTAAGCCCATGTAGGCTCTCTTGATCTAAATATTTTTCCTTTGTTTTGGATATTATATTCCCTTGAATCACATAAATAACATGAGTTAGGAATTTTCCTCTTGTCTTTTTCATTAAATCTGTATCAGGAGAGGATATCTGCTCCAATTCTTGGTAGTGTCTTCTTAGTTAGGACTGGAATCTTTTCTCCCAGGTTTGGTCTGTAACATTCCTGTTTGCTTATCTACAGCAAGAGATCCACTGGCTTCTGGCTGAATTTGGCATTTAAATAGGGTCTGTCAAAGACTGATGTGGAATTGTGCCCAATTCTTTTATACTGAGACAATAGGGAAAGGGAAAACATAAATCTACTGTATGTTATCATTACCAGTTCACAAAATACAGCAGCCTCAGGGAAGTAGAGCAGAAGCTGAAACCCTGGGCAGTCCCCGCAGAGATCCGGTCTCAGTGTTGTTTATTCTCTGCTTTTAGTGCACTGCCACGCTGGGGTTCGGCTTTCAGGATAACCAATTTCTGTTTGGTTAGTCCAGTGCCAGGTATGAGCTACAGCAGTACCTGGCAGAGGTAGTGCATCTCTCCCCCACAATGCTGTCATTCAGTTTATTATAGCTCATCCCTCCAAGAACAAATCTGAGAATCACGCACAGTTGTAGGTGGCTTCTCAGGGTGTTAATTGACATAATGTTTGCAGTGAGTCCTGCCAGGCCCCAGTACACCCACCTTTGCTTTTTCCCTCTATCATCCATCTGCCTAATGTGTTGTGGAGTTTTCCCACGATCTTCTCACTCATTTTCTTGGGATACTTTCTTTTAAGTACGATTTCTCCTTCTCATAAGAAGGACTTTTAAGTTAGCCTTCTATATATCCTTCTGTTACATTGTTAGTTCCTTCAGTGGGAATCTAGGAGGTGGCCATTAAAATCAGTATTTTCAGTACCTTACCCCAAAATGCTTTCTATTAAATGCAACTCTAGTGTGGAACATCACCTTCAAACCCTTACTACTGTTGTCTTTTCCCTTCTTTTCTTTTTTTTGAACTAAAATTCTTCTAGAGGCTTAAAGGCCAAGTATGGCACCCTAAGAAACTAAGAGGCTTATACCATCAAATTAATTACTGCAATAATTGTGGAAGATCTAGCAATCATAACCATTTTATTTAAGCAGCAAATATTTACTTAGTACCAACTATTCAAGTCCCATGCTAGACACTGGGGAAAATATTTTTAAAATATATATATTGCATTTTTTTCTCAAAACAGTCTTGTGAGATACACAACAATTAAACCCACAGTTATAACTCAGTGTGATATCAAATAAAGAAGATGTGACAGGAGCACCTAAATGATATTGTTATAAGGCTGATTGGGAAAGATTTCTAAAAGGACTCGATAATTGAATTTTGAATAAAATAAGTAGAGGTTGCTCCAAAAGGGCTGCTTGGTGGAGATGGGAAGAGAAAATTTCAACTGCAGCCAAGTCAGCTTTTGCTGCATTACCATTCAACATCTATATTTACATTCCCCCATGAGCATCACCCTCAGACACCCATATCTACACTGCCTGTGAGCATCTCCATTCAGCATCCATATCTACATCACCCATGATGAATATCACCATCCAGACCCTCTTATCTACATTCTCCCATCATTCAGCATGACTGGCTCTACCCCAATAAGTCAATAGAGGATTTTAAAAAAAGAGAGAGATGGCAAGTTTTCTTGGTCCCCAGAGAGACACGTAGAAATACAACAAGATTTGAAGAAAATGGTCTTCATGCAGCTCTCTCTGTTTATTTCTGTTTCTAGTGTCACTATAGCTGTGAACACGGTGGGAAAGAGCGTCAGAATCAGATGAGTGGCTCACACCTGACACATCCCTGTAGACACTGCTGACACACAGGGAAAGAAGCTCCAGCTGTGACTTACAGCAAGATAAATCCACAGTTGTTCTTTGAGTTTATAAATACTCAGAACACTTATGTTGGGATGCAGGGGCATGACCTAGGCAAGAATGAATTCAGGGAAAGGATCCAGGAGTGTGTACTTAATCAAGGAGCTCTCACAAATGAAAGGAGACTTTAGTTGGGCCATGGAAGGTAAATTATAAAAGGCAGAGGAAAGGAGATGGGCAAAATCTTGGAATCAGGTAAAACCTTGACTTGTTCAGAAAAGAGTGAAAAAAGGAATGTGAATAGAGAAAGCATTCAAAACAATACTATGGCTGGAAACGTGAGTCAGTGCCAAATTGTAGAGGATGTTAGTTGTCACATGGAGAAGTTTGAATATTATCTTTTTTGAAACTGCTTGAGGATAATGACATAGTTTTAAAAATAAAGTTTAGGGAAGATTAACATGTGTGCATAGAGTGGCTAATTTAATAAAAAATTAAATAAGCATTCAATATATCCTTCACTCCCCCATCCCAACACTTTCTCCTCCCTTGTTTAACAACACACTATACTATACACCTCACGTCCAACTACTTTCGTCTTTGTCCTTTATTTTTTTGCCTAGAATTCTTACTGCTTTCTCCTCTTCCTTTCATTCATTCATTATTCATAATCTATTCATGTGAGACAAATATTGTTTACTCTGAGCCAGACACTTCATGCAGTGTCAGGTTAGAGTAATGAACAAAATAGTCATGGTTCATGCCTGCTTAGAGTTAAGTATAATATACTCCATTGTTCAATCTTTGGTTCTATTCTTGTCTAATTCACCCTCTTACCCACAGTCCTATGCCATCCCATGACTTTAACAACCACTGATTCATACCCATCGTACGGTCTTTTCCCCTAGGCTTCATATTTAAATGCCCACTTCCCAACTATCTCCCTTCTCCTAGATACCTTGGAGATGCCCCAGGCTGGACATGTCCAAACTAAAATCATGATCTCATCAGTACTCTACACACCAAACCCTTCTCCAAAGACCTCTATTTCAGTTCAACATACCAGACACCATCCAAGTAACCAAGGTAGGAAATTTGAAATTATTTCCTCTTTATTCTTTGTTTCTCATATATAAGTTATCTCCAACCTTCTAGATAACAGTTCCAAAATGGCTCCAGAATTAGCCCCATCTTTCTTCATTGTCCTCAGTGTTACTCAAAGACTTTGCCACTTCTCTCTTTGGTTATTTAGAGATACTATTGTTAGTTTCCTTGCCTCTGATCTCACTAGCTCCAATGCATACTCATATTCCTTCATGAAATACAAACATAAACACAATTCTGATTGTCACTCCCCTGTGTAAAACCTTCCTATGCCACCCCGTTGGTTATAAAGAGTCGCATTCTTTAGGGTTACATTCTGGAGCATTCACATTCTGGATCCAGCTGACATTCACCTCATCTCCAGCTACTCCCTTATTACCCTGTGTACTTTCATGCCTTTATCTTTGTTCTGGTGGGGGACTCTATTCACCTTTTAAACACGAGACATCTTCCTCAATCCCATCCCTGGACAGGATGAAACTTACCTGCCTCTATCTGTGTTTTTCTCTTTCATAACATGTATTGGGAAGGAATGAGGTTTTATGAAAAAAGAAATGGACTGTGGAGTTAGAGAAACTTAAAGCTACTTCAGATCTTAGACTCACAATTCAGTATTGGGGTGACTTGAGCAAGTTACTTAACCTCTTAGAACCTTGGTTTCTAGAATGAGGACAATGACAAAATATACCACATAGAGTTGTGAAAATAAAATATGTAAAATGTTTAGTTTTAGGAGATTAATGTTTTTAAAAGATAAAATTGCATTGTATTGTGTACATGTGTATGAAATGCCAACAACTGGATCTAAGATGATATACTTATATTTGTACCCACAGAACATGTGCACGATAGGTGCTCAATAACACTTTAATAAATAAAGGAATTACTCTGTCTCTGCAATGCTATGATGAACTAACTAAAAATAACTTGATGAGGGCTTTGCTAAGCAACACAAGATTCATAATCCTGTTTTCAAGTCCCTTGAAGAATCTTTGAAAAATATATTTATAGATATAAGCTCTATCAAAAAAAATTTAAGTACACAACTATTTCCTTAATTTCTTTCAGTATCCACTTCCCTTTTTGTACTCCTCTACTTAGCCACAATAATATATGTGTTCCAATCTCTACTCATAACCAAATAAATTCTGTATTAAATATCTCATGAGATTGGTTCAAATTATTTATATGGGTTTGATTGGACAGAAAGGAGATGTTACAATGACTTCTTAACATCCTATCCAATGGGTCTTGGTTCAGATTTTTAAAATGTCAGCTCTCCACTTCCCAAAACTAAATTTAGATACTGGCAGGCATATGTGGAATAGATAAACAAGATTATACTGTATAGCACAGGGAAATATATACAAGATCTTGTGGTAGCTCACAATGAAAAATAATGCAACAATGAATATATGTATGTTCATGTATGACTGAAAAATTGTGCTCTACACTGGAAATTGGCACAGCATTGTAAACTGACTCTAACTCAATAAAAAAATTTTAAAAATAAATCTTTGATCCATTTTGAGTTGATTTTTGTGTATGGTGTAAGGGAGTGTTCTAGCTTCATTGCTTTACATGCTGCTGTCCAGTTTTCCCAACACCATTTGCTGAAGAGACTGTCTTTATTCTGTTATATATTCTTGCCTGCTTTATCGAAGATGAGTTGACCAAAAGTTTGTGGGTTCATTTCTGGACTCTCTATTATGTTCCATTGGTCTATATGTCTGTTTTTGTACCAATACCATGCTGTCTTGATGACTGTAGCTCTATAGTATTGTCTGAAGTCTGGGAGAGTTATTCCTCCAGCCTCTTTCTTTTTCTTCAGTAATGCTTTGGTCAAAAATAAAAAAAAAATAAAAATAATAAGAGTCAGGGAAAAAAAAAACTCTGTACACTCTGGATTCAGAAGCTCATATAGAAGCAGCCCATATCAAAATTGACATAACTGTACTGTGATCCCCTGTAACTTCTAAAACAATCTGTTTGTGATCATGCTTGGCCCCTTCATTTATTCCACATGACAAGGATGATGCCATTCATCTACTCGTTCACTGACTATTGAGGGGCTCCTCATGTTCAGAACCTCATAAATGCATTATACATGTACACAAGACTTGGTTTCTACTTTTCAACAATATCTGAAGTTGAATTTAGCTTTTCCTCTAACTCTCTAATTTCCATTCTCTTATTTTTCATTTTTATGTAAATAAAGCAATTAATATCCACAGATGTAAGGGGTGTTGACCCTCTCTTACATGCTTGCAGACTCTTGACTCCTCCATAACGTGAGTGATCTGAGTGATCATCACCTGAGTCATCTCATATGGTTCGGTAAAATGCTAGCCGGCATGTGTGTTTACTTTAGTCTTACTTTCTGGAAAGTGGAAACTCCAGCCTGCAAGAAAAAGTCACTCACAACGTCATTGACTATGATCCCTTACGTACAAGACGGTTTGTGAATGTCTATTTTTTATTTATTCCACATATATTTTAAGCTCTCTTTCCAGGTAAGATGTGCTAAGATGTGAGGGCACAGATTGAGCAAAAACATAGTTTTTAGCCTCGTGGAGTTTATGAAGGAAAATTCATCAAATCCTCCCACTCAGAAAGATGTAAATCTATTAATGCAGTAAGAACTATGACAGAGAGGGATAAAGCACACGGTAGTGTTTAAGAGGCCTGGGTGTTCAAGAAGGAAACTGGACTAGTCAAGGGATCCTGAAAGGCTTCCACATGGAAACACTGACTCACTAGAGAAGTGAACATTGTGTAACGAAGCTGGATTTATTTGAGGAAAGAGAGGGAGAAGCTCCAGTAATAGGGAAAGCACGTCTCAGGACTCCATAAGATGCTCATGCTGGTGTTGGAGATGGATGATTTCAAAAGACTTCTCACAGAGTTGTGATTTATATCAACTTGTACTGGATGTAATTAATAACATTCAGAAAACATTGATCTGACATAGGCTGGGTATATTCAGTGAAGGAATAATCTTGATATTATGTAATTTATGTTTTAAAGGATCCAGAAGCGAGTAGTGGAAGAAACATTAGCTTTAATATCAAGCATATCTGGATCTGAATTTTGGCTTAGATACTTCCTAGCTGAATGACCTTGAAGCAGTTGTTGACCTTCTCTGAGTTCACTGCATAGGTTTATTTGGGGGACTGAATGAGTGAGACAGCAGGTGTACAGTATCAGGCACTCAGTAAATGTAACTTTCCTTAAAGACCCATGTATTTAAATGATCCTGCTGTCCTCAGGGATTTTGCTCCTTTGTGTTTTATTGTTTGCATATTGCTAATGATCTTGAATTAATTGGCTTGGCATATAATTATGTGCGATAATTATTTAGGAGTGTGAACAGATTAATTTATTCTTGCTGTTTCACCTTCACATGTTTAAGTGGTTCTGTTCTGCATTTACCTCCTTCAGGAGCCTTTAGGTATTTCTCTCCTATTGATGAAAATGTGATAACACATGATCCCTTTACTGTTGTCCTTTTTTTTTTTTAAGTTTTGTTTCCTCACCTATATTGAAAGCCAAGGACTCAGTCTTAGACCTCATCATAGTCTCACTGACTAACAGGATGTGCCCCTCATATCAGAAGCTCAATAAACATTGGCTGATGATAATCACAGACAAAATCAAGTCAAAAAGTTTTCTGATGCAGAACCATTCTACCTGGCCTCCATGGTTTTAAATATGGTATCTTTAAAACTAGATGGGAAGCAGTGTTACCTATCATAGCTGTTTATAACAACATAGAAACAGACTTTTAATGAATAATAGAACTATAAATAGTGAAAAGTATAAACTAGAATAAAGTGTGCATAAGTTTGAGATAGTCCTAGAGGAGCATTAATGAAGTAAAATTCTGTGTAAGTCAACTTTCGTTAAGATAACTTATAATGTACCTGATTTTATTTTTACCTTAGCTATGAAGGTTGCCATTCACAGTGTAAATAGTGACAACATTTAGTAAACTCAATACTTTAAACTTGTTGAAGTTATTCACTGGGGATTAAAATTCACTTAGTTTATAAATATAATTATAACACTATAAGCTCTAATCCTATAATGGTAGTCAACTCTAACCTTTACAACTATAGTAAACTATAACCCTACAAAAGAAGTTGATTTTAGGCCCTTGAAATTCATTAGAAGACCTTTAATTAATGAAGCATCAGAGCATAAACAAATTCCTAATACCATGGGATCAAAGTCAGTGTACAAAAAACTGGCATTTAATTAAAAATAGAAATTTGCACTTGGGACTCCTGAAAAAAGAAAAATCATGGAATATGACATTATGTGGGTTATTGGACAAATGTGGTGAATTTATGTAGGCGGCCATCCACCATCCCTCTGCCAGAAAGAACTTCTGTTCTAGTGAATTCTTGACTGGCCAGGCTAACCCCTTCATTATGATAGTGATTTCAAGCTTGGGAGCATCATTTCCTATTGCAAAAGTGGAAGAATAGGAGACATTAGGGTTGATGTTTTCGATTACTTCTCTCTGTTAATTTTCTTTTTTTTAATCTTTGTTAACTTTAGAGTGCAAACTCAATCATCACACTTCCAAATTGTCTAATTGCCCTTGTTCTCATCACCAGTAAACTGATGCCACTTAGTGAATAATTATGAGTCACCAGAATCATGACCAGACTTGGTTCACTCTTGCTTTGAAAATGAATGTTGTGGTACCTGCAGTAAGGTGTCTGCCTGATCTGTCTACAGTATCCATGAATGTTCCTTAATATGACTTGACCCACTGTGCACATGGGAAGAGAAACAGATAGAGAATCTGATGTTTTATTCAACCAAGGTGATTAGATGCAACAGTGTTTGTGCTTCACTGGATAAAGTCATTCTATGTAAGAACATCTCTTAATATAGTTTATCCAGTGAGTAGTTCATATTGGACACATTTCTCACATTCTCAACAGTGAAATGCAAAATATTGCCTGACTCAACTATGACTACATTAGAGGTGGTACTGGTTTCATGGGATGCTTCTCCAGGAGTTCAGGTAGAGCTCTGTGAATATAGTTCCCTTTAGTTCAAATTGTTTGGTGTTCCAGAGCATTAGGGACACAAGGAAACAGCACGTGCAGTAGCTACCTTCTCTTTAGCAACTTTGTTTCTCATTCCATCTGAATCTCTTGAATAAGTAAAGGTCTGATCCACTGTGGATTCATAATCATAATTTTTCTTCTCTCCTGTTATTTCCAGGGCCAAATCTGTCCCTAAAGAGTATGGTACTTGCTATCTCACAATTTTTAGATCGAAATGCTCTTGATCTCCCATGGATGTTAGTGCCACGATTATGCATTACCCTCTTTTGAATCTTAAATCTCTCCCTTTTCACTGATAACTTTCCAGACCCAACTTCCTGCTTATCTTAAAATATTTTAAAGTTTCTTCTTCTTCTGTTCACCTTCTTATGATTCTCCTTACTTTTAGTTCTCAAACCCATACTTTCTATCCACCACTTATGTCTTTATCTTAAGTGCAGTCTCTCCTCTGAGCTTTAGATCTTTATCTCCAATATGTCGCAACACAATTTTTCTCTTTAATTCCAAACCCAATATGTGAATATTAATTTTACAAGCTGGCACATAGTAGAATATTTAATAATTTTTTAAGAAATAAATGAATAAAAACTCTTTAAGAGATGTCCAAATGTTTCCAGATTCCCTTGTTTACTACTCGGTGACTTTTTTTTTTATTAGTTACCTCTTTTCAGTTCCCATCATCACCCTTTTAGTTCTTGCCTTCATTATTTTATGCCTAACTAAAACAGTCTTCTTTAAAAAGAGCCTACATATTGCTACCACTTGACTTTTCTGCACTGAAAATTTAATTATATCACTTCCATACTAATAAATCTCCCTGTCTCCCTTCCTAATACAAAGTCACCATTAGAGCTAGATCTAATGGTTTTTGCATTTATGAATTTCGCAGGCATGCTAAATTGTCTTTTTAAGTGATGTAACAACACTAAACATCTCCCTAAAAGAAATGAACTATCAAGCCATGAAAAAGACATGGAGAGATTTAAAATATATATTACTTAGTGAAAGAAGCCAATCTGAAAAGGCTACATACTGTTTAATTTCAATTACATGACATTCTGGAAAAGGCAAACCCATGAAGGCAAGAAAATGATCAGTGGTTGCCAGGGGTTTGGAGGAGGGAAGGATGAATAGGCAGAGAACAGAGGATTTTTAGGGCTGTGAAACTATTCTGTCTGATAATAGTAGATACATCTCATACATTTGTCAAAGCTTATAGGATGTACAACACCAAGAGTGAACATTAATGTAAACTGTGGACTTTGGGTGATAGAAATGTGTCAATGTAAGTTTATCTACTGTTAGCAAATGTAGTATTTTGGTATAGGATGTTGATAGCAGAGGAGGCTGTGGGCATGCAGAGTCGGGAAGTATATGGGAACGCTATACTATCTGCTCAGTGTTTCTGTGAATCTATAACTTTTCAAAAAAATAAAAGTCTATTTGAAAGTCTCCCCAAAGCCTTGCCATTGACTGTATGATTTTAGATTTTTGCTCATAGGTTAGGTAAAAGTAGTATCTCAGATTAGTTGTAATTTTTATTTCTCTCATGAACAAAAGAATTTCTTTTCTGTGAACTCCATTCATGTCCTTTGTTTATTTTTCTATGGAGTTGTTGGGTTTTTTTCTTATCCATTATGAAGAGGTTTTTTTAATAGTTCTTTAAAGAGTTCCACTACATGTTTCTTTGCTTTGTTCAAGTTTAGTTCCTTATACCTATACGGTTTTTACTTTGTTCTAAAGATTCTTATTTAGTTACATTTCTATATACTACGATATATATTAGTCTCCTGCCATAAACATTGATCAGATGAATTTATTTCATCTTTGACCCTTTCCCTTGTCTCTCTTCCAGTTTAGTCTCAGCCACTAATGTTATTTAGTGCCTAGTTTTGTACTCTTAAATATACTTTTATTTAAATAAAATTGATTAGTTCATTTGTTGTCTTTAAATGCTATCCTTTAACCAAGCTATCGGAGGTGATAGAATCAGTAAACTCACTCTACCTCCTTTTTTTTCTCTTCCCTTCTCAATTTTTGATATTTCTGGTATTTCTGCATTTTAGGACATACATTATTTACATACCTTTTTTCACTCCAATCCCCACATCTGTTGAGGGCTCATTCTTCAGTTCAGCATTTGCAACGCTCATCAACAGTACTTTCACCATCCTCTCCCCAACCATCCCTTGCTTGGATAAAATCATCCACTAGTATTTTATTCAAGAAGCATTTTACGGGAGAATATTTCTTGAATTCTGGCATGGATTTGCCTATTTACTGGAAGAACTTTCTAAATAGCAAACTGGTCATTTTCTTTCTTAAAAAATCTTGAATGTCACTTTATTATCTTCACACGTTGAACATCACTCGGCAGAAACATGATGTCAGCCTAATGTTTTTCTCTTAAAGGAGGGTGATAATAGGTCCTAGTTTGTCCAAGAGTCTTGCCATATGAATATCTCAGCATCTCACTGCATTTAGCATTGGCCTTGTCCCCTTTTACTCTCAAAAGTGCCCTATTGTGGATGATAAATGAAATGGCCGTCCTACCTTACAGAGACGTGGTCCCTTATATACTTAACAAAAACCTTTCCTTTAGCCTTAAAGTTCCCTAATGTTCTCATGGTATGTAATGATGCTGAGGGTTATGAGAAAATTTTAGAATGCAAAATACCCAACCAAAATGTAGATTCAAGTCTTATTTACTGCAGTTTATGAAATTATCTCTTTAAAACTTTTTTTCTATTATATTGTTTTGGTCATCACTTTGATGTTCTTCGGGGGCTGCAACTGTGCTTGTGTTGAGTCTCCTTTGCCTGTATCCCTTATTTATCATTCTTTTCTAATCCTTTTTAAAATTTGTTTAATTTCCATTCTATTTTAATGACTTAGCTCCTAATTGTGTTTCTTTGCATCTATTGTCCCTTGTGTTCCTTCTAATTTTTCTTTCCTTTCTAGGTGGGATTTTTTTTTTCTATTTATTTCCTGTGCTCTACTAACTCATATTTCATTTTCTCTGGTTTCCTCATTTCTTCTCTGAGTTCTCGTGTTGTTGCTTTTGATGCTCCTTTATAGAAGCAATTGGTTATAAAAGACTTTTTTTTTAACTTAGGGCAAACTGTGTCATCACAGTGTCCCTCTGTACCATGGTTACATTTTTTTAACTTTTTTTTATTGAGTTATAGTCATTTTACAATGTTGTGTCAAATTCCAGTGTAGAGCACAATTTTTCAGTTGTACATGAACATACATACATTCGTTGTCCCATATTTTTTCCGCTGTGAGCTACCACAAGATCTTGTATTTATTTCCCTGTCTATACAGTATAATCTTGTTTATCTATTCTACATAAGCCTGTCAGTATCTACAAATTTTGAAATTCCAGTTTGAAATCCCTTCCCACCCCCCACACCCCACCCCCTTGGCAACCACAAGTTTGTATTCTATGTCTATGGGTCTGTTTCTGTGTTATATTTATGTTATTTTTTTCCTGCTTCAAAAAGACACCTGCACTCCAATGTTCATAGCATCACTATTTACAATAGCCAAGACATGGAAACAGCCTAAATGTCCATCAACAGATGGCTGGATAAAGAAGATGTGGTATATTTATACAATGGAATACTATTCAGCCATAAAACCCGACAACATAATGCCATTTGCAGCAACATGGATGTTCCTGGAGAATGTCATTCTAAGTAAAGTAAGCCAGAAAGAGAACAAAAAATACCATATGAGATCACTCATATGTGGAATATAAAAAAAAAAAGAACATGGTTACACTTTTATGCATTTTCTTCTTCTAAAATAGCTTGCTTTTTGCCCCTTAGATTGTCTTACGCTGTCTTTGCATTGATACGAGGCTAGTTCTCTCTCTTTTTTCACGTGTCACAGCACAAGATGGATTTTTCTAGACTAGATATTTTCACAAGTTTGGGAGCGGAGCTAAAAGGACAGGCAAAGGAAAGGGCCCAGAGTCATCTTCCAGATGGGACAGCTTCATCTCTACAGCTGCCTGCTTCTAAGATGGGACTCGTGGTGCAGCTCTGCCTCAACTTTTCTGAACCAAACCACCTTCTAGAAGGTTTCTGCCACCAGCTCTTCTCATTCCAGTTCCCATGCTTATTTTTGCAAGCAAGAGATAAAGTTTCTACACTTGACGGTAGCCTCTTAATTTTAAAAACTGTATTTTCCTGATGCTTCTTTGAGGTGCAAACGCCAAGTTGTCTTGCCAGCCTCTCTGTTTTCATTAGCACTTTCTTCTGCATGACTTCTGCCCAAGCTCAGCCGTTTCTGGCAGCTCTCACACGTACTTTGGCAACTGTTGATGAAATTTGTCTCCTAAGATTATTGAAGATGGATGTTACCTTTTTTTGTTTTGTTTTCATTCTCCATTAGGATTTTGGTGACTTCTAGAGGAGAAAAAGCACTGAAATGACTTTGACAGTAATTTTACAGATGTTCTTTTACTCTGTCCCAAATTTTCCAAAAATAATAAAAAAAAAGTATCTGCAGTTGCATTTTACAAATTTCAATAAAGTCACATGTTAACTGAATCCAGAGACTCCACTTTTTAGCTTCTATTGTCAAACATAGAGAAAGAACAAAGATTATTTAATATATAATGTTTGCAATGTGCCTTTGAATTCATTTTTTTGAATGTTCTCCAGTTATTTCTATGAAGTCAGCAGAATACGTACTACTATTCCCATTTCACAGAAACCTAATACCACTAATTTTACTATGCACTAGGGTGACAGTATGATATACAGATTTTATAGGCTAGATCTGGATAATCCATACCCACATGAGACTGTTTTCCTCATAAATTAAAATAAGATATACGTGTATAAAGAACCGAGAAGAGTTTCAACTGCTCCAGTTACCTTGATTCCAAATGTGTTTAATTAACTACAAAGTTTTCTAAGGAAGTGCCTTGATATGGAGAAGGAGAATGGAGGGCCTGCTCCTCATTGATCTGTGCTGCACATCATGTTTCCATGTAAGATTTTATCTCCCAAAGGAGTTCAGCAGCTAAAACAGTAATTCCAGGAAACCACTTTTCTACAGAATAAGAGAAAACCTCACCTGTGGCATTTTTGTGATGATTCTAGAAAGGTCACATTTCCTCATGAGTCTTCAATAGTCAAAAAAAAGATGAAATATTTTGGCCTATAATTTGTGTATTGGTGCGCTGGGTTTCACTGAAGCTGAGTGTTAAAGATGGAGTAAGAGCTGCTTGGGGGACACACGTTGTGGGGAGCCTCAGACACTGGGGGTGACGTGAGCATAGATGCTGTGCAGGGACCGACATACAGTAACAGAGCTATTGGAACACAATATAAAAGTGGGCACACTTTCTTGCTTACCCCACACTCAGAAGCTGAAGGAACTTTTTTTCTTTAATCATTATCACTTAACTCTGATCTCTATAGAAATATGTACGTTATATATATCTATTTGAAGACTTTTTCATGGTACTTTCTGATTTTCCCCACTCCTGAATCTTTTCCCCATCATAACCTCTTATAGCTCCCTTGAAAAAATAACTGAACAACATGCAATTTTGAATCTGAAGCATGGAAAAGAAAAAGCAGGAGGCTTTTCAGAGGTTTGGTGGTCAGAGTTTGTGCATCAAGCCAAAGGAGTCACAAATGGGCATTTGCCAGAAGAGGAAGGGCTTAGTGAGCTGTATTTTTCCATCACCATCTGACATCCATGCTTATATCTGCCTTCTTGATGGAAGAACCTTCCCTGTGACATTTCCAGATGCTCCTCTCTTCCCATCTCTATCAAGGTTTATTTAAAATTCTGTAAATTTAAAAACACAAATAATATATATGAACTTGAAATCCTCTATAAATAACACTTAAAGGCAAAACACTTAATATAGAACAACCAGGCAAGAACAACCTTGTAAGAGTTAGTCTGGAATTCTCCTCAGTTGCTATCAAAGGCACCCTGATTAATATAGCTTTTTCAATTAGTCTCTTTCATTTTCATTGTTTAATTAGCCTTAAACATCAACAGGCAATCACTGACCCAGCTCAGATGTGCTCCCTTTCATTCTGTCCCAGTATCATAGACATTGACTCATGAAAGAAGCGTTCTGGAGAGGCTGGGGGCAGGTGTGATGTAGGTTCATCAGAATGGCTGGGGCCAAGGAGATTGGTTGTAGTATAGTCAGTTTATGACATTCTATCAATCTCTGGTGCACAGCATAATGTTTCAATTATCCATATACATACATGTATTTGTTTTCATATTCTTTTTCATTATAGATTACTACAATATATTGAATATAATTCCCTGTGCTATACAAGACACTTGTTGTTTATCTATTTTATATATAATAGTTTGTATCTGCAAATCTCAAACTCCCAATTTATCTCTTCCCACCTCCTTTCCCCCCGGTAACCATAAGTTTGTTTTCTATGTCTATAAGTCTGTTTCTGTTTTGTAAATAAGTTCATTTGCATTTTGTTTTTTAATTAGATTCCACATAAGAGTGATATACGGCATTTTTCTTTCCCTTTCTGGCTTACTTGACTTAGAATGACAATATTCAGTTTCATCCATGTTGCTGCAAATGGTATTTTATTCTTTTTTATGGCTGAGTAGTATTTCATTGTATAAATATACCACAACTTCTTTATCCAGTCATCTGTCAATGGACATTTAGATTGTTTCCATGTCTTGGCTATTGTAAATAGTGCTGCTACGAACATTGGTGTGCATGTATATTCTGAATTAAGATTCCCTTAGGATATATGTCCAGGAGTGGGATTGCTGGATCATATGGTAAGTTTAATTTTAGTCTTTGGAGGAATTTCCGTACTGTTTTCCATAATGGCTGCACCAAACTATCCTCCCACCAGCAACGTAGGAATTTTCCCTTTTCTCCACACCCTCTCCAGCACTCGTCATTTGTGGGCTTTTGTATGATGGCCATTCTAACTGGTGTGAGGTGTTACCTCACTGTAGTTTTGATTTGCATTTCTCTCATAATTACTGATGCAAATTCTTGAGACACAAGCTCTTCCACCTCCTGCTCCTACCCCCGACTGATATGGTTAACCCAGCTTGGACTGTTTTCTTAATCTGTTGATGTTTTACTTGATGTGCCAAGTCAGCAAACTGATTTTCACAATGTACTTAAATGTCATAAAAGAAGAAAGGAAGAGGCTTCTTAGGATAAATATTTCCAAAATGAGTGGAAAGAAAGATTGCAACAGCAAGCTGAGTAACTCCTGACAATGTAGCTGGTTGCTGTAATTACAGTAAGATGCTAAACCCAAAGATGTGTTTTGGGTTTATGAAAACATTTAGTGAGACAAGAAATGGGACATGCAGTTGTTCTCATTTATCTATAATCAAAATGCATCCATTTGAGCTGGATGGGAGACATCCACATTCTAGCTATGGAGGTACTGTGATTATCATGAACCAGTAAAATCTAAGATTCTCAAGTTAAACAAATTCCATTTGTTAAGTGATTCAGTAATGTTTATACAACCTGAACAGGCCACTCAGAACCACACCAGTCCCTCATCCAACCCCAACTGAATAAATCCATAGGCTTGGCTAAGTCTGTCTGTTCTTCTGTATTTCTGTCTGTCTCTCTCTCTCTCTTTCTCCTTCCCTCCCTCCTTCTGTGTTGCATTTAAAGTAAAAGATACAGAGACTGAGCCAAGTGCTAGCTGAGTCTCCCTACTGGGGAAGCATTAATTTGAAGGTCCATAAACCTGAACTCCCAGTTGTTGAAATACCATAGTTACATTGTTTGTAAGGCTTGCTTTTTCATTTCTTCCTTGATTTCAGTGAAGTCTCTATGCCTGTAATAAACACATTCTTTGTGAAGTAATTTGAGCAGGTTTAAGTCCCTTACAATTAAATATTCCCTGAGATGCAGTCGTCCCTACCCTCAAGGAACTTAGAGCAAAAGTAAGTAATAAGCTATAAACCTGAAACCTAAAAGCTTATGTAACCAGTTTACAGACCTAATTTCTTGGAGCATAAAGATGAGATGGCTTATTACAAATGGAAACCTTCCTTAATAACATATTAGCCAGATTCTGTACTTTTTTCCTGACACATGCAGTTACAGAATCTTCTCGTTCTAGTATTGAAGGTTCAGTTCTATTTATTTTAAAGTTTTTAGTTTCAGGTCTGCTTCAAAGTTCTTCTTGTCCCTTCTCTGTGGAGAAGGGAGAACAGAGGTGATCTGGCCAAAGTCAGATAAGTCTTTATCTACCTGAGCTTATTCTTGCTGCTTCGCCATCTGAGACAGACTTGTTGTGGATGTTCTTTGGGTGGCTGGCACGTTGTTGATACCCACTGTGTGGTGGGGTGTGGTTACGGGTGGAATATTCAGGTTACATAAATGAGTACTCACATGTCACACTCCTGCAGGTTCTTGAGGACCTACAAGATTCTCCCACTACTCAGTTTCCTGATAGGGGATATCTAGGTCCAGTCTGACCACCATCCTCCCCCTGTTCCATAGCTCACAGCACAGGTGGATTGTCTATAGCTTCTAGCTGCTGGGATCTTCCTGCTCTGCAGTGGAGTACCAGCAAGTTGAGTCTAGTCATATTCTGTTGTGACAGTATACTATAGTTCTGCAAGATATTACTATTCATGGAATCTTGGTAAAGAGTAAATGAGTCCACATTATTTCTTAAAATGTATATAAAGCTACAATTATATTAAAATAAAATTAAAAATAAATCATATTCCTCAGTGTCCACTTGGCCCCTAGACAACCACATAGGTTACCATGTTTTGTAGAGTGGAAGCAGGCTGCTTTAACACTGTTCCTGTATTCACCTTTGGCATCTATCTCTTTCCTCTCTCTCTGCACTATCTCAACAGAATTAGACAGTCATTAGACTTAGTGGCATGGAATAGGGGACATTTCAGAGACTCACCAGCTTTACAAGTGACTCTCTTGGAGTCTGCCTCCCTTGGCTTCACAGAGGGCATTACTCTTCTCCCTTCCCTCTGAAAGAAGTGAGGGTGGGACTGCCCCATTGCACAGGGGAATGCAGTGGCTCATATAAAGCTTCCTGAAGGGATTTAACGTCTAAGCAGAGAACTGAAAACTAAAACATTTTCTAGGAGAGGAAAGAGAATACCAGAGTGGCCAGGAGACAAGAGAAAGCACAACATACTTAGCCCATAGCCTTGATCAAAAGTCTCTCTCCCTCCAAATCCCTAACACTGTCCCTGGCACAAAACAGGCATCCTGCCAAAGTACACTGACATCAGCTAGTCACCCTCTAGGAAGGTTTCCAGGATAACCGGGCTGCTTGTTCCTTGGAAACTAAAATGTTTATTTACACACTCAGTTATGGTCACAAACATTCTTGCTGGTATTTTTGTGAAACTTTCTTCAGTAGGTTGAGTTATGCTCCCTAACGATGTCCACTTTCTAATCCCAGAAACGTGTTAATATATACCTTATATGGTTAAAAAAAAGACTTGTGTGTGATTAAATTAAGAACCTTGAGATGGGGAGAATAACCTGGATTATCCAGATGGTCCAGTGTAGCCATAGGGGTCTTTTTAAGAGGGACGTAGGAAGATTATAATCAGAGAAGACAATGTGACCATGGGAGCACAGATTAAGTGACGGCCCATGAGCCGAGGAATAACAGCAGCCAATAGAAGCTGGACAAAGCCGTATATTCTGCCCTGGAGTTTGGAGAAAGAGCACAGCCGTATCAAAACTGGGGTTCTAACCCACTGAGCTTGAGTTTGGACTTCTGACCTCCCTCCAGAACTGTCAAATCATAAATTTTTGTTATTTTAAGCCACTACATTCATGGTAATTTTCTGCAGCAGCAAAAATGAAAGCAGCACACTTTTCATGTCCCTTGCCACGGTACCCTGTGAATTGCCCACTCTGTTCTAAGAATTGCTCTTTGCTTCCTCTCTCACTTCCTTCATTGTGTCCTAGTGGTCACAAATAGTTTAAGCTGATGATCTTATCAATGTGGCATTTAAGTTGTACTGTCCTTCCCCACACTCCACAGTGTTTACAGGCTGTGTGGTAACAATTTTTCTTGTCTGACTTCACCTGGAACCAGTCTTGTGCCTGGACTCAATTTCACTGTTCAGAGTCAGCAGACGAAACTGAAACAACTGGTTTTGTTGTTTCGATTTTCTGTTTTGTTTTGTTCTCATGCTAGAGTTTTCCAGCTAGTGAAATACCTTTGTACAATTCTTCTCTTGCAATGAAGACTAGATACACATCTCTTTCTTCTGCAATAATGAGGAAGGGGAAAGATCTATCTTTAGTGTGAAATAAAAGATCTCAAGTGGATCCTATGAGTGTGTTGTCTCCTCCAGCTCTTTCTTATTTAGTCCAAATGGTCTGAGTCAAAGAATAAATAGATTCAGGATCAAGCTGAAATTAGGAAACTCCGGAAAGAAAATAACTAACCTTGTCAGAAATTGAAGCTCAAGGCCAAACTGTTATTTTAGTTCTCTGCTATGCTTGTCTTTTGTTGTTATTAAAATTTGGAAACTACCTTAGGTAGTATTTCTGGTGGCTTCATAGCTCTCATTTCTGTCTTCTAATTAAAAATAATAGTAAAGGACAAATTTTGGAGTTGATGGAAATCAATGTTCTAGCAGTGAAGATGGTCTCTACAATGTCCTCAGCAAATATCATCAGCATCCTTTTAAACGTCTCCAGTGAGCAGCCACTCGTTGTCAGCCAAGGTTGCCTTTGTAAGAGAATACAGTGAAAAGCACACAGTTCTTCCACATTTAAACTAGAATTCTATGTCACTATGATTTTTTTCAGCAAATGAATTATTTTAAATATAAAGAGTGTATATATACCAATAGGTAACTACATAGCTATTTATATATTTTTTTCTTTTGTGTATTGAATTAAGCATAGAATCAAAGATATGCAAATAAGTACTCTGAAAACGCTCTCTGACTTCTAGAGTAACCCACATGCCTGCTAAGGCCTCTTGCCCTTGAGAAACGTGGTTGATCTTGGCCTAAAGCCCAAATCCATAGCCTGTGACAGTCAACAGCCCTCCCCACAATTTTTCTGGTGTCCTAACTGAACTCCTTCTCTTCTCTGTGCCCGCAGGTGATTTCAGCCTCCTAAATATGGACACAAAGTATCTACCTTTGTCCACACCATGTGCACACCCCCAACTTTTGCATGTGCTTCATAAATTAAGCTGCAGAGTTTGGGGATAAGGGAGAGGTTATAAAACAAAACCTAAAGTCTCTGTCTTTCCCTAGCTCTACCCTCTTGTTATTTTTCCTTTTCTTCCCCTTTCTTCTTGATTCAATCAAAAGTTACTCTCCTTGCCTCTTTCAGGGCAAGCTCAAACTCCACTGCAATCCAAACCCCAGCACAACTGGCCTACTAAGTAATTTCCTCCAAACAAACACAGCAGTTTCCTTGAAAGGAACTCTGGTGGATATATTTGACTGCTCTTTTGCACAAAGAAATGATAAATTAATCATATGTCTATCAGCACAGGACAGACATTTACCATTTCATTTCCTCCCATCTAATTGCTGTCACTGGTCTCAGCCATGGTGTCTACTGAAGATGGACCATAGTGGTGCAGAGCACTGGCTGGGGCGCTTTTGATTAAAAGACCTGGCCCCAACCACGGACTTGCCTTGCTTTTCCCCTTGATCTCGTAGCTTCTCAGAGTCTCTAAACTCCACAAATCTGTCGGGAGGATGAAGTTATCTCTTGCATGTGGAAAGAATCTTAAAAGCGCACAGTACCATACAGGTGTCTGTTGTGATTATTCCTATGATGTTCATTTAAAGCAACAAACAGACCATGTGTAATTGAACACAGTTGTGAAGAGAAGACTCACAGTTTGCAGTTGATAAGCTTCCCAGATTTAGCAACATCTTGGCTGCATGTTCCGCCAGGAAACGCTGTAAAGATCTGTTTTCTGGGGAGAGACTAAGGACTTCCTTCTCTCTTTTAGGCTCAAATTTGTGAGACCGTCCTTTCTGGGTGCTTTTTTTTTTTTTTTTAACAAGTCCACCTCCAGTCCAGATGGTAGAAGGAAGCATGACGGCAGGACAAAATAACAAACAACAGCAATTACACTTTTTCAAATATTCCTCCATTTGTATGCAACTCAGGACTCTGGAAACTGTATGAGGACAACTTCAAGGATAAATGAGATCAGCAAAACGTAGGATGTCAGTGATGCAGATGCAAGGAATAGTGAGGTGACATTTATTTATGCAGGGCTGGGATAAACAGTTTAGTTTTAGAGTCAGTTCCCCAATTCTCTTCAGCTAAGACTTAGAGGAGGAAGGGGAGAAGATGGTAGCAGCTGGGTGAGTGCTCACTGAGTCTGGAAGAACACCAGTCTCAGAAGGAGCAACCAGAATGGGCAGAAAGGATGATGGCAGCTGACGTAGAGTCCAGGAAGCAGTGACTCATTTTTGCCCCACGGTCTTCGTTGCAAATACTTATGGCCAGTGACTGCAGTAGCAACCACCATCTCTCCCCTTTGCCTCTCTTTTTCCTGAGGTGATGAGTGACTGCCTAACTGCTAGATACAAGAGCTTTACCTCCATCCTCATGCTCTTTCAATTCCCCAGAGCATTTAACAACGATGACTACCACTTCTTAAGAAGCCCCCGTCTTCCACCGGCTTCTAGGTCAGCCCTCTCCTGCTTCTCCCCCTGTGTCTCACTTCCATCCAAGCCCATGCTACACTGCAGACGTTGTGTGAAGGATCTGCTGTGGTTCTTCCTCTCATAACCTCCGTGTCCTTGGAAACACAGCTAACTCAGGCTTTGAGGAATCAGTTCTATTGTGCTCAAACACGGTAGCTTCATTCTTAATTTCTCTCCCTATTTTGTCCATTTTCAACTACATTTATAACTGTATGTCTTACTAATAACCCCAACTCAACTCAATCATCCTCTCCTTCCTACGCCTCCTGCCCCATGTCCTCTGATTCTGTTGATAGCATCAGTGTCCCCAGTCCAGTCACCTACTGCGCCCCCACCCCTCTCACCTAATATCATATACACTTTGGTTTCATCTCTGATCTCTCTCTCTATGTCTCTCTCCCTCTCCCCATTTTCTCTCATTAGCTAATAGGTGCCAAGACTCATCAATTTTACCAGCTCACTTTCTTTAACTGTTTCTTACCTCTTCATTCAAATGACTAGTATCCCAGATTAGGTTCGCTAACTCTCTAATTTCTTTAAACTATGAAATCTTTCAAACTTTAATAAAATGTAGAGAAAGATAAGAGATATCTGTGGAAAGAATTCAGATATTGCAAGTATTAATGTTTTACATGTTGGTACGTAAAACTTTGAAAATTGTCCCCTCATCTTCATCATGATCATCACTATATATCCCCCCTCCCTTCTCTGAAGTCACAGCTTTCCTGAAATTGGAAAATATTCTTCTCAGCCACTTGTATGCTATTAATAAACATGGATACAATAATAGTGTACAGTATGGTTGCGTGTCTTTTTTAAAATTTCATAAGTGACAATCTGTACATATCGTTTTGCAACTAATTTTGTTATCACTTAACATTATGCTTTTGAAACTACTATGTGATGATTCACTCATTTTAATTAATATATCAATTTCATTGAATGATTATACCAGATTTATATATTTCTTTATTGACATATATATATTTTTTAAGTTCTTAAAACAGCTTTATTGAGCATAATTGACATGGGAAAATATACAATTTGATAACTTTTCCCCACTTTTTCATTAATACAATGTGCATTGAACAACATATCTCTTGTGCTTATTAAAGTTTCTTTAGATTGCATATCTGGAAGTGAAATTACTGGATATGCACATCCTCAACTTTACTGGGAATTATTGTCAAATTGCTCTCTAAGGAGTTGCATCAAAATATATTTCCACCACCAAAATATAGGCATCTTACTCCCACATATTCATGTCAATGTTTGATGTTATCAGGACTTTAAATTTTTGCCTATTTGGTGAATGCAAAACTGTATCTGATTGTTTCTTCAAATTACATTTGCATGGATCCTGTTAAGATTAATCATCTTTTCATGTATTTATTGGCTATTTAGCATTTCTTTTCCATAACTGACTAAATTTATCACTTCGTTATTTTTCCGTTGAGTTACTTTGCTATTCTTATTTACTTGTAAGATTTATTAAACATTCTGTATATCAATGTTATTTTTGTTAAATGTTAACAAAATGTTAAATACATTTGTATAAATTTTTTCATATATAAAATGGCTTGTGGCTTCCTTTGTTGTGTGGAAAGTATTAACTTTAGTGAGACCAGATTCCCCAGTTTTTCTTTACGTTGAGTTTTTGAGCTTTGTTTAAGAAATCTTTTTCTATCTAAACATAGCCTACTTTACTTTTTAAAAATTTTTTAATTTTTTCTGTTCTTCAACACTTCTTTGCAATGCCCTCTTTGCCATATATGTATAATATGCATGTGTGTATGATAGGTCTTGACATCCAGTAATTTACATCTTTCAGTTGTATTTTCATCTATAAAATTTCTCTGTCTATTCTAGGACTATTGGTGAAGCCATTTCTCTGGTTATAAAATGCAAATTTCATAATTAGCTTGTTAATTTCCACACAAAAATAGTCATATTCTCATTGTTATTGCATTAAACTTATGGAACATTTCAGGGACAGCCAATATCTTTGCCATGTTGAAACTTTGGATCCATAAGCATGGCTTATTCCTCCATTATTTATTCCTCTCACAATAATGTTTTGTAGTTTTTAGTGTAGTAATATAATGTTTTGACATCATTTGTTAGATTTATTCCTAATTGATATTTTACGTGCTACTATAAATGATAACATTTTTGTAAATATTTTTGTCAGTGGTATATAAAAATATAACTGATTCTTGTGTTTTAACCTTATATCTAATGATTTTTGTAGGTTTGTTTATTAATGCCAGTAGATCGTCTATAAGCACAAAAATTTTATCTGTAAATAATAGCCTTTTTTTCCTTCTTTATAACCCTTGTAATTATTTGTCTTATCTTACTTATCTTGGCTAAGATGTCCAGTATAATGTTACAATCAACTGATAATAGCAGGTAACTTTGAGTCTTCATTTCAGGAGAAAATCTTCGAATAATTCCTTATTAAACATGAAATTTTCTATTGGTTTTATTTATAGTTACTCTTTATTGAAATAGAAATTTTACTATTATTCTTGGTTTATCAAGAATTTTTATCTTGAATAAGCTTTGAAGTTTGTCACATAGTTTTTCATCATCTAGCAAGCTGATCATATTCTCCTTTTGACATTTAAGGTGATCAACTAAATAATTTATCAAAAGGAAAGCTACCTTATATTCCTGAAGTGAGTCTTGGTATTCTTGTATTATCTTTATCTATACCTCTGTATTAAAGCTACTAATATTACATTTCAGAATTTTGCATCTAATGTCATGATAGGGATTAACCTTTACTTTCACTTTTTTGTAATGTCCTTGTCAAGTTTTACTATGAAGTTTATTCTGACTTCATAAAAAGAATTCGTAAATGTTCCTCCTTTTTGCATTCTCCAAAAGTCAGTATGTGATGATGTGATTTCTTCCTTAAATTTGTGAAATAATTCACCAGTAAAGCCATCTGGATGTGGAGTTTCCCTTATGAGATGGTTTTTATTTAATTTAATGTCTTCAACATAAGTAGAATTACTCAAAATTTCTATTTCTTTTGTTTCTTTAGAAATTTCTCAATATCCAAATTATTAAATAATTATAAATAAAAGATTCCTCATATCTTTCCATTACACTTCTAATGAAAAATTGTTATCTGGAAATAATGTCCAGCTTTTCATTCCTGATGTGGTAATTTGTGATTTTACTTCTCGTTAATATTTCCAAGGAGTCAACTTTAGGTTTGCTGAATTTTTTTAATATTTTCTATTTTTTAATTTCTGTTGTTATTTTTATTTGCCTCTTTCTGCTTTGGGTTTGTTTGTAGGGTTCTTTTTTCCTATCTTCTGGAGCTAGAAGCTGAATTAACTCACTTTTAGTCTTATTCTTTCCAGGAAATGAATTTAAGATTGTAAATTTCCCTCCAGGCACCCATATCCCACAGTTTGAAAATCATTTATTTCAATTATTTTCTAAATTTCACTTTTATTTCCTTTTCTGTCCTTGGGTTATTTAAAATAGCTTGATTTTTTTAGTCATTTTGACATTAATTTCTAGCTTACCTTCTCTGTCATCAAATAACATGCTATAAACTATTTCAATTAAAAATTGTCTTAGGATTTCCGTTCTGGGCCGCTCCGGAGCCCGGCCGGCCGCCGAGCTGCGGCTTCCGGGCAGCAGCGCCACGGCGAGGCTCGGGGCGCGACCCGGCGGCCCGGCAGGACCCCTGCACGGGCGACCGGGAGGATGGAGGCGCTCGGCTTCCCGGTGCGTCGCGCTCCGTGCCTGTGTGGTGCTGCCGCTGCTCCCTGGCCGCTCATTTCAGAAACTATAGCGACACTGAAACTGAACCTATAATCATTGTGAAATATCCCTATTTATTTCTGGGTTTGCCTCAGTCTTCCATGACAGTTATTAGTATGGTTGTTGGAACTTCCCTTTGGTTTGTGTTTGCATTGTTTACCTTTTTCCGTTACTTTTTCCCAACATTTTTGTGTTCTTGTACTTAGGATATGTTTCTTATGTGCAGCTTAGATTTGTTTTTTATAACCAGTCTATCGATCTTAGTCTTCAACTTTGGATTATATAGCCCATGTAGACTTAACGTATTACAACATAATTTGTGTTTAAAACCACAGTCTAAAAAGTGTTCTCTGTTTGTCCCACTTTATATTCTTTCTGTTTTACTGACCAGTAAATGTCTTATTATTTAATTTTCCCCTTTATTAACTAGTTAGCTCTACATTATTTTTCTCTTCTTTTCATGGTTGCCTTACAACTCACATTATGAATACTATACTTAATAAAATCTTTTGCAAATTGTTATCTGACCACTTTCAAGATGATACTAGTGTTTTAGACCACATCAGCTCCATTTACCCTCTCACATCTTTGTATTATCGTTGTAATACAGTTTAGTTCCACACATATTTTTCCAGTTTTATTGAGAAATAATTACATACATCATTATATAAGTTTAAGGTGTACAGCATCATGATTTCATTACATATATTGTGAAATGGTTGCCACAGTAGGTTTAGCTAACATTGTCATCTTATACAGATACAATAAAAAGACAAAAGCTCTCTTTGTGATGAGGACTCTTAGAATTTACTCTCTTAATAATTTTCCTATACATCATACAGCAATGTTAACCATAGTCATCATGTTGTACATCACATCCTTAGTACTTATTTATCTGGAACTGGAGGTGTGTACCTTTTAACCACCTTCCTCCAGTTCCTCCTCTCCCTACCCTCCACCTCTGGCAACCACAAATCTGATCTCCTTTTCTTTGAGTTTGATGGGGTTTTTTCTGTTTCATTTTAGACTCCTGATGTAAGTGAAATCATATAGTATTTGTCTTTCTCTGTCTGACTTGTTTCACTTAACATGATGACCTCAAAGTCCATCTATATTTTTACAAATGGTAAGATTTCCTTTTTATAACTGACATTTCCTTATCCATTCATCCATCAATGAACACAGGTTGCTTCCATGACTTGGTTATTATAAATAATACTGCCATGAACATGGAATTGTGTTAGTTTGACTAATGTTCTTCCGAATGGTTTCCTTTATATTTTTCCTACCTGAGGCTTGCAGAACTTATTGAATCTATGGACTGATGTTTTTCATCAGCACTGGAAAATACTGGACATTATATCTTCAAAAACTTCTCAGCCATAATCTCTATTTTCTCCACTTTGGGACTCCAGTTAGATAATTTGAAAGAAATTTATCCTTTACCTCATGTTCTTTTTTTTCCTTTCCTTTTCTTTTTATTTCTGTGTCTCAGTATATTTTCTACTGATCTGTCTTACAGTTTGTTAATTTTACCCTTCATATCTGTTTTTTTTTTAAGTGTTTTTTCAAAGTCTTTTATCTATTTTTAATTGGGTTGATTATTTTTCATAACTGAATTTGGGGAGATCTCTTTGATGCTAAATAGATGATCTTTATAAAAAAAGTGTTTTGAAAATATTTTCTCCCAGTTTCTGGCTTGTCTTTTCATTCTCTGACAGTGACTTACGAAGTGCAGAAATTCTTCCTTTGCTGAAAGCCAATTTACTATTTTTTATATTGTGTTTTACTATCATACCCAAAAAAAATCAAAACTAAAGCCACAAAGATTTATTCCCATCTTTACTTCTTTAGCTTTTATAATTTTATACCTTACATTTTAAGTTTATGATATATTTTTAAGTATTATAATATAAGGAGCAAGATATGGATCAAGATTTACTTCTATCCATTCGAATAATCAATTGTTTCAGGACCGTTTATTACCTTAAATATCCTTTCTTCATTGAATTGCTGTTTTCCTTTTGATGAAAATCAGTTGACCAGGTATGTGTTATTCTGTTCTTCTCCACTGATTGATGTATCTATTCTTTCATCACTACCACAATGTCTTGATTTCTGTATCTTTACAGTTAAATTTTGGAATCAGGTATTTGGATGTTTTCTAGTATTTTTCTCTTAGCAATTACTGATTTCATTTTTTGTGGTTAAAGAAAATACTTCGCATGATTTCTCTTCTTTTAAATTTTCCATTTTCATTCATGGTCCAGAATAGTTTGTATAAAGTTTTATGTGCGCTCTCAAGCCTGTTTATTCTGTTCTTATTCAGGGGAGCACGCTATGAATGTCAGTTAGATCAGATTGGTTCATACTGTTGTTTGCATCTTCTATATTTTTGCTGATTCCTTGCCTACTAGTTTTATTGAGAGAGAAACATAAAGTTTCCCAGTATAATTGTGGTCTTATCTATTTCTCTGATCAGTCTTAAGTATTTACCTCAGGTGTTTTTAAGCACTGCTTTTAGGTGCATATACATTTTGAATTTGTATATCTTCTTGATACATTTGTCTTGTAATGTTGTGTAATACTCTTCATTATCCTTCAAAAGATTTCTTGTTATGAAATCAGCTTTCTCTTTTTATTATGATTACTTTGGTTTTACTTTCTTATTGTTTAAATGGTTCATTTTATACCATTCTTTCCACTTTTACCTATCTGTGTCTTTATAGTTTTAGTAGGTTTCTTGTAGATAGTATGTAGTTAGGTCATTGAATTTTTAAACCAGTGAGACAATCTGTCTTTAATGGATGTACTCATACTACTTATATTTAACGTAATAATTGATATTAATTTAAATGGACCATCCTCTTAGTTACTTTCTATCTGTTTTGTCTTTTCTTTTGTTTTCTTCCTGTTTTTCCGCCTCCTATTAGGTTGATTACTTTATGATTCTACTTTTATCTCCACTATTATCTTACCATTTATAGCTTCCAAAAAAGACATTTATTGCTTCCCTAGAGTTCATATACACATATTTAATCACAGCCTACCTTCAGATACTGTATAATTTCACATGTAATGTAATGCCCTTACAGTAGTCCCAATTACTCATTTCAATCTTTTGTGCTATGATTGATGTATACATTTTTTAAGTTTGCTATGCACAATACACACAATGCTAATACACAATACATTACTACTATTTTTGTTTTCAACAATTTTCTATTAGAGCAATTTCAATAAGCAAAAAATAAATTATATATATATATTTACATATATATACATTCATTCAGTATTTTTTCTTTATGTAGGTTCCAGTTTCTGTCTGGTGACATAACCTTCTGCTTGAATAAATTTCTTTAACATATTTTGTAGCATGTGTATTCTGGTTCTGAGTTATTTCTGTTTTGGTTTGTCTTCAGACTTCATTTCCCTTCCATTATTGAAAGTTATTTTTATTGGATATAGAAATTGAGATTGACTATTTATTTTTGTTTCTAATACATCAAAGATCTCAGTAAACTGTTTCCTGCCTTTCATTATTTCTAAGGATAAGCCTGATGTAATTCTTAGCTTTGTTTCTCTGGGTGTAATCTGTCTTTATTTGAGATGCTTTTAAATCTTTGATTTTCAGCAGTTTGACTGTTTGGGTATATTTCTTGGGTATTTATCCTGCTTGGTTTCCTCTAAGCTTTTTGCAATTGTGTTTTGGTGTCTTTGATTCATCCTGGAAAATTCTCAGCCATTATTTCCTCAAATATTTTTTTTGCCCCATTCTCTTATCTGTTTCTTCTTGAATTCCTATTACATGTATGTTAGATTGTTTGATATTGTCTTACAGCTATTGGATGTTATAATTCATTTTTCACTTTTTTTGGTTTTGTGCTTTGTTTAAATAATTTATATTGACCAATATACATTTCACAAAGCCTTTCCTCAACCTGTATCATATTCTTTCCTTCTGATGAGCCCATCACAAAAGAATTTTTCATTTCTGTCATTGTGTATTTGGTTTCTATATTTTCACTTAATTTTTTTCTTTAGACTTTTCTCCCCCTGTAAATTCCCATCTATTCACATATATTATCTATCTTTTCCACCATAATGCATTAATCACAGTTATTTTAAATCCCCTGTGTGACAGCGCAAATACCTGGATCATACTGGAGTCTGGTTCTGTTGATTCCCCTGACAACATGTTATTTTTTTTCTTGTCTCTTTTTCTCATAATTCCTGTTTGAATGCTAGAAATCTTGTATTGCACAGTAGTGTGTGAGCTAAGCAGTATTTGTGTCTGCAAATGGCACACATTTTCATTTGGTACATTATTAGTATGGGGGTTGAATCAGTGTAGCCATGATTTGACTTTAATTTGGGTTATTTCAGCTGTGGTCACCTTTAGTGTACCTTAAGATTCAAATTCCTCTAGTGGTACTTTGAGTTTAGAGTACTGGCTGCATTTCTGGAGTATTTATTATTAATGTTTCTGTTCTACCATTAGCCTTACGCTTTCCTTATGATCTCAGCTCTAATTCATTCAAGAAAGGTCAGGATTTTGTAGACTAGCCATATTTTTCTTATTATAAAGGTGGTAACAATATTCTTTTCAGCTTTCTTCATTTTAAATATAATCCCTAAGTACTTGATTTTTAAGTATTTCTCAGACTACAAGATTCTGACACAATGTCAAGACCAGGACATCTCAGAAAGAGATTGTCCAGAACCCTTCAAGAGAAACTGGACAATGAATTGATAGAAGGTGTTTTGCAAAGGTTTTCTGGGTGACTACAATTTTAACATGTGACCATAATTTATGGGCATCTGGTAAGAAAATCCAACTATAAATTAAAACTAATAATAATAGTATTTATCAAGTGCTTAAAATATATTAAGCACAACAAAAGGTGTTTTACATCTCTCATATCATTTAATTTTCTTACCACCACTAAAAGACAGGAAATGATACGATCTCTACCTTATACCAGAGGAAACTGAGGTTCAGAAAGCAAGTGACCTGCTCAATACTACAGCACTACTAAGTGCTCTGTCGAGTTACAGAAGTCCCAGTCGTGATCACTATGCTGTATTCTTTCCTTTTGGTATTATCAGGTTATTTTTTTTCTCTTGTGAAAGTACTTTCCTTATCTGTTTTTATGTATTCCTTTTTTGATATTTTTAAAAGAAGAAAATGCTTATGAGTTGGGCAAAATATCATATCTATCACTGGTTTTGACTTTATTTTTCTGTTACAAAAGATTGATGAGTTGCCTACCTTTTATACCTTGTGCATTATTTACTGTATGATATAAAATTGGTAAAAGTTTTGAGAATGGGGTACAGAAAAAAAATCTCTATTTTTATTCTGAAACTATCATGTTTAGCTCTCAGTTTTAGGAGAGTTGGTCTTCTCATAAATTCCATCACTCTCTTGCTGCTATTTCTGTCTAGCAAATTATTCCTTATTCACGAGGCAATGAAAGGTCACTGGAAAGAAGAATATAATATTCACTCTCATAAAATAAAGTTAAACAGTATTTAGCATTTATATCTTTCCAGTATAGTAAACAAAATATGGTTTATTTGACTCAATGAAGACCTATGATACCAAAAAAGATAAATCTAATGATTTGTTTGAACACAGGAAGATAAATCTTGCACAGCATGCCCTCAGTGATGACATGTTACTATTGTCCTAGTTCTCTGTAAAATTAGATAGAAAGGCAAAGCAGGCCTTCTTTCTTGTTCCCAAACATCCAGAGCCTAGTCTAGGGGTACAGTCTAAGGAGATCAGCTGAATGGTATAATTAATTTCTTTGTTTACTTGCTGTACTTTTTATGCTACTTACTGAAATAAGATTGACATTGTGTTCTATATTTACAAGAGAGGGTAGAAAAAGAAAAGGTCAATTATTCTTTTTAATTTGCTTTATTTTTCACTGAGTGTCTGAGAAAATGTAAAATTTTCTGACCTTTCTTCACAGATGTCGCAAGATAATTATTTCCATTTTTATGGACATTCATATCTGTGGTTAAAAATTTTCACAGGTGCATTATTAAAACTGATCTGGAAATTTCATATAAATGCAAATGCATTAGTTTTATAAAGTGTCTGTAAATTTTATTTATAAAAATATATTGTACAAAACTTGGCTTCAGAAAATGTTTCTTTATAGTCCCAACCACTTTTTTGCCATAATTTAAATAATATAACCAAAATATAGTCAGTTAGTGTCTTTGAAAAATACAGAAATCAAAATAATGCATTTATCCTTGTAAACTACATGGCTTTAAATATTTTTACACAGAGTTCTATTCAGTAAGAAAACAGTAATAAAAAAAACTGGAAAAGCAAAGGAAAGAAAAGCAATAGAAGTAAATGTTTAACACTATAAAGGGGCTGGCTTTGGTACCCTATTTATCAATCTAGGCATTTCCAAAAGGTTTTGATGCTTTTCTATACAGTAAAAGTAAATCTACCTTCAAAATATGCCAATTTCCTCTAAAGTTATTTACAAAAAAAAATCAATCTTTTTAAGTCTTTTTTCCAATTTCTTTTTTACACATTTTGTTTCTCATTATCAAATAAAAATCTGTCTCATGGTTTTATAAGGCTTTTACAAAGGACTCCCTTCACTGAATCGCAGAATGTGGCCTTTTCTTTTTATCTCTCTAATTAAAACATAGCAACCTGGGGAATCTATCAGTTAGTTCTCAGTGAATGGCACTTATTTTGATCTCCTTTGGTAGAACAGGAAAAATGGTGAAGTGAACAGAAATGTCCTGGTCCCTAAAATTAGATATAAACCCACTAATATGCAACCTACAGACTCTTCTGGGTCTACAGAAATGGCACCCAGTAATTTATTTTGACATAAATCAACTTGCTTTCACTCTATAGTTCAGCTGTGCTGAGATCATTTTTCAAAGGAACTTAACAGTTCAAGATTGTTCATGCCTTCTGGAATCCTACATCTATATTTTCCTTCTTAACTGATTCTCTGAAGTTTGAATCAAAGACCATATATCATGATATAATTCTAGTACTTAGTAGATTCATCTTTCTGGCTACGATTTTGTATTGCTTCCCCCTAAGTCTTATAGTAGTTGGTCAACATGGTTGTCTGGGATTATTAGAATTTTGGGGAGTTGGGGGGATTGTTGTTTGTTTTTTGCTTTCAACTGAAAAGTCTTATGCTCTATTGTCAAAGGCATAGGCAAAATCTTAATTATTGTATGAACCAATGCCTCTACACCTTTTCCTGGGGCAAGCATGACAAGGGTATCAATAAGGTCATATGTAATGGACATACTGACCTGGTAATGGTTGCCTATAAAAAGATTTCTTTTGAGGTAAATTAATTCTAATAAAGAATACCAAGCAAGTGGCATAATCAAATTGTGTTTGAGTGTTTACAGGATAATTAAGAAGCAATTTCCTAAGAAAATTAGTTTCTAGGATAAAGGGGCCAGGGCAGGTTTTCAGAGAGGCAATATATGTTTGGATGGTTCGTGTATGCAATTCGTATCAAAATATTTACTAGAATACACGATGAAGTATATCTAACCACATGTGTGAGAAAACTAGTGTAACTGGATGTTGTGTTGGAAGTACTCAATTCATAAAAGTTGCTTACATAGAAGAAAAGGGGCCAAATTGATTTAATACAACAAAATTTAAGCTCTAGTTCAGAAAGGAAAGCATTGGATTTAGGTAGGAATCTTAAATGTCATTCCTAAACTTGGTCACTAAAAACTAAGAAGCATTGATAAAAAGAATTAAAGAAGGCAAAAATATATAGAAAGACATTCCAAGGTCATGCATTGAAAGATCTAGTATTGTTAAAATATCTATATTTATCAACACAGTCTACAGATTCAGTGCAATCCTTATCAAAATCAAATGACATTTTTCAAAGAAATAGAAAATACAAATATAAAATTTATATGGAACCACAATGCACTCTAGAGAGCCAAAGCAATCTTAAGAAAGAACAATAAATGGAGGCATCACATTTCCTCACTTCAAAATAAATCACACAGCTACAGGAATTAAAACAATTTGGTCTAACTTACCAGCTAAGAGAATTACAAAAAGGAGAGCAAAAACCCCCAAAAGTCAACAGAAGGAAGGAAATAATAAAGATCAGGGAGGAGATAAATAAACAGAGATTAAAAAAAAAACACAAAAATCAATCAAACCAAGAGCTGGTTTTTTAAAAGAGTAAACAAAGTTGACAAATCTCTGGCCAAACTCACAAAGAAGAGAAAAAAGAGAGCACAAATGAACAAAATAAGAAAGGAAAATGGAGAAATTACAACAATACCACAAAAATACAAAATGTAATATGAGAATACTATGAACAACTATATTGAAACAAAATGGACAACCTAGAAGAAATGGACAAGTTTCTGGAAACATACAGTCCACCAAGACTGAATCAAGAAGAAACTGACCACTTGAACAAACTGATCAGTAGAAATGAAATCAAACTAGCAATAAAAAAAAAAACCTCCCTACAAATAAAAGTTCAGGACTGAATGGTTTCACTGGGGAATTCTACCATACAAAGAAGAACTCATACCGGTCCTTCTCAAACTCTTCCAGATGATTGAAAAGAGGGGAGTACTCCCAAACTCATCACTGTCACCCTGATACCAAAACCAGACAAAGACACTACCAAAAAAGAAAATTACAGACCAATATCACTGATGGACATAGATGCAAAAATCCTCACCAAAATATTAGCAAACAGAATCCAACAGCACATAAAAAATATCATGCAACATGATCAAGTTGGGTTCATGCCAGGAACACAAGGATTGTTCAACATTTACAAATCAGTCAATGTAATACACCACACAACAAGAGAAAGGACAAAAACCACATGATCATCTCAATAGATGCAGATAAAGCATTTGAAAAAAGTCAACATCCATTTATGATAAAAAACCCTCACCAAAGTGGGTACAGAGGGAACCTACCTCAACATAATAAAAGCTATATATGACAGACCTACAGCCAGCATAGTATTCAGTGGTGAAAAACTGAAAACCTTCCCACTAAAATCTGGGAGAAGACAAGGTTGTCCACTCTCACCACTCCTAGTCAACAAGTCTTGGAAGCCCTAGCCACAGCAATCAGATAAGAGAGAGAAATAAAGGGATCCAAATTGGAAAAGAAGAGGTAAACTTTTCACTATATGCAAATGACATGATGCTATATGTAGAAAACCCTAAAAGTTCCACACAAAAACTACCAGAACTAATAGAAGAATTCAGCAAGGTAGCAGGATATAAAATTAACTGCATTTTGTATTGATGCATTAATACAAAATTAATGTACAAAAATTAGTTGCATTTCTTTACACTAATGATGAATTAACAGGAAAATAAAGCAAACAAAAATCCCTTTTAAAATAGCACCCAAAGTAATAAAATACCCAGGAATAAATCCAACCAAGGAGGTGAAATACTTATACATGGAGACTACAAAACATTGATTAAGGAAATTAAAGAAGACTTTAAAAAAAAAAAAAAAGGAAACATATCCCATGCTTCTGGATTCGATTTGCATTAAATCCCTATCAAATTACCCAGGACATATTTCACAGAACTAGAACAAATCATAATAAAATTTATATGAAATCACAAAAGACCCAGAATTGCCAAAGCATTACTGAAGAACAGGAATAAGGCTGGAGGAATAACCCTCCCAGACTTCAGACAATACTGCCGAGCTACAGTAATCAAAACAGCATGGCATTGATACAAAAACAGACATATGGATCAATGTAACAGAACAGAGAGCCCAGAGATGAACCTACAAACTTTTGGTCAATTAAACTTTGACAAAGGAGGCAAGAATATACAATGGAATAAAGACAGTCTCTTCAGCAAATGATGTTGGGAAAACTGGACAGCAGCATGTAAATCAATAAAGCTAGAACACTCCTTTACACCATACACAAAAATAAATTCAAAATGAATCAGAGACTTAAACATAGGACAAGACACTATAAACCTCCTAGAAGAAAATATAGGCAAAACATTATCTCACATACATCTCAAAAATGTTCTCCTAGGGCAGTCTACCCAAGCAATAGAAATAAAAGCAAGAATAAACAAATGGGACCTAATGAAATGTACAAGCTTCTGCACAGCAAAGAAAACCATAAGCAAAACAAAAAGACAACCTACGGAATGGGAAAAATTTTTGCAAGTGAAACTGACAAAGGGTTGATCGTCAGAATATATAAGCAGCTCATATGACTTAATAAGAAAAAGCAAACAACCCAATCCAAAAATGGGCAGAAGACCTAAACAAGCAATTATCCAAGGAAGAAATACAAATGATCAATAGGCACATGAGAAAATGCTCAATATCACTAATTATCAGAGAAATGCAAATCAAAACTACAATGAGGTGTCAGCTCACACCAGTCAGAATGATCGTCATTCAAAAGTCCACAAATGACAAATGCTGGAGAGGCTTTGGAAAAAAAGAAGCCCTCCTACACTGTTGGTGGGAATGCAATTTGGTGCAGCCACTATGGAAAACAGTATGGAGATTCCTCAAAAGACTAGTAATAGACTTACCATGTGACCCAGGAATCCAGCTTCTGGGCATATATCCAGAAGGAACCCTACTTCAGGATGACATCTGCACCCCAATGTTCATAGCAGAACCATTTACAATAGCCAAAACATGAAAACAGCACAAATGTCCATCAACAGATGACTGGATAAAGAAGCAGTGGTATATTTATACAACAGAATACTGTTCAGCAATAAAAAATGACAACATAACACCACTTGCAGCAACATGGATGTCCCTGGAGAATGTCATTCTAAGTGAAGTAAACCAGAAAGAGAAAGAAAAATACCAAATGACATCACTCATATGTGGAATCTAAAGAAAAACAAAACAGAAATACAAAACAGAAACAGACACATAGACATAGAATACAAACTTGTGGTTGCCAAGGGGGCAAGCAGTGGGAAGGGACAGACTGGGATTTCAAAATATAGAATAGATAAGCAAGATTATACTGTATAGCACAAGGAAATATATACAAGATCTTATGGTAGCTCACAGCAAAAAAAATGTGACAATGAATATGTATATGTTCATGTATAACTGAAAAATTGTGCTCTACACTGGAATTTGACACAATGTTGTAAAGTGACTATAACTCAATAAAAAAAAGTTTAAAAAAAAAGAGAGAAACACTGCCATAAGTGACAATATGAATAAAGCTGGAGGACATTATACTAAGTGAAATAAATCAGTAACAGAAGGGCAAATATTGTGTAATTCTACTTCTATAAGATATTCAAAATATTCAAACTCATAGAAGCAGAGAGCAAAATAGTAGTGGTCAGGGGCTGGGGAAGAGGAAATGGGGAGCTGCTGTTCAACATGGCTGAAGTTTAAAGTTCTAGTTATACCAAGTGAATAAGGTGTAGGGATCTGTTGCACAAAATTGAATCCCTAGCTAACAGTACTACTATACTATGCATTTAAAAACTTGTTAAGACGTTAGATCTTATAGTAAGTATTCTTACCACAATAAAAAAGAAAAATAGGAAAAAAAAGAAGAAACTTATTCAGTCCTATTCTACTTTTTTTGGCCATGAGTGAATAAGGGAAAAAAAAATCTCTTCATTTGTGATTTGTTGTAAATACCCATCCATCCAGAAAACTCCACCTGGATATTCCAGGTAGATTTCCTTTTATCTCCATATTTGTCAAGGTCTCCCATCCACTCGGGAGATGGTGGCTCTCAGTCCCACCAAAAGGAAGAAAATTTCAATGCCTTGATGCCATCTTATCATACAACTTAGTGCTTCCCAAGAGGAAGTGAATCAAAATATGTGGCCGTCTATAAACTCTTTGGGGTTAGCAAGGGAGACCAGCCATGGAATGTTGATTTAATTGCTAAAGTCCATCTGTGGTTTCCTGTTGATCTCTGGAAAGATGTTAAGGTCACTAAAACATATTTTGCTTATAAAGTTTCTATTGGGTCGACACAGTTATCATGGGAAGAGTGCGTGTGACACTTCTTTTGCTTGATTAAATTTCAAAAGTCCCTTCATTCATGCCTGAGAAAACTTGATTTAAAGTAAGATCTGCTGAAAGGTGCCCACGAACCCTTCTAATAAGCAAGTATAATTTTTTGTCACTTGCGGATAGCGCTCAGTATGCTTTTGGGAGCATTTTCAGAGGAGACTTCTGCATGAGGTTCATTCTAGCAGAAGAAATACTTCCTGACTACTGACCTGAAGCAACTCTCCTGGATGCGCATCCTCTGTGGCAGATGCCAGATTGGCCTGTTTCCATTCCTGGGGGCTGTTCATAAAAACAAATTTCTTTGTCTGAGAGACTCATGATGTTTGACCATCCCTAGACATGGCAAGGGCATAGACATCTCTGCCTTGCCTGCAACTTCTCCCGCAGACTCTTCTGATTTCTCTGTCTTTTCTAGAGACTGCTCCTTATATGCATAGAATAAAGTCTACCAACATGCCCCCATGCAATATTGAACACACCATCAACCTTCATCAAAGCACTTGTGGTCATGATGCATTGATAATGTAGAAGGAATTCACCAAGAGAGATTGTTGTAATGTCTGTAATGAACATATTTGATTCAACAAACATTTATTGAATACATATGGGTAACACACTCTGGGGAATTAAAAAATGAATAAATGAAGAAGGTCCATTCTCACCTTATCATTGAATTACAAATACAAAGATAATCTTAACTGAGGGTAGGCTATAACAAGTTCCTAAAGGAGGTAAAAGCAAAGTGCTTTGGGAACACAGGGAAAGCAGCTGTATTGCCCCCTAGAGGAGCCAGGGAAATATTTATGGAGAAGTGGCAAATGAGCAGAGCCTTGAAGTATGGCTAAAATTTCATTAAAAGGGGAAGAAAGTCCCTCTAATGACAAAGAGAGGAGAGCAGTTTGCGCAGAAAGTCATGGAGCAGGTAGTCTGCTTACTAGGATGAAGGTAACTTAGAACAAGGTTGGTGTGAGAAAAAAAAACAGGAAAGTATATTGTCACTGCCTATAGAAATTCCTTAGGAGTGACCTTTGTAATACAAGCAGAGAGGAGTCATTGAAAATAATCAGCAAAGAAGTGACACGGTCAGAGTTGTACCTTATGAACAGCACTGCAGCTGTGTGTCAGGACGGAAGGCAAAGACTCTGAAATAGAGATCAGACAATAGGCCTCTGTGATGTACTAAGTGATATAAAGGGATTAAATTAGACGAAGACCAATAGGAAAAGGGGGGAAAAGAGAGCATTGAGAGTCCTGGTGGCAGGATTAAATGCTGCATTGATTTTTGCATTATGCATGTAGTCAGTCAACAAACAGTCACTGAGCAGCCACTAAGTGAGAGGCATTACATTGAGTGATGAGGACGCAACAGGGAAAGGATATATAGTTTTTGCTTCCAGGATCTTACAGTCTTGGATGGGACAGTAATAAACAAACAAGTAACAACACAAGTAAGAGCAGTAAAGACGAAGCAGTGTTCCAGAAGGGGGAATGGCACATAGAAAGTTCAAAGATGGGACAGAGTACGCCTGGTATATTTAAGGAACTACAAGTAATTCAGCCTGACTGAAGCATGAAGTGTAAGGCAGCAAGTGGAAAGAGACTGGAGGTGTGATTAACAGGGACAATCATAGATAACAATGGATTCTGTAAAGCACACTGAGAGTCTGTGATTGATACCGAGAAGGGAATGGCATGACATATTCTGCTTCAAAAAGTGAAGGATTTTAGGAAGAGGACATGAGTGGCTGAGATTTAAAAAATAAGGGCAGGGGGTGAGTGGAAAGGAAGAAAGTCAATGGCAATTAGAAACTTTTAAAAACCCAAATGTTTTAAAAATTTTACCATTAGGAACTCAGGATTTTCAAGAAAAAAGGGCTTGAGAAGAGAAAGGAAGATAGGTGTTACCATATCATTTTTTAAGAATTTATGAAACCAAAGGAGAAAGGATGGATTAGATAATTGTAAAAGAAGTAGCAAGATCAGGGAAAGGATTTTCTTTTGTTCAGAAAGAGCAGAGACATGAAGATTTTACCACGTGAAAGGAAGAAGCTCAAAGAAGAGATTGGATGCAAATGATGTTGAAGAAAACACTGGATGGAGCAGAGAAGGAATGGTGTCAAGATGTAATAAGGACCTTTTTCTCTCAAAAGCTCAGATTCTAAGCTAGAAAAGCCCTATTGTGATTACCCATACTCATTTAAGAAAAAATTAAATAAATATAAAATATTTTTCAGAAATGTTACTGCAAAAAAAAAGAATCTGATGGAGAATTCCACCACATAAAAGATTCGCTTAATAAAACCTTGGTGTTAGTTAGAAGCCTACAGAACTATGCAGGGTCCATCTTCCAGTTTTAAAAGAAGGTGATTTCAGCAAGGATTATTTAATGTTTTGGCCAAAAAAAAATATCCAAACAAACAAAACCTGCAAAAGAGGCATTATACTTTTTTACTCTTAAGTTGATGAAAACCTATTAAAGTTTCCTCCACCCACCCAAAAATGATTTGTAAGGTTTAGATCATGGTTCCTGCTCCATTAAGCTTAATTGGACAATACGGTGTCCTTGCTGGGTCTTTCCTTTCTTACAGGATACAAAAGATACCTCAGGCCAGAAGAATAAGACAGCCAGCTGAGAGCACAGCTGGAGGTCTGGACTGTCTGGCCTGGCTGTCAAGGATCAAATGTCCTTCCTTTGTACTCTGTCTTTTTTTTTTTTTTTCCTGCCAGGCAAACACCCAACACTTGAAAAATGTTTTGATGGGAATACACCCAACACTTGAAGGAGAAGTGCCTTCCAACAACGATGTACTGGTTGGAGATGGATCCTTCATCTCGAGTTAAGCCTTTAGATGACTGTAGCCCCAGCTACATCTATTAAAAAAAAAAAAACACTTTATTGAAGTATGATTGACATGTAATATATACGAATATATTTAATGTATACAACTCTACGAGTTTGGGAAAAAGTATACACTTGTTAATCAATTACTACCATATTTGTCACCTCCTGAAAGTTTCCTCCTGTTTCTTTATTTTTTTGTGCATTAGGAACCCCTTAACATAAGGTCTACTCTCAGCAAATTAAAGTATACAATATAGTACTGTTAGCTGTAGGCACTGTGCTGCATAGCAGATCTCCAAAATTTGTTTATCTTGCATTACTGAAATTTTCTGGGCTTTGACCATCACCTCCTCATTTACTCCTTCTCTCAGCCATTGCAGCAACAGTTCTATTCTCTGCTTCTATGGGTGTGACTATTTTAGATTCCACATGTAAGTGAGATCATACATCATTTGTTGTTCTCAGTCTGGCTTATTTCACTTAGCATGATGTCCTCCAGGTCCATTCATGTTGTCACAAATGGCAGACTTTCCTTCTTTAAGACTGAATAATATTCCATTGGATGTACAGAACACGGTTTCTTTTTTTATTACTTTCTTTAGTATTCTTGAGGTACAATTGACATACAGCACTGTATCAGTTTAAGATATACAGAATATTGACTTACATATATTGTGAAATGATTACAACAGTAAGTTTAGTTAACATCCACCATCTCATATAGATATAAAAAAAATGTTTTTTCCTTGTGAGGAGATCTTTTATGAGCCACTGTTAGAAGCCTTCAAATATATCATACAGCCTTATGAACTATAGTCACCATGTAATACATTATCCTCTAGTAGTTACTGATCTTACAACTGGAAGTTTACACCTTTTGGCCAGTTTCTTCCAGTTTCTCCACCCCAAGCCCCTGCCTCAGGTAACCTCAAATCTGACCTCTTTTCTATGAATTTTATTTTATTTTTAGATTCAACATGTGAGATCTTATAATATTTGTCTTTGTTTTATTTCACTTAGCATAATGCTGTCAAGGTCCATCCATGTTGCCATAAATGGCAAGATTTCTGTCTTTTTTATGGCAGAATAGTATTTCATTTTATATTTTTACCACAACTTCTTTATCCATTTATGCATTGATGGACACTTTAGGGTGTTTCCGTGTCTTTGCTATTGTGAATGATGCTGCAATGAACAAAGAGGTGCAGATATCTCTTAGAGATAGTGTTTTCATTTCCTTTGATAAATACCCAAAGTGGAATTGCTGGATCATATAGAAGTTCTCTTAATTTTTTAAAAGAAACTCCATACTGTTTTCCATAGTGACTGCACCAATTTATATTTCCACCATTAGGGTACAAGGTTTTTGGGGTTTTTTGTTTTTTTTCTTGCCAGCATTTGTTATTGCTTGTATTTTTTTGATGATAGCTGTTCTAACAGGTGTAAAGTGATACCTCGTTGTAATTTTAATTTGCATTTCCCTAATGATTAGTGACACTGAACATCTTTTCGCATATCTGTTGCCCATTTGTATACCTTCTTTGGAAAAATGTTTATTCAGTTTCTTTGGCCTTTTTTTTTTGAATTATTTGGTTTTTTGCTACTGAATTGTATGAGTCCTTTATATATTTTGGATATTAACCCCTCATTATATCTAGGATTTCAAAATATTTGTTCCATTCCATAGGTAGACTATTCATTTTGTTAATGGCTCCCTTTGCTGTTTATAAGTGTTTGAGTTTGATGCAGTCCTACTTGTAAAATTCTTATTTTGTCACCAGAACTTTAGGCGTCATATCTAAAAAATATCATTGCCCAGACCTATGTCAAGGAGTTTTTTCTATGTTTTCTTTTAGAAGCTTTGTGGATTTTATTCTTACATTTAAGTCTTTAATGAACTTTGAGTAAATTTTTGTGAGTGGTATAAGTTAGGGGTCTAGTTTCATTCTTTTATATGTGAATATCAATTTTCCTGGTACCATTTATTGAAGAGACTCTGTTTTCTCCACTGAATATTCTTGACTCCCAGGTCATTTAAATTGACCTTATATGGATGGGTTTGTTTCTGGGCTCTTGATTTACTTCTGTTTTTCAATGTGTCTTTTTTTATGCAAGGGCCACACTGTTTTAATTACTTCAGCTTTATAACATAGCTTGAAATCAGGGAATGGGATGCCTCCACTGTATTCCTTTTTTTTTTTTTTTCCTTCAGAATTGCTTTGGCTATTCAAGGTCTTTTTTGGTTCCATATAAATTTGATGTTTGTTCCTTCTACTTCTGTAAAAAAAAATGCCATTGGAATTTTGATAGTGATTGCATTGAAGTTATAGGTGTCTTTGGATAACATAGGCATTTTAACTATTTTAATTCTTCCAATCTGTGGCACTGGATACTTTTTCACTTATTTGTGTCTTCTTTGATTTCTTTTATCCATGTCTTACAGTTTTCAGTAACAGATCTTTCACTTCTTTCCTTAAATTTATTCCTAAGTATTTTATTATTTTCCATGCTGTTATAAATTGAATCATTTTCTTTATATATTTTTCAGATTATTAGTTGTTAGTGTATAGGAACTACTGATTTTTGTATGGTAATTTTGTATCCTGAAATTTTACTGAATTCATTGATTAGATCTAACAGTTTGTTAGTGGAATCTTTGGGATTTCCTAAATATAAATTCATGTCATCTACAAATAGATACAATTTTACTTTCCCTTTTCAATTCTGATAACTTACTTCTTTTTCTTTCCTGAATGCTCTGGCTAGGGCTACCAACATTATGCTGAATATGAGTTGTGAGAGTGGGCACCTTTGTCTTATTCCTGATCTTAGAGGGAACGTTTATAGTTTTTCACTACTGAGTGTGATATTTGTGAAATTCTTATATATAGCCTTTATTATATTAAGGTATATTCCTTCAATACCTAATTTGTTAAGAGTTTTTATCATGAATGGATGCTGAACTTTGTCAACTGCTTTTTTCAACATCTATTGAGATGATGATATGATTTTTCTTTCATTCTATAAATGTAATGTATCACATTTATTGATTTGCTTATGTTGGACCATCCTTGCATCCCAGGCATAAATCCCACTGGATCATGGTGAATGATCCATTTAGTGGAAATTGAGTTTGTTGGTATTTTATGAGAGTCTTTGCATCTATATTCATCAGAGATACTGTACTGAGATTTTCTTTTCTTGTAGTGTCCTTTTCTGGCTTTGCTATTAGGGTACTGCTGGCATCATATAATGAGTTTGGGAGTGTTCCCTCCTCTGATTTTTTTTGGAAGAGGTTGAGAAGGGCTGGTATTAAGTCTTTTTAAAATATTTGGTAAATTTCACTAGTGAAGCCATCCATTCCAGAACTTTTCTTCACTTGGAGATTTTTGATTACTGCTTCAATATCTTTACTTGTAACTGGACTGGTCATATTTTCTACATCTTCCTGATTTGTTCTTTATGAGTTGTATGTATCCAGGGATTTTTCCATTTCTTCCAAGTTGTTCAGTTTGTTGGCATATAGTTCATAGTAGCTTCTTATGATCCCTTGTTTTTCTTGGGTATCAATTATGAAAATTCCATTTTCATTTATAATTGTGGAGATTTGGGTTCTCTTTCTTATTTCATTGGTTAATCTAGCTAAAGGTTTGTCAATTCATTTATCTTTACAAAGAATCAACTCATAGATTTGTTAATTCTTGCTATTGTTTTACTGTTCTCTATTTCACTTCTTTCCACTCTAATCTTTTGTTATTTCCTTTCTTTTTAACTACCTTTGGACTCAGTTTTTTCTTCTTTTTCTAGTTCCTTGAAGGATTAAATTAGGCTGTTTATTTGAGATCATTTATGCTTCTTAATGTCAGTGCTTCTTGCTGTGAACTTCTCTCTCAGCACTGCTTTTTCTACATCCCATAATTTTGGTATGTTGTGTTTCCATTTTTCTTTCTAAAGATACTTCTTATTTCCTTTTAATTTCTTCTTTGATCCATTGGTTGTTCAATATAATGTTGTTTAATTTCCACATACATATAAGTCCCCATGTTTTTCTCCTGTTACTGATTTCCAGTTTCATACTATTGTTGTCAGATAAGCTATTTGGTGTGATTTCAGTCATCTTGAATTTGCTGAGATTTGTTTTGTGACCTAACATATTGTCTACACTAGAAAATGTTCCATGTACACTTGAAAATAATACGTATTCTATTATTGTCAGAATGTTTTGTATATGTCTGTTAGGTACTTTGATAATCCATTCTCAACAATGGATAGGTCATGCAGACAGAGAATCAATAAGGAGACGGTGGATTTGAACAACACTATGGACCAAAGTCCCCAACTAATACTGTATTGCTAGTTATATCTCCTTTTTGTTCTGTTTTTATTTTATAAGTTTAGGTGATCCAATGTTGGGTTCATAAATATTTAAAATTGTTATATCTTCTTGATGGATTGACCCACTTATCATTATATAATAACCATCTTTGTATATTTTTAACATTTTTAGATTGAAGCCTATTTTGTCCAATATAATTAAGCTACCTTTGCTTATTTTTGGTGACCATTTGCTGGATATAGCTTTTTCTGTCCTTTTACTCTCAGTCTGTGCATTTCTAAGACTAAAGTGGGTCTCTGTAGTTAGCATATTACTGAATCTTGGTTTTTTTTTTTTAATCCATTCAAACATTCTATATCTTTCAATTGGAGCATTTAATCTATTTACATTTAAAGTAATTACTGTTAGATTAAGACTTAATATTCCCATTTGTTTATTGTTTTATGGCTGTTTGGTAGATTCATTTTTCTTTGTTTCTTATCCTGCTGTCTTATTTGTGTTTTCATGTGTTTTGGTATTAGTATCCTTTGACTTATTTTTTACTGAAATATAGTTGGTTTACAATGTTGTGTTACTTTCTGGTGTACAGCATAGTGATTCAGTTATACATACATTGATATATACTCATTTTCACATTGTTTTCCATTATCAGCTATTCCAAGGTATTGAATATAGTTCCCTGTGCTATACCGTAGGGCCTTGCTGTTTATCTATTTTATGTATAGTTGTTGGAATCTGAAAATTCCAAACTGTCAATTTATTTCTCCACCCATTCCCTCCTGGTAATAAGTTTGTTTTCTATGTCTATGAGTCTGTTTCTGTTTTGTAAATAAGTTCAGTTTGCTCACTTTTTTAGATTCCACATATAAATGATATCATATGGTATTTTTATTTATCTTTCTGGCTTACTTCATTTAGAATGACAATCTTCAGTTCCATCTATGTTGTTGCAAATGGCATTATTTTATTTTTTGTGGCTTAGTAGTATTCCATTGTATACACACATACTTCATCTTCATTATCCAATCATCTGTCAATTAACATTTAGATTGTTCCCATGATTTGGCTATTGTAAGTGCTGCTTCTGTGAACACTGGGGTGCATGTATCTTTTTGAATTAGAGTTTTCTCTAGCCCTATGCTGAGGAGTGGGTTTGCTGAATCATATAGTAAGTCTATTTTTAGTTTTTAAATGAATATCCATGCTGTCCTCCATAATGGCTGCACCAAAATATATTACATTTAGGAGGATTCCCTTTTCTACACACACTCTCCAGTATTTATTATTTGTGCACTTTTTAATGATGGCCATTCTGATTGGTGTGAGGTGATACCTCATTGTAGTTTTGATTTGCATTTCTCTAGAAAAAAATGAGCATTTTTTCATGTGCTTATTGGTCATTTGTATGTCTTCATTGAAGAAATGTTTGTTTAGGTCTTGTGCCCATTTTTGGATGGGGTTGTTTATTTATTTTTTGTTATTAAGTTGTATGAGCTATTTTACATTCTGGAAATTAAGCCTTTGTCAGTCGCATCATTTGCAAATATTTCTCCCACTCCATAGATTGTCTTTTTGTTTTGTTTATAGTTTCCTTTGTTGTACAAAAGCTTATAAGTTTAATTAGGTCCCATTTGTTTATTTTTGCTTTTATTTCAATTGCCATGGTAGACTGCTTTAGGAGAACATTGCTAAGATTTATGTCAGAGAATGTTTTATCTATGTTTTCTTCTAGAGTTTTATAGTGTCTTGTCTTATGTTTACATATTTAAACCCTCTTGAATTTATTTTTGTGTATAGTATGAGGGAGTGTTCTAACTTCACTGATTTACATGGCAGCTGTCCAACTTTCCCAACACTGCTTACTGAAAAAACTGTCTTTTCTCCACTGTATATTCTTGTCTTTTTTGTGCTTTGACTTCTTAATCATGCTCTTTTATGTAATGTACAGGTTTTACCCTTGTGGTCACCATGAGGCTTACAAAAACACCTTAGAATTATAAAATCTAATTCTAAACTAACAACTTAATGCCTACAGCATCCCTAAACTTCTCCTCTCCCTAGGCAGTTTAGGTTATTGATATTACAGTTTGCAGATTTTCTTTTGTTTATTTAATAACACATTATTATAGTTATTGTTATTTTTACTATTTTTTAACTTTCAAACGACAGTTGTAACTGAATTAGGCAACAATTACCACATTGCAGAATCTAACTTTCACTATATATTTACCATTTCCATTGAGTTTTATGCTATCTTCTTATGTTTTCACCAGTTAGTGTCTTTTTACTTCCACTTAAGGAACTCCCTTTAGCATTTCTTATAAGGCAGGTCTTTTAGTGATGAATTCCCTCAGCATCTGTTTGTTCAGAAAAGTCTTTATCTCTCTTACATTTCTGAAAGACAGCTTTATGGGTACAGAATTCTTGGTTGACATATTGTTTCTTCTTCCCATATTTTGAATATAGCATCTTATTTTCTCTTCTGGCCTGAAAAATTTCTGTTGAGAAATCTGCCTTATTATTTTGAGGGTGTTCCTTTCCATGCAACTTGTCTTTTCTTTTGCTGCTTTCAAAATGTTTTTTTTGTCTTTGACTTCTGACAATTCAGTTATTATGTGTCTCAGTAGTAGCCCTATTCAGGTTCAACTGATTTGGTTCTTTGGACATCATGGATCTGAAAGTCCACTTCCCTCTCCAAGTTTGGAAAGTTTTCAGCCTTTATTGCTTTAAATATTCTTTCTGCACCTTTTTTCTCTCTTCTCCTGGGAGAAATGACTCGTGTCCCTTGTTCTGTGGCCAAATGGGGACACCTGCCTTGCTCTGCTGACAGTCAGTGTTGTCACGTGGGCTCTCCATTTAAGAGCACCACTCAGGAATTGAATTGCTGGGTTATAGAACTCCAAGATGCTCAGGTCAGACTTCCTGGTTGGGTGAGGCTGGGATCTACATACTTAGTGATACACAAAGCTCTGACTCAGCTCCACTGCCTGATGTGGGTAGGAGTGGGGGCAAACCAGGCTCCTGGGCCAGAATGGCAATTTACCTGAACTCCCAAAACAGAAATTCCTGTGGCCCATGGAGTTCCCAGATCAGATTGCATCACTATCTTGGCTCTACCATTGAACAAAGATGCTGGTTGGTACTACCACTTAAGCACTGCAGGTTGGAACCTGTTCTGCCAAGATCTGAGTGCTGATTGTTACAAGTCCCTTCCCCCTTCACCATCGCATTCAGTTTGCCAGTGGTCAAGACCCCAAAGAGCTTTGCCAGCCTTGGAGTTGGTTCTGCCCCCCAACCTGGGTAAGGGAGCTAATTCATTGCCCTGCTCACTGCTGAGGGTAGCTTCAAGGAAGTCTGACCAGAAAGTCTATTCAACTGGGCAGTGCTGGTTTATAGTGAATATTGATCAGGGATTCTTTTATGTAGAAGTTTTTCTGCCTTTTCCCTCTATCCAATCTGTAATCTAGTCTTTGAACTATTTTTTAATTTAACTGTGAAATATATCACATTTGCAAAACATTATATATAAACTTCATGTATAGTTTAAAGAGCAGTCATTTAAAAAATACCCATCACTGAACTCAAGAAGTATAATGTTGCCAATACCTTTGGAAAGCCCTCTGTGACCATCCCTAAACACGTTTCCTTTCTTTCCCTTCAGGGTTAAACACTATTTTATGTTAATTGTTCCCTTCTTTTCCTTTATGATTGTATTTTCTATATGTACGACTCTAATCAATTGATTTTACTAGTGTTACCTCTTTCTGAACTCAGATAAATGTGTACATTTCTGTGTATTTCTCTGTTCCTTAAAATAGGGTTCATACATGTTGATGAAAGTCATTCTTCATTTCATTTTTAGCTCTTGCATAGTATTTCTGTATTTTGATATTCCACAATATATTCACCCAGGTTTCTGTCATTAAGCATTGTGGTTTTGTTTTACTTTGTTTTACTATTACAAACCATGTTGTTGTGAACTATGAGGATACAGTTCTCCATTCATCTCTCCAGCTGCAAAATCTGTAAGCTCTAACAGCCCATTTGCTCCACTATTATTATTTTAGGAATAGTTGCATAAGTAAATATCCCTGGATAGATTGGGTTAGTGACTTACTCTAGAACTAATTCACTTATGTTCTCATATACTAAAAGTAGAGGCTTCCCCTTCCCTGAAGACATTCCAGGGTAAAAAGGATATAGATGCCTCCTTCCTCTCCCCTGAGAGAAATGCTTACATTTCAGGCTAATAAATAGTGTCACTCTCTGGAAGGGAGAACAGACAGGTTTGTCAGCAGCCCTTATATAGGATTAGAGTTTCTTACGCTCAGCGTTCCTCCACATAATGCATTTTTATTTCTTATACGAGCAGCACCCAGCCCTCACCATATCATCCTGTGGGAATTGAGGGCTACAGTATTACTTTGTTACTTTTGCTGTGAATAATAAACTATCTTTCCTCTTAATTCTGGTGCTTCATGTCTTTCTAGTAGCATCTATGAAACTGACTGAACTTGTTAGCTTGCAAGCAAGATGAAATTTCAGTTGCTTTCACGGTTCCTGACTTGATGGTTTAACAAGAACATTGTGGTACATGTCTTTTGAAGCACTTATTCAAGAATTGGGGGGGGGGCGTGTATACCTAGAAGCGGAATTGCTATGCACTAGATAATGTCAAGTTGTTTTTTAAAGTGGTTAAATCAATCTACACTGCACTCAAGAATGTTAAAGAGTTTTTGGTTACATATCTCCACCAAGCTTGGAATTCTCACTTTATTCAGTTATTATCAACCCATTTGGTGTGAAAAATCATCTTGTTGTGGTTTTAATATGCTCTTTTAATGCAGCTAAGTAATTTTTCACATATATAGTAGCTATTTTGTTTCCTCTTCTAAGGAGACTAGTTCATGGTTTTGTTCCATGTTTCTACTGGGTTGATTGTCTTTATCTAGTTAATTTCTATGAGTTCTTTATATTTTTTGGAGCCTAGTCACTTATTAGTTAATGGCTTGCAAATACCTTCCCCTAGTTTTTTCCTTTCATTTTCTGTGTCATGTCTTTTGATAATCAGAAAATCTTACCATTAATATAGTAAAATTTGTCAGTGCTTTTCTTTTTTATTTTTGCTTTGGGGTCTTACTTAAAAATCATTCCCTACTCCTAAGATTATAAAAAATATACATTGTCTTTTGAAATGTAATGTTTTGTGTTTAACACTTAAATCCTTGAACCACCTAGAATTGATTTCTGTGCATGTTATGGGGGAAGAATTGACTTTAGTTTTTCCCATGTGGATAAGAAATCATGGAAGTACAACTTATTGGATTGTCTGTCCTTTTCATGCTGAGCTATACTGCCAATTCTATCATATATCAGATTTTCACATATACATCAGATTTTCACATATACATCAGCTTGTTTCTGGACTGTTATGTTCCACTGGTGCATTTATCACTCTCTGCCTCAATGCTAATTATTATACATTACTATAGTTACATAATTACTGTAACATTATAATAAGCCTTGATAGCTGGTATGTCAAATGTGTCCCTAACTCTTCAAATATGTACTTGCTTTTCTAAATATATTGTAGAATCAACTTGTCAAATTCCACAATAGAAGGCAACTATTTTAATTAAATTTCTTTTTTTTTTGGTGTACGTTCACATTTATTATAACTAATTGGCGATGTCATAAGACAATGCTCACGTGGCCTGAATATTGGTCACAATCACAACAAAGCTTAATCCAGCCCAGCATACAAATGAAAGTGTCAACTGTGAAGACATGTTTACATATATAGGAGTATGTATAAGAGTGACACTGAAACAACTGTATAGCCTTAAAAAATATAGGGCCCACTAATGCCATTTTATCTCATTCAACTCAACTTTCGTATGAAAGGTGGTGTTTATGGCTTCTGATAAGTGGGCAGTGTCGTGGAAAGGAAGGAAGCTGCCCTAAAATTTGCTCTAAGTGGAGAGAAGCAATAGGGGGGCAAAATAAATTTGGCTGTAACAAGCACCCTTGCTTTAAACAATGACTTATGCAACACTTTGTGAAGAGAATAACACACTTTCATAAGAAACTGTTACTAAAAATCCCTGGTAAGTCAACATTTCCATTTTATTTGGGGGTCATCAAAAATAGTCCAACTAAGTGACTAAATGATTATGACCACAAAAAATTTCTCTCAGGAGTCAAATATTCTTTGGCCTTAAAAACAACATACTTACTATTATTGAAACAGCTGATCTCTGTTCCCCGTCCCAGGTTCAGAAGTCTTTTAAAGAATTTTTAGTGTAAAACAGCATCATTCCATTTTAGTCTTTTGTGGATTCCCTTTGTTTTAAGGTATTTAGTTTCTAATAAGGGTCTTTGGTATAAATTTATTTTTCTTTAAAGTTTCAACATACAGTGAAATTTTCCTTCATTTGATATGTGACATGTCAATTCCCTTTATTCTCATATATACTGAAATGCGGCACTGGCCTTTGGTTTCATAAAATCAGGTTTCACATAATTTAAGTTTCTTTTGCCAAAGACAGTAAGTAATAAGTTGCCTGATCTTGTCATTTTCATAGATGCACATAATCAGATTAAGAGAAAGAGGCCTATAAACTTTAAAATAGGAAGAAAAGTTACTTTTCTTTTTCTGCATTCATTCTAATTCCTATGTAAGTCCCTTGTTATCGCTTCATTAACCAAAGTTCCCTTTAAAAAAAGGTTGTGTAGGCCTGAATGAAGCAGCTTAGCAGAACAGTAATGCTGAAAAGACGTCATCTTACACCATTAGCTAACATGGACATGAAGGCAGTGACCGTCTACAGGGTGTGAAATGCCACAAGAAGTCATCAACAGGGGAGGAGAGTTATGTCAGTCCAATTTCTTCAAGAACACTACGTGGGGTTTCAGCTTCCTCCTGCAGTGGATCAGCCTGCTCAATTGCTTTATGGACATTTTTCTTGGATGTTTCCTGAACTTCCCCTCCGAAAAGACACTCATCCGAAATAAAATCAGCCTTCTCAAAATTAGAGATGATATCAAGTTCACACACACTGCCAAAATACTTGTCAAGTAATTCCACATAACAATGAATTATTTCCAGGGTAATTAGTTCATTGTCCTGATCCTCAATAGCACAGCAAAAATACAGACTGGCATATCTTTTGTAAACAATTTTCAGACCTCGCCATTCAAGAAAGCTGCACATTTTAGGTTTCCGTGCTAAAACGGTTTGAACAAGTTCTCTTGTGATCTTTTTCTCCTCTTTGTCTGATAATGGGACTTACCATTTCTGCAGTCGAAGCTTTCCCTGACGACTAAAAAGCAACATAACCTGCACGGCGGCCGCGGGCCGCGGGCGCGGCGGGGCTTGGCCGGCGGCGGCGGGGGCTGAGGGCAAGGCCCTGTCGCTGAGCTGAGGAAGGGAAGTCGTGTCGCGGTGGGGAGCTTAATTAAATTTCTATTAGAAACGTATTTAGTCACACATTGATTTGGAGAAAATTGCTATATTTAAAATATTGCTTATTTCTAACCATAACCATGTTATATCTCTTCTTTTATTTAGATTTCAGCAGTAACTTCTTGCACATCTTTTGTTAGATTTGTACTGATACTTTATCTTTGATGTTGTTGCTTTTACTGTCGAAAATGGCATCTTCTTCTTAAATTGCATTTTCTACTTTATTGCTAGAATATTGAAGTCAGTTGAACTGATACATTAATATTGCTAAACTCATTAATTTTAATGATTTGTCAATTATTATGAATTTGGATCTAAAAATGTGTTCCCTACTAATGGTGATGTTTTTCCTTTCCTTTCCAATCCTTGTGATTTTTATTTATTCCTCTTTTCTTAGATTACTGACTAATACCTTCTGGAAAATACTGTATAAAAATGGTGATAGCTGACTTTCTTGGTTTTATTTCTCTGTTTCAAGGGAAATGCTTTTCAAATTTCCCATTGAGTGTGGGTGTAACATGCTTCTTTTAAAAGTTAAGAATATTTCCTTCTATTCCTGGTTTGCTGAGGGACATATGAATTTTGACTTTTATAAAGTGCTTTTTCCTTATCTAGTGAGATAACCACTCATGTAGCAAATTCCCCTAATAAAATGAACTCTCCAGTGTTGATACAAAGTTACATCTTTGCACTAAACACAACTTAATTTTTTATATATTGGAGAATTTGGATTGTAACTTTCAAAGTTTTATATCTATTTTTATGAATTGGAAGCTTTATGTCTAGTTTTAAGAATTGAGAATTACCTGTGGATCTTTTTTTCTCATGTCCATTTCTAATTTGAGCAACATGGTCATTTCAGCTTCATTTAATTCAACATCAGGCTTTTGAATGCCTTTTTTTGTGCTAAGCGCAGTTCTGATGCTTTGGAGAAAGCACGTTAAACAGTCAAGATCCCTGTCCTTACCATTTAACATAGAAAAACATAATAAATGATAAATGGAATAAATAATTAAGCTCTATAATATATTAGAAGATGATATGTACTTTGGAAAGAATAGCACATGGACAAAAAAAGGATCAAGGAAGCAAGGGAGGGAGGTGAGTTACAATTTCTAATAGAGTGGTTAGTGGAGTTGTCATGGAGAAGGTGACATTTGAGCAAAGCTTTGAAGAAGGTGAGGACATGAGACATGCGGGTATCAGAGACAAAAGCATTGCAGACAGAGGGTCAAGTTACTACAGAGATCCTGAGGTATGCATGTCCATCAGGTGTTCCAGAAACATCAAGATAACTGTGTGGCTGGAGAGGGTAAGTGAAGGAAAGAGCCATGCGGTATGCAGTCAGAAAGGCAGTATAGTCAGGTTCTGTAGGGCCTTGGGACTATAAGAACCTGGTCTTTCTCTGCGAGAGACCAGGAGCAGCTGTAAGATGTGAGCAGGAAGATGACATGATGTCTTACATTTTAGGAGCACTACTCCAGCCACTGTACTGAGAAAAGACTACAGGGAGGCAGAGAAAGAAGCAGGGACATGTCAGGAGATTATTCCAATGATCCAAGCAGGAGACTAGGGGAACTGGCAGTGGGAGTGATGAGAACTGCTCAGATAACAGATATTTTTTGGGAAAGTGGATCCAGTAGAGTTTCCTGACAGATTGGATGTGGGGTGTGAGAAGAAGAAAGGAATGAGGAATGGTTCCAAGGTTTGAGTATGAGCAACTGGAATGGGGAAGACCAAGTAAGTAGGGCAGGTTTGGTGGGGAGTCGGGGGAAATCAGAAACTTAGTTATAGACGTTGAGTTTGAAAAGCACCTTAGACATCCAAGTGGAGGTGCCTAGTGTCAGTCAGATGTATCAATCTGGAGTTCAGGCAGGAGAGAGGTATGTGTTTATGAGTGAATATGAACCAAGAATTGGATGTAGAGAGAAATAAGAGCTAAGCATTCAGGCCTAAGAAGTCAGGGAAAAAATGATCTCACTTAGGAAACTGAGCAGTGACAAAATTTTTGTTTTTATTTTTGGGGAACCATATATGTGATAAACATGACCAACCTCTGTTGTGCCCATCTGCTGCTCTTGCAGTTCTGCCACTATTTCGGGACAAGCAGAGCTGATCCCAAGTAACAACTTCTACCTTTTGCAAAACCCACCAATCAGCATTTACCCTACAGCATACCTCATCTACTTAACAACTTCTGCCTCCCCAGACCTGACTGAGGCCTGCTGGTGGGAAAGTTCATCCCAGCTCCCCCCTCTTTCAGACACGCCCCTTTCACTTTCAATATACCCACGGGAATAAATAACCAGGCCTGTATGCAGAAAAACGGGCTGCAGTCTAGCTGGAGATCCTTTCTGCATGTTTTCTAAAAATAGACTTGACTGTACCCTTTAACTGTCTCTCCTTCCTTTCTTTCTCTCTGACGCTGACAAAATGTAGTATGAATTCAGGCCCTAAACCATTCTGAATGTGAGCTTGTGGCAAGTTCTTAGGAAACTTTTTATGTTTGCCTTCTTCATTAAGATGCCTGCCATGGTGGGATATAGATACCTCCCGGGTCAAGTCTCCAGGCCAACCTCTTCCCTCTCTCAGCCCTCTAATGACCCAGAAAATTTTCTCTAAACATCTAAACTACTACATTGCTCTGGTCAGATTTGCTGTTAGATTGGTTTTAGGTACAAAAAGTTAAAGGAGTCCGGGATGACCACAAGGATTTTGGACTAACAAAGTAATAGAGAGTAGTTGTTTACTGAAATGGAGAAGACGGATGAATAATTTTTCCTTTATAGAATAAGCACAGAATCAAGAGTGGAAGAAGTGCAAGGTAAAACAATTGATATTTTGATGAAGATTTCAGAACTTGCAAATACATACATATAAATCGCAAATTAGAGTCCTCTACTGCAAAGCAATCACCTCGGGAAATCTTTCATTTATTCTAATGAGGCTGACATTTCAAAATCTTTTGGGGACTTTTTTTTTTTTCAAAGATTGTCATCAAAACCTTTGGAATATTTTTTAAATATCCTCTTGAGTAGTAAATCTCTGGTTTGTGAAAGTGAATTTGCTTTTTAGAAACAGTGAAAAAAAATCATCTAGTGCTGAGCCTGTTGAAAATGGTAGTTGATCAAAGTAGGGAATGATTATTTGGGATCACAAATGCATATGACCACAATTTAACGACTGGCTTTCTACTGTGATGTCTACACTGGCTTGTGCATATCTCAGCTTAGGTGATCTATGTGTATTTACTGATGATAAGACTTTACAGCATGACCAGTGACCCTGGCCAGAGTGAGTCAAAATCATACACATAAATCTGAATGAGTAATTGTAGGGCGGCAGAAGGATTCCACACAGTTTCTAATGTATTTCGCCCCTTTGTTTATCCACTGGAGCTCAGGCTAGCCCTACTGAGGATAGTGCTTGTCAGTGGTGCTGACTTTGAATGACAAAGTCTTCACATAACCTTCAAGCAAAGCCTCAGTCCAAACCTATCACCGGCAGCCCAGGGAATCCCTCAGCAGCAATAAATGTCTCATATTCATTTTTCACTGGATAACACTATGGCTCTCAGTCCTGGAAGAAAATCGCATACAGCTCTATTACATTTTAAATGCTCCTGATTCCTTTCCTTACTGGCTTCCCTTTAAGGGGGAAAAAAATTGGGGGTTTTTTGCATTTATTTTTTCATCCATTTGTGTCATTTTTGTTTCCTTTTCAGTTAAAATGTCCTAGGTAATTGTATTATAAACAATCTTAAGGGATTCTCACACCCACTTTAACATGATTTTCATATAACAAATATAGCTCTCTTGGCTTTTGTGACAATGTCGACAATTTTGAATCATTTTACCATTAAAGTATGAAGCTGGCAGGCATAATAAAATATTTCTACTTCTCTTTGCATAATATATATTTTAAGAGAAAAAACTATGGATTTTACATGATAAGTTTCTAATGCAAAAACAGCTAATGAATATGATGTCTGACTTTCTGGACTGCATAAATCATGCATTTGTAGATAGCTGAGTGATTTGTATTAAGCTTAACCAAGTTGTGTTCCTGTTTTTCCCATGAAAAGTCATGATAGTTCTGAGCTGGATTAAGAAATATAGAATTAAATACCACAAAATGATTATACTTACATTTAGAAGATAATTTTAAGATGCTATAGTTTAATAGTTAAGATGTTATTTATATTAACTCATGGTTAATTCTCATAATTCTTTATTAAAATTGAAGTATAGTTGATTTACAATATTATATTAGTTTCAGCTATACAACATAGTGATTCAATATTTTTATAGATTATACTCCATTTAAAGTTACTATAAAATAATGATTATCTTTCTCTGTGTTGTGCAATATATCCTTATAGCTTATTTATTTTATACATAGTAGTTTGTACCTCTTAATCACTTACCCCTAGGATGCCCCCCATACACCCTCTCCCCAGTGGTAACCACTAATTTGTACCTTATATCTGTGATCTGTTTCTCTTTTGTTCATTCCTTTGTTTTATTTTTTAATATTCCACATATAAGTGATAACATAAAGTATTTGTCTTTCTCTGTCTGACTTATTTCACTATCATAATTCCCTCTAGGTCCATTCATGTTGTTGCAAATGGCAGAATTTGCAACATTTTTTATTCATACATACACCCCACATCTTTTTTATCTTCTTTTTCTTTCATCAGTTGATGGACACTTAACATTGCTTCTGTATCTTGGCAACTGTAAATGATGCTGCTATGAACATTAGGGTGCATATGTCTTTTTAAATTAGTGTTTTCTTTGGATAAAAACCCAGGAGTGAAATTGCTGGATCATGTGGTAGTTCCATTTTTAGTTTTTTGAGGAACCTCCATACTGTTTTCCATTATGGCTGCACCAATTTACATTACTTCCAACAGTGTATGAGAGTTCTCTATTCTCTACATCCTCACCAACGTTTGTTCCTTTTGATGATAGGCATTCTGCCAGGTGTGAGGTGATACCTCATTGTGGTTTTGATTTGCATTGTCCTGATGGTTAATGATGTTAAGCATCTTTTCATGTGCCTGTTGGCCATCTGCATGTCTTCTTTAGAAAAAAAGTCTTTTCAAGTTTTCTGCTCATTTTTAATTACTCTTTTATATTGAGTTGTATGAGTGATTTATATATTTTGAATATTAATTCTTTATCAGTCATATTAATTGCAAATATTTTCTCCCCTTCAGTAGGTTGTCTTTAGAACAAATAACTCTAAAATTTATATTGACCCACCAAAGACCTTGGATAGCCAAAGCAATCTTGAGGAAAGAAAAAAGAACAAAGCTGGGGGTATCAGACTCACTGACTCCAGACTATAACTCAAGGCTACAGTAATCCAAACAGTATGATAGTGGCACAAAAGCAGACACATAGATCAGTGGAACAGAATGGGAGCCCAAAAATAAACCCATACACCTAAGATTATTTAATCTATGACAAAGAAGGCAAAAATTTGCAATAGAGAAAAAGACCATCTCTTCAATAAATGGTGCTGGGAAAAATGGACAGCTACATATCAAAGAATAAAATTAGAACATTTTGTCATGCCATATACAAAAATAAAATCAAAATGATTTAAAGACCTAAATGTTAAGACTAGAAGCAATAACACTCCTAAAAGAAAACAGGCATAAACTCTTTGATGTAAATTGTAGCAGTATTTCTTTGGACCTGTCTCCTAAGGTAAAGGAAACAAAATCTAAAATAAATGAAATTGGATGTAATTAAACTTAAAAAATTTTGCACAACAAAGGAAACCATCAACAGAAGGAAAAGTTTCATAATTCTTTTTTTTTTTAATTTTGGGATTTTTGCTATATGAAATACAAAACTGACACTGAGAATTTAGCAAAATTCACCTTATAAATTGCACAGAGATTCTGATGTCACACCAACTCAATGTACACATTTCAGCAACTTGCTTTTTAATTTTTTAAAAAATTTCTGTGATACACTGGGAGGGCAGAAAGGAGTCCAGGCAGAAATGTGGTTAGAAGGGCTCACCTTCACAAGAAGGGGTCCTGGACTTCCAAATGCTAGTGGCAGTGGGTCAAAGGTATCAGTCTCCTGATCATCAGCACATCCACTTGGCAAGGTGAGATGTAAATATTGGAAAATAAGTGAAGGGAAGTGACTTTAGGTGATTTCAAATTTCACGAGTGAATTCCTAGTCATGGTCAGTCTATGTGTTCAAACTACAAAGAAATTACGGCATGGACCATGTCTGCCTCTTCATCAGCTAATGGACGTAATACAAGATAAGCTAATCTAATCTGGAATCTAGTTGTTTTCAAAATTTTACATGAGAAAATCAAAAAATTGGAAATGTGTAGGCCATTGTGTGTTTTAAGAGCTACACTGAAATTTTGACGAATGTGTAATCTACACTCACACAAACACACTTTCTCAGGTGCTTTACACCAGATACAAAGGATATTGATTCACTTCAGCTTAACAAATATCCATTAAGTAGTTACTCAGGAAGGAAAGAAATAGAAATAAATGTGATTTTAATCTATTCTTCAATGACAAAGTATTATAGAATGGTAAGAATTCATTATGAAGAGGCACAGAAACAGAAACATTTATTATATTAAATGCAAATAAAAAATACCAAAATCCTCATAAATTTGAGTGAAGGTATGCAAAATTTACATACATCTGGACAAGAACTAGAAGATAATATTGAAAAATAAGAAGTTACAGCACAGTTACTTACACATTTATTCTCTGACCTAGCAATCTGATTTTAAGAAATATATCCCAAACGTACACAGGCAAAAATGCAGAATGGCATATATATGAGATTATTTATTGTGGCTTTATTTATAATAGCAGAAGACTTGGAAACAACCCAGATGTTCAGAGAAAGAGGACTTGTTGAGTAAACTATGGGACATTCACAAATAAGAATATTCTATAGCTATAAAGAAAGAAAGAATAATGATCAATATTGATATGGGACAGTCTTTAAAATTTATTATTAATTAAAAAAGCAAGGGGTAGAATAGCATTAATAGTTAGGAAATTAGAAAAATATCAATATATTTATTTATAGTTATGTTTCACTTATTTTTTTAACAATCACTGGCAAAAACTAAGAAAAGTGCTGAGCTACATTGGGAGAAAGAGCAGATGGAGGGGACACAGATTGAACTGACATTTCATGAAAATAATTCATTATTTTGGCTTTGGAATCTGTACATGCTTTATGCAAACTAAAAAATACAATCAAAAGGCAAGAAAAATAATTCCTAAATACAAAAAATAACCTGAAAGGAATTATCCTGTACATACAAATAAAATATAAAGTTAATGGTATAACCACAATGGCGATTGAATTTCTTCACCTGACTTGAAAGCACAGTGTTTTGAAGGAATTCTAGAGACATTGCATGAAACAGTATGTAATCTACCGTGGACTACTTCTATAAGTAGTTTTAATGCACCCTCTCTTAGTCTTATAATTATATAAAACACAAATTTCATGAACCCCTAGTAAAAGAAAACACTCAAGAAATAATAAAATAGTTTGAAGGACAGAAAAAATTGGTGACTTTTTGTTAGTATTTCTTTCAGAGACTATATCAAGAAGAAAGGTTAAAAAAAAAACACACTATTTTCAGACAGTGGGCTAGTATCTCCCCCTGCAAAAAATAATTCTCATATTTAAGTACACTAAAATTTTTGCTGTATGTTAATTCCTCCTTAAGAAACAAAATTAAGCACCAATATTAATATTAGTAGAGCAGTCATCAGAACCATAATTCATCTCACAACTGCCCAAATTAGTCATTTGGAGTTTTAGACATAATTTATTGACAAATTCATTTTTAATATTTCTCTGAGATCTCATTCTTTTAGAACCACCTTAATTTTTATTTAAAATAATTTTAAATGGGTCTTCATCACCTGTGCTATGTTCTACCCAACATTCTCTTCCAAGGTGATTTTTAAAACATTATACAAAATGACAAATCAGTTGGTGAAAGTATACTTTTAAAATATCATAAATCAAAGCAAAAAAATTTTAAACCTCAAAAGAGAAAATAAAAAAGGACAAAATAATGAACTAGGTTAATAGTAAAATATGTCAAAGTAGTCTTTCAAGAAAATGTCTGAAACCAATAGTAAACAATCAATATTTTGGAAATCATTAAATTTTGTACTAATAAGAACATTAGTTTAAAAGCCTTTGGAAATTTCTGATAAACATGGCTTTAAAATTTCAAAATTTCATGATGGCAGGAGTTAATGTCTTAAGGTATGGAAGGAACCCAGTGTACACCTGAACTAACCCGAATTAACTCAAGTTCTAAATAATGTCACAGTGTAAACATCTGTTGATTTGGTATCTAGGTTATTACCTTCCAAAACAAAATAAGGAACCCTCCAAAAACAAACAAAAAGTTTGGCTTCCAATGCACTTAAAATTTGGGTATCTGCCTGACGTAAGCAGAAAAGAAATGTCTTTGACGGGTAATAGGTGACCAACAGAATGGCTCAGAGGACTGAAGTGTGAGACTATACAGCTAGGAAAACCACTGACAGGTCTGGTGAGGGCGTTGCTGCTACACTCCCAATGCCCCAGCGCTGTTCAGTCTATGCTGCCACCAGCATCACTGCCAACCACTGCCCCCACAAGGCTCCCATCTCAAAATAAATGGCAGAGGTGTTCCTTTGGAAGAATCTAAACCCTGTATTCACAACTTATCTGCAAGAGAATCTGCAAGGGAAAGGAAAGATCCAGCATGTTTAACAGTAGGAGATGGGCTTTTCTTCCTACCAAGACTCATAACAGAGGATTTCAGATGCTGGGTTGATTTAAAAAAAAAAAAAAAGGCAAATACCCTCTCCAAGATGATTCTGGCAGGACTCTGGCAAGACACGCAGATCCAGAGTTACAATAACCTCTTAGCAGGATGTATTGCATTATTTATTTACTTGTGTTTCCTCCACTAAGTAAAAGCTCCTTGAAGGTGCCAGCTACGTCTCAATCACAGTCTAACATGTTAACGTACAATCTAACATTTAGTGCTTGGTACAATCTAACAGTCTAACTTGGTACAGTCAACATTCTGAGTAAACAGAGGAATGAATGAGTGAATGAATATGACTAGCATTCTTACTCCTCAGTGGTCATAGGCTTAGGGTGGATAGCTAATTCAGTTTCCTTGTCATAGTTGTCCAGAGCAGAGGTTGAAGCTTAAAAATCCGAAGACATTTTGGAAAACTTACTGGTGATAACTGTCTCTTCTGTGATGGGTCAGAAACTCTGGGATGTGAGCCCAGAAATTTGGACATGGAAGAATGAGAATCAATAAGATAAGGGCCTCTTGAAGCAGGCAGCTTCTGGAAAATATATGGATCTTCTTTCATTTCTGATAGAGCCTGCTTCTTATTATCTCTTCCTAAATGATCCATTGCAATTTGTGTCAGAGTTGGCTCTTTGGTAAAAATTAATAATTGATTCAAAAAAATGATTCATTACATATTCCAACGAAAAGTTCTGATTAGCATGTGACTAATTGGTTCTCGTCTCTTCAAAAGAAAAACCAGGACACACAAATTGAACTTTCAGGGGGTCAAGGAAAGGAAAATATATGACTTTGCAAATTCATCTCAGGAACTTTTCTGAAAGTTGTGATTAGATGTTTTCAAATGTTTCATCATTCAAGATTAGATAGGCTAAAAATAAGTATTCAAGGATGGCTTAAGGGTCATCTTAAGGGACCTTGTAAAGAGACTCTGTTACTCAAAAAGTTTTATAGAGATGATACATAATTCATTTAAAAAAGTAATTTGCAAACCATATTAGGTTAAGCCTGTAGAATTTTAGAAATAATGTAGAAGTGTTTTCAGTTCAGGAAACTTAGACATTTACTTAAATATCTAGCTGTAACTGAAATGCACATAAAAATGCATGCTGTGTAGAGAATGGATCCACCAGCACAATCTATGCAACTTAAACATTGGAAGTATTTAAACACCCAAAGATAGCCTTGACAAAATATTTGTTAGCCAATTTTAATTTTAAAACACAACCTGCTGAACTACCCATTTACTTCTGATAGTTCCTTGAAGCTAGCCGTTCAATCCAAAAATCTCAAAAATAAATTGGAGAACAATGTGTACTTTCATTCCTGTCCTATGCTTGATTAATTTTGTAGGGTAAATAGTTGTTTTTCCCCAAGCTGAATTTGTATGATTTTATAATTTTCTGCATGACCAAAAGGACACAGAAGCTTAGAGAAATATGTTACGTGGGATTTATTGTCCGCTTGAGGAGTCTACTTCTGGTTTTGTCCAGGAGAAAGGTTCAGGTCAGTAGCCTTAAAGCTCTGACTCAGGCGCTGACATAAGGATTCTCTCAATGGTAGGAAATGAGAAAAGGAAGATGTGGGCAAGGGGCAAGGGGCAAGGGAGGAAGCTGGTTATTTGTTAAGATGTATTTAAAGAGACAGGGACCTGGTGGAAGTGTGACTTGCAGGTGCTTTGTCTGTTTGTCTCCTTTTTCCCTCATCTATTTTCCCTTTTCCTGTAATTGAATTCTATTCTTGGAGGATTTTTCAACCAATATCCAAAGACATAAGAAGACAGAAAGTGAAGACAGCAAGGAGATTCAACCCTTCCTTGGAGTTCTGTGGCAAAGGGAAATAGAAAAATGGGCATTTACCATATGGAAGCACAGGAAGCTTCTCTCTCTTTTTTTTTTTTAAGGGAGAGAGAGGAGATCATTGTTGTGATGTCTTTGAGTGGACAAAAGGGAATAGGATCCAGAAACAAGTAGAGATGTTGGCTTTAGGTAGGAATGCAGTTAATTCATGGAAATAGGTGGTAAGGCAGGATGGGAGCTTGTGGAAGCAAGATCATCTGAAAAAGTGAGGATTGCCAAGGGGGTGCTGTAGGTTGGAGAAGAGATGCTTAAGTGTAAAATGATCAGGAGAGTGAAAGAGAGAGTGAAAGAGCACACAAATGGACATAGCATTTCCAGGCATCATTTGAGGTCAGTGGTCCCATTAGCATGGCTGGGTGCTCTTCTCCAGACAGGTTCAGCGGCACAGGTATAGGCCTTGAATGGGCCAAGTATGAATTTAACAAGAGTTGAGGCTTTACTATTAAGGGCACTGGGATGAGGTGGTGGGAGGAACATGGTAGCTGAGGGTGTAAGCAATGGAGTTATAATGATGGACCATGGATGGAATCTAAGCTGGGTAAGAAAGAAAAGGGTTGAGAGACATTGAAGAGTTAGTAAGGCCAATGAGTTGTAGGACCCAAAGGGGCAAAGGATGGTTGGACATAGAGAGCTGAAGAATATGACTGCAAAATGAAAGGTGGTCCAACGGTGACCCTCGAAACTGAGATTGCAAAGGCTGTGAAGTTATTGGTAACTATAAGGTCTAGGGCATGTCTGTGAGGCCTGTTGGGGACAACAAAGTCATGCACATAAAGGAGATCAGAAACTGAGGGGTCAGGGTATTCAAATGACCATCTATTTGTATATAAAACTCACTATGAATTATTATAGGAGTAGTATTAGAAACAGTAACAAGGATCCATAGGCTAAAATCTTAGAGAAATGAGAGGAGAATCCTAGAATTCTATAAATGGCTAAAGCAAGGAAGGTTTGCTGTGTGGTATGAACTTAGATTATGGCATGAGTTCAAAAATGATGAGAATGAGTAATTATGGGGTATGGAAGGGGAATGATTTGAGAAGAGCAAGGAGGCCCAGTGGTGCAAGGAAGGTAAGAGAGAAAACACCTACCTTCTGAGGATGGTGGAGAAACAACATCGTGGAGAACAGCCACATTTCATTTAAAGTGACAGAGTAAAGGAAACATTCAGAAAGGAGTTTGAGGATGTAGAGCATTTTGCTGGCAATAGACTGTGAATTCCAGAGGGCACGGTGAAAGGGTTTTGAATGTTGGGAATGGACAGAGGTGGGGTCAGATTAGAGGATGTACAGACATATCAGATAACAAGGGAAATGTGGATACTTTGAGTTCCTTGTTGTGAGTGAAGTGAACAACTGAGGAGCAGGATGGAAACGGTCTTACCATGTGTTATCTGGTAAGTGTTTTGGTGCTAAACACTTGACCACTCCAAGAGCAAAAAGACTCTGTGGTGCACCTTACTCCTGCCAGTGTCCACCTCATGCTTTCACTGGATATCATCCTGTTCCACTAAATGTATGTCATCGTACCAGTTACCTCTGGAGAAATGACAAGCATGCTGAATGTCTACCTGTAACATACATAGGACTGGAAGCTACAACCTGAGTAAACTTTCTGGAGATCCAGTGGAGCATGTAGCAATTTACCTCCAAGGAAAAGACCATGTGGCCATCTTGAACTCCTTACTCACCATGTGCTGGGGAACTTTGGATTTTGAAGGTAAAACATGTTTCCTGGGAGACCTTCTTTGATCCATTTTCCTCTTCAAAGGGGGCCAGGAACAGTGGAATGCTTTCTAGGCAATCCAGGCTCTGCTATTAGCTGGTCTGCTGCTCAGTCCCGTGACTCAAAATACCTTAGAATATCTGATCTCTAAGTACCATACCAGGGGCAGTGGTGTGCTATAGTAAACCCCAATTATAATGGGAGCTACTGAATTTGAGAGAAAAACAAGACTCTTCACTGTGTAACTACCATCTTTTGGAGAAGCAGCTCATGCTTGTGACTGAGCTCTGTTAGAAACTCAATTGCTGCCTGAGAGATACCTGGTGTCTATGCAAACTGAGTTGTACAGAAAGTGTGAGCTCTCTCCATCTACCAAGCTCAGGTCTGAGGGTACTCAGCAACATTTTCATTTTAATGGAAGTGATATTTATGGGACCAGATACTTAAGGAACCTGAAAAGCATAAATATATTACCTACAACTTGCTACTCCATCAAGCATCCTTCCACTCATCCTCACTCAACCAGCTCTTGGAGCTCCCTATGTTAATGGGCAGAAGAAGAATATTGACTGGGCATGAGAAGATTTGACCTATGTTCAATGAAGACTCAAATCTAGTTCTCTCCACCCTGTATGTAGTTCATGGAAATTCCTACCAGTCCCTAGAAAATAGTTACTTGTTAGCCTTAATTCCACTTTGTATTGCCCTGTTTTCACCTTAGTTTATGTGCCTTAACAAGTAATTTAACAGGACCTTGGTTTATAAGTATTTATGTATTTTTCATTTGTATTCTGTATTTTAGTGGATATTTTTAATTAATTATCTTTTAGCTCACAGCCAACAGCACCGTAACTCATGCCTCAGTGAAGCTTATCTGTAAGCATACCACACCTTTTCTGTAAGCATGCTACAGTGTTTTCATGCTTTGAAACACTAGATAGCACTTTAGCACTACATTTGGAGGCCATTTTCAACAGCAAAGTTGTCACCAAAAAGCAAAAATGCAAAAAATATAGCACTAAACAGACTGTGAAAAGGACATTTTTTGACAGTATGAGGGCTGAAACAAGAAGCCACGTTCAACCTCAGCTGGCAGTAAGCACATCAGACAACTCAACTTTGTAACCACCCTGCAATTAACCATGGATGACTGCAAAAGCATTACATATGACTAGGGATTACAAATAAATTTTAGTGAGCAGGTGAATTCACAAGTGAAGAGTCTGCAAATAATGAGGATCAATGATACATTGGGAACAATCCGTGGCATGGTGTTAGTGCTGATCCAGATGTCTTATCTGAGCAAGCTAGACTTCAGAGAAGGTGCCTTGTACAATTGTCCTCCAAGCCACTCACATAGGAAAAATGATGTGAACACTTCTAGCAATATATTGATTTTAGAAAGGGAAATAATCCTATTTACTGGTTATTGGACAAAGATGAAGGTAAAGGAGAATGGTAGCACTCATTTATGTTTCCTAATTTCCTTCAACGCTGCCAAGCTAAAATACTGTCCAGATTCTCTGCTTTGGGTTGACCATGCTTGAAGATAACTCTTTGTCTTTTTGGATAGTGACTTGGCTAGTGCTAGGCCCTCTCTAGTTACTTGTTCTAAGAGAAAGTGATGAATACAGTCTTATCTTATCATGGAAACAAATAGTTGTGCCTTAAGGTTTAGCTTCAGACATCTTATAGATTATGCCCCTCCCCACCCCATATGCTTCCACCAACTCCTTTCTATCAGAAGTGGGGCACGTTCCTTCATAGTCCTCATTATGATAGTAATAATAATATCTAATGTCTAATGTTAGTTTACTACATGCCCAGTAATATGCTAACCATTGTTTCATTTACACATTATAATAGCCCTGTGAAGTATTATTAATATCTTTATTTTATATAAATAAGGAATCTGAAGGTTATAATTCTGTTTAGAAAATTTGCCCAAGATAATAGCTATTTAGCAGTAGAGCCAGGTTAAGGACTAGATGGGTATATCCTGGTAGACACTAAGTTTATTGCTTTAGAAGCAGATTGTATGAGCCAGCATAGGCTGGGTTCTGCAGCAGTAACATGCAGCCCCCAAATTGCAGTGACTTAAAATCACAAATATTTCCTTCTCATATATATACACCTTGGATCAGCTGTGGGCTTGCGCTGTTCTGCTTTCATTTCAGACTTCTTGAGGCAAATGGAGCAGTCGCTTTGTGGAATATTGCCAGAGTAGAGGGAAAGAACAAGGTATAGCAATACCACACTGGGTCAGAGAGCTTCTTCCTAAAAGTGACGTCACTGCTTCTGTTCCTACATGATTGGCTCAAATAAGTCACTTAACGAATCCTAACTCTAAGTAGTCAGGGAAGTGCGATCTTCCCAAGTTTAGATGACACGTATTAGGTGGTAATTAGCTTACTTTTAATGGTCTTTCTTAGCCTGAAGTCTTCTCAGAGATGCAGGGGTTTTCATTTCTGACTCAATGCTCTTTTGCTCTTAGAAGATGCATTCGATTTAGGTTGGAATGGGAATATTTTTATGGTCAGAACCTGTTGATCATAATATGATTATAAAATAGTGGATATATTTCTAAATCCTTATATGAATGTTTGCATAATATCCCAGTATATCACTCTTCCATTAATCATTGAACACTCCCCTATCATGAGGCTTTTCTGTTGGTATCAATCTTTCACTATTTCAACACAGAGCTGTTACAAGTATTTTCTATCAGGGGCAGTTCATGTTGTTACCATTGTCTTATTGTTTTCACTATTTGATGTTTAGTTACTAAAAGGCTTTTCCTGTTGTAAATATTGTAAATAGTATTCATGGTTTTCTCTTTGCCTTTTAAGTGTAATTACGGTATTTTCAAACAGAAAGGTTTTCAAGAACTTTGTTGAAACAGCGACATATAAGTAGATGAACACTCCATTTCCATCCTGTGCACCATCTCAATAGTCAGAGCAAATGAAATCTGATTATGAGCTTTGGGGTCCTAACACCCATAGCTGTCTTTATCTTCCAGCATTTTTGCTTGCTTGTTTTTTTTTTAATTGGATCCTTGGATGCTCTGATCTATATCTCTATAAACAGTAAAGAATAATAAAAGAAACACATGAGGAAAAAAAAATCAAGATTTAGTATTATTAAAGGAAAAAAGGGAACACTAGATTAGAAAGACAGATAAGGAGAATAGATATCCCTAAGCAATGCCAGATGCACTAAGATACAGATCATATTACATTTCTCCAAGTCATTTCTCTAGTTTTTTTTTTCCTCATTCCTTAGCCTCTAGCATTCAAGTGTACTTGTTTTTCAGCTTCAAAGCAAAAACTTCAAATGCTCACATTTGCTCACATTAGATAACATTCAAGTGCAAGTCTAATGTTTCTTTCCTTGGTGAAAAAGCAAATAAATCATCCTCTAGTAATGCAAAAAAGTTTCAAACTAAGTCTTCTTCTACTATCAATATATCCATCAAACACTGAGACATTGTGGGATTTAAAGAGCCTTGGGGTTTTAAAGTCTTGGCTTGGTGTATTTTAATGCCACATGTATTTTTTTTACAAGTGTTTCCATTTATTTTTATAAGAAAAATTAGCATATGATTAAGATATGTAAATGAATTTATGCATTAATTTTTTAAACATTTTTTAATTGAGTTACAGTCATTTTACAATGTTGTGTCAAATTCCAGTGTAGAGCACAATTTTTCAGTTATACATGAACATACATATATTCACTGTCACATTTTTTTTCACTGTGAGCTACCATAAGATCTTGTGTATATTTCCCTGTGCTATACAGAGATCGCTCATATGTGGAATCTAAAAAAAAAAAAAAAAAAAAAGAACAGAAACAGACTCACAGACATAGAATATAAACAAACTTATGCATTAATTTTTAATTGAAAACAATATTCTTAATTATTTTGTGTGATGCTAAGAAATTTCTAAAGATAAATGCAAATGGCTTTACAGTATGATGGTGGTTTGGAGCAAAGCAGGGAAGATATTTCTAGGATACTTTAAATGATACAGTCAAAGTAGTTTCAAGGTTAAATGAAATCCTGTTTTGACCATAATTTATAGGATTTCTTTGAAACACATTACTTAGCATTACATTGTTCACACTTACCTCTAGAAAACAAAACATTGAATTGACCCAGAAGATCTGTTCAAGAATTACATCATAGAATATACTTTAAAAGTAAATTTAATTTAAAAAAAGAGTAAACTTCTCAGATAACTTAAGGAATAAGATAAAATCATTTATTTACAAATCACTGACATGACTAAGTAGATATATTATCACCAAAGGAATTTGTTAGAAATTATATTCTGATTTTAAAAAATACCTCTTATTGGAAAAATGAAAATGAATTATGTTCTTATCACAAGAGGTAGGAAAGAAATATTCCATAGATGTCTTTAATGTTGTTCAACAGAAAACTTTCTGAATCATCCTATGAATATGAAAGATCTATAAAAAACAGGAATTGGGATAAAATAAGTCATCTCATGAGAACTATTTCATTACTAGATTCAACTTCTCCTGACCTTATGCTGATTATATGATAAAGTTTTATGAGGAGGTATAAAAGCTTAGCGTTGACCTCAGGTGGGGGTGGGGGGAGCCAATAGCAACTTGACTACTAAAACTACTGTATTTAAAATAGTAGCACACAATTATGGCAAAGGTTTCCAAAGGATAGAAATCATAAATATTTTTAGGATCCTGACTGATGGACATTTTTCAGTATTTTAAGATACTTCAAAATGGGTAGTATATTTTTTCTCTAGGTAAAAGCTATAACTTGAAGTTAAAATGACTGTAGTCTCAGGTCTGAACCAAGTTACAGGACTATTAGAACCATTCCCTTTTGTGTGACATTCCTAAAGAAAATGTAATGTCCCCTTTCTTTTAATAGAGACCCACTTATTACATAGCTTAACCTGACAGATCCTACTGAGGCTGTTGAATCAGAACGGACCTTGTATAATAACAGTGCAGCAACACCTCAGAGACACAGACATCATTCATCCAATAACTTCAGTTATCTAGAAAACAGCAGCGATCAGAATGTAATACATATACTTGAATAGCCAAGACAGATAACATATAGACCAAATTTTACCAGCTCTCTGCTCATGGAAGAACTCTTTAAGCCTTTACTCTCAGCACCTAGCACTAACTTGAGGCCTGATTTTAACTGCTCTGTATATTTGTTTTCCATATCTTTAGCAAATTAGAAACAATAAATGAAAAGTTGGAAATGCTGAAGGCATCAATTTGACAACAGGAAGAACCACAATCATACAGCCTGAGCATAGAGATGAGAAAGAAAACAATTAGAGCATACATTCAGAAACCCATCACCACCACCACCACCAACAACAACAACAACAATAACGATAATAGTAGTAGAGCTCTGCTGCCACTTACCGTGCCATAAATGGCCCTTCTGTCTACCATGGTAGAGGTGAGAGTCTGAGGTGTGCAAGTACTCCTGTATGAGATAGATAGTATCCTCGATGTAGAAAGCATGTCTCCACAAACTCTCACCAGGAAACATTACTGGAGGTTTTCAGTAATCTTTGATCACCAAGGAATTTTCTGCTTAGCTTCCCAGGAACATTCATATTGGGAAAAGCAGTGATGTCATTAAGAGATATATATATACCCTGTCAATGGAACTTCCACATTCAAATTAATAAATTGACTTTCTGATTTGCGTAAGTCTTGTATAATATAAACCCACTGTGAATCAAATCTTCTTTGATCTTACTAATGAAATCCAATTTTTAGACCTGCAAGTCTAAAGAGATGAACCTTAGTTTCTGGTAAAATTACAAAGCTATGCCACCAGCTGAGGCCTCTGAGCACCAGCTTTCTCCTGTGGTTTCTCCAAATGATAATTTGTCTTCAAGCAAAGTTTTAGCAAGAAAATCCTGATTTAAAAGTTTTTGCTGTATTTCCTTCAGGAAGTATTCATTTTCTTAAGGAAATTCTAAGAGGATTTCAACATTTGCATGAAGCAAAAGCTTTCTCTAGTAAGTCACAGGCTGTGGTATTTTTACAAATGGCCTGATTACTCCTATGTTAAAATCTTTAAACACTCACTATTAAACAATTTCTGGTCACACATACAGGCATTTTTTATAATTACAGAGAAAACTTTAAAAAAGCTGCCAGAAACAAAATTAAGGTTTTGATTCACAGTAGAAACAAAGTTCAGAATTTATAAGTAATTTTGTGATTTTAAAGCAACTTTGGAGGAGGTAAAATTCTGAGGTAGCATTGCAGGCACTCTGTCTAGAATAAAGTTGTGAGCTTAAAACCTATGTCTACAAACAGAAACCATGAGAGGTGGGGGTTCTAGTGATCTCCTGGCATAAATATTGACTAATGTCTTTCAGTGATATTAAATTCAGAGTTCAGTTCTTTGCCCTGCACAAAGTTATATTAAAAAGTCATGGTTTAGTTTTCCCAACACCATTTGCTAAAGAGACTGTCTTTATTACGTTGTATATTCTTGCCTCCTTTATAGAAGATTAGTTGACCAAAAGTTTGTGGGTTCATTTCTGAGCTCTCTATTCTGTTCCATTGGTCAGTATGTCTCTTTTTGTACTAATGCTATGCTGTTTTGATTACTGTAGCTCTATAGTATTGTCTGAAGTCTGGAAGAGTTGTTTCTCCAGCCTCCCATTCTTTTTCTTCAGTAATGCTTTGGCAATTCTAGGTCTTTTGTGGTTCCATATAAATTTTATTATGATTTGTTCTAGTTCTGTGAAATATGTGCTGGGTAATTTGATAGGGATTGCATTAAATCTGTAGATTGCCTTGGGCAGAATGACCCTTTTAACAATATTGATTCTTCCAATCCAGGAGCATGGGATATCTTTCCATTTTTTTAAGTCTTCTTTAATTTCCTTCATCAATGGTTTATAGTTTTCCATGTATAAGACTTTCACCTCCTTGGTTAGATTTACTCTTAGGTATTTTATTACTTTGGGTGCTATTTTAAAGGGGATTGTTTCTTTACTTTCTTTTCCTGTTGATTCATCATTAGTGTAAAGAAATGCAGCTGATTTTTGAACATTAATCTTGTAACCTGCTACCGTGCTGAATTCTTGGATTACTTCTAGTAGTTTTTGTGTGGACCTTTTAGGGTTTTCTATATATAGTATCATGTCATCGGCATATAGTGACACTTTAACCTCTTCTTTTCCAATTTGGATCCCTTTCATTTCTCTCTCTTGCCTGACTGCTGTGGCTAGGACTTCCAAGACTATGTTGAATAGGAGTGGTAATAGTGGGCAGCCTTGTCTTGTCCCATGTTTTAGTGGGAAACTTTTGAGTTTTTCACCACTGAGTACTATGCTGGCTGTAGGCTTGTCATATATAACTTTTATTATGTTGAGATGTGTTCCCTCTATACCCACTTTGGTGAGACTTTTTAATCCTAAATGGGTATTGAATTTTATCAAATGCTTTTTCTGCATCTATTGAGATAATCATGTGGTTTTTGTCCTTTCTCTTGTTGAGGTGATGTATTACATTGATTGATTTGTGTAAGTTGAAACACCCTTGTGTCCCTGGGATGAACCCCACTTGATCAGGATGTATAATCTTTTTTATGTTCTGTTGGATTCTATTTGCTAAAATTTTGGTAAGGATTTTTGCATCTATGTTCATTAGTAATATTCTGTAATTCTCTTTTTTGGTAGCAACATGTAAATCAGTGAAGCTAGAACACTCCCTTACACCATACATAAAAATAAACTCAAAATGGATCAAAGACTTAAACATAAGACAAAATACAATAAACCTCCTAGAAGAAAATATAGGCAAAACATTATCTGATATACATCTCAAAAATGTTTTCCTAGGGCAGTCTACCCAAGCAATAGAAATAAAAGCAAGAATAAACAAACGGGACCTAATGAAACGTACAAGCTTCTGCACAGCAAAGGAAACCATAAGTAAAACAAAAAGACAAGCTACAGAATGGGAGAAAAGTTTTGCAAATGATGAAACTGACAAAGGCTTGATCTCCAGAATATATAAGCAGCTCATACAACTTAATAAGAAAAAAACAAACAACCCAATCCAAAAATGGGCAGGAGACCTAAACAAGCAATTCTCCAAGGAAGAAATACAAATGGTCAATAGGCACATGAAAAAAGTGCTCAATATCACTAACTATCAGAGAAATGCAAATCAAAACTACAGTGAGGTATCACCTCACACCAGCCAGAATGGCCATCATTCAAAAATCCACAAATGACAGCTGCTGGAGAGGCTGTGGAGAAACGGGAATCCTCCTACACTGCTGTTGGGAATGCAGTTTAGTGCAGCCACTGTGGAAAACAGTATGGAGATTCCTCAAAAGACTAGGAATAGACTTACCATGTAACCCAGTAATCCTGCTCCTGGGCATATATCCAGAAGGAACCCTACTTCAAAATGACACCTGCACCCCAATGTTCATAGCAGTACTATTTACAATAGCCAAGACATGGAAACAGCATAAATATCCATCAACAGATGAGCGGATAAAGAAGCAGTGGTATATTTATACAATGGAATACTACTCAGCCATAAAAACTGACAACATAACGCCATTTGCAGCAACATGGATGTCCCTGCAGAATGTCATTCTAAGTGAAGTAAGCCAGAAAGAGAAAGAAAAATACCATATGAGATCACTTATATATGGACTCTAAAAAAATAAAAAACATAAATACAAAACAGAAACAGACTGATACACATAGAATACAAACTTGTGGTTGCCAGAGGGGAGGTGGGTGGGAAGGGACAGACTGGGAGTTCGAAATTTGTAGATACTGACAGGCATATGCAGAATAGATAAACAGGATTATACTGTATAGCACAGGGAAATATATACAAGATCTTGTGGTAGCTCACAGTGAAAAAAAATGTGACAATGAGTATATGTATGTTCATGTATAACTGAAAAATTGTGCTCTACACTGGAATTTGACACAACATTGTAAAATGAGTATAACTTAATAAAAAATGTTAAAAAAAAACTTTAGTTCTTGAATGTGTTTGTTATTATAACTGTGCTGATGGTTTGGTGATTATATGTATATGTTAAATTCATCAGATTTCAATATGTGCAGTTTATTGAGTATCAGTTATAACTCAACAAAGTTGCTTTGAAAAGTAAATAGAAAAAAAAAGAGTCATGGTTTAGATACAGAGATTGTGATTACCAGAGGCAGGAGGATGGGGGCACTGGGAGAAAGGGGTTGAGGGGGTCAAAGGGGACAAACTTCCAGTAAAAATAAATGTCATGAAGATGTAATGTACACCATGGTGACTATAGTTAATAATTCTGTTGTACATATTTGAATGTTCTCATCACAAGAAAGAAAAAACTTGTAACTACGTAAGGTGATGTTAACTAGACTCATTATGGGGATCATTTTGCAATGTTTACAAACATTGAATAATGATTTAGTTTTACACCTGAATGTTTTATATCTGAAACTAATATGTTATACGTAAATTAGACCTCAATTTTTTTTAATTCTTAAAAAATAACACTTAAAATTTAGCCATGGTTTTTCCTTATCACCTTAGACAGAATTTACAAGAACAATTGTATTTTAAAAGCACACTCAGAGGCTAAGGGTGGATCTCCTTGTCTTTATCTCTAAGTATACTTGTGAGAGTTGCATTTTTAGATAGGGTTGGGGCAGTAGAAAGTAGTCTTCTCTTTTCCGATTTATCAGACAAAACTTCACAGTGATGTTAGGAGGAAAAAAGGGGAGTAACTGTTGAGTCGTATGCCATTTATTTATATTCTAGTCTATAAACCATTTAACAAAGATGTTTGCACAGAGCAGCCCATGATAAGAGGCAAAGAGTGGGTGTCATTCTACAAATGCAAGTGTATATAACCATATCCACAATGCAAGAAAACATGCCTACCTAGACAGCCTCTTAAGATATGTGCCTGTGCTCAAGATGAGAAAAAAACTAATGAGAAAAAATCAAGTACTGCCCCCTCAACAAACTCTGATGTGTTTTCAGTTATCAGAAGACATGTTTAGAAGATGATCTTGTGTGTGATAATCTAAAGGCATCTTGTAGACAGAGAACTAAGCTGCAGATCTAGAAACTGAAAGCCAGTGACAGCCCTGCAGAGAGCGTGGCGAAAAGGACTGAAGTCCAATGTCATTGTCCCTTTGAGTTCTTACTAGTTCTACTTCTTTGTCAAGCCCCTGTTAGTACAAGAAAGTACAGTCTGGTTTGTTCAGATCATTTTTAGTGGTGAATAAAACATTACTCAAAGCTGGGTTCTATCCTTCACAGCTAAACACTTAACTCCCCTATGCATCACTTTTCTCGTGTTAATTAAGTGTAATAATGCACACTTTCCCAGACTGCAGGCAGTGCTAGAGGTAATGTATGTCATACACCCAGCATGGTGCCTGCCATAGTAGATTCTCAATAAATGGAAGCTGTCATTCATAGCATTTTAGTAAGACTTCATCCTCTGACTGTTTTTGCTCTCTAAACATTATATCCTGACTTAACAAACATATAAAAAGTTGCCAACTTTACTTTTTGTTGGTTTATCCATCTATAAAATAGGGCTAGCAGGCCAGAGAGCATATTTAAATCAGACAAAAATTACCTTTGTAAACTGTTTGAAATCACTTGAAAGACATTCTGAATTGCATCCTTGATATTTTAGTAGAAATAAAATGCTGTCTTAGGGGTAAAGTTTCTCCTTTAAATATTATAAAATACTCTTCTATTAGACTGAGTGCTTTGACAAAGCCTTCCTTTATTACTGGAAGATTGTTAAAATAACACATGCAATCTGTGGTGAAGAAATAAGCCATGACTCTATACATTGATGGCTTTATATGTAGACAGATTCCCTAAGGAAAACCTTTGAGGAAAGTTCAGAAATCAGAGAACAAGAGAAATAAATTAGCTCAAAATAGATTTTTTGAAATTTTATTCCTCATTTGCTTCACTTTGTCTTATACAAGGATTCAATGATTGGGAAAATTTAATCAGAAATATCTATTTTTTTTGGCAACTATGTGTTGCTAGATTGGATATCTGTATAGGCTTATTTGAGGAGTTAGTAAAAACTGATGGTTATAATAATGAAAAGAAACTCAGTAACAAAATTATTTTACAGTCAGGATGCTCATGATGGCAAATAGATTATCTCTTATATTTATGATTTGTAAAAGTATTTGAACACTTCAAAATATACCCAGTCATTTAATTTCATAAAAACCATTTCAAACTCCTTCAGAACTCTTTCTAAAAATTAAGTTTAAAATATGAAGAAACAAAGTTGATATATTAAAAGATTTGACGACTTGAAGATCAGAAGACAAAGTCTGTGTTTCATACCATTTAAATGAAATTTAGAGACAACTAAAGGGAATTTTCCACCTTATCTAGCCCAAATAAGAGGACAAAAGGGTAGAGAGTCCAGACTACAAGCAGTGACCTATAAGATTAAAAAGAAGTCTCTTTGTTGCAATTTTATCATCACTTGTAAGTGATAAAGTGCCAAAAGACAGGCTTGTGGCAGTAGCAATACATTTTCTTCAAGGCAGTAAAATCATCAACAAGGTGTCTGTGTATATGTAGCCCTGCTTGAATATGAAAGCAATTTTCCAAAGCCCTGTCTGTGGCTTAATTCTATTGTTTTCATCAAGAACGAATATTCTAGATCACAATTTTCAGTGACTGATTGCAATGGACGCAGCTTGAAAAATAGATGAGGAAGTTTCCCGAATGATTACTAGACAAGAGTCCAATGCCGTCAGCAGCAATATTTGCATTTATCTAAAAAGAGATTAAATGCTAACTGGACTACTATACATTTATCTGTATAGCATCCTTGCATGCTTCTATTAAAATATAGTACGCAAAGGGCAAAATTGGATTAGAGTAAAAATAAGAAGAAAATCTAAATAAAACAAATATAAGTAAAAGTTTGAGGCTGTTATACAGTAAAACAACAATTAATAACATACATTAGACTAAAATGCTGAATTTTTTTAAATATTCTCTTATTAGAAATAAAACAACTCCATTGAAAGATATAAGTGCTCTTTAATTATTATCACTTTCAGCAAGTTCATTTTAGGCTAAGTTTTCAAGTCTAAGGCAAATCCAAAGTTGGAAAATATTAACATATCATCTTTTAAGTATGTAATTCAGTTGTGACCAAAGGCAATTTTAATTATTTAGTTTCTGAACAGCTTTTTATGGGTAATTTTATGGTCAATAGCTTTGTAGGAATGTTGCTTAGAAAAGAGTAATAACTTTTATGTGTGAAGAAATAAGCAGATTGTCATGGGCCAAAAAATTAATTGCTCTGTCTGCTCTTTTGTGCCACTTAGTGTGATTGGGTAAGTTCATGCTTTGGAGGTTTTTTTCCTCCTTGGAAGGGTTTCTTTGTTGTTGGCGGTAGTGCCACAGAGGGGCGTACATAAATGATGCTCTCAAATCAGAGCTTGATGATACTCATTTTACGACATGCATAAGTGTGTGTACTTAAAAAATTGGCAGGGTACTTGAGTGGCTGTTTTAGAGACACACAGGGGATACCAAATGACAGGAAAGTTTAAAAGACTGTGAGACACAGGGGAAAAGGAATAGCAGAACATTAATGGCCTGACAAGTTTAACTCAAATACTTTGGAGGACAGCTAGGCAGAAAACAGTAGCATAGAATTCTCAGAACATAATATGCTTCAGTTAATTGAGTTTCTAGAACAATTATAAGAAAGACTTTATTTCAGTCCTTAACTTTGAAGATATTTCTCACATAGGATGGTTTGTTTCATTAATTAGCATAGTAAGTAGTGTAGTTTCATATTTCATTTGCTCTGTGATGATTTAAGGTCTTGCAGAAGCTCCTTCTGCACTTCAAATATCACTATAAAAATTCTATAGATGTAGAGAAAAGAAGGGATAGAAGATTGGTTTTAATGTGGGTAGATATTTCTAAAAAGCCAATAATGTCATAAACCTCTAGTGTTATCTTGCTTTCTGGAGATTTGCTGTCTGATTTTTAAAAGCAGGGAAAAATTGTCGTTCATAGGTTTTCCTATCTTTCAAGGTTTCACTGATCTTTAAACGTATGACAGAGAGAAACAAGCAACCTGGTTTTGTAAAACTCTCACTACACTAACCACACATTTGAAAATTCTTGCTAATATAAATTACAGACAATAATGGTGAAACTAAAACAATAGTCATATTTTTTTCAAGACACTATTTGATTAAAAAAAAAAATCTTGCAATCTCTATTCCTAAAAATCCTCTAAGTGATTAGGCAGTAGCCTGGCTGGAATGGTTTAGCAGTAGTGTTCCCAGAAGGAAAGGGTAGCGCAGAGGAACTTTCAAGTACTTCTTGCAACCAACTCTCTGAATCTACCCTCCATAAAACAGAATTTAAATGCCTTTCTTATTTGGGGAAAATATTTCTAAATTCTCTATTATTCCCCCTGTCCTCATACTGATTCCTCAGAAGAATTCTGACTCTGACTTTTTAATTACCCATTTTTGGTAAGAGTGATTTCTCCACATTAAAATATAGTGCAAAATTTTAAAAGAAACTTTTATCAAGTCATCTCGTCTGTCCTCTTCATTTTATAGCAAAAGGAACTGAGACAGGCACCAATCAGATGACTCATTCAAGACAACACAATGCCTTGTATTGCCAGAAGCAGAACCAAAATTTTTCTCTGCCTAGTACATGAGTCTTCCACATTTATTGCAGAAAGTGGTTTTGAGTTAGTCTATGACCAAATTACATATCATAGTGTACTCAAAATCTACAAAAGCGTCCCTGCATTATATGACATATGCTCCTTTACATTATGGCTTTTTTATTCCTCTATCCATTCCCCTACGCACCTCATGATAGGGTCAAATAGTCCAGATTCCAATATATTCATAAAGGATTTGTCATTCTGAAACTACAACAGATCACACTCTAGAAAGTGAGTGTGTCCCTGGAAGGAAATGAATGTTATTCCTGATGCAGAAAATGAGTTAAACCTTTAGACTGGGGTAAGGAGGAGTTTACTTCTTTCTGGATTAAATATTCTAATGTATAACTTCCTAGAATGTATTTATTTTCATTCATTAAAAGCCCAACATGATGTTAATTGATTTTGGTTTGATTTCATATATTAATCCCTAGAGTTTAAGAAATAGTATACTTAAGAAGATGAGCTGCAATATCACTAATTATCAGAGAAATGCACATCAAAACTACAATGGGGTATCACCTCACATTAGTTAAAATGGCCATCATTATTAAGTCCACAAACAATAAATGCTGGAGAGGGTATGGAGAAAAGAGAACCCTTCTGCACGGTTGGTGGGAGTATAATTTGGTGCAGCCACTATGGAAAACAGTATGGAGGTTCCTAGAATTACCATATGATCTGGGAATCCCACCCCAGGCATATATTCAAAAAAGACAAAAAGTTTAATTAGAAAAGAGACATGCACCCCAATGTTCATAGCAGCACTGTGCATAATAGCCAAGACAAGGACAGAAGAAGCCTAAGTTTCAGGAGAATGGATAAAAAAGATTTGGTATTAAACACACACACACACACACACAGTGGAATACTCCTCAGCCATAAAATAATCCCATTTGCAGCAACATAGATGGACCTAAAGATTATCATACTAAGTGAAGTAAGTCAGACAGAGGAAGACAAATATCATATATTTATCACTTAAATGTGGAATCTAAAATATACAAATGAACTTACTTACAAAACAGAAACAGACTCACAGATATAGAAAACAAACTTATGGTTACCAAAGGGGAAGAGGAAATAGATACATTAGGTGTTTCGGATTAACAGATAAACACTACTACATGGAAAATAGATAAACAACAAAGTCCTACTGTATAGCACAGGAAACTGTATTCAATATCTTGTAACAGCCTATAATGAAAAAGAATATGGAAAAGAATATACATATATGTATAACTGAATCACTATGCCGTATACCAGAAACCAACACATTGTAAATCAACTATACTTCAATAAAAAAATTAAAATTTAGAAAAATATCATCAAAACAATTTTATGTCAATAAACTAGATAATCTAGATGAACTGGAAGAATTCCTAGAAAGAAACAAACTAGTAAAACTGACTCAAGAAGAGATAGAAAATTTGTACAGACTTATAACAAGTAAAGAGATTGAACTATTAATATAAAAATTCCCATAAAGAAAATCTTAGGCACAGGTGGCTTACTGGTGAGCCCTACACAATACATAAGAAATTAATATTAATTTTCACAAACTACTCCAAAAAATACAAGAATACAGACTACTTCCCAACTAACTTTATAATGCAAGTATTACCATGGCACTAAACCCAGACATAAACAATACAAGAAAACTTTAAGCCAGTATTCCTTATGAATACAGATGAAGAACTCCTCAACAGAATCTAGTATCACATAACAAGAATTACACACCATGAACTATTGGAGTTTATCCCAGAGATGTAAGGTTGGCTTAATGTTCAAAATTCAATTATTTTACTACACCATATTAATAGAATTAATTACCAAAAAATTATCATCTAAGAAGATACAGAAATAGAAAATTTAATCATTTCATGAAAACAACTGTTGACAAATTAGGACTAGGCATCAACAACAAACTCACAACTAACATACTTAATGGTGAAGGGCTAAATATTTTTCCCCTGAGATCAGAAACAAGACAGGAATGTACTCTCACAACATCTATTCAACAAGATGATTCAAGGTCTATACAGGGAAATTAGACAAGAAAAAGAAATAAAAGATATCCAGATTGGCTCCGCAGCCAGTCCTGCCCAGTCCACGTGTGTCCCGCAGCCGCCCACCACACGCACCGAGCATGAGGGAGATCGTGCACATCCAGGCCGGCCAGTGCGGCAACTAGATCGGGGCCAAGTTCTGGGTGGTCATCAGTGATGGGCATGGCATAGACCTCAGTGGCAACTACGTGGGGGACTCGGACCTGCAGCTGGAGCGCATCAGCATCTACTACAATGAAGCCTCTTCTCACAAGTATGTGCCTTGGGCCATCCTGGTGGACCTGGAGCCGGGAACCATGGACCTCGTTCGGTCTGGAGCCTTCGGGCACCTCTTCAGGCCTGACAACTTCATCTTTGGTCAGAGCGGGGCTGGCAACAACTGGGCCAAGGGCCACTACACAGAGGGTGCTGAGCTGGAGGACTCGGTCCTGGACATGGTGCGGAAAGAGTGTGAGAATTGTGACTGCCTGCAGGGCTTCCAGCTGACCCACTCACTGGGTTGGGGCACGGGCTCAGGCATGGGCACACTGCTCATCAGCAAGGTCCGCGAGGAGTACCCTGACCACATCATGAACACCTTCAGCATGGTGCCCTCGCCCAAGGTGTCGGACACAGTGGTGGAGCCCTACAACACCACGCTGTCCATCCACCACCTGGTGGAGAACACGGACGAGACGTACTGCATTGACAACAAGGCGCTGTACGACATCTGCTTCTGCACCCTCAAGCTGGCCACCCCCACCTATGGGGACCTCAACCACCTGGTGTCGGCCACCATGAGTAGCGTCACCACCTCCCTCTGCTTCCCCATCCAGCTCAATGCCGACCTGCACAAGCTGGCCGTGAACATGGTGCCCTTCCTCCGCCTGCACTTCTTCATGCCCGGCTTCGCCCTGCTTACCGCCCGGGGCAGCCAGCAGTACTGGGCACTGACGGTCCCCGAGCTCACCCAGCAGATGTTCGACGCCAAGAACATGATGGCCACCTGCAACCCATGCCACGGCCGCTACCTGACCGTGGCCACCGTCTTCCGAGGGCACATGTCCATGAAGGAGGTCGACGAACAGATGCTGGCCATCCAGAGCAAGAACAGCAGCTACTTCATGGAGTGGATCCCCAACAACGTGAAGGTGGCCGTGTGTGACATCCCGCCCCGCGGGCACAGGATGTCCTCCACCTTCACTGGCAACAGCACGGCCATCCAGGAGCTGTTCAAGTGCATCTCTGAGCAGTTCACGGCCGTGTTCCGGCACAAGGCCTTCCTGCACTGGCGAGGAAGGGCGAGGGCATGGATGAGATGGAGTTCACGGGGCAGAGAGCAACATGAACGACCTGGTGTCCGAGTACCAGCAGTACCAGGACGCCACGGCTGAGAAGGAGGGCAAGATGTATGAAGACGATGAGGAAGAATCCTAGGCCCAGGGCCCCAAGTGAAGCAGCTGGAGGGGTGGGACGTGGCTACGGCCAGGACCAAGAGGTCTGTCCCCAGAGCCATGAAGCCACTGACCCCCCCCACCCCCAACCCTCACCTCCACCAGGTCCAGTTACATCACCCTAGGGCTCCCGAGTGTTCGTCCTTCAGTATTTACAGCATCCCCGCCCTGCGTGAGTCCACTTGGCTCAGTCTTCTACCATAGGTCATTTCCATTTTTGTGTGACCTGTTTGTCTCTCTGCTTTATTGTCAGCTCCAGGCCTGATGTTTTATGGCTTTTTTCTTTCGACTGGTTTGTGTTTATATTTTGGGGTGATACTTAATAAATTTATTGCTGTCAGGAAAAAAAAAAGCTATCCAGATTGGAGTTGAAGAAGTAAAATTATCTCTAGTCATGGATGACATGATGTTAAATATAGAAAATCCTAAGGAATCCACAAAACTGTTAGAATTAATAAATGAAGGGGAGGCATGTGCGGAGCCGCCGCCTGGGCTGGGAACCCACGAGGCCTCAGTGCCCTGCCCTCGGAACAATAGGAGTCGGCTCGCGAGGCTTCTTGGCCGTGCTGGCCCTGGGGGCAGTGCTGGTGACAGCGCTGCTGAAGATGGTCGCCGACAGCAGGGACTTGGACGAATCTCCAGGCACAAAGAAGTCTATGCCTCCAGAAGACTCTAATGCTGCCCGAACAGGGAGTACCCTACAGGTGCCTCTCAGCCATACAAATGAGTCCTCCACCTTGCCCATGAAACCGTCATCAACATCTCCAGTTTCCTCAAAGAACATACAGCCACCACCTTGAAACCCACAGCAAAATCATCAATTCCAGTTTCTTCAAAGAACACGACAACCACCACCTTGAAACCCACAACAACGTCTAAAACGACACCACCAGTGATCTCAAGAAACACGACTTCTCCCACTGCAGGATCTACACCCAAGACAACAAGTGCTTCGCATCCACAGTGACCACAGCCCACAATAGTTCAGTGACGTCTGTTTCTTCACCTGTAACAATCACAGCAACTATTAATTCTAAGGAAAACAAGGGATCCAGATTCGATACTGGCAGTTTTGTTGGTGGTATTGTATTAACACTGGGAGTTCTATCTTTTCTTTACATTGGATGCAAAGTGTATTATTCAAGAAGAGGCATTTGGTATAGAACCATTGACGAACATGACACCATCATTTAAGGGTTCCGAGCACCAACGGAAAGAAGAAAGACTGAAGCAGCCCAGTTGGTTTTGGTTTATTATTAGTTTAAAACAGGATTCTCTTCTTGAAAATAGCATAAACAGGCCATGCATATAATGTACAATGTATTATATAAATATGTAAAGATTCCTCATGATTGCTGAAAGTAAAAAGGGTTTGGTTTGGGGTTTTTTAATGAACATATGGACCCTACAGTTAATGCAGTGGTTAGAATCACTTTTAGAAAATACACAGCAGGACAAGGCCTGTCCCATTGTTTTGCGGCATTAGTTGCACAGGGCCAGTAATTAGAAGACATCGTCACCGAAGGGCAGGATGCCATCTGGTCACACTCGTAAGAGCTGAGTTTATCCTAATTACTAAAGTCACTAAAGAATTTATACAGATAAACCAAATCTTAAGTGTAACTTTAGCTTAGGTGTCTCTTCTTCAGAAAACATCAATGTTTCATAAGTTTAAAGCTTAGTTATTTGGTTTAGAAACAAAACACACACCCTCTCCACCAACAAAAAAAAAAAATCAAAACCGGAAGTACCTACGCTTGGCCTGTCAGAAAGCCATCAGAGAGCCTGCATTTTTAAGACCATCTTTTGAGCTTTCAATGGCAGTTGATATAATTACTTTTTTTTCGTCTAATTTCAGTAAATTGAAATGATTAACATGATAATGTTTTAAAGACTTAGCTGTTAGTATTAAATAATAGATTATGTGCTACTGTGAGAATACTGTCACCACTGGAAACTGCTTTATTTCATTTTCAGCTGTTAATTTTATATTAAGTGAATATTTTTCAGAGATGTAGAGCTGCTTTCAGTATCTAGAAATGATTAATGTAGTGTAAACATACCTAACTTAAAAAAAAAAAAAAAAAAGAAGACCCTTAGATGGTTTCCAAAGCAACATCTCATCAGAACTAGGGATGAATGCTGTGTCCAGGCAGCTGAGGATTGTGGGGCCCCCTCGGGCTACTAAACCTGCAGGGGGGGAATGCTGTATTATCATACACTTTCGATATCACTCAGAGATTTGAGGAAATAGCATTTTTGGAATAAAATACACCAGTGTATTTTGGAATAAATTAAGTTTTAAAGCAGGAGACTTTTAGCTGGAAATGTCCCGTTTCCTTGCTTGGGTGTTCTTCAGCTGCCCCTCTTCCTCCCTGCTGGAGAGGCGGCTCTCTTACATGTGCTACATTAATGGAGACAAAGAGCACAGTACTGTAGGGACACCTATGTTAGCTGTCGTATTTTGGAGTGTTTTCGGTTTTACAGTTTATATTCCAGCGCTCAGAATTCAGGGTCCGTTTTGACAAAAGAGGTATTTAGTCATACTATGTCCTAAGATACTATTTCTTCTACCTTAGGTGGTCAAAGTAACTGATGCCAACTTCTGACAGTCTGAAAATGAGCTAAGAAGTCCTAGTGAATATGTACCTACATTTAATACTTTTGTGATCAGCTTTTGGTTTGCAGAAAATCAAGAATCCTGATATAAAAGGATCATTTCTACTCACTGTGCATTATGGACAATTGATGTGATGAATGATGGATGGATAAAAACTATCCAAAATATGAATATGATTGGATGGATGATGTGGCACATGCAATGTGGAAGAAATATTATGAAACATGTGTGTTTACATTAGTTTGAAAAGAGATGTGGGCTGATAGGGCCACATTAGTAACATTCAACTTACCTAACTGGTCTTTTACCCACTGCTTGCATTTCTTTGCAAAATACACTGAAGACACATTTTATAGTAATGGGGGCCTTTTAAATTTAACTTGTTTTGTCTCCGCGTTCTTGATACTTCAGTACTTCCAGCCAGTCAGAACTTTGTAGACAGGCCTGAAATTTTCTTGAATACTTGTTTCTTTAGCACTTTGGAATTGTAAAACCACTTTTTAAGTACTCAACGTCATTATTCGCCTTTAAAGCTTCCTGTGCTTTGGGTTTGAAACAAATTAGTTATGTCTTTTTTCTGTATATATGTTGTGTAATTTGTTACTTTCAAATATCAGTACTTCACTGCAATCAGGTTTTTTTGGTTATCTGCAAAAAAATGAGGGAAACAGTGATGGCAAACCAGTATTTCACTTTGGAGCATATATTCTTAGCATAAAAGTTTATCTTCCTAATTATGTTTACTTAAGCAAATGTTCAGTTTTATTTTGTAATCTTTGAGAATGTATTTACTTGAAGATAAAAGCAATTCAGATGTTTGTCTAAATATTAGGCAGAATTCAATCTTTGATTTTAAAATTTCCTCGGATAATCCATAGAATGAATAATTCAAATAGAGATAAATGAGAGCTGGCTGTATACAATGGTGATAATTTTGTATTTTTCAGAAAAAAAATGCAAAGCAAATTCCTGTTACTTTTTTTTTCTTTTTATTGTAATGACCAGCTTATGGTATTTCATTGTTATGAGATCTATTTTTAGAATAAAACTTTGTTCTTTAAGAAAAAAAAAAGAATTAATAAATGAGACTAGTAAATTTGCAGGATACAAGGTCAATTAAATATACTAGCAATGAACAATCTGAAAATAAATTAAGGAAAGAATTCTATTTACAACAGTATCTGAAAAGAATAAAATACTTATGGATAATTTAACAAAAGAAGTGTAAGACTTGTATACTGAACACTAAAAAACATTGAAAAATTAAAGATTTAAATAAATGGAAAGAAATCCTATGTTCATGGATGATAAGACAATATTATTAGGATGGCGATACTCCCCAAACTGATCTGCAGATTCGTGCATTTCCTATCAAAATCCTAGATGCCTCTTTTAAAGAAATTGACAAGGTGATCCTAAAATTCATTTGAAATTGCAAGAAGTCTAGGGGTCAAAATGTTCTTGAAAAAAGAACAAAGTTGAAGAAATTTTATTTTCTGATTTCAAAACTTACTACAAATCTACAGTAATCAAGACAATATGATACTGGCTTGAGGATACACATATACTCCAATGGAATAGAATTGGAGTTTATATGTAAACCCTTACATTTATGGTCAATTGATTTTCAAGAAAATTAATAGGAAAAAAATAGCCATCTTAACAACTGTTGCTGGAACTACTAAATATTTACATACAAAACAGTGAGGTTGAATCCTACTTTACATCATCCCCTCAAATTAACCCAAAATTGACAAATCTCAATGTAAATCTTCATGAGTTTGTGTTAGGCAATAATTTCTTAGGTATGACACCAGAAGCATAAGGGACAAAAGAATATGTTTCTTTGCTGGAAGTTTTTTGATTACTCGTTCAATATCCTTACTTGCAATGTTATGTCTATTCTATTTCTTCTTGAGTCAGTTTTGGTACTTTGTTTCTGGGAATTTGTACATTTCACCTAATGGCTAATATTTTTTAATAATTATTTTTATTTCTTTAAGGTTGGTAATAATATCCCCACTTTATTCTTGATTTTAATAATTTGGATGTGTATCCCCACCCCCACCTTGGTCATTCTATTTAAAGTTTTGTTAATTTTACCAATCTTTCCATTCTGGTTTCACTGATTTTCTTTTCTATTGTCTATTACATTTATCTCTCTTCTAATCTTCATTATTTCCCTCCTTCTGCTAGCACTGGCTTTACTTTGCTTTTCTTTTGCTATTTTCTAGTTCCTTAAAATGGAAGGTTATGTATATTGGTATTCTTGATGTTGTCTCAGAGATCTCTTAAGCTCTGTTCATTTTTCTTTTTTTTAACATTTTTTATTGATTTATAATCATTTTACAGTGTTGTGTCAAATTCCAGTGTTCAGCACAATTTTTCAGTCATTCATGGACATATACACACTCATTGTCACATTTTTTTCTCTGTGATTTATCATTAACACTTTGTGTATATTTCCCTGTGCATCTGTTCATTTTTCTTCATTCTTTTTCCTTTCTGTTCCTCAGACTGAGTAATCTTAGTGGCCAATCCTGAAGTCTGCTGATTCTTTTTCTGAATACTGACATCTGATGTTGAGCCCCAGAGAATTTTTAGTTTCAGGTATTGTACTTTTCAACTTCAGAATTTCTACTTGGCTCCTTTAAATAACTTCAATCTCCTCATTGATATCCTTTCTGGTGAGTCATTGGTCTCCTGATTTCCTTTAGTTCTTTGCTCATGGTTTCTTTCAGTTCCTCCAGCATATTTAAAAGAGTTGATGGAAAGTCTATTAAGTCTAGTCTATACTTCCTTAGGGATAATTTTTATAAATTTCTCTTGTTCCTGTGTATGGGCCATGCTTTCTTGTTTTTGTCAGCCTTGTAATTTTTTGTTGAAAATTGGACACTGATTAACAGTCACTTGTGTATAACATAGTGTGGCAAGTCTGAAAATCAGATTCACCTCCCAGTCAAGAGTTTATTGTTGCTGCATGTTGTGAATGCTGTTGTTTATTTACTTTCCCCAACTAACTTTATAAAGTCAGTATTCCTTGTTGTGTGTGGCCACTGAAGTCTGTATTCTGTTGGCCTAATGGTCAGTTAGTGATCAGAGATTTCCTTAAATGTCCAGAACCAAAAAATGAAGAAAAGCTTCCAGTCTTTGTCAGTGGGCTCTCTGTATGTGTTGGGTCATACCTTGAACATTCAGCTGGGCAATTGACATTTCCTGTTTGAGCAGAGCCTGAAAGTTAGCCAGAGTTCAGGGCCTCTTCAAGACTCTTCTGAGCATCTACCCCTCCCAGATGTGCACGTGTCCTTTTGGATCCCCAAAATACCTAGGAGCTTTTAAAAATTTTTATTCTTCAAATTATCACACCTCAGCCATCCCTTCCAGGCCTTTTGGTGGGTCAACTTAACTGTTATTTCTTTTCCCACGTGGCGGCAGCTAACAAACTTGCCTTCAAAAGTTTTTTTGACAAAAACCTGGGTAGTCACCTTTCTGCCTTGGGAGAGTTTCAAGTTAAGCAAAATAAAGGCAAGCCCTTTGCACTAGTCCTTCAGGGAACCACCAGACAGGTCAAAATAAACTACCACAATTCTTTGAGTACAAGATCCAATCTGCTCCCTCTGGGACCAAGAACCTACACTAGAAATGCAGATTGTTGTCTTCAAAACTGCCACTGAGCTGGGGATGAGAAAACGGGACCAGGACAAGTTTAAATGACACAAATTTTTCTACCGAGATTCAATCACCTTTTTCTTGATTAAGTGTTTTCCTAGTTATTTCAAACGTTTGACTCATTTCCACAGTTCACATAAATTTGATTCTGACAGGTTGTGCTAATTTATTTGCTGTTTATATGAAGGGATGGGTCCTTGGGAGTTCTGTATTCACCATTTTTGCTGATTCACCTCCAAGGGACTGATTCTTGAAGAACATCAGCATCTGGTAGTGAAGATGAGTCTGTTGATGAAGCACTGCCTCAGGAAACCCCATTTTGGTGATGTTATGAGTGGAGATGTTAGACTACTTCTAAAGGCCAATGACTGAGCTCTGGGCAGCCCAGCCCGCCCAAGGCTGGCCACGCACTCAGCTTCCAGCTTGTGGCAGGTGCCGAGGCCTGGCTTCTGGCTCCCAGGAGCGGGCCTGAGGGAGCATTTCCCGTCACAGCTCCTGGACGAAACTCCCTGGCCACCATCTGCCCACCCACCTGCCACCCAATGAGGGGGCTCCCGACCAGCCAGCCTGAGCCCACCGGAGCAGGGGTGGTGGCTGGCCTAGACTTCATTTTTTTAAGAGCAGTTTCAGGTTCACAGCAGAAATGAGCAGAAAATAGAGTTCGCACATAACCCTCCCATCCACACATATATACTCCTGTACCCTCAGCATCCTTCATCAGTGTGGCATATATGGGACAATCAATGAACAAACATGGAAATATTATTATCAACCAAGGTTCATAGTTACATTAGGGTTAGAGGTAATTAGGTTTATTTGTTTTTAATGGAGGTACTGAGGGTTGAACCCAGGACCTCATGCATATATAGAGTTACCATTGGGCTATACCCTTCCCTGCCCATTGTATAGATTTGTATAGTTTGAAATCAGAAAATTTCAAATTTGTTCTTCTTTCTCAAGAATGGTTAGGCTATCCAGAATCCTCTATGGCTCCATATAAATTTTAGGGTTGTTTGTTCTATTTCTGTAAAAAATGTCATTGGAATTTTGATATGGATTGAATTAAATATGTAGATTGCTTTGAGTAGCATGGACATTTTAGCAATATTTATTCTTCTAATCCATAAGCACATAATTGTATTCCATTCATTTGAGTCATCTTCCATTTCTTTCATCAATGTCTTAGAGTATTCAGTGTACAATTCTTTCATTTCTTTGGATAAATTTATTCCTAGGTAGTTTATTCTTTTTGATAAGTGGTTGATATCCAAAATATGTAAAGAACTGTTAAAACTCAATAATTAAAAGACAAATAACTCACTTTAAAATGGGCAAAGGATTTGAACAGACTTTTCTCCAAAGACATACAAATGGAAAATAAGCACATGAAAAGATGTTAAACATCATTATAATTATGGAATTCAAATCAAAACCACCATGAAATATCACTTCACTAAGATGGCTGTATTCAAAAAGAGAGATTGTAAATGTTGACCAGGATGTGTAGCAATCAGAATCCTTATACATTGCTGGCTTGATTGTAGATTGTTTTGAAAAATGATTTGAAATTGATTTGGCAGTTTCTTAATGTGTAAAATATTGAGTTACCATTTGACCTAGGATTTCACTCCGAGGTACATACCCAAGAGAAATAAAAATATAATGCATTCGCTCAAAAACTTGTACATCACTGCTCACAGCAACATTATTATTCATAGTCAAAATGTGGAACAACCTAAATGTTCATCAACTGATTAATGGATAAACGTGGTACAGCCATCCAGTGGAATATTGTATCTCAATAAAAAGGACTAAATACACACTATAACATGAATAAACTTTGAAAACAATATTGTAACTGATAGAAGCCAGTCATGAAAGACCATATATTTATGATTCCATTTATATGAAATGCATAGAAAAGGAAAATCCACAGAGATAGGAAGTAGATCAGTGTTGGCCCTGGGTAGGGGAGAGGGGAGGAAGGAGAGTGATTGCTAATGGCTAAGGCATTTCTTTTAGGGGTGATGTAAATGTTCTAAAATTAGTGGTGATAACTGTACAACTCTATGAATATGCGAAAAAGCACTGAATTGTACACTATAAAATGGTTATTACAGTCTGTGATGAGTTGTATTTCAACAAAGCTGATATTCAGAAAAAAATAGTTTTAAAAATTACACCCCAGTCTATGGCCATACTACCCTGAACACATCCAATCTCATCTAAAATTTACACCCTAGACCTAAGACCTAAATCTGAACAAAACAAAACAAAACAAAAAAGTAAATCAGGAAATGGGAAGTTTTAAATGTTGAATAAGGCATTATCACCAAAAAAAGTGATGATATCGTAAAAATGTAACATAACATAGCATAATATAATATAACATGAGTAGAATATGGTAACGCAACATGAATATACTAGACTAGAAAGTGATATGACGTGACATAACATGATACTGGGGTAGATACTGGAAATACAGCTAGGGAAGTCTCCCACCAGACAACTAGGAAATTGACCCTATAACAGTGTTCTGGAAGTCAGAGATATGAGAACAGTAGTTTTGTCTGTCTTTTGCTCCACTCTGTTTCTCTTCCTTGATGTTATCATAGGAGGAACATATTCAGAACCACAAATAATTTTTCTGTGAAAGTCAGATCGTAAGAAACCAAACACAGTGAGCTAAAACCATAGGCTTTGGACTACCCTCCCGTGTGGGGACAGATGGTCCGACAGATAATCCGGAACACAATGGACAGACATGCCTTCAAACTCAGGCTGCTGGTGGGTTTCTTTTTAATGGCATGTAACAGTAAAATTAGAACTTACTTAACATACCTTTTTGTATTTAATTTCTTACTACGTATATAAGTAAATATACATACACATAATTCAGAACACCTAATATGTATGCATATTCTCCATATGTACACAATTTTACATAAGTGCATAAGCATAACCATGCATGCATTTATTTCAAGTATACATTTTTGACTTATTTTTTCTGTTTGGTTTCTCCTTCCCTTGTGCTTCCTTCTTCACTGATGTCAAATATGCTCCCCCAAATAATCCACATTTAAAATCTAATACTATCCGTATTTCTTTCTGTACTCCTACAATCCTGCGTAGTTATGCGTAGTCACACAATGGGGATTATCCTGATTTTTTAAAATGAAGTCATGGTGCACTGGTTCTCTATATCTTGATTTTCATTCTAAAATACTTTGTGGAAATTCTCCCAAGACATCTGATATGGTTTTAATTTATTCTTTTAAAGCTGCTTAATATTCCTGATTGTCCGTGCTGTGACTGTGCTGTAACGTTTTCAGCCATTCCATCACTCATGGACATTCATTTTGCTTCCACTTTTTTGCTACTGTAAAAAATGCTGCAATAAACAACTTCAATTCTTAGAAATATATGTCCTATGTATGTTTTAGTTCTAAGGCACCAACTCCCAGGAGTAAGATGAAATATATAATTATATAGAGAGATAAATGAAGTATATATATAAATAAACATGAGTGGGTGTTGCAAAAAAGACTGGAGCACTTTATGTATCTACCTCATGTTTACATATATGCTTTTCCCACAGCCCCACCTATAATAAGAATTCTTATTCACTTTTGCTAGGTATATATTACCTATTCAATTACTAAGGAGTCTACCCATTATAAATTTCAAAAGAAATCTACCTGACTGCTTAACGAAAAGGGAATAGATGTGCTCACACAGTTATACAATATTATTAAGACTTGGTTTATCTCTCTTTCTCTCTTGCTTTCCCTCATCCCTGTTGATTTCTTTTTCAGATTGTCTCTCCCTTCCTGGTCACATGATGGTGGCCAGCAGTTTCTGGAGCTACCTTCTTCCTTCCAGCTTGAGATCTGATAGGAAAGAGACAGAGCCTTGTTCTAGCATTCCCAGCAATGTTCTGAGGTTGCTCTGAAGTTCGCTCCTACTGGATCAACTGTACATATCTTTGAACATAATCGTATGGTTGTGAAAATGTGATTCCTTGATTGGCTTAGGTCTGGGTCACATGCTTTACCCAGGGCTAGAGGTAGAGCCTCAAACTGCCTGTGATGTGGATGGGAGGCATGGGGAGGAAGCATTCCCTCCAAAAATAGCAGAGTTGTTGGCAAAAGAAGTAAAAATAGCAACACAGATATCCACCACATTTTTTTTCTTTTTTTTTTTTTCCCCATTGGACTATAGTTGATTTACAATGTTGTGGTAGTTTCTGGTATACAGCAAACTGATTCAGTTTTATATATACATATACTTTTTCTTTTTTAATATGTGAAGTACAATTACATCTTATTCCTATTGCAGTTGTTACAAAAGGATGTGTTCATCATAAGTCAAATATGGTTCACCCCTTTACATAGCTGTAAATGTCAAAATTACAATTTTAAACTTTTGTTGAAAATTTTATTATAGTATATCTTAAATGATAATCTTATCCCCTATGTTCTTATTACTTCAGAGTAATTATTAGAAATCTCTGTTGTTACAATGTGCCTAATTCCAATATAATTAGGGAATATGAGAAACATAGGGCCATTGGCTCTCATGTCTTAATGTCTTAGTCTTAACTTATGTTTTCCTTCATTTCCCCCTTTTTCATAACATTACTGTACTCATCTGTATCTTCTTCTACTTCAACTCACCCACCCTTGAAACCTGTCACTTACAATATAAAGTTGTCTGGAAAACAAGAGGCAAGAGAGAAAACCCAAGGTGTTCCTCCATGAGGGAAAATTACGAGCTTCAGTACAAAGACTCTGGGTCAGGTTGAGTCAGTCCTGATCACAATTGTGTATGAGCACCTGGAGTCTCACTTAGTTATTGAATGAATAAAGTTATTTAGGGTACTCAGAGCTCTTTTTTTGCTCACTTCCTGGTCCTTAGTTCTATCAAATAGGTGAGGTTGTCAGGTAATTAATTCAGGGTGAGTGAAGCTTCAGTGTCTGTGTGTGCGTGTGCGCACGTGTGTGTGTGTGTGCACAAGCACATATACCATACTGTATATTATAAATATACAGATATAATGGGAGCACAGGCTCTGGAATCTGTCTATGTTCAAAATGTGGCTTCAGCACTTACTAGCTGTATGACGCGGAGTGATGCACTAAACCTCTTCTGCCTCAGGGCTCCTATCTGTAAAATGGCAATAATAGTAGTATCTCCTTCAACGAGCTGTTCTGAGTATTGAGATCATCTTTATGAAACTCAGCAAGGTGCCTGATTTATAATGCATTCCAGTACTGATAATTGGTATTATGTGTTAAATTTTTCCTCCCCACTACATTGGGAGTGATAATTGTCTCAAAACCTAGCACAGTTCCTGGTACATGATAGGTGACACACAAATATTTAATAAATTATTTGAAACTATAAGGTACTTTTCCTCTGTTCATAGATATGTGCATGTATATTTGCAACATCTCAGACAGAAACTACTATCTTAAATACTGCCAGACTAGGAATCAACAGGTAAAAATGAAATGAAACTGTATAGACGTGGGTTTATAACAAAGCCATAATAATTCCTGAAAGTTGTGCTGAGCAATCCTTGAAACGGAATTATGTTTTCCTGTTTCCTTTTAATAGGCTACTCATCTTTCTGATCAAAAACTCTTCTTCCAGCAATATTTTGCATGGAGGGATCATAACTTTTAAAAAGAGAAGTCAAGAGGGAAAAGAGTGTTTAACAGGGTGAGTGCAGAAATAGCAGTTTTTCTTTTTCAGTAGGCTCTCAGCTTCTGATCTGAGAGCTTTCCAGCTTTTAAATAACATTACCTCAAGTTACCTGGAGATTCCTTCCTGAGCACGCTGACCCTGGAATGTCTTTGGGATGTCTCCAATACTTTTTTATACTGTAGTTTCTTTCCCCATAGCTCCACTCCCCCAGTCCTCAAAAGTACCAGATTTGTTTAAAAAATCAAACGAAAAGAAAATCAAGATTATACAGAGATGTTAAGAACCAAAGCTCGGCCTTCAACTTTCAATCCTCTTATTAAAACTCATGTCATGACTCTTGTCGAGGGAATGATTTGGTTTCAGTGTCCTCAATCAGCGTTCTCTCAGTCACTTTCATTAGGAGCCATGTTTCCTTGACAAAGGATAACAAATGGACACTGTTGGTCCCTAATGGGCTTTTGACTACAGATCCTGTGCCATTTCTCCGTGAAGCAATTGAAATTATTTGTCATTTTAATATGACTTGGCAAGGAGGTCCGAAAAACATGGCTATTATTCATCAATATGTATATTTTGTACTTATATTAGTATTAGAATATCATTATTACTCGTCTCACATTGTATGAGCAAGATAGAATTACACCGTGTAAAAAATGCATTAAATTCTCTTCGGCTGCACTCGTATAGCACAAGTAAAGGTAATTTAAGAGCTTGCACCATTTATATGCTAAACGCTACCGTCTATTATTATTAGTGCAGAAAAGCTTTTACCTTTGCACTAATGAAAAATATATCAATATGTTCCCACTGTTAATTGGAAATAATATAGCTAATACTAAAACTCAAACCTTTAATAGTATATCTATCCATCCTTTTACATTCTGAAATGTTCTAGTGCCTAATTTTCCTATCATGTTGGCATAACATAAATTTAATTTTGATATTAGAATATAATTCTTTCATTCTGCATTCTTTCAGAGGCTTTTGTATATAAGATTAATTTGAAACTTTTGAAATTCAACAACTAGCTTTGTAAATAACCACGAATAATTTATCAGGCAACCTTCTCTCAGTGGATATAGTTAATATTGTATTATAATTCTAATGAAACAAGTTAAACCCTTGTCCAATTCTGGGTAGTTTTAAGTTGTTTCTGTAATTTTATCAGTCCTTTTTCTAATTCTAAACTAGAGCTAAGTAAAATTAAAGTATGTTGCAAATAAATACACAAACAATGTTTTTCATTGCTACATGTTAAGCACATGGAAGAAGAGGGCAAGTTTACTAGACTGTTTCTCTGAATTAACGGCAGTACACACGCATGCACACACACATACACATCCATAGTGTAATAAGAATCAAAAAAAGGACAATCAGGTAGATTTCCATGTTTCTAACATGAATAAGACCAGTATCATCACAGCTCAAAATAAAATTAAACTTTTTTTCATTTAACAATTATTTACTAAGTGCCTTACAAAAGACCAGGTACATTTTTAAAATCACCTACAATGGACAAGGAGACCATACTAAGGTCTGATTTTAGCTCATAAAATTTAGAATGCTAGGGAGCCAGACAATGGTCTGAGAAAGAAAGAAAGGCAAAAATCAAGGCAAAATATCCTGCTTGTTTGTGTTGGTGGGTAGGATGGGTAAGATGGAAGAAAGGAAAGGACTAGAAATATTTAAGTGATCATTGACAAAGTCTAGTTATAAGACAACTGGAATGAAATAAATTGAGCTGAAGAGGAATATTTATATCAAAGGAAAATCATCCTATTATTTGTAAAATAAGAGAGTAGTTACATGAAATACAGATTATCTATACAATGAATTATCTAAAACCATCATTTAAAAACTATAGCTATGAAACATTTAAAATTATGTCTTAATATATTTTTAGATATTTATTGAAGTATAATCAGTTTATATTGTTGTGTCAATTTCTGGTGTACAGCACATGCTTCAGTCATATAGAAACCTACATGTACTTGTTTTCATGTTCTTTTTCACCATAAGTTACTACAAGATATTGAATATGGTTCCCTGTGTATAAACTTGTTGTTTATCTATTTTATATATATTAGTTAGTATCTGAAAATCTGGAACCCCTTTCCCACCCTCTTCCCCCAACCAGTGGGAACCATAAGTTTGTTTTCTATGTCTGTGCATCTACTTCTGTTTTATAAATAATTTTGTCTTTTTCTTTTTTAGATTCCACATATAAGTGATATCATATGGTATTTTTCTTTCTCTTCTGGCTTTCTTCACTTAGAATGACATTCTCCAATTCCATCCATGTTGCTGCAAATTGCATTAATTATTTTTATGGCTGAGTAGTATTCCATTGTATAAATATACCACACCTTCTTTATCCAATCATCTGTTGATGGACATTTAGGTTGTTTCCATGTATGGGCTATTATAAATAGTGCTGCTGTGAACACTGGGGTGCATGTGTCTTTTTGAATTAAGGTTCCCTCTGGATATAAACCCAGGAGTAGGATTGCTGGATCATATGGTAAGTCTATTTTAAGTTTTTTGAGGAATTTCCATACTGATTTCCATAATGGCTGCACCAAACTACATTCCCACCAACAGTATAGAGGGTCCCTTTTTCTCCACAGCCTCTTCAGCATTTATCATTTGTGGACTTTTGAATGATGGCCATTCTGACTGGTGTGAGGTGATACTTCAATGTAGTTTTGATTTGCATTTCTCTGATATTAAGACTATATTTTTAAATGCAGAGATGTAAAAATATATCAAGTAAAGATAGATTTTTAAAGGAATGTGCACACACACATAAAGCACAAATATATACATGTATAAAACAGTATGCTACAAATATTTACTATGTGACAAGATTATGGGTGATTTTAATTTTCTTCTTTATACTCTTTGTATTACTCAGATTTTCTGCAATGAATGCATTACTTTGTCAGAAAAAAAAAGTCACTTAAAAGGCATACTAAAATATTAACTAGAAGATTATTTTTTAATGTGCAAAATTTAAAACCTTTATTTTTACAACTCAATACTGGACTAAATTATGGGTTTCTGTTGAATTTATTATGAAACTTAAATCTGTGCTAAATAAACTTTTGGCCCTTGTTAATGATATTTTAAATATTGACCTTAATATTTTTTAAAGTATCCTTAGGAAAGGCTAAGCCTTGTAAGAAGTATATTAAAAACTTGCTCTCAGCCCCAAAAGATCACAGAACCTCTAGGAAATGCAAAACCACTTTTTTTTTAAGGTAAACATTAATAATATCACTCAGCTTTTTAAAAAGTTTGGGTCAGTCACTAACAGTTTTATCTGAGAGTCAAATTTGAAACACAGATGGATTCAAAAAGTCATAAAAAATAATGTAAGTTTTTATGGAACATTTCTTGAGGAGACAAGGAAACACAAGTTACATACACAACATGTGGTAAAGTTTCCCTGATCCTCTTTGAGCATTTCGTCTTCTCAAATTTCCATCCCTAGCTTTCTCTCTCTCCTAGGAGTCTTTATGGTTTTATGCTTGTTTGCATGATTTCTCTATGCCAAAGTTCCTCTAACTTTCTCTTCCTCTCAGGTCATTCCCCTCCTGTCCTCTCCAGAAACCTCCATTCCATTTTATAGGCAGATCATGTTTAGTCTTGCTTGGATTCCTCTAGTTCTCTTCTCCAATATCCATCTTAGTCAATACCATGGTTCACTCATCTATAAAAATGGGAATATTAATACCAACCTCAGAATGAGTGACCAGGGTAGCTGCCATATACTTCATGCTCAATAAATATTAAGTTGCTGCATTATATATGATAACTGGTTTAATCTCATTAGTCTCTTCTCAACCACTTTTAAAGTAGTCACAACATAATATTGTGCATTAAGAGCCTTTCAACCTCATTATCTTCTGTGAAACAAAGGGCAAACAATAATTAAAACAACAAAGAAAATTTCAATTTCAATAGAATAGAATACAACATTAAACAACAATTCTGAAGAAGAGCTACAATATACAGTAAAATATGGAGTGAAGTGAGGGAGATATTGAGTGAAGGCATAGATGTTTGATATCACATGCATCTTGTTTGCCAAAATCTCCTATAGGTTAAACTGCTCTGAAGGGCTCAGAAATGATCTTTTTCTTAGCACAGAAGCATGTTAAGATAGTTTTAGCAATATCTATGAACTGTGTTCAACCCAAAAGAATATTAGAAAAGGTAAAGCTGAGAGAAGACCCTCATAGATCCTTCATATGAAAGAAGCATACACAACATCCTTAAACAAAGGAGTGACTCAGGAATTTAATACCAAGCCAAGATGTCATGAACAATTTTAAAACAATAAACAGGTGTAAATTCTCATGAAAGTAATAATGTCTTAGATATGTCACCAAAAGCACCAAAAGCACAAGAAACCAAAGAAAAAATAGATAAATCAGAATGCACCATACCTGTTTTAAATTAATGAAATTTAAGTTTTAAATTAAAATTAAAAACTTTTGTACTTGATAGGACACCATCAAGAAAGTGAAAAGACAACCCCAAGAGTTGGACAGAAGTTTTACAAATCACGTATCTGAGAAGGGATTTGTATCTAGAATACATAAGGAATTCTTACAATTCAATAATAAACAGACCAATAACCCAATTAAAAATGGAGAAAGGATCTGAACAGACTTTAAAGAAAATATACAGGTGGCCAATAAGCACATGAATAGATACTCAACATAATTAGCCATCAAGGAAATTTAAATCAAACCCACAGTGAGATCTCACTTCATACTCATGAGGTTGGCTACAATGAAAAGGAGATAATAACAAGTGTTGAAAAAGATATGGAAAAACAGAACCCTCTTACATTGCTGGTGAGAATGTAAAATGATGCATTTGCTTTGGAAAGCAGTGTAGCCCCAATGGATTAAACACACCCAGTAGTTCCACTTTTAGGACTATACCAAGAGAAATGAAAACTTATGTCCACACAGAAACTTTTACACAAATGTTCATAGCAGCATTACTCATAGTAGCCAAAAGATGGAACCAGCCCAAATGTCCATCAGCTGATGAATGGATAAATACCAAATGGTATATCCATACAATAGAATAGTATTAGTAAACAGAAAGAAAATACCAATAGATGCTATGACATGGATGATCCTTGAAGACGTTGTGCTAAGTGGAAGAATCTAGTCCAAAGGACCACATATTGTATGGTTCCATTTATACAGAGTATCCGTAATAAGTAAATGTATAGATATAGAAAGTAGATAAGTGATTTCCTAGGGTTGGGGTGATGGAGGGGTGGGGGATGGAAGGTGACAGCTTAGAGGTATGGAGGATCTTTGTGGGGCAATGAAATTGTTCTAAAATTGATTGTGGTAGTAATTCCACAGCCCTCTAAATATACTGAAAGCCAATTAATTGTACACTTTAAGTGGGTAAATTGTATGGCATGTGAATTACTTCCCAGTAATGCTCTTAAGGAAAAAAAAATAGGCAATTTGGTCTTTCAAGATCTTGGGGACTATGGCTAATACCAGACTTTCCTCTAAAAAGAGGAAAATGAGGACTTCGTGACAAAAAATGCCTAAATGTCCCATTTTTGTCACTTCTATGTTGTCCTCCCATCCTAACTACAAAATCACTTCAGATCTGGATTTTTCTGACAGTTCACTGCTCTCAGAAACAAACATGTTATTCCAAAGTTAGACTTTGGTGCAGGAAACTCCAAGAGTTGCTGTCCTGAGTGGCTCAGGGTCAGAAATGTCATTTTGCTTCTCTCACACCATGCTGGGAAGCACATGAAAGCCCTCTGCCCTTTCTCCTTTGAGTCGATTTTTCTTCTTGTCTCCCAAGGCTTTACCCAGGAAAAGACAGGACAAGTACCCTGGGACTTGGGATTTCTTCAATCTACCAGAATTTTCTTTCATTTATTTTCCCTCACAGAGTCTTACCAGGTGGCTAAAGAGAGGGTCTAAGACCCCATCAGTCACTTAACAATCTTTGCTTTACCTTTCACACTCCTCTTGTTACCCAAGAAATCAGTATTAAGTATCAGGAAAAGGAAGAGATGATGTTTACATTTTTGTGTATTTTCCCAAATTTGAGGCCCATCTCAGAGATTTTCCCATTTCTTGCAGATTTATATCTCTGAAACTCAGATACCTGGAAATGTTCTGTGTTTTCTCTATCATCCTTTCTTCCATCAACCATTGCTTGTTGAATGAAGAATGGTCAACGTTAAAAAGAAATATAATAACAAGAAAAGTTTGGTTTATATTTCAAAATAGTATCTCATCACATTAAAAAATTCAGCAACTCCTCTTTATATAATCAATAACCAATTAGAAAATATAATGGAAGAAAGATCTTATTTATGTTGGCAATGGTAGATGTAAAATTTCTACCAATTAACAGGAAGTATGGAAGATCTACACTAAAATTATAAAGGAAAGGAAGCTTTAGAACTCTACAGAGTAAATAAGAGAAGACTAGAATAAATAGTAGGATATATCTCGTTAATGAATAAGGTTCAATACTGGAAAAAAATGTCATTTCTTTGAAAGAAAGCCTATGAAATTAATCTCAAAGCAAATACCAGTAGACTCTTTCCTCATGAAGAACTTATTCTAAAGTTCATGTGACAAAACAGTTATGGCAGATAGTTAAAAAATTCTGGGAGAAGAAAGAGATATGATAGATCAATAACCCAACTAGGCATTGAAAGTACTTATGAAATGATAGTAATTAAAATAGTTTATAACTTCCCCCTAACAAGAAGAGGTCAGTAAGACAGAATAGGGAATTTAAAATTTGACACAACATTGTAAAATGACTATAACTCAATAAAAAATGTTTTAAAAAATTTAAAAATAAGAAATAAAAAATTCAGCCAAAAAAAAAAGAATAGGGAATTTAAAAATGTATTCAACTACTTACAGTTATTTGATCTATTTTAAGGATAGCATTTCAAATAGGAGAGGAGAAGATGGGTTTTTCAATAAATAATGTTGGGAAAATCTGTATGTGAAAAAAAAATTAAGTAGGATTCCTACAACTCTCTTTATACCAAATAAAAACAGATTGGCTATTTAAAGATAAAATTATAAAACTATATTATAGAAGAAAACTAAGGTAAAATTTGTGTATAATCTTGGAGTAAGAAAAGTCTTTTTAAACAAGACATAGAACCTAAAAGCCATAAAGGAAAAGATTTAAACAATTTATTACATAAAAATTTAAAACTTCAGTGTGGCAAAAGAATCTTAAACAAGTCAAAAGGCAAATCAAATGACAGACAAAAAGTAAGTTTTCTTTATATAAATAGCTCTAACAATGTAATAGAAAAGAATAATGGCCTAATAGAAAAATGGGCAAAAAATGAAGTATTACATAGAAAAAGAATTTAAAAATGAAGTAAAAAATAATAAAATAATTCAAAACATGTTAAAAAGGATAAGTGGCAGCCAAAATATCTGGTAATAGTCCTGTCGCATCCAACTGTGGATATAAACCATCAATTCATCATTTCTTCATGACTTGCTCTACTTCCCTGAAGTACCAGAGATTGTATTCTGGTTAGTACGAATATCTCTGATCCCTTTGGGGCAAGATACTGAACATAGGTGTGTATCTTAAACATTAGAATAATATTAAGCTCAGTTAACATTGGTGGTAACTGAAAATAAATCACTCAAATCATTCCTGACATTTTGAAATGAATTGGTATTGTGTTCAAAGGAGCCAGTTAATTGAAGGCTTTTGTTATTGGTTTAATGCAGATGGTCTAACGGAAGGCAACTTTAAGAGATGTGTGTGTGTGTGTATATATATAGATATATATAGATCTCTCTCTATATATATATATATATGTGTGTGTGTGTGTGTGTGTATATATATATATATATGTATGTATATGTATATATCTCATCCAGATTGAAGAAACTGTTTTTCTAACAATATATTCTTAAGAAACCTTGGATTGCAAGAGAAATTCTACAGTATAAAATTGGGAAACAAGAGTCAGACCCATTGTGAGAATGCTTTTAAGGGTTTATTTAGGGGACATTGTTTGACCTGTACTGCAGGCAAATTCAGGTAATAATAAACCTTCAAATAAAAGACTTTTTCAGTTAATTAATGATCCCATGTCCATATAAGTGAATCTTGAAAGTTCAATGAGATGTATCACGGATACCTAATAAAATAATAGCTATGATGCAGCTTAATAACTTACCTGGAAACTTTAAAACTTAAAAAAAAAAAAGCCTTAATGTAGGAGCATCACATTAGTTAAATTAGAGAATTCCAGAATCTCTGGTAAGAGTGTGAGCTGTAACACCAACACCTTAATACTCTTTGAATGTAGTCATCATTTCTATGTATCTAAAGTACTGACATGGATATCAGGAAACTATTCACAAAGGAGATTTTAAGACAAGCGATAGCTCAAAATTTAGAGCCTAGAATTACTAATTTGTAAAGAAAAATGAAGAGAGTTAAATATGTATATATACACATATATTTTTTGGGGCTGAATGATAAAAATAAAATACTGTGATAACTAGGAGTATTTTTATATTGAAGAAAAGAAGTAGATGGAGGCATATTTAGAATAATACAAAGACACAATCAGTGAAATAAAAAATGATAATTTTGGAATGGCTGTAAGGGAAAACACTAATAAATTGATCACAAAGGTTTTGATAGTACCCCTACAGAGCATAACTTGAGTCATATCTTTTTCTTTTAAGATAAAGTGTAAGCTAACAAACCAAGGAATTGTAAATATGTACCTAATGTCAGGAAGAAAAGCAAATTAAATTTTATTCAACCTATAATCTCTTAAATGTAATAGATTGCCTCTGTTGAGCTCTGTGCGTTAGTGTTATACATGCATATAATCTCTGTATGGTGTGAAGAGTATTTTAATTTCAAAAGTCAGTTATTTGATAATAAAAAGTGATGCACTACTGAATTAAGCAATAATGTAAATAAATCTTTGAGGATCAAAAGAAGCCAGACACAGTAGTACGCATGCTGTAACCATCCCATGTGTATGAAATTCAAGAACAGGCAAAATTATTACTCAGCATAGGAATTTTGAGATTAATTTTGTTGCAGTATGTATCAATTGTTCATTTACTTTTATTGCTGAGTGGTGTTTTATTGGGCTATCATTGCACAGTGTGTTTATTCATTCACCTTTTAATAAACGTTTGGGCTATTTTCAGCTTATGCCTATAACAAATAAAGCTGCTGTGAACCTTTGTGTAAAATTCTCTGTGTAGACATGTTTTTTTATTCTCTTGGGTAAAAACCTAGCAGTTGAATAGTTGGATTCTATGATGGGTAAATGTATCAATTTTTTAAGAAAGTGTTAAACTGTTTTCCAAGGTGGATGTACAATCGTGTATTCCCATCAGCAATTAAACAGAGTTCCACCTGTTCTACACTCTTAACAACACTTTTTTTTATTGAAGCGTACTCAATTTATACTGTTGTGTCAATTTCTGGTGTACAACACCATTCTTCAGTCATACATGAATATACATATATTCATTTTCATGTTCTTTTTCATCATGAGCTACTACAAGATATTGAATATATTTCCCTGTGCTAGTTTATTATATATATACCACTCAGTATCTGCAAATCTCGAACTCTCAGTTAATCCCTTCCCATCCCCCCAACCCCCTGGCAACCACAAGTCTGTATTCTATGTCTGTGAGTCTGTTTCTGTTTTACATTTAAGTTCTTTTTTTTTTTTTTAGATTTCACATATGAGTGGTATCATATGGTATTTTTCTTTATCTTTTTGGCTTACTTCACTTAGAATGACATTCTCCAGGAAAATCCATGTTGCTGAAAATGGCATTATTTTATCATTTTTATGGCTGGGTACTATTCCATTCTATAAATATACCACTTCTTCTTTATCCAGTCATCTGTCAATAGACATTTAGGTTGTTTCCATGTCTTGGTTATTGTAAATAGTGCTGCTATGAACATTGGGGTGCAGGTGTCTTTTTTAATTAGGGTTCCCTCTGAATATATGCCCATGAGTGGGATTGCTGGGTCATATGGTAAGTCTATTCCTAGTCTTTTGAGGAATCTCCATACTGTTTTCCACAGTGGCTGCACCAAACTGCATTCCCACCCTTTTCTCCACAGCCTCTCCAGCATTTATCATTTGTGGACTTTCGAATGATGACCATTCTGACTGGTGTGAGGTGATACCTCATTGTAGTTTTGATTTGCATTTATCTGATAATTAGTGATTGTGAACATTTTTTCATGTGCTTATTGGTCATTCATATGTCTTCATTGGAGAATTGCTTGTTTAGGTCTTCTGCCCATTTTTGGACTGGGTTGTTTGTTTGTTTGTCTGTTTGTTTTATTAAGTCTTATGAGCTGCTTATATATTCTGGAAATCAAGCTCTTGTCAGTTTCAGCTTTTGCAAATATTTTCTTCCATTCCGTAGGCTGTCATTTTGTTTTGCTTATGGTTTCCTTTGCTGTGCAAAACTTGTAAGCTTAATTAGATCCCATTTGTTTATTTTTGTTATTATTTATATTGCTTTGGTAGACTGCCCTAGGAGAACATTGCTGAGATGTATGTGAGATAATGGTTACTTATATTTTCTTCTAGAAGGTTTATTGTGTCTTGTCTTATGTTTAAGTCAGTAAGCCATTTCGAATTTATTTTTGTGTATGGTGTAAAGGAGTGTTCTAGCTTCATTGATTTACATGCTGCTGTCCATTTTCCCAGCACCATTGGCTGAAGAGACTGTCTTTATTCCATTGTATGTTCTTGCCTCCTTTGTCAAAGAGTAGTTGACCAAAAGTTTATGGATTCATTTCTGGGCTCTCTATTTTGTTCCATTGATCCATACGTCTGTTTTCATACCAATACCATTCTGTTTTATCAACAACACTTGATATAGTTAGCTTTTAATTTTTCAGTCCTCCTAACATGTTTAATAGAATGGTTTTAACTTGAGCATCCTTGATGTCTAATGATGCTGAGTTTGTTTTTAAATCGTAGAATATCCAAACTAGTCTAAAGTGGAAGAAGGCAAATCATTTGTTGTCTGGGAATGAGGCAGAGGGAGGGTTGAATTACAAAAGGACACAAGCAGCTTTTAGGAGTGATGGAAATATTTGTCTTTATTGTGGTGATGGTGTAACTGGTATAGATACATGTAGAAAAGGATCTAATTGTACACTTTAAATATATGTGTAGTGTACTTCATTTATATGTTAATAAATGTTTACAGTAATTTTTGGAAGTACAGGCAAAATTAGTCCATGATGAAAAGCAACAGAACAATGATTATCTAGGGGTAATAGGGATCACCTGGAAGGGAGCATAAGTGAACATTTTAGGGTGGTAGAAGTGTTATTTCTTGGTTGGGTCATTGTTCAGTCAGGTGTTTGTGTTTATCAAGACCCACCAAAGCAAATGCTTAAGATTTGTGTAGTTCATTATATACAGATTTTCCTTCATTTTTAAAAAATTCATTATTTGAGATTTTACTTCACAATGTCCCTATAATATTTGCACTATTTATGCAAGGTTCTGTTTTTTTTTCCTGACCACACAGAATTAAGCTTTGTGTCTGATCTTTTATTTCTTACCACAGATAAATATTTATATTTATATTGAAGATCAACAAACTGGCAAATTGG